>NC_090445.1:1711416129-1712041129 GCF_031143425.1 Pleurodeles waltl | reverse complement strand
CTAGGCAGAGGGTCGCCTGGGGGTCACTCCTGCACTGAGGTTCGGTTCCTTCAGGTCCTGGGGGCTGCAGGTGCAATGCTTTGTCCAGGCGTCGGGTCCCTTGTTACAGGCGGTCGCGGTCAGGGGGAGCCTCTGGATTCTCTCTGCAGGCATTGCTCTGAGGGTCCTGGGGGGTCCTCCCTGTGGTGTTTGTTCTCTGGATCTTGAGCCGGTGGCGTCGGGTGCAGAGTGTGAAGTCTCACGCTTCCGGCGGGAAGAGTGAGGTCTTTAAAGTTGTAGAAAAGTTGCAAGTTTGTTGCAGGTTGTTGAGCAGAGCCGCTACTCACGGGAGTTTCTTGGTCCTGGGGGTCAGGGCAGTCCTCTGAGGCTTCAGAGGACGCTGGTCCCTGTTGGATGCGTCGCTTGTTGCAGGTTTTCGACTCAGGAGACAGGCTGTTAGGGCTGGGGCCAAAGCAGTTGTCGTTGTCTCTGCAGGCTTGTAGGTCAGCAGTCCTTCTTCTTTAGTTCAGGTTGCAGGAATCTGATTTCCTGGGTTCTGGGGTGCCCCTAAATACTAGATTTAGGGATGTATTTAGGTCTGGGAGGGCAGTAGCCAATGGCTACTGTCCTGGAGGGTGGATACACACTCTTTGTGCCTCCACCCTGTGGGTAGGGGGCACATCCCGAATCCCATTGGGGGAATCCTCCAAAACTAAGATGGAGGATTTCTAAAGGCAGGGGTCACCTTAGCACAGGGCACCTTAGGGACTGTCCTGACTGGTGGGTGACTCCTCCTTGTTTTTCTAATTATCTCCTCCAGCCTTGCAGCCAAAAGAGGCTGGGATGCCCTGGGGCGCTGTAACAAAGGGGTGAGCCTTTGAGGCTCACCGCCAGGTGTTACAATTCCTGCAGGGGGAGGTGTGAAGCACCTCCACCCAGTACAGGCTTTGTTTCTGGCCACAGAGTTGACAAAGGTACTCTCGCCATGTGGCTAGCAATTCGTCTGGTTGTGGCAGGCTGGCAGAAACTGGTCAGCCCCACACTAGAAGTCGGATTGGTATTCAGGGGGCATCTCTAAGATGCCCTCTGGGTGCAAGTTACAATACATTCCACACTGGCATCACTGTGCATTTATTGTGCTGAGATGTTTGATACCAAACTTCCCAGATGTCAGTGTCGCCATTATGGAACTGTGGAGTTCGTGTTTGACAAACTCCCAGACCATATACTCTTATGGCTACCCTGCACTTACAATGTCTAAGGTTTTGCTTAGACACTGTAGAGGCATACTGCTCATGTACATATGCCCTCACCTGTGGTATAGTGCACCCTGCCTTAGGGCTGTAAGGCCTGCTAGAGGGGTGACTTACCTATGCCACAAGCAGTGTGAGCTTGGCATGGCACTCTGAGGGGAGTGCCATGTTGACGTAGTCATTTTCTACCCACCAGCACACACAAGCTGTGAGGCAGTGTGCATGTGCTGAGTGAGGGGTCCCCAGGGTGGCACAAGACATGCTGCAGCCTTACAGACCTTCCCTGGCATCAGGGTCCTTGGTACTAGTGGTACCAGTTACAAGGGACTTATCTCAGTGCCAGGGCTGTGCCAATTGTGGAAGCAAAGGTACAGTTTAGGGAAAGAACACTGGTGCTGGGGCCTTGTTAGCAGGGTCCCAGCACACTTTCAATCAAAACTTAGCATCAGCAAAGGTAAAAAGTCAGTGGGTAACTGTGAGAAAGTAACCTCTTTCTAGCCTTGTTACCCCCACTTTTGGCCTGTTTGTGAGTGTATGTCAGGGTGTTTTCACTGTCTCACTGGGATCCTGCTAGCCAGGGCCCAGTGCTCATAGTGAAAACCCTATGTTTTCAGTATGTTTGTTATGTGTCACTGGGACCCTGCTAGTCAGGACCCCAGTGCTCATAAGTTTGTGGCCTATATATATGTGTTCCCTGTGTAGTGCCTAACTGTCTCACTGAGGCTCTGCTAACCAGAACCTCAGTGGTTATGCTCTCTCATTACTTTCAAATTGTCACTAACAGGCTAGTGACCAATTTTACCAATTTACATTGGCTTACTGGAACACCCTTATAATTCCCTAGTATATGGTACTGAGGTACCCAGGGTATTGGGGTTCCAGGAGATCCCTATGGGCTGCAGCATTTCTTTTGCCACCCATAGGGAGCTCTGACAATTCTTACACAGGCCTGCCACTGCAGCCTGAGTGAAATAACGTCCACGTTATTTCACAGCCATTTTACACTGCACTTAAGTAACTTATAAGTCACCTATATGTCTAACCTTTACCTGGTAAAGGTTAGGTGCAAAGTTACTTAGTGTGAGGGCACCCTGGCACTAGCCAAGGTGCCCCCACATTGTTCAGAGCCAATTCCCTGAACTTTGTGAGTGCGGGGACGCCATTACACGCGTGTACTACATATAGGTCACTACCTATATGTAGCTTCACAATGGTAACTCCGAATATGGCCATGTAACATGTCTAAGATCATGAAATTGGCCCCGCTATGCCATCCTGGCATTATTGGGACAATTCCATGATCCCAGTGGTCTGTAGCACAGACCCTGGTACTGCCAGACTGCCTTTTCTGGGGTTTCACTGCAGCTGCTGCTGCTGCCAACCCCTCAGACAGGTTTCTGCCCCCCTGGGGTCAAGCCAGGCTTGTCCCAGGATGGCAGAACAAAGGACTTCCTCTGAGAGAGGGTGTTACACCCTCTCCCTTTGGAAAATGGTGTGAAGGCAGGGGAGGAGTAGCCTCCCCCAGCCTCTGGAAATGCTTTCTTGGGCACAGATGTGCCCAATTCTGCATAAGCCAGTCTACACCAGTTCAGGGACCCCTTAGCCCCTGCTCCGGCGCGAAACTGGACAAAGGAAAGGGGAGTGACCACTCCCCTGACCTGCACCTCCCCTGGGAGGTGTCCAGAGCTCCTCCAGTGTGCTCCAGACCTCTGCCATCTTGGAAACAGAGGTGCTGCTGGCACACTGGACTGCTCTGAGTGGCCAGTGCCACCAGGTGACGTCAGAGACTCCTTGTGATAGGCTCCTTCAAGTGTTAGTAGCCTCTCCTCTCTCCTAGGTAGCCAAACCCTCTTTTCTGGCTATTTAGGGTCTCTGTCTCTGGGGAAACTTTAGATAACGAATTCAAGAGCTCATCCGAGTTCCTCTGCATCTCTCTCTTCACCTTCTGATAAGGAACCGACTGCTGACCGCGCTGGAAGCCTGCAAACCTGCAACATAGTAGCAAAGACGACTACTGCAACTCTGTAACGCTGATCCTGCCACCTTTTCGACTGTTTTCCTGCTTGTGCATGCTGTGGGGGTAGTCTGCCTCCCCTCTGCACCAGAAGCTCCGAAGAAATCTCCCGTGGGTCGACGGAATCTTCCCCCTGCAACCGCAGGCACCAAAAAGCTGCATTACCGGTCCCTTGGGTCTCCTCTCAGCACGACGAGCGAGGTCCCTTGAATCCAGCAACTCTGTCCAAGAGACTGCCACAGTCCCACTCCAGACTGCATTGTTGGTAACCGCGACTTTTGCAACTTCTCCGGCCCCTGTGCACTTCCGGCGGAAATCCTTTGTGTACAGCCAAGCCTGGGTCCACGGCACTCTAACCTGCATTGCACGACTTTCTAAGTTGGTCTCCGGCGACGTGGGACTCCTTTGTGCAACTTCGGCGAGCACCGTTTCACGCATCCTCGTAGTGCCTGTTTCTGGCACTTCTCCGGGAGCTACCTGCTTCAGAGAGGGCTCCTTGTCTTGCTCGACGTCCCCTCTCTCTCCAGGTCCAATTTGCGACCTCCTGGTCCCTCCTGGGCCCCAGCAGCGTCCAAAAACGCCAACCGCACGATTTGCAGCTAGCAAGGCTTGTTGGCGTTCTTTCGGCGGGAAAACACTTCTGCACAACTCTCCAAGGCGAGAGGGATCTGTCCACCAAAGGGGAAGTCTCTATCCCTTTTCGTTCCTGCAGAAACCTTTGCTTCTTCTGTCCAGTCGAAGCTTCTTTGCACCCGCAGCTGGCATTTCCTGGGCATTTGCCCATCTCCGACTTGCTTGTGACTTTTGGACTTGGTCCCCTTGTTCCACAGGTACCCTAGATTGGAAATCCACAGTTGTTGCATTGGTGGTTTGTGTCTTTCCTGCATTATTCCTCTATCACGACTTCTTTGTCTTCTGGGGAACTTCAGTGCACTTTGCACTCACTTTTCAGGGTCTTGGGGAGGGCTAGTTTTCTAACTCTCACTATTTTCTAATAGTCCCAGCGACCCTCTACAAGGTCACATAGGTTTGGGGTCCATTCGTGGTTCACATTCCACTTTTGGAGTATATGGTTTGTGTTGCCCCTATCCCTATGTGTCTCCATTGCATCCTATTGTAACTATACATTGTTTGCACTGTTTTCTAAGACTATACTGCATATTTTTAGTACTGCGTACATATAACTTGTGTATATTTGCTATCCTCACTCTGAGGGTACACTCTGAGATACTGTGACATATTGTCATAAAAATAAAGTACCTTTATTTTTAGTATAACTGTGTATTGTGTTTTCTTATGGTATTGTGCAAGTGACACTTGTGGTACTGTAGTAGCTTCACACGTCTCCTAGTTCAGCCTAAGCTGCTCTGCTAAGCTACCATTATCTATCAGCCTAAGCTGCTAGACACCCTATACACTAATAAGGGATACCTGGGCCTGGTGCAAGGTGTAAGTACCCCTTGGTACTCACTACAAGCCAGTCCAGCCTCCTACATTGGTTGTGCAGTGGTGGGATAAGTGCTTTGAGACTACTTACCACTCTTGTCATTGTACTTTTCATAAGAGAAAAATATACAAAACAAGTTCAGTGTGTGTACACATAGCTAAAAAGTTTTGCATTTCCTCTTTTCACTGTTTTCTAAGTGCTGAAAAGTACTTCTAAACTTTCAAAAAGTTCTTAAAAGTTTAAAAAGTTTTTTTTTTCTGTCTTTCCAAAAAGTTCTGAAAACTTTTTTCTCTTTTTCTATCACTTTAACTCTCTCTAAAAATGTCTGGCACAGGCCAAAATGTTGATCTGTCCAAACTTGCATATGACAACCTTAGCTGGAAAAGAGCAAGGAGTCTCTGTGTAGAGAGAGGTTTGAGTGTAGGGAAGAATCCTTCCTTGGAACTGTTAATTAACATGCTTAGAGAACAAGATAAGGCAATAAGTGCCTCATCTGTTGAAAAAGTACCTAATAGTTCCCAATCTGATTCAGGGACTCCCCCAGGAAAAGGTTCAGGAAAGAAACTTCCTAGCCTGCCCATTACTAGACAGTCTAGCATAGTTGGTTCTGAAGTGGAGTCACAGCATCCAGATGATGTGCTCTCACATTACACTGTCAGCCAAGCTGTTAGGGTGGCTTCTGTAAGGGACAGGTCTCCTTCTGTTCATTCCCATCATACCTCTGTATCTAGGAATGTCCCTCCCACCAACCCTGATGACAGAATGTTAGAGAGGGAACTCAATAAGTTGAGGGTGGAACAAACCAGACTGAAGCTTAAAAAGCAACAGCTGGATTTGGATAGACAGTCTTTTGAATTAGAGAAGGAAAGACAGAAGTTGGGTTTTGAAACCCATGGTGGCAGCAGCAGTATTCCCCATAGTCATCCTGTAAAAGAGCATGATTCCAGGAATCTGCACAAGATAGTTCCCCCTTACAAGGAGGGGGATGACATTAACAAGTGGTTTGCTGCACTTGAGAGGGCCTGTGTTGTACAGGATGTCCCTCAAAGGCAGTGGGCTGCTATCCTATGGCTATCATTTAGTGGAAAAGGTAGGGATAGGCTCCTTACTGTGAAAGAAAGTGATGCCAATAATTTCCAAGTTCCTAAGAATGCACTCCTGGACGGTTATGGCTTAACCACTGAACAATACAGGATAAAGTTCAGAGAGACCAAAAAGGAGTCTTCACAAGACTGGGTTGATTTCATTGACCATTCAGTGAAGGCCTTGGAGGGGTGGTTACATGGCAGTAAAGTTACTGATTATGACAGCCTGTATAACTTGATCCTGAGAGAGCATATTCTTAATAATTGTGTGTCTGATTTGTTGCACCAGTACTTGGTGGACTCTGATCTGACCTCTCCCCAAGAATTGGGAAAGAAGGCAGACAAATGGGTCAGAACAAGGGTGAACAGAAAAGTTCATACAGGAGGTGACAAAGAGAACACTAAGAAGAAAGATGGTGAAAAATCTCAAGATAAGCATGGGGATAAGGGTAAAACCAAAGATTCCACTTCAAATCTTAAACACTCTTCAGGGGGTGGAGATAAAACAAATTCTTCCTCTTCTTCTCAACCTACACAATTTAAAAAGCCTTGGTGCTTTGTGTGTAAAAATAGAGGCCATAGGCCAGGGGATAAGTCCTGTCCAGGTAAACCCCCTGAGCCTACCACCACTAATACATCAAGCTCTAGTGCCCCTAGCAGTAGTGGTACTAGTGGTGGGACTGCTGGCAACAGTCAAGTTAAGGGTGTAGTTGGGTTCACTTTTGGGTCCATAGTAGAAACTGGGGTAGTCACTCCCAAGACAGTTTCTGTCACACCTAGTGGCATTGGCCTTGCCACACTGGCTGCTTGTCCCCTTACAATGGATAAGTACAGGCAGACAGTTTCAATAAATGGTGTTGAGGCCTTGGCCTACAGGGACACAGGTGCCAGTATCACTTTGGTGACTGAAAACCTAGTGGCTCCTGAACAACACATCATTGGACAACAGTATAAAATTATTGATGTCCATAACTCCACTAAGTTCCTTCCCTTAGCTATAATTCAGTTTAGTTGGGGTGGAGTTACTGGCCCTAAGCAGGTGGTGGTATCACCTAGCTTACCTGTAGACTGTCTCTTAGGTAATGACCTAGAGGCCTCAGGTTGGGCTGATGTAGAGTTTTATGCCCATGCAGCCATGCTGGGCATCCCTGAGGAATTGTTCCCTCTCATTTCTGCTGAAATGAAAAAGCAAAGGAGAGAAGGCCTGAAAACTCAGGATCCCTCTCCATCAACAGGTAAAAAGGGTATCACAGTATCCCCTAACCACCCTACCATTCTGTAGGAAAGTACCATCTTGCCTGGCATGTTACCCCCATCTTTCACTGTATATATGTTGTTTTAGTTGTATGTGTCACTGGGACCCTGGTAACCCAGGGCCCCAGTGCTCATAAGTGTGCCTGAATGTGTTACCTGTGTAGTGACTAACTGTCTCACTGAGGCTCTGCTAATCAGAACCTCAGTGGTTATGCTCTCTCATTTCTTTCCAAATTGTCACTGACAGGCTAGTGACCATTTTTACCAATTTACATTGGCTTACTGGAACACCCTTATAATTCCCTAGTATATGGTACTGAGGTACCCAGGGTATTGGGGTTCCAGGAGATCCCTATGGGCTGCAGCATTTCTTTTGCCACCCATAGGGAGCTCTGACAATTCTTACACAGGCCTGCCACTGCAGCCTGAGTGAAATAACGTCCACGTTATTTCACAGCCATTTTACACTGCACTTAAGTAACTTATAAGTCACCTATATGTCTAACCTTTACCTGGTAAAGGTTAGGTGCAAAGTTACTTAGTGTGAGGGCACCCTGGCACTAGCCAAGGTGCCCCCACATTGTTCAGAGCCAATTCCCTGAACTTTGTGAGTGCGGAGACACCATTACACGCGTGCACTACATATAGGTCACTACCTATATGTAGCTTCACAATGGTAACTCCGAATATGGCCATGTAACATGTCTATGATCATGGAATTGCCCCCTCTATGCCATCCTGGCATAGTTGGCACAATCCCATGATCCCAGTGGTCTGTAGCACAGACCCTGGTACTGCCAAACTGCCCTTCCTGGGGTTTCACTGCAGCTGCTGCTGCTGCCAACCCCTCAGACAGGCATCTGCCCTCCTGGGGTCCAGCCAGGCCTGGCCCAGGATGGCAGAACAAAGAACTTCCTCTGAGAGAGGGTGTGACACCCTCTCCCTTTGGAAAATGGTGTGAAGGCAGGGGAGGAGTAGCCTCCCCCAGCCTCTGGAAATGCTTTCTTGGGCACAGATGTGCCCAATTCTGCATAAGCCAGTCTACACCGGTTCAGGGACCCCTTAGCCCCTGCTCTGGCGCGAAACTGGACAAAGGAAAGGGGAGTGACCACTCCCCTGACCTGCACCTCCCCTGGGAGGTGTCCAGGGCTCCTCCAGTGTGCTCCAGACCTCTGCCATCTTGGAAACAGAGGTGCTGCTGGCACACTGGACTGCTCTGAGTGGCCAGTGCCACCAGGTGACGTCAGAGACTCCTGCTGATAGGCTCCTTCAGGTGTTAGTAGCCTATCCTCTCTCCTAAGTAGCCAAACCCTCTTTTCTTGCTATTTAGGGTCTCTGTCTCTGGGGAAACTTTAGATAACGAATGCAAGAGCTCATCCGAGTTCCTCTGCATCTCCCTCTTCACCTTCTGATAAGGAAACGACCGCTGACCGCGCTGGAAGCCTGCAAACCTGCAACATAGTAGCAAAGACGACTACTGCAACTCTGTAACGCTGATCCTGCCGCCTTCTCGACTGTTTTCCTGCTTGTGCATGCTGTGGGGGTAGCCTGCCTCCTCTCTGCACCAGAAGCTCCGAAGAAATCTCCCGTGGGTCGACGGAATCTTCCCCCTGCAACCGCAGGCACCAAAAAGCTGCATTACCGGTCCCTTGGGTCTCCTCTCAGCACGACGAGCGAGGTCCCTCGAATCCAGCGACTCTGTCCAAGTGACCCCCACAGTCCAGTGACTCTTCAGTCCAAGTTTGGTGGAGGTAAGTCCTTGCCTCACCTCGCTGGGCTGCATTGCTGGGAACCGCGACTTTGCAGCTACTCCGGCCCCTGTGCACTTCCGGCGAAAATCCTTTGTGCACAGCCAAGCCTGGGTCCACGGCACTCTAACCTGCATTGCACGACTTTCTAAGTTGGTCTCCGGCGACGTGGGACTCCTTTGTGCAACTTCGGCGAGCACCGTTTCACGCATCCTCGTAGTGCCTGTTTCTGGCACTTCTCCGGGTGCTACCTGCTTCAGTGAGGGCTCTTTGTCTTGCTCGACGTCCCCTCTCTCTTCAGGTCCAATTTGCGACCTCCTGGTCCCTCCTGGGCCCCAGCAGCGTCCAAAAACGCCAAACGCACGATTTGCGCCTAGCAAGGCTTGTTGGCGTCCTTTCGGCGGGGAAAACACTTCTGCACGACTCTCCACGGCGAGAGGGATCCGTCCACCAAAGGGGAAGTCTCTAGCCCTTTTCGTTCCTGCAGAAACCTCAGCTTCTTCTGTCCAGTCGAAGCTTCTTTGCACCCGCAGCTGGCATTTCCTGGGCATCTGCCCATCTCCGACTTGCTTGTGACTTTTGGACTTGGTCCCCTTGTTCCACAGGTACCCTAGATTGGAAATCCACAGTTGTTGCATTGCTGGTTTGTGTCTTCCCTGCATTATTCCTCTAACACGACTACTTTGTCCTTAGGGGAACTTTAGTGCACTTTGCACTCACTTTTCAGGGTCTTGGGGAGGGTTATTTTGCTAACTCTCACTATTTTCTAATAGTCCCAGCGACCCTCTACAAGGTCACATAGGTTTGGGGTCCATTCGTGGTTCGCATTCCACTTTTGGAGTATATGGTTTGTGTTGCCCCTATCCCTATGTTTCCCCATTGCATCCTATTGTAACTATACATTGTTTGCACTGTTTTCTAAGACTATACTGCATATTTTTGCTATTGTGTATATATATCTTGTGTATATTTCCTATCCTCTCACTGAGGGTACACTCTAAGATACTTTGGCATATTGTCATAAAAATAAAGTACCTTTATTTTTAGTATAACTGTGTATTGTGTTTTCTTATGATATTGTGCATATGACACTAAGTGGTACTGTAGTAGCTTCACACGTCTCCTAGTTCAGCCTAAGCTGCTCTGCTAAGCTACCATTATCTATCAGCCTAAGCTGCTAGACACCCTATACACTAATAAGGGATAACTGGGCCTGGTGCAAGGTGCAAGTACCCCTTGGTACTCACTACAAGCCAGTCCAGCCTCCTACACATTCAGGATACCATTCCTGTGGTGGGAGAAACCTCTCCTGGGGTGGCACCTGTTCCAAGGGAATTATCAGCTGGCATAGCTGTACTCCCTGAGGTGGAAGTACCTCTCTGTGGGATAACTAACATTGGTGACAAAAAGAGCACCATTTTAGTTAACATGGAGCATCCCTCCAACCCTCCCAGAGAAACTTTAGTGCAGAAACCCTGCACTGCCTCACAACACTTAGGACAGCATCCCTGCCCTAGTGTGGAGCTCATAGGACAGCATCCCTGCCCTGCTCCAACTCAAGAGAAACAGCATCCCTGTTCTCTCTTCCAGCCATATGGACAAAGTTTTTGCCCAGCTATGGCTTTTCTGAGACAGCATCCCTGTCTGGCATTTCCATCACTACAAATAGGATCAGTGGACAATTCCCACTGCTCTAAACTAAAACTTACTGATAGAAACTCTGAAAATACATCTTCACATTGTTACTTAGCTAAAAAACTTCAAACAGGGTGGTTTACATCCCCACAGGGAAGTAACCATATAGTGGATGATAAAGGGAGTAACCAGTCTATTGCAGAGCTACTCTCTACTTATCACCACTTAGACAATAAAGTCTCAACTGGCCAAGGTTAGCCTTATTGTCCTTCGTTTGGGGGGGGGTTGTGTGAGAAAGTAGCCTCTTTCTAGCCTTGTTACCCCCACTTTTGGCCTGTTTGTGAGTGTATGTCAGGGTGTTTTCACTGTCTCACTGGGATCCTGCTAGCCAGGGCCCAGTGCTCATAGTGAAAACCCTATGTTTTCAGTATGTTTGTTATGTGTCACTGGGACCCTGCTAGTCAGGACCCCAGTGCTCATAAGTTTGTGGCCTATATGTATGTGTTCCCTGTGTAGTGCCTAACTGTCTCACTGAGGCTCTGCTAACCAGAACCTCAGTGGTTATGCTCTCTCATTACTTTCAAATTGTCACTAACAGGCTAGTGACCAATTTTACCAATTTACATTGGCTTTCTGGAACACCCTTATAATTCCCTAGTATATGGTACTGAGGTACCCAGGGTATTGGGGTTCCAGGAGATCCCTATGGGCTGCAGCATTTCTTTTGCCACCCATAGGGAGCTCTGACAATTCTTACACAGGCCTGCCACTGCAGCCTGAGTGAAATAACGTCCACGTTATTTCACAGCCATTTTACACTGCACTTAAGTAACTTATAAGTCACCTATATGTCTAACCTTTACCTGGTAAAGGTTAGGTGCAAAGTTACTTAGTGTGAGGGCACCCTGGCACTAGCCAAGGTGCCCCCACATTGTTCAGAGCCAATTCCCTGAACTTTGTGAGTGCGGGGACACCATTACACGCGTGTACTACATATAGGTCACTACCTATATGTAGCTTCACAATGGTAACTCCGAATATGGCCATGTAACATGTCTAAGATCATGGAATTGCCCCCGCTATGCCATCCTGGCATTATTGGGACAATTCCATGATCCCAGTGGTCTGTAGCACAGACCCTGGTACTGCCAAACTGCCTTTTCTGGGGTTTCACTGCAGCTGCTGCTGCTGCCAACCCCTCAGACAGGTTTCTGCCCCCCTGGGGTCAAGCCAGGCTTGTCCCAGGATGGCAGAACAAAGGACTTCCTCTGAGAGAGGGTGTTACACCCTCTCCCTTTGGAAAATGGTGTGAAGGCAGGGGAGGAGTAGCCTCCCCCAGCCTCTGGAAATGCTTTCTTGGGCACAGATGTGCCCAATTCTGCATAAGCCAGTCTACACCGGCTCAGGGACCCCTTAGCCCCTGCTCTGGCGCGAAACTGGACAAAGGAAAGGGGAGTGACCACTCCCCTGACCTGCACCTCCCCTGGGAGGTGTCCAGAGCTCCTCCAGTGTGCTCCAGACCTCTGCCATCTTGGAAACAGAGGTGCTGCTGGCACACTGGACTGCTCTGAGTGGCCAGTGCCACCAGGTGACGTCAGAGACTCCTTGTGATAGGCTCCTTCAGGTGTTAGTAGCCTCTCCTCTCTCCTAGGTAGCCAAACCCTCTTTTCTGGCTATTTAGGGTCTCTGTCTCTGGGGAAACTTTAGATAACGAATGCAAGAGCTCATCCGAGTTCCTCTGCATCTCTCTCTTCACCTTCTGATAAGGAACCGACTGCTGACCGCGCTGGAAGCCTGCAAACCTGCAACATAGTAGCAAAGACGACTACTGCAACTCTGTAACGCTGATCCTGCCACCTTCTCGACTGTTTTCCTGCTTGTGCATGCTGTGGGGGTAGTCTGCCTCCTCTCTGCACCAGAAGCTCCGAAGAAATCTCCCGTGGGTCGACGGAATCTTCCCCCTGCAACCGCAGGCACCAAAAAGCTGCATTACCGGTCCCTTGGGTCTCCTCTCAGCACGACGAGCGAGGTCCCTTGAATCCAGCAACTCTGTCCAAGAGACTGCCACAGTCCAGTGACTCTTCAGTCCAAGTTTGGTGGAGGTAAGTCCTTGCCTCCCCACTCCAGACTGCATTGTTGGTAACCGCGACTTTTGCAACTTCTCCGGCCCCTGTGCACTTCCGGCAGAAATCCTTTGTGCACAGCCAAGCCTGGGTCCACGGCACTCTAACCTGCATTGCACGACTTTCTAAGTTGGTCTCCGGCGACGTGGGACTCCTTTGTGCAACTTCGGCGAGCACCGCTTCACGAATCCTCGTAGTGCCTGTTTCTGGCACTTCTCCGGGTGCTACCTGTTTCAGAGAGGGCTCCTTGTCTTGCTCGACGTCCCCTCTCTCTCCAGGTCCAATTTGCGACCTCCTGGTCCCTCCTGGGCCCCAGCAGCGTCCAAAAACGCCAACCGCACGATTTGCAGCTAGCAAGGCTTGTTGGCGTTCTTTCGGCGGGAAAACACTTCTGCACAACTCTCCAAGGCGAGATGGATCTGTCCACCAAAGGGGAAGTCTCTATCCCTTTTCGTTCCTGCAGAAACCTTTGCTTCTTCTGTCCAGTCGAAGCTTCTTTGCACCCGCAGCTGGCATTTCCTGGGCATCTGCCCATCTCCGACTTGCTTGTGACTTTTGGACTTGGTCCCCTTGTTCCACAGGTACCCTAGATTGGAAATCCACAGTTGTTGCATTGTTGGTTTGTGTCTTTCCTGCATTATTCCTCTATCACGACTTCTTTGTCTTCTGGGGAACTTCAGTGCACTTTGCACTCACTTTTCAGGGTCTTGGGGAGGGCTAGTTTTCTAACTCTCACTATTTTCTAATAGTCTCAGCGACCCTCTACAAGGTCACATAGGTTTGGGGTTCATTCGTGGTTCACATTCCACTTTTGGAGTATATGGTTTGTGTTGCCCCTATCCCTATGTTTCCCCATTGTATCCTATTGTAACTATACATTGTTTGCACTGTTTTCTAAGACTATACTGCATATTTTTGCTATTGTGTATATATATCTTGTGTATATTTCCTATCCTCTCACTGAGGGTACACTCTAAGATACTTTGGCATATTGTCATAAAAATAAAGTACCTTTATTTTTAGTATAACTGTGTATTGTGTTTTCTTATGATATTGTGCATATGACACTAGTGGTACTGTAGGAGCTTCACTCGTCTCCTAGTTCAGCCTAAGCTGCTCTGCTAAGCTACCATTATCTATCAGCCTAAGCTGCTAGACACCCCATACACTAATAAGGGATAACTGGGCCTGGTGCAAGATGTAAGTACCCCTTGGTACTCACTACAAGCCAGTCCAGCCTCCTACAGTAACCATGCCAAGAAGGCATTTCCTTACAGTACTGTCAAGATAACTCCTGTGGTTAATACTGTCTCTGCAGGGATCTGTGTGTACAGGAACTTTTAGAGAATAATAATGCTGGAAAAATAACTCTGGAGGTTAATGCACCTGCTGCAGAGATCTGTACACCCAGAAACCTTTAAGGAAAAGTAGTACTGGTAAGATGACTTTTGAAGGTTAATGCTTTTGCTGCAGAGGTGTGTGTGTGAGTGCCAAACACGTTTTCGGGGATAATAATTCTGTCAAGATAACTCCAGAGGTTAATACACTTGCTGCAAAGATCTGAGTGTCCAGCAACTTTTAGGGGATAAGTGTACTGCAGGATAACTCTGGCGGTTAATATAGAGATCTCTGTTTTGCTCAGTCACAGATGTGACTAAAGTAGCACAGAGGGTTACTGTGCCTGCTGCAAAGCACATTGTGGGTCATGCAGATCACAGATTTGTATCTATAGGTGAGTGGGTTATCTTGGGGGGGAGAGAGGGAGGTTTAAGCACGGACCCCACGGGGGGCTGTGGGGAGGGACAGAAAACAACATACCCCTCCCCACGAGAGTAAACATTCCCCTCCTGCATGGGCATAGGAAGTGTGCAGGACGCAGGGCATTTATACCCCCCCCCCGATTTGAGGGGGGAGGACGCAGGGGACAAAGGTGGGGGATTCGAGGGGGACAAACGATCCAGTAGTTTAAAAGATGACAGTGATGCTTTCCCTATTAAACTTCATTCGTTTTTTAACATTAAACACATTGGAAAGATGGGCACTGAAAAACAAATGAAGTTTGAAGGGACTGCTGACAAATTCAGCAAAGGAACCAAACGTGAGACGCCTATTACACCAAAGGGGCCTCAGCTCCCTGCCCACCCTCCTGTTCAGTAACAAAGGCTGCTGCAGCCTCCATGACCCAGAGGTTTATGTGCCGGACTCAAGTACTCCCAGGTCATTCAAAGGCCTTTGAAAAGCAGAGGAGGCTTGTGTTTGTATTGTTTCTTGTACCCCTGTGGTCTCGCCTCTCTTCAGCCACTTGCAAGGAGTCAGTGAAAGACTTGGTGGTGATGGATAGAGAGGGGTGAATGGCTCCGTTAACATATCCCTCCCCATTGACAAATACACAGCAGTAGTGCCTTGTCACACTCCTAACTACTACGAGGAGAGGTTACCCGAGTCTCCTTTAAAACATAAACGAGCAGGACAGTTACATTGTATTATAATATCCCCATTTCTACAGCGCTTTCTAACCCTTGAGTCTCAAGGAGCTATAACCAAATATTAATGACAGGATATAAATGTTAATGACATTATTTTCTTTTCTTAGCACCTTCAAACCACTGATAACATAAGACACTATTTAAACAGAATCTTAAATGAAAAAAGTTATATTCATGTCATCAGGTTCTATGAGTGATTTTCTTTAATGGCCAGCCCTCTAAATCTATCCGCTCTTCATATTCCAGGTAACTGTTGCATTTAGCATAGTGTATTGTGGCTGTTATAGGCCCTGGTGCACCGTAAAGTACATGTCACATGTTCCTACTACTGAAGTTACTTTGCAGGAGATTGAGTGAACCAATTAGACTTTTAACTGCATGATTCACTGGGTTTGCACCTCTGAAGGTTGGTAGCCTTCATCTCATACCCAAATAGTCCAAACAAAAGCCACAAGGCACTCACACACTTCTATCCATCCATATATTAGAAACTTAGAACTATTCCTGCCCTAACAATTGTCATGTGAACCTTTTATGCAGCGCACATTGATATAAAATACAGCATAGTCTATTGAATAACACGTGATAGGTTTTGTACAGAGGATACTTTTAGGAGGCTGGCCTGGCTTATAGTAGGTACCTTGTGGCACTTACACCTTGTGCCAGGTCCAGTTATCCCTTATTAGTGTAGAAGAGGTGTTTCTAGCAGCTTAGGCTGATAGAAGGTAGCTATGGCAAAGCAGCTTAGGCTGAACTAGGAAACATGCAAAGCTCCTACTATACCACTGGTGTCATATGCACAATATCATAAGAAAACACAATACACAGATATACTAAAAATAAAGGTACTTTATTTTTATTACAATATGCCAAAAGTATCTCAGAGAATACCCACACTTAGAAGGTAAGTAATATACATAAGTTATATGTACACAAACCCAAAACAGGTAAGTAACAGTAAGAAAAGTAGTGCAAAGTAGAATCACAATAGGATGCAATAGGTGAACATAGGTCTAGGGGCAACACAAACCATATACTCCAAAAGTGGAATGCGAACCACAAATGGACCCCAGACCTATGGGAGACTTGAGAGGGTGGCTGGGACTGTGAGAAAACAGTAAGGGTGTCCAAAATACCCCACCCCAAGACCCTGAAAAGTAGGAGTAAAGTTACCCTACTACCCGTGAAAGACACAATAGTCGTGATAGGGGGATTCTGTGAGAACCACAAGCACCAGCAAAAAACTGAAGACGGATTCCTGGACGTGAGGACTTGCAAGGCAAGGGGACCAAGTCCAAGACTCGCGATAGTGTCCAGGGGGAGCAGGAACCCAGGACACCCCGGATGAAGGTGCTAAAGGGCTGCCTCCGGATGGAAGAAGCTGAAGATTCTGCAACAACTAAAAGGGCTAGGAACTTCTCCTTTGGATGGAAGATGTCCCACGGCGTGCTGCATGTTGCAGCAATACCGCAAACAAGCCTTGCTAGCTGCAAGGGTCGCGGTACAGGTTTTTGTGTGCTGCTGGGGACCAGGAAGGACCAGGATGTCGCCCCTTGGAGGAGGAGACAGAGGGGGCGCTCAGCATCTCAGAGAGCCCCCGCAGAAGCAGGCAGCACCTGCACAGGTACCGGAGCAGGCACATAGAAGATTTGTGAAACCAGAGTCACAAAAGGAGGGTCCCACGACGTCGGAGTCCAACTCAGATGGTTGAGCACTGGAGGACGGAGTGCTGGGGACCCAGGCTAGGATGTGCACAAAGGAATGCTTGGAGAAGTACACAGAAGCCGAGCAGCTCCAAATCACGCAGTACACAGGTTTGCTGTCTGGTGTGGGGAGGCAAGGACTTACCTCCACCAAACTGGGACTGAAGGATCACTGGACTGTGGGGGTCACTTGGATCCAGCTCCTGTGTGCTAGGGACCATGCTTGTCAGGATGAGAGGGGACCCAGAGGACCGGTGATGCAGTCTTTTGGTGCCTGCGTTAGCAGGGGGAAGATTCCGTCGACCCACGGGAGATTTCTTCTTGGCTTCCAGTGCAGGGTGAAGGCAG
Source organism: Pleurodeles waltl (assembly GCF_031143425.1). NCBI lineage: Eukaryota > Metazoa > Chordata > Amphibia > Caudata > Salamandridae > Pleurodeles > Pleurodeles waltl. The sequence continues at coordinate 1,712,024,054 of NC_090445.1, read as the reverse complement.
ACAGCCCCAAGAACATGCACCACCAGGACACAGTTGAGAAAGCCGGCAGGATGAGGCGCTACAATGTTGCTGGTAGTCGTCTTGCTACTTTGTTGCAGTTTTGCAGGCGTCTTGGAGCAGCCAACGGTCGATCCTTGGCAGAAGTCGAAGAGGGAAGTGCAGAGGAACTCTGGTGAGCTCTTGCATTCGTTATCTGAGGAATACCCCAGAGGAGAGACCCTAAATAGCCAGAAAAGGAGGTTTGGCTACCAAGAAAGGAGGTTTGGCTACCAAGGGAGGTAAGAACCTATCAGAATGGGTCTCTGACGTCACCTGCTGGCACTGGCCACTCAGAGCAGTCCACTGTGCCCCCAACACCTCAGAATTCAAAATGGCAGATGTCTGGGACACACTGGAGGAGCTCAGGGCACCTCCCCTGGGAGGTACTGGTCAGGGGAGTGGTCACTCCCCTTTCCTTTGTCCAGTTTCGCGCCAGAGCAGGGCTGGGGGATCCCTGAACCGGTGTAGACTGGCTTTTGCAGAGATGGGCACCATCTGTGCCCATCAAAGCATTTCCAGAGGCTGGAGGAGGCTACTCCTCCCCAGCCCTTCACACCTATTTCCAAAGGGAGAGGGTGTAACACCCCCTCTCAGAGGAAATCCTTTGTTCTGCCTTCCTGGGCCGGGGCTGCCCAGACCCCAGAAGGGCAGAATCCTGTCTGAGGGGTTGGCAGCAGCAGCAGCTGCAGTGGAAACCCCGGAAAGGCAGTTTGGCAGCACCCAGGTTCTGTGCTAGAGACCCGGGGGATCATGGAATTGTCCCCCCAATACCAGAATGGTATTGGGGGGACAATTCCATGATCTTAGACATGTTACATGGCCATGTTCGGAGTTACCATTGTGACGCTACACATAGGTATTGACCTATGTGCAGTCTACGCGTGTAATGGTGTCCCCGCACTCACAAAGTTCGGGGAATTTGCCCTGAACGATGTGGGGGCACCTTGGCTAGTGCCAGGGTGCCCACACACTAAGTAACTTGGCACCCAACCTTCACCAAGTGAGGGTTAGACATGTAGGTGACTTATAAGTTACTTATTGCAGTGGAAAATGGCTGTGAAATAACGTGGACGTTATTTCACTCAGACTGCAGTGGCAGGCCTGTGTAAGAATTGTCTGAGCTCCCTATGGGTGGCAAAAAGAAATGCTGCAGCCCATAGGGATCTCCTGGAACCCCAATACCCTGGGTACCTAAGTACCATATACAAGGGAATTATATGGGTGTACCAGTGTGCCAATGAGAATTGGAAAAATTAGTCACTAGCCTGCAGTGACAAATTTAGAAAGCAGAGAGAGCATAACCACTGAGGTTCTGGTTAGCAGAGCCTCAGTTATACAGTTAGGCACCACACAGGGAACACATACAGGGCACATACATTATGAGCACTGGGGTCCTGCCTAGCAGGATCCCAGTGACACAAGGGTAAAAACAAACATGCATACAGTGAAAATGGAGGTAACATGCCAGGCAAGATGGTGCTTTCCTACAATACTCTGAACTCATGTATCTGAAGGTGCCTTCATATGCAATACAGATGAAAAAGGAAGAGAAGTAAAAAAAAATATATTTGCCTAGACATAAACTGGCATTTATTGTCTCTCCTTTTTACTTCAAATGTCAATTTTGTGTTTTTACCTTTTTGCGCATGCAGCAAGAGTGAGGGTGACAATATGAAGTCACATGAAAGATCAACTTTTTATGAGCTCGAGGTTCCAACGAGACTCCCATCTGAACCAGGGAGAGTCTTCAGGCTCAATCTTTCTTGAGCTTTCAGGGGCTCACCCATCTCTTGGGTAATATGATTACTTCACATATATGTATCTATGACTGGTTAGTGCCCTGTGGGCTACTGTAGGAAGCTGGCTATCTATGTTGTGTACCAATGTAGGGGTACACCGTGCAGATAGTCCAGACGACCCTTTTTGGTTTACAGGCCTTAAATTAATAATCCCAAGTGCTCTCTTTGTGGTAGTGTGGTTGAACAGTTTAGGCTTATTAAAGGGCAGTGTTAAGCATTTGTTTGTTGAAGGCAATAAACGAGGCACACACTCAAGAAGAAATTCAGAACCAATTCAGAAAAATAGCAGATTTTATATTAATTTGGTCACCAAGATCTTCCAGATCAGGTAAGTACTTTTTGAGTTAGTGATATTTAAAAATACAGAAATTACAGCTATCAGATTTGAGTCATGAGCCTCGAATAAAGTAATGTTATCCTATGGGAGAAACATACACTGCATAGGGTCATTTGCAATCGACTTACAGGACTATTCTTCTGGACTTAAGGTAAGTAGGGGCCAAGGTCCAAGAAAGCACCAACAGGTCAAGTTTACCTGCCCTGGTGTGTCCGTATGCAGAGATGCTTCCAGTGGTGGTAGACTCAAAAACTACATGCTAAAGTCAATGAGCGAAAAGTACCTATAAGAAAAGGGCTTAAGGGCATCAAGATGGTGGTCGCACTCTGAGAGTGCTCCGGACCCCTATGTCATCCGCCACCATCTAAACTGCCTGGGGACCAATTGGACCTGTGTTGCTGCCCTCGTCTTGCTGGGGAGGAGCCACACACTGAGGGGGTAGGCACCACAGGCTTCCGTTCGGACGCTGGGGCCCGTGTGACTGGTGAGGTTTGGGCAGAGGAGAAACAAGATGGTGGGCGCCCACTAGGCCTCTCCTGGCCCCCTAAGCAGTGCTGCCCGAGGGACTCCCGTGCTTGGTGACTGGACACCGGAGATCTCTGACCTCTGATCCAGCCCTGGTGCTTGCCTTGGACCCGCACTCTGGGCCGACCTCCTGTGTGCCGGGGGCCCACCTCGACGTGGACCGGGGGGCCTTGGTAGCTCATCATTCTCGTGCTTGTGAGGTGGAGCGATGGGACAGACTGCCAGTCTGTGAGGACCCTGATGGCGGCGGCCCTGCGGTGGTGATTCTTGTCCTGGGGGACTGACAGTGGCACAGCGCGTCTGCTGATTGTCGGCTGCAGTGGCTGGGGCTGTGGAGCACCGGCGGCCCGCTGGCCTGTGGTGAGAAACGCCTCCCTCCCTACCCGACCTTGTTGCCGTGGCTGCCGGCCGTTGGAGCCGGGCCCGGGGGCGTCGGGGCCCGTGCCGCCTGGGAGACCGGCTATGAGGAGTGGTGGTGGTGGCCTGTGCCCTTGGCAGCCCCACCTGAACTTCTTTAAACTTCTATGAACCTCCTACAGCAACTGGGGCCCTGAGGACGTGATCCACTGCTTCGGTGGGTCCGGAGGCCCGCGGTGCTGGTGGAGGGGCCGCATTGGCAATTGGACTCGCGCCTGACCCGCGGGTCCTCCGTCTGCCCGCTGCGGTGGCCGGGCCCGGGGCTGTGCCAAGGGCCTGCTGTCCCATGACTGGCCCTGATTCCCCTCTCCTCCTCAGCCTCCCAAAGCGAAAGTGATTGTGAGGGGCCAAACTGACACACAGATCCCGCGCCGGCTCTAGGTGCCTGGAGGTGGACCATCTGGCTGGAAGTGAAGGGGCACTCAGGGACACGTGGCCTTACTGTGGTGGGGGGCTCCCTGTCGGCCCACCTGGCCTGATTGTTGGGAGCACGACTCCCCCGCTCTGAGCCTGGCTAGACTGTCTGGGGCCCGAGGGATACATAGTGGGGGCCTGTCTGCTTGGTGTTCGCCCCAACTGCCTCCCAGACCTCATCTGTTGGTTATCTGCTCCCTGGGGCCCTAAGTGTGTGCAGCCTTGAGGGGCCATATGTTATGTCCTTGTGACTCATTGGAGCCTAGGGAACGTGAATGAGACCGTGGCAGTGCGTTGTGGTACCAGATATACCTGTCATCTTCACCATGGGGAAAGACAAACAAGCGAACTCATCCTTCTCCCAAACTCAAATAGATAAATTCACGACTCCAGTTGGGACACGGGGAGGGGGGAGATACCATGGAGACCCCTGGCTCAGCCAGGAGGCGGGGGGGACACCGATAAGATCCCACGAGCCACACAGTCCTCCCAGGCTGTGGTTGAAAATAAAATCGGGGATGTGAGAGTAAATATGGCTCTGTTACGACAGGATCTAAGAACGCCTCTGCACGACTCACCGAGGCAGAGGCGCGTATATCAACAGAGGATGACGAGGTTCAAGACCTTAAAATCAAGGTCTCCCATCTCCTAACTCGTACCCACGAGTTACAGCAGTGTGCAGAAGATGCTGAAAATCAATCAAAACAAAACCTGCATTTCACTGGATTTTCGGAGGAGGCGAGGGCTCTAAACCTGTAGAATTTCTGGAAACGGGGCTTAAATCGTGGATGCCCCCCAACGGGTTGTCCACATGGTTCACCATCGAGTGAGTCCACAGAGCTCTCTCTGCCAGATCTCCACCTGGAGCACCGCCCAGGGCGCTGATAGCCGACTTCCTTAACTTTTGAGACCATGACAACATTTTGCGAGAGGTCTGTGCCCAGAAGGAGCTCCATTTTCAGAACTCGAGGATACTGATTTTCCCAGGCTACTCCCGAGAGGCTCAGGCCAGGCGGTTCTCCTACGAACAAGTGAAACAAAAACTGAAGGCACTACATTTAAAGTACATGCTTCTCTTCCCAGCCCGAATTAAGGGTCTGCACTTTTTAGACACGCCGGAGGCGGCCTGGGAGTGGGCGATGGAGGAGACACTGCTTCGGGGTGGTGCCGCGGGGCTCCCTCCCTCCTCCCAGCCGTCCCTGGCCGGTGCATCAGGGATGGCCATGAAGAAGTCCGGCCATCCTGGGCTCTCCCGTGCTGGTTCTCGCCATCTCGCCTCGCAGTCTCTCAGGACGGGGTCGGCCCCACATTGGGAGGATGCCTCTCATGAATCGGTGCCTCGGGGCGGACGCCTCCAGCTGAGGGGAGAGGTTGAGTCAGACCCCACCTATTTGACTGTCCTGTGGGACGGAGACAGAGCTACATGGGTCCACCAACACAGCACATAGATATTCGACTCCTTGGAGGGGTCCACCACTCCATATCACAATGGTTTTTCTTTATACTTCCTTTTGTTTTTTGGGGGTCTTTTTGTGGCAGCAGATGCTTCTTCAAGTTGGGGGGGGTAATATAGGGAGTGGGAAGTTGGGGGAACTCATCAGAGTATTGTTGAATTGATATATTGTTGTTTGTTTTATACCTTGATGTCACAAATGGGTAGAAGGTTTCAAGTCGCTTAGGCCCTGACACACATGCAGGCTCCACCCCACACAACAGGCCAATCTGGCAAATATCCTGCATCTCCCGCTGCACGATCTGCGTTGGGAGGCATTCCTCTCCTTGGTATCCTATGACACTCACCACTGTAGTCTCGTGGAAGGGTGGCGGTACTGCACCATGCGCAATGACTCCATCCCTCTATCCTACTTCTCCAAAAGATACACCTAATGGGGTCCACATGCCCGTTCCTTGCCAGCTATGGCTTTGACTGTGTCTACCACGCAGCCAGAGGGGTAGTGATACTCCTACACCACGATAACCCCTTGGCAGTGCAACAGACATGGTCGGACCCCCAAGGGAGGTTCTTTGCCCTGACGGAACAGGTGGATGGACACCATATCAATCTTCTCAGTATATATGCCCCCTCTACAGCACTTGACGAGTTCTTCTCTGCACTCACAGTCCTGCTAGCCCAGATGCCCGTGGGATTCACAGTTATGGGTGAGGATTTGAACGCGGTCCTAGATCAGAGCCTTGATATCACCAGCCCCCTGTCGAAGGCCCATCATAGACACTCTACATCCCTCAACAAATGGTTGAAGAGTACCTGCCTCTGTGATGTGTGGTAGATATGGCACCCTGGACACCGGCAATACACCCCCCCTCCGCCGCTCAGGTCCACATAGACACAAGTTATTATGCCTGTCACTTACCTTCCCCTGGTTACCCAAGTACAGATACTTGCCTATGGGGCCTACAACCACACCCCGACCCTCCTGACCACCGGCCACTCTGGCCAGAGTTGAAGGCCTATGTGGCGTATCAATGCGTGGTTCTTGCAAGACGAGATTTACTCTACAGACCTCTGCAAAGAGATTGAACTCTACTTCTGAGACAATGAGGGTACAGTTCAATGTAACATCACACGCTGGGAGGCGGCCAAGGCTACAATCTGTGACCATGCTAAGGCCCGCCTATGACGACAAGAACGAGCGAAACAGGCACACAGAGGGCCTGATTCTAACTTTGGAGGACGGTGTTAAACCGTCCCAAAAGTGGCGGATATACCACCTACCGTATTACGAGTCCATTATATCCTATGGAACTCGTAATACGGTAGGTGGTATATCTGCCACTTTTGGGACGGTTTAACACCGTCCTCCAAAGTTAGAATCAGGCCCATAATGTCTCTTGAGGCCCGGGCACTCCAGTTAGAATGTGAACTGGTTGGGACGGAGGAGGAGACAATTAAAAGTGCCTTAGAGATGGTGAGACAGGAGATCAGAACTCACTTCCTAGAAGAGGCGAAGCAAATCTGGTGGGCACCACAGGCACGGATATATGGCTGGGGAGATAAGAATAGCAAACTACTTTACTGGCTGGCGAATAGACCATTGATGGGGAGGGTGATCCCCGAGATAATAGAAGAAACCGGGCGGTCTATACGGCCCCCCCAGGACATAGTATCTATATACTATGCCCCTCTATACACATCGGCGCCTAGACCAACCATCGAACAGCAGATGCCACTACTGAATGAAATAGATATGCCTACTCTCCCAGTCCCCAGAAGTAAAAGTCTAGATGATCCAATAACCATAGAGGAAATCGGGGAAGCTGTTACGAACCTGAGGTCGGGCAAAACTCCTGGCCCAGATGGCTACTCGGCAGAATACCACTCTAAATTCTGTGACATACTGATACCTCAGCTTTGTGGTTTCTACAAAGAGGCTCTGGAGAGAGGCACTCTTCCTCACGACCTAGATCAGGCCACAATAGTGGTACTTCCTAAGTCCCCCCCCCCTACAGTGTGCGCTGACTATCAGCCGATATCATTAATTAATAGCGAAATTCAAATCTACACCACTATACTAGCCACCCATCTAAAGACGGTTTTACACCACCTGGTTCATCCCGATCAGTGCAGCTTTATGCCAACCCGCAGCACTAGACACTGACTGCGAAGGCTACATGTCACTGGCCCTTCTATTAATCGACTTTGAAAAAACATTTGACAAAGTGGATTAGTGGTACCTAGATCTTGTCCTTCAAAAAATGGGCCTGGGTCGCTCTTTTCAAAGCATGCTCCAACTTCTCCACCAAACACCGACAACCTGTGTCTTAGTGAATGGGATGCTCTTGGAGGCCTTTCTGATCGGGAGGGGGACAAGACAGGGTTGTCCTCTGTCCCCTCTTCTCTTTGCCCTAGCCATAGAACCATTCGCACAAATGATCCGCTGAGACACCTTTCTTGAGGGTTGTCAATGGGCGGGCGAGAGGAGGATTGCATCGCACTTTATGCTGACGATGTGCTGCTCTACCTGTCACGACTGGTGGTGAGTGGACCCAGGTGTCTTCAGCTGCTGCGCATATTTGGTGAGGCATCTGGCCTCAGACTGAATCATAAGAAATCTTTTATGGTCCTACTTACAGACTCCCGTGAATTGGTCAACTGGCAATCGAATATTCCCATCCGGCGTCTAAGTTTTACGTACCTTGGCATAAGAGTGCCACTCAACCTGAATATGACTTGGGCCCTTAACCTCTACCCTTTTACTTGTGGGGTGAAGGTGGACCTGGGGAAATGGCAGACACTGCCACTGAATGTTATGAGACGTATAGCAATCTATAAAATGCTCATTCTGCCCAGTTTCCTCTATATCCTTCAAATTCTCCCGCTCCAGCTACCTCGCCACTGGTTTCAGGAGGCAGACGCAGTGGCTCGCTCCTTCATATGGCATAACGGCAGACAACGCCTATCCTGGGATACATGTCAGCACGGCGTATATGATGGTGGTCTATCTCTGTCCAATTTATACTTTTATTATTTAGCTGCCCAGGTACTCACCGTCAACAAGTGGCTCACTGGGGGCTAGGATGATCCAACCTAGCACCTGGAAGAACTCTCCAGAAGTAACAAGTCAGGTCCTACACGGTTGCCGCGCGGCTCAAAGGCTGACAGGGAGGTGGGGTCTGATCACCCAACATACTCCTCTATTGCAGGGAACATGGCTGCGGGAGGTTGCAGCTCTAGAGGGCTTCTCACGGTGGGACGCTATAGACCTCACGGTGGTGGAAGATGTCTTGGAGGGCACACACATGATGTTCTTTCAAAAACTCCAAAAACATATGCACTGACCCAGACACAATTCCACAAGTTTTTGCAATTGAGACACGCACTGAGGGCACACATTAGCAACAATACCCCACTACCTGAATTAAGCCCTATAAAGGCCAAGGCGATGATGGGGGCTCTTGGGGTTGGGGGGGGGATCTCACAGGTATACTGTTCCCTCATACGGAATGCCTCCCCGTCTCTCCAACCCCTGCAGTCTCGCTGGGAGGCCTGGACCGGCCCACTAAATGATGAAGACTGGCTGGATGCGCTGATGGTGCCACGTGTTATCGCAATCTCTGCCAGACTACGACTGGTGCAAATGTTCTATCTACACTGTGCCTATCTAACCCCAGCTAGGCTTTACTGTGCCGGGCTAAAGCCAAACCCTCAATGCAACAGATGTCCCTACTCACCTGCCGACTTTTTCCACATAGCTTGGTCCTGCCCCAATATCCAGAGGTACTGGGCGCAAATCCTGAATGAACTCTCCACACTGTTGAATCTCGCCCTGGAGCTCTCCCCAAAGATGGTCCTGCTGTGGGTGATGGAAGGCGTCAGAGGCTCTCGAGAAATCCGAACATTTCTGGGCATGGCCCTATTCGTAGTGAAAAGAGATGCTGCTGGGGGATGGGCGTCCAAGACCCCCCTTCTTCACTGCACCAGGGGAGGAGAGGGATGGACTAGTACGCCCAAATGGAACAGCCCGTATATTAGGCGAGGGGTTGCCTTGGGAAATACACCAAGATCTGGGCTGCATGGTTGGGCCCCACCTGAGCAAAAATACTTTGTTTTGTCTATTTATCAAGTTAATCTATTAATCTGTAAATTGATATTCGATTGTGACATTGAAATATGCCTTTCCCTACAAGTGACATGTTGTTGTGTATAAAAATCAATAAAGTTGGTTATCAAAAAAAGAAAAGGCCTGCAAGTGGGGATGGGGGACCAGTCAGGTAAAAACCAAAGGAGGGCTTGGCTGAGGTGGTCAGGACTACAGAGACACCATCAGTTTTAATGGACTCAAGCTGGTGGGCTCGGGTTCATAGGTGTTTTGTCTGGCAGGTCGGCAATTTTAAGGCTCTAACAGTTCTTGGTGCACCTGCAGAAGAGGGGAAAAGAAACATAGCAATACAACTTCTGGCATGGAGGGGGCCCCTCTCAAAGTACCTTGATGTGTAGGAAAGTTTTGGAGGTGGTGGTGTTCGGACTGAACACAAACAAGCCTTGGTGCTTGCAACTGGCTGTGATACCCTGGATATTGGTGCAGGGAGGCTCAGAGCTGGCTAAGCGTCTCAAAGACTCAATGGGTCAAGCGGGCTGACCTACTGGAAACCCGGGATCCTCTTCCTGGTGAGTTGTTCCCTCGGTGGATCCGAAAGTCAAACAAACGGAGGACCGGGCATTTGCAGTTGGTGCCTGCTGGTACAGGGAAGTGGTTCCTCCACTCCAAGGTAGAAGCTGACTGGAAGTGCTGGCAGGCCTTCAAAACATTGGGTGGATGCACAGCTGCAAGACAAGTCAGATCTTTGCACTTGTCAGGACAAGAGCAGGATGGCAGGGTTTGGCACCAAAGTCCATAGTTATTCCACAGTTCTTGCGCTGGTAGGCTCTTCTTTGTCCTTCTTCTTGTAGTCAGATGAATCTAAATTCCTGGTGTCAGAGGGCCACCTAAATACTGAAGTTAGGGGAATGTAGGGCAGCAGCCTATGGGCTACTTACCCCTGGGGTGACTACACCCCCTAAATGACCACTTCCAGTAGGAAGTTGGCATAATCCTGTGCCCGAGTTCCTAGTTTCACCAAAAACAAGATGGTGGAACCCTTCTTTTGCGGAGCACATCACGTAACCCACTTTAGGGGTGTGTCTAACCTGGTGGTGCAACATGCCTACTGCATGGCTACTGCATGGCTAATTTACCGCCCGTCCTGGAGCCAAATGTGCACCACTGCAGGGAGAGACAAAACCAGTGTCATACGATGCTAGATTTGGTGCTGTTCTATTCTCTCCTATTGATGCAGGACAGCGACTTTGGTTACTTTGCTACTTTGTGTTAAAAGTTACAAATTTGCCCCTCAATGTTTAAATGCTTACAGTGCTTTCACAAATACTTCTTGTAGCCAACACATTCAGACTCTACCTAGTGCAAACCTGTGATGGACTAATAACAACCTTAGAGTGCCTTTCAAAAAAAGAATAACTCTTTGACACCAAGAAGCTTCAAATGATTCAACGAATTAAAGCCCGTACTGGCCCCAAGAAGACCCTAGATTTGCTCATTAATCAAGCATCATCCATATGCGTCTTGTTCTGCATATTTCACTATACTGAATTTCTGTGAGCATCGCACAGGTCGGTGCCACATTTCTCATTGTTTCAAGCATCTCACGATGTAGGGTACTCTGTGTCTCGCACAGCAAGCTTTACGCATTCGTATGACCCGTCTCACACACACACACACTCAATGTCGTTTTTGCAAATGTTTTACACACACTGCATCTTTTTACGAAGGCATTGCATACACTAGCCTTTATGTATCTTTTTCTTTCACATCAGGTTTTTGACATTTCTAATGCTTCTATTTCCAAAACGCACTCACTGTGCCTCTCATTTTGAGAGAATCTCCAACAGAAGGCATGTTTCATGCAACGTCTGTCTGTGTCTTCAGATATTCAGTTTGTGAGCACTCTGCACTCATGGCATCCATCTGCACTCATTCTTCCCTCAGAATAGACAACGTAAGTTTAAAGATTTTTTATTGTATTTTATATTTGTGCATAAGGTGCCTCGATTTTCACCTTCCAGCCACAGGAGGGCAAGCAAAGCACTTTAGCTATTTGTGGAAGTATCTTCACTCCTACTCCCACTTCTGTGGAATGCTAAAAAAAATGGCAGCAGACTTACATAATGAAAATGCGACTGACCAGGAGCACACAGTTTTTCAACAGGGAAGTTAGGAATTGTGAGAAATGGCTTCTTTTTTATATGGTTAGCCCCCCACTTTTTGTCTGATGTATGATGTTCCCTAGAAATTGCAATGCCCAGGGCCCTGCTAATCAGGCTCCCTGGGCCAGATCTCCTTCCCTAAAACTATTGTGGAGCATTGGCACAATTGGCTACCACTATAACTCCCTAGTAAAAGGTACTTAGGTATCCAGGGCAGGGGCTACTAGGGGTAGGCCCCCTGAGGGCAACAGCACTGACTGTGTCACCCTCTAGGGCCCTGCACCCAGATACACCCAGCACTGCCATTGCAGGCTGGGTGTCCTAGTGCAAACCGAAAACACAAAATCGACATGGCACACTGCCTGTGTGCCCTGTCCACCATACATTGCATATACTATGGGTAAGACACCCTTCTGGCAGGCCTTCCAGCCCTAAGACAGGGTGCACCATATCATATGTGAGGGCATAGCTGCATGAGCAATATGATCCTACTGTGTCCTCGACAAACCTGGGACACAGTGAGTGAACAGAGCAGCCATTTTAATACATGTGCTGGACACTGGTCAATACAAGTTCCCCAGCTACATAATGGAAACTCTGAACCCTGGGTTGTTTGGTATCAAACAATTCAGAATGATAGATCCAACCTGGTACCAGTATTCGATTTATCCCTAAATGTATCCAGGGGTCACCTTTGAGGTGCCCCCTGCAAAAGCTAACTACACTGGCATGGTTGCTGACTGATTATCCAGCCTGCCACTTCCAGACACCCAATCTACAAGCCTTGGGGGGAGAGGCCCGACTATTCGGTTTGAAGAACAATGCCCTTCTTGGGTGGAAATACTAACACCCCCACCCTCAGGAATGTGCACTGCCCTGGCGGTGAGCTTCAAAAGGCTTACCGCCCTTGAAACTCGACCCCCAGGCCTGCTGCTAGCAGCAGATGGTCACCCCTTTTGCAAACCCCCACTTATGGCAGGAGCAAAGGCTGGAAACTACACAAAGGATAGGAGGAGTGGACTCACCTGGCATGCACCACCCCTAAGACGTTGCCTGCGAGGTGGGCACTCCAATTAATTTTCCTCCATCTTTGATGGAAGGAAAATAGGCAATCAGGATAGGGAAGGGACCCTTCCCACCGGAAGTGGTCACTGTAGTGGGTGTAGCAACCCAAAGGTGGGTGTCCCATTGGTCACTACTAAGTTTCCCCTAAAAAGCCCACTAAATTCAGTATTTAGTGGGCATCCCTAGACCAGGTAATAAGATTCCACTGACAAAAGAAGATCAGCACCAAGAAAATCCAAGGCACAAGAACGTTGGACCTGCTGCAACAAATAAAAGGTGCCAAACCCTGCCTGCTGCACCCAGGACCTGACAATTGCCGCTGAGGAGCTGCTGGACAACTGGAAAAACTCTAAAGAACCCTTGAGGACCTCCAGGCTTCAAAAATCACCCAAGAACTCCCTCCAGAGTGGGAGTACCACTCTACAACAGCAGGTAACCAGCAAAGCAGTGAGGGTCACTTCACTGACCAGCCACTAACTCCCAAACCAGATGTCGCAGCTAGACCAGAAAACACACCAACAACCGAGAGGACAATCTCTGTAAGTGTGGAAATTTTGTTGGCACTGCGCCCTCCAGTGGTCAAACCGTACCAATACCCTGGGTATTGGTCAGCTAACGTCGGACACCCAGAAAACCAGCCCTCCCAGGGCTGAAAAGAACCAGGAGGAAGCCTCATTTGAGGGACTTCACGAACACCACGGAACTCCTGCCAGAGTGCCCCCATTTTCCTGCAAACAAGACCCTTGAACACACTTACCTCCAGCTCCAAAGGGTATCCTTGCGCAGAGCTCCAGGCTCATTGATTCATTCTACACCCGGCTGCCCTGTGCCCTACAATGAAGAACCTGCTGTGCCCTAAAGGTCCCCCATCCCTTGAGACCTTGACACTCCAAGGGGACCCCAAGGAACCTTCTTTAACCTTACCTGTGCAGTGCTTTTCCAAGTGGTCCTCCGCAGTGGCCCTGCACCAGCTCCAGAGACCTTTCGTCACTGCTCCTGACAGAACTGGGAGCTGCCCGAACTTCTACAGCTGGCACAGTGTGCCCACCAACGACCTCGACCAACATGCAAAAGAAGAACTTGGTAGACCAACTGTACGATTTTATATGTATTTTTAAACGTGATCTTCCATTGATTCCTAAGATGAGAAATTGCGCACAAAAAGACTATTTTTATTAAACTTCAAAAATTCATATCTCAAAAAGTACTTAACCAATTTTGATAATCTTGGTCTTAAAAATTACATAAAAACCTGAAACATTTTTATAAATTGGTCCTCTGAATGTGTGAGTTGCATGACTGACACTGTGAATATGTGAGTACAGCAAATGCTTTGCACTTCTCCAAGACTGACCTAACTGCTCGACCAAGCTACCTTCAAAATTAGAGCATTTTGGTGATCTAGATTTTACCCCTGTAAACTAACGTGTGATTGCATGGACCCGCTGCAGTGTGCCTAGCTTTGCACACTACCTAGAGGGCCAGCCTCTTACATTTGGTGGCGGCGGTGGGATAAAGACTTTGCATTGGCTGATAACACTTTGTTTATTTTGTGAGTACACGAACAGCTCTTCAAATTGCCTTTAGTTAATTATTTCTTGATTTTTTAACTGATTAAACTTTTTTTGCAAATGTTTAAAATAATTGTTAGGGCCCTAGTTAGGTTCCTACAACTTTAGCAAAAAGTTTTAAAAGTCCTTACTTTAGTTGGCCTATCTAAAAAGGGGATTCCAAATTCTTAGAAAGGTTCCAACTTTAGTATAGTAAAAATGACAGCTGCAGAGACCAAGACCCAGGAGCTCGACCTGGAACCTTATCAGGCATATAGCTATGTCCAATTAAGGAGACTCTGTAGGCTGTACCAAATTTGTACTGGAAAAAGCCCCAGAGCAGAGAAACTTGGGTTTCTGGTGGCCCAGCACAAAAAAGATAATTCCCCAGATAAGAAGATGATGCATCTGTGGTGGGTGAAGAAGATCCTGGGGATAATGGGGATGAGGGTGGTTCCTCTTCAACCGGAAGTTCTAGGGCACCCACAGAAACAGAACTGGGCATTGCCAGGCTGACCAAGAGACTGGCCATAGAGAGTCAGCTCTTGGAAAAAGAGAAACAGAGAAAAGAGTTGGGCCCAGGAACCATCTCTGGTGGCACCATACAAGTGTTGAGGGAGAAATCTTTCAACATCAAACTCCCAAAAGATGTTTTCTCTCCCTTCACTGAAGGGGATGATATAGTCAAATGGTTTTCTGCCTTTGAAAGAGCCTGCATTGGGTGGGAAATTGAGAAAGGGCACTGGGGCACACTGTTGTAGGAGATATTCTCAGGATAGTGCAGGAATAGGCTCCTGACACTGAATGAGGCAGATTCTAATTCTTCTGACCTCATGAAGGGTACCCTGATTGAGGGCTTTGGATTTACAACTGAAGAGTATAGAAAAAAGTTCAGGGAGATTCAACAAACTCTGAGCCAAACCTGGGTAGACTTTGAGAACTATTCAGTAAAAATGCTGTGTGGTTGGTTAGCTGGAAACAAGGTACAAGATTATGATGGGCTGTATAACCTGTTCATGAAAGAGCATCTGCTGAGTAATTGTTTCAATGATAGGCAACATCAACATCTGGTAGACCTGGATCCATATACCCTTCAAGAACTGGGGAGGAAGGCAGACCATTGGGTCAAGACAAGGGTGGCAAAAACTACCACTGGTGGGGGAGGACAAAAGAAAGAGGCCAAAGAGCCTCCTCCTCCCCCCGGGAAAGATAGCAGCCAAAGCAAAAACAACAAAGAGTCTTCCCAAGGCCCCCAAAACCTGCACAGGAGAGTGGGTCCAGAGACTCCTCACAGTCTAGGGGTGGGTACAAAAGGTAGACACTTTGATCCCAACAAGGCTTGCTGCCATGACTGCAAAACTAAAGGGTACCAAACTGGAGATTCTAGTTGTAAAACCAAAAGGAATGCCTCTAGTCAACCTGCAATAAATGCAGTTGCCAATCTCCAGATGGGATCAGAGGTGTGGTCTGACCTTGTCCTTGTCCCCACAGAGGCAACATTAGTCACTTAGGGTGGGGTAGAATTATCCTGTGCTGTCTGGCCAAGTAGTATGAAAAAATACAGACAGCACCCTTTGATTAATGGGGAGAAAGTGGAAGCACTGAGGGACACAGGAGCTAATACTACCATGGTAACTCAGCACTTGGTTCACTCAAATCAGTTCCTGGTAAGGAAGTCTTATCCTGTCACCAACGCAATGTGACAAAGTTCCATCCCATGGCCATGGTAACCTTTGATTGGGGGGTGTGGGGAGTAGTAGGGCAAAAAAGTGGTTGTGTTCTCAACCATCCCAGTAGATTGCCTGCTTGGAAATGACCTGGAGCATTTCCCCTATAGTACTGAAGACCTATGCTGCAATGCTAGTTACCCGTGTGGGAATGTGTCAAGTCAAAGGCACAAAGCAAACTTCAGAGAGAAAAAGGAGAACCAGATCCTGAAATAGTGGATCAGCCTCCCAAGAGAAAAGGCAAGAAGACCCAGGGGGGCCAGCTTCAAAACAGATCCCAAATCAGGATCCCTCTTCCCAGAAACAGGAGTCAACCTTTTTGGAGGGAAATAAGCCTGAAGAGCTTGGGCCTTACCACCCAGAGCTCTTGTGCCCGGGGGGGGGGGCCTCCAGGGAAGATCTGTGCCAGGGGCAGAGGACTTGCCCCCCTCTTGAAGTCCTGAGGCAACAAGCTGCACAGGTAGAGTTTGGGAATGTCAGTGGTAGCCACAGGGTTTCTTGGGGGGAGGGGCTCCTGTACACTGAGGCCAGAGACCTCAAACCTGGTGCAACCAGGATGATGGTAGTGCCCAAGCAGTTCAGAGAATTCCTCCTCACTCTAGCCCATGACATTCCCCTAGCTGGGCATCTGGAAAAAAACAAAACTTGGAGTAGGTTAGTTAACCACTTTTATTGGCCAGAAATGTTCCGAAATGTGAGGGACTTTTCACAGTTATGCCCCACCTGCCAGGCCTGTGGCACAGCAGGTGGGCACTTAAAGGCCCCCTTAATGCTTCTAAGTTTGATTGGGGTTCCCTTGGAAAGGGTAGGGGTTGAAATTGTTGCCCCCCTTGACCCTCAAACAGCATCAGGACACAGATACATACTAGGGGTAATGGATCATGCCACTAGGTATCCTGAGGGTATACTCCTTAGGACCATTACTGCACCTGCAGTTGCCAAAGCTCTCCTGGGTATCTTCACCAGGGTAGGGTTCCCTACGGAAGAAGTATCAGACAGAGGTTCAAACTTCATGTTTGCATACTTAAAAACACATGAATGTGGGGTGACCTATAAGTTTACCACCCCATACCATCCTCAAACAAATGGGCTGATGGAGAGATTTAACCAGATGTAGGAGGCTGGACTGGCTTGTAGTGAGTACCAAGGGGTACTTACACCTTGCACCAGGCCCAGGTATCCCTTATTAGTGTATAGGGTGTCTAGCAGCATAGGCTGATAGATAATGGTAGCTTAGCAGAGCAGCTTAGGCTGAACTAGGAGACGAGTGAAGCTCCTACAGTACCACTAGTATCACTTGCACAATATCATAAGAAAACACAATACACAGATATACTAAAAATAAAGGTACTTTATTTTTATGACAATATGCCAAAGTATCTCAGAGTGTACCCTCAGTATGAGGATAGCAAATATACACAAGATATATGTACACAATACCAAAATATGCAGTAATAGTATTAGAAAACAGTGCAAACAATGTATAGTTACAATAGGATGCAATGGGGACACATAGGGATAGGGGCAACACAAACCATATACTCCAAAAGTGGAATGCGAACCACAAATGGACCCCAAACCTATGTGACCTTGTAGAGGGTCGCTGGGACTATTAGAAAATAGTAAGGGTTAGAAAAATAGCCCACCCCAAGACCCTGAAAAGTGAGTGCAAAGTGCACTAAAGTTCCCCAAAGGACATAGAAGTCGTGATAGGGGAATTCTGCAGGAAAGACACAAACCAGCAATGCAACAACAATGGATTTCCAGTCAAGGGTACCTGTGGAACAAGGGGACCAAGTCCAAAAGTCACAAGCAAGTCGGAGATGGGCAGATGCCCAGGAAATGCCAGCTGTGGGTGCAAAGAAGCTGCTACTGGACAGTAGAAGCTGAGGATTCTGCAGGAACGACAAGGGCTAGAGACTTCCCCTTTGGAGGACGGATCCCTCACGCCGTGGAGAGTCGTGCAGAAGTGTTTTCCCGCCGAAAAACCGCCAACAAGCCTTGCTATCTGCAAATCGTGCAGTTAGGGTTTTTGGATGCTGCTGTGGCCCAGGAAGGACCAGAATGTCGCCAATTGCGTCTGTGGACAGAGGGGGTGTCGAGCAAGACAAGGAGCCCTCTCCGAAGCAGGCAGCACCCGCAGAAGTGCCGGAACAGGCACTACGAAGAAGAGTGAAATGGTGCTCACCCGAAGTCGCACAAAGGAGTCCCACGTCGCCGGAGGACAATTTAGAAAGTCGTGCAATGGAGGTTAGAGTGCCGTGGACCCAGGCTTGGCTGTGCACAAAGGATTTCCGCCGGAAGTGCACAGAGGCCGGAGTAGCTGCAAAAGTCACGGTTCCCAGCAATGCAGTCTGGCGTGGGGAGGCAAGGACTTACCTCCACCAAACTTGGACTGAAGAGTCACTGGACTGTGGGAGTCACTTGGACAGAGTTGCTGGATTCAAGGGACCTCGCTCGTCGTGCTGAGAGGAGACCCAGGGTACCGGTGATGCAGTTCTTTGGTGCCTGCGGTTGCAGGGGGACGATTCCGTCAGCCCACGGGAGATTTCTTCGGAGCTTCTAGTGCAGAGAGGAGGCAGACTACCCCCACAGCATGCACCACCAGGAAAACAGTTGAGAAGGCGGCAGGATCAGCGTTACAGAGTTGCAGTAGTCGTCTTCGCTACTTTGTAGCAGTTTTGCAGGCTTCCAGCGCGGTCAGCAGTCGATTCCTTGGCAGAAGGTGAAGAGAGAGATGCAGAGGAACTCTGATGAGCTCTTGCATTCGTTATCTAAGGAATTCCCCAAAGCAGAGACCATAAATAGCCAGAAAAGAGGGTTTGGCTACCTAGGAGAGAGGATAGGCTTGCAACACCTGAAGGAGCCTATCAGAAGGAGTCTCTGACGTCACCTGCTGGCCCTGGCCACTCAGAGCAGTCCAGTGTGCCAGCAGCACCTCTGTTTCCAAGATGGCAGAGGTCTATAGCACACTGGAGGAGCTCTGGGCACCTCCCAGGGGAGGTGCAGGTCAGGGGAGTGGTCACTCCCCTTTCCTTTGTCCAGTTTCGCGCCAGAGCAGGGCTGAGGGGTCCCTGAACCGGTGTAGACTGGCTTATGCAGAAATGGGCACCATATGTGCCCATGAAAGCATTTCCAGAGGCTGGGGGAGGCTACTCCTCCCCTGCCTCCACACCATTTTCCAAAGGGAGAGGGTGTAACACCCTCTCTCAGAGGAAGTCCTTTGTTCTGCCATCCTGGGACAAGCCCGGCTGGACCCCAGGAGGGCAGAAACCTGTCTGAGGGGTTGGCAGCAGCAGCCGCTGCAGTGAAACCCCTGAAAAGGCAGTTTGGCAGTACCAGGGTCTGTGCTACAGACCACTGGGATCATGGGATTGTGCCAACTATGCCAGGATGGCATAGAGGGGGCAATTCCATGATCATAGACATGTTACATGGCCATATTCGGACTTACCATGGCGAAGCTACACATAGGTAGTCACATATGTGTAGTGCACGCGTGTAATGGTGTCCCCGCACTCACAAAGTCCGGGGAATTTGCCCTGAACAATGTGGGGGCAGCTTGGCTAGTGCCAGGGTGCCCTCACACTAAGTAACTTTGCACCTTACCTTTACCAGGTAAAGGTTAGACATATAGGTGATTTATAAGTTACTTAAGTGCAGTGGTAAATGGCTGTGAAATAACGTGGACGTTATTTCACTTAGGCTGCAGTGGCAGGCCTGTGTAAGAATTGTCAGAGCTCCCTATGGGTGGCAAAAGAAATGCTTCAGCCCATAGGGATATCCTGGAACCCCAATACCCTGGGTACCTCAGTACCATATACTAGGGGATTATAAGGGTGTTCCAGTAAGCCAATGTAAATTGGTAAAATTGGTCACTAGCCTGTAAGTGACAATTTGAAGGAAATGAGAGAGCATAACCACTGAGGTTCTGGATAGAAGAGCCTCAGTGAGACAGTTAGTCATAACACAGGTAACACATTCAGGCACACTTATGAGCACTGGGGCCCTGGCTGGCAGGGTCCCAGTGACACATACAACTAAAACAACATATATACAGTGAAAAATGGGGGTAACATGCCAGGCAAGATGGTACTTTCGTACACCAGACCCCAAAAAAGGCATGATTGGAGGACTCCCTGAAAACTCAGAAGGAGATGGGATGTCCTGCTTCCTTGCCTGCTGTTTGCCTACAGGTAAGTGCCAGAAAAGGGAGTAGGTTTCTCTCCATTTGAGCTTTTGTTTGGGCACACTGTTAGTGGACCACTAATTCTTGTTAGGGAAGGCTGGGAGAAGCCCCTCAAAGAGTCTAAGCAAGACATTGTGGACTATGTGCTTGGCCACATTGAAGGATGGCTGACTACATAGAGAAAGCTAGCAAAAATCTTCAGGCCAGCCAGAAGCTGCAAAGGCTCTGGTATGAGCAGAAAGCTGCTATGGTGGAGTTCCAACCAGGGCAGAAACTTTGGATGTTGGAATCTGTTACTGCAAGGGCCCTCCAAGACAAATGATCTGGGCCCTATCCCATACTTGAGAGAAAAGGGACGGTCACTTATCTTGTTGACCTAGGCAGCTGCAAAAAGCCAAAAAGATAATAGATGTCAACCACCTGAAACCCTTCTATGACAAAGTGATGTGACCATGTTCGTGGTTACAGATGAGGGACAGGAGGATGAGAGTGAGCCTCTCCCTGATCTCCTCTCCAGCAATCTACAAGATGGTTCTATGAATGGAGTGGTCTTATCAGACACCCTCACAGAACAACAGCAAACTGATTGCAGGCAAGTTCTCAACCTATGCTGAGTTATTCTCCCTGACCCCTGGAAAGACAAACTGTTGGACCCATGATGTGGACACTGGTGATAGCTTGCCTGTCAAGAACAAGATTTACAGACAGTCAGACCATGTCAGAGTGAGTATTCAAGCAGAAGTGAAAACAATGCTGGATTTGGTTGTCATTGAACCTCCTGGCAGATTGGTCTGAGCCCAGGAGCTAAAGAGAGGTCAGCATTTCCTACTCCTAGTGGACTAAATAATGGACCTGACACCTTCCAGAGGTTGGTTTACCAAGTCATGGCTGGACTGGAAACATTTAGTGCAGCTTATCTGGATAACATAGCTGTCTATAGCTCCACCTGGCAGGATCGCCTGATCCACCTAGGGAAAGTCCTTGAGGCTCTGCAGAAGGCAGGCCTCACTATCAAGGCCAGTAAGTGCTAGATAGGGCAAGGAAAAGTTTTTTTACTTGGGTCACCTGGTTGGTGGAGGCCAAGTGCAACCCCTCCAACCCACGATTCAGACTATTCTGGCTGGGGAAGCTCCCTCAAAACCAGACACAAGTCAGGGCATTCCTTGGCTTGACTAGGCACTATAGGAGATTTGTGAAGGACTGTGGCACTATAGTTACCCCTGTCACAGGACTAACTTCCAAGAAAATGCCCAAAAAGCATAACTGGACAGTGAGTTGTCATAAGGATTTTGACACTCTGAAGAATGCTATGTGTTCTGCTCCAGTCCTACAAGCATATTACAAACCACAGAGGGTAACCCAGAAAAAACCAAAGGGACCGCTCCTATCCCCATTTCAGAAGCATCTGTTTGGACTATGAATTGCCTGGAGTAGTCTGGTGCTTGTAGAAACGTATTACAAAACTACATTGCCCTCTTGGGAGACAAACTAAACAACAAAAACATCCCATGTAGTTAACATGCAATATAGGTCCATGATTATTTGGAAAACATCCTTTATTTTATATACAAAAAAATATATTCTCTACTCATATAAAAATAAGTATTATACAGTCCCCTATCAAAACACCAAAAAAGAAGGACAAATAAAAGTGCAGGAAGATCAAGTGCTTGTGGTTTAAAAAAAAGAGAGCATAAATCTCACACCTATCCATTCAAAAACATAAACTTAGAAGAACAGCATGTTGGTTAATCCTTTTTCCGCATTGAATCAATATTTGATTTTAACAGCTTTGAATCCCCATTCAGTCCTTCCTTAACTCTACGGAAAGAAACCACAGCCAGGCGCAAACATGATCATCAACGTTTCGACCCCCTCTAGCTCTCGGGCTAATTCCGGGCTCCACAACAGGTCTTCTTCAGGACTAGTCGATAGGGGACCTCTAAAATAATCCAAAAGAATATATCAGCCTACTTAAGCCCCTCTTTTATAAGATACCACTATGCTGCAAAACTATCCACATCAATGTTCACCCTTAACTCAACACATCTCTTGAGGCAACAATCTTCTCCAAAATCACTTCAACTCAACCCAAATCTACAAAATAAAATAATATAAGAAACTAATCACCTCACAGAACCCCTAAGTTGTTACAACCAAAACCGATTAACAACACACTCTTAACCGAAGAATATAGGAATTTCCACCTTCAGTTATATATTCACCAATTCCATTCCATGGATCATTTCTTCAAATTTAACTTCTTCCCTTAAAGGAAATTAGAGTCTCATTTCTACATCCATATGGAATCTCCAACCAATAATTAACTCTACATTATATGTATATTTAAACCCATTGGCCACATCTTGCTTGTGTTTCATTATACACCAATATCCCTCAGGGACATGCCTTAAAGCTGATCAGAGAAGTATTGGATGAGAACTCCTTCCAGAGTGGAGGTACCAATCTACAACAGCAAGTAACCAGCAAACCAGTGATGTTCACTTCACTGGCCAGCCAGTAACTCCCGAACCAGAAGTCGCAGCTGAACCAAATGACACACCGAAGACCGTGATAACAAACCCTGCAAGTGTGCCAAGTTTGGTGGCACTGCGTCCTCCAGTGGTCAAACCGTACCAATACCCTGGGCATTGGGCAGCTAACGTTGGACACCAAGAAAACCAGCCTGCCCTGGGCTGATAAAGGACAAGGAGAAACTCACAATTGAGGGACTTCAGGAACACCCTGGACCTCCCACCAGAGTGTCCCCATTGTCCTGCAAACAACCCTTGAACCAACTTACCTCCAGTTACAAAGGACATCCTTGCGCACAGCTCCTGACTCACTGATTCACTCTGCACCCGGCTGCCCTGTGTCCTGCAATGAAGAACCTGCTGTGCCCTAAGGATCCCCCACCCCTTGCAACCTCAACACTCCATGGGGGCCCCAAGGAACCATCTTTAACCTTACCTCTGCAGTGCTTTTCCAAGTGGTCCCCCCCAGTGGCCCTGCACCAACTCCAGAAAGATTTCATCACTGCTCCCGCCGGAACTGGGAGCCACACAAACTTCTCCAGCTGGCACAGTGTGCCCACAAATGACCTTGACCAATTTGCAAAAGAAGAACTTGTAAACCAACTGTACGATTCTATATGTATTTTTAAAGGTGATTTTCCATTGATTCCTATGGTGCGTAATTACGCCCAAAAATACTACTTTTATTCAACTTCAAAAATTCATATCTCAAAAAGTACTTAACCAATTTTCAGATTCTTGGTCTTAAAAATTACATAAGAACCTGAAGTATTTTTTTTTTATAAATTGGTCTTGAGGTATTCCTTTGAGTGTGTGAGTTGCATGACTGATACTGTGAGTACAACAAATGCTTGGCACTTCTCCAAGACTGCCATAACTGCTCGACCAAGCTACCTTAAAAATTAGAGCATTAGGTGACCTAGTTTTTACCCCTGTAAACCAATGTGTGGTTGCCAGGACCCCCTGCAGAGTGTGCCTAGCTATGCACACTTAATAGAGGGCCAGCCTCCTACAGGAATAAAAATAATTTTCCTGGTTACACATTGCCCACAGCACTGCAGTTACGGTGGGGTAGATTCTGATGTGACCAGAGATTGCCATTGTGACAAATGCCACTGTTGGAACCTTCTGCAGATTTTAATTTGATGTTTCTTACATCATATTTTTATCAAAAAAGGAAGAGCTGGGATTATAAATCTTATAGTTCTTTGACTACAAATTACACACAGGACCACATTTAGTGGAGTGCTACTGTCTGCAAATGCCAGTGAATTGCCAATTGGATGTCTGGTCAAGAGTTTTTAGTAGCATTTTTTCTAAGCGCTTTCAGTCTTTGACACGCAGATTGTTAAGACTCTTCTAGAGACCTGGGGCTAGATGTAGGAAAATTCGATTTAGCGAATTGCAAATTGCAAGTCTGAGCAAATCGCAATTTGCATTTCCCAAATCCGGATGCAGGATGGTGTTCCTAACACCATCTGCGAATCGCAAGGGGGTCGCAAAGACCCACCTCATTAATATTAATGAGGTGGGTCACAATTTGCGACCCCCTTGCGATTTGCAGCACTCACAGGGATGGTGGCCTGCTGGAGACAGCAGACCACCATGTCTGTGACTGCTTTTCAATAAAGCAGGTTTTTGTTTTGTATTGCAGCCCGTTTTCTTTAAAGGAAAACGAGTTGCAACACAAACGAAAAAATGAAACGTTTGTGTTTCACTTTTAAAAAGCAGGCAGTGGTCCATAGGACCACTGCCTGCTCTAAAAAAATGTTTTCAGGGACATTCCCAAATGGGAAGGGGTCCCATTTGCAAATGGGTGCTAACTGCGAACTGCTTTGCGACCGCGTTCGCGGTCACAAAGCAATTTTACATTGCGATGCGAATCGCAAATAGGAAGGGGAACACCCCTTCCTATTTGCGACTTGCATTCCCATTTTGCGAGTCGGTAACTAGGTTACCGACTCGCAAAATGGGAATGAGCATCGCGATGTGCGTTTTGCATGGCGCAAACAGTGAAATTTGCTGTTTGCACCATGCAAAACGCTTGCTACATCTGGCTCTTGGTGTAGTAGGTGATTACTGAATGATGGATACTGTAAGAAATTAGGGTTTTGATTGAGTGGGATGAAACTCCTTCTCAAGCAACAACACAGTCCTTGTCAGGGTAAGCCACAAAAGTCAATAAAGTAATTTGTGCTTAACACTTTGGTAGTTTGGCACAAAATCAGTAAAGCTTACGTTAGAGGTACTGTGTTAATTATTTATGCAGCTCACAAACAGTAATAAAGTAAAACCACAACACAAGAGAAACCCCACACCAACTTAGAAAATAAAAGTAATAATTAATAAATAAAATGAGATCAAAATGACAAAAATCTAATAAGTAGAATTAGAGCTATGCAATTTTAAAGGTTTAAATACAAATTGCTGCAAGTAGCAGAAAGCTCTAACTGTGGGTATCTGGCCACTAGACCAGGACAAAGTCATAAGTTCAGGCAGACCACAGTGGAGTGCAGACCGTATGCAGGGACCAAGTTATACTCTCTGAGAAAGGTTACCTTCTCAAAGTCATGCGTGCAGACTTCAAAACCTCAGGATTTCACAAGAGGTGCCTGTAGGAAGCTGACCTGGCTTATAGAGGGTACCTGATGGTACTTACACCTTGTGCCAGGTCCAGTTATCCCTTATTAATAGATTAGTAGTGTTCTAGCAGCTTAGGCTGATAGAGGTAGCTATAGCAGAGCAGCTTAGGCTGAACTAGGAAACATGCAAAGCTCCTACTATACCACTTATATCACTTAGCACTATATCATAAGAAACACAATACTCAGAGTTACCAAAAATAAAGGTACTTTATTTTAGTGACAATATGCCAAAAGTATCTCAGAGGATATACTCCCTTACGAGGTAAGTAATATACACAAAATATACACACAAACCAAAATCAGGTAAGTAAACAGTTAGAAAAGTACTGCAAACACTGTAGAACACAATAGAATGCAATAGGAGACAATATGCCTAGGGGCAACACAAACCATATACTCCAAAAGTGGAATGCAAACCACAAACGGACCCCAGGCCTAATGTAGTGTGTAGGGAGTCACTGGGAGTGTAAGAAAACACTAAGGGTGTCCAAGATACCCCACCCCAAGACCCTGAAAATTAGGAGTAAAGTTACCCTATTACCCCAGAAAGACAGTAAAGACGAGATAGGGGATTCTGCAAAGACAACAACTGACTGCAAAGCACTGAAGCCAGATTCCTGGACCTGAGGTCGTGCAAAGGAAGGAGACCAAGTCCAAAAGTCACGCAAGTGTCCAGGGGGGGGCACAAGCCCATTAAACCCCGGATGAAGAAGCAAAAGGGGTGCCTCAGGGTGGAAGAAGCCGAAGATTCTGCAACAACAGAAGGTGCTAGGAACTTCTTGTAGGAGGCTGGCCTGGCTTATAGTGGATACCTTGTGGTACTTACACCCTGTGCCAGGTCCAGTTATCCCTTATTAGTAGAATAGAGGTGTTTCTAGCAGCTTAGGCTGATAGAGGTAGCTATGGCAAAGCAGCTTAGGCTGAACTAGGGGAAATACAAAGCTCCTACTATACCACTTATATCATATAGTACAATATCATAAGAAAACACAATACTCAGAGTTACTAAAAATAAAGGTACTTTATTTTTATGACAATATGCCAAAAGTATCTCAGTGAGTACCCTCAGTTAGAAGGTAAGTAATATACACAAGTTATATGTACACAAACCCAAAACAGGTAAGTAACAGTAAGACAAGTAGTGCAAACAATGTAGAATCACAATAGGATGTAATAGGTGAACATAGGTCTAGGGGCAACACAAACCATATACTCCAAAAGTGGAATGCGAATCACGAATAGACCCCAGGCCTATGGGAAGTTGTAGAGGGTCGCTGGGATTGTAAGAATACAGTAAGGGTGTCCAAAATACCCCACCCAAAGACCCTGAAAAGTAGGGGTAAAGTTACCCTACTACCCCAGAAAGACACAATAGTTGTGATAGGGGGATTCTGCAAGAACCACAAGCACCTGCAAAACACTAAAGACAGATTCCTGGACGTGAGGACCTGCAAGGCAAGGGGACCAAGTCCAAGAGTCGCAGTAGTGTCTGGGGGGGGTGAAGGGGGTAGGAGCCCAGGAAACACCGGATGAAGGTGCAAAAGGGCTGCCTCCGGGTGGAAGAAGCCGAAGATTCTGCAACAACGAAAAGGGCTAGGAACTTCTCATTTGAATGGAAGATGTCCCACTGCGTGCTGGATGTTGCAGAGTTGTTTCCACGCAGAAATACCGCAAACAAGCCTTGCTAGCTGCAAGGGTCGCAGTAGAGGTTTTTAGGTGCTGCTGGGGACCAGGAAGGACCAGGCTGTGGCCCCTTGGAGGATGAGACAGAGGGGGTGTTCAGCAACTCAGAGAGCCCCCGTAGAAGCAGGCAGCATCCGCAGAAGTACTGGAGCAGGCACTTTGAAGATTGGCGTAACCGGAGTCACAAAAGGAGGGTCCCACGACGTCGGAGTCCAACTCAGAGGTTTGAGCACTGCAGGACGGAGTGCTGGGGACCCAGGCTAGGATGTGCACAAAGGAATCCTTGGAGAAGTGCACAGAAGCCGGAGCAGCTGTGAATCACGCAGTACACAGGTTTGCAGTCTAGCGTGGGGAGGCAAGGATTTACCTCCACCAAACTGGGACTGAAGGATCACTGGACTGTGTGGGGTCACTTGGATCTAGCTCCTGTGTTCCAGGGACCACGCTCGTCAGGATGAGAGGGGACCCAGCGGACCGGTGATGCAGTCTTTTGGTGCCTGCGTTAGCAGGGGGAAGATTCAGTCGACCCACTGGAGATTTCTTCTTGGCTTCCAGTGCAGGGTGAAGGCAGGCAGCCCCCAGAGCATGCACCACCAGGAAACAGTCGAGAAAGCCGGCAGGATGAGGTGCTACAATGTTGCTGGTAGTCGTCTTGCTACTTTGTTGCGGTTTTGCAGGCGTCCTGGAGCAGTCAGCGGTCGATCCTTGGCAGAAGTCAAAGAAGGAAGTGCAGAGGAAATTTGGTGAGCTCTTGCATTCATTATCTGAAGAATACCCCAGAGGAGAGACCCTAAGTAGCCAGTAAAGGAGGTTTGGCTGCCAAGAAAGGAGGTTTGGCTACCAAGAGAGGTAAGAACCTATCAGAGGGGGTCTGTGACGTCACCTGCAGGCACTGGCCACTCAGAGCAGTCCAGTGTGCCCCCAACACCTGTGAATCCAAGATGGCAGAGGTCTGGGGCACACTGGAGGAGCTCTGGGCACTTCCCCTGGGAGGTACCGGTCAGGGGAGTGGTCACTCCCCTTTCCTTTGTCCAGTTTCGCGCCAGAGCAGGGCTGGGGGATCACTGAATCGGTGTAGACTGGCTTATGCAGAGATGGGCACCATCTGTGCCCATCAAAGCATTTCCAGAGGCAGGGGGAGGCTACTCCTCCCCAGCCCTTCACACCTATTTCCAAAGGGAGAGGGTGTAACACCCACTCTCAGAGGAAATCCTTTGTTCTCCCTTCCTGGGCTGGGGCTGCCCAGACCCCAGGAGGGCAGAATCCTGTCTGAGGGGTTGGCAGCAGCAGCAGCTGCAGTGGAAACCCCGGAAAGGCAGTTTGGCAGTACCCGGGTTCTGTGCTAGAGACCCAGGGGATCATGGAATTGTCCCCCCAGAATGGTATTGGGGTGACAATTCCATGATCTTAGACATGTTACATGGCCATGTTCGGAGTTACCATTGTGACGATACACATAGGTAGTGACCTATGTGCAGTGCACGTGTGTAATGGTGTCCCCGCACTCACAAAGTCCGGGGAATTTGCCCTGAACGATGTGGGGGAACCTTGGCTAGTGCCAGGGTGCCCACACACTAAGTAACTTGGCACCCAACCTTCACCAAGTGAGGGTTAGACATATAGGTGACTTATAAGTTACTTATGTGCAGTGAAAAATGGCTGTGAAATAACGTGGACGTTACTTCACTCAGGCTGCAGTGGCAGGCCTGTGTAAGAATTGCCTGAGCTCCCTATGGGTGGCAAAATAAATGCTGCAGCCCATAGGAATCTCCTGGAACCCCAATACCCTGGGTACCTAAGTATCATATACAAGGGAATTATATCGGTGTACCATGGTGCCAATGAGAATTGTCAAATTAGTCACTAGCCTGCAGTGACAATTTTAGAAAGCAGAGAGAGCATAAACACTGAGGTTCTGGTTAGCAAAGCCTCAGTGATACAGTTAGGCACCACACAGGGAACACATACAGGGCATCCACTATGAGCACTGGGGTCCTGCCTAGCAGGATCCCAG
Source organism: Pleurodeles waltl (assembly GCF_031143425.1). NCBI lineage: Eukaryota > Metazoa > Chordata > Amphibia > Caudata > Salamandridae > Pleurodeles > Pleurodeles waltl. The sequence goes on along the minus strand of NC_090445.1, from coordinate 1,711,995,396 downwards.
TGACATAAGGGCAAAAACAAACATACATCGAGTGAAAATGGGGGTAACATGCCAGGCAAGATGGTACTTTCCTACATAACCCCCCCCCCCAAACGAAAGACAATAAGACTAGCCTTGTCCAGATGAGTCTTCATTGTCTAAGTGGAAATATCTGGAGACTCCATCTGCATTGGAGTGGGTACTCCCAGGTCTATGTTCCACTATATAGTCCATTCCCTGTAGGGATATGGACCACCTCAACAATTTTGGATTTTCACCTTTAGTTTGTTTTAGACAAAGTAGAGGTTTCTGGTCTGTCTGAACAATAAAGTGAGTACCAAACAGGTATGGTTTCAACTTTTTCAGTGCCCAGACCACAGCAAAGGCCTCCCTCTCTATGGCAGACCAATGCTTTTCTCTTGGGGTCAACCTTCTGCTGATAAAAGCAACTGGTTGATCCTGGCCCTCAGAATTCAGTTGTGATAGTACTGCCCCTTCCCCTAATTCAGATGCATCAGTTTGAACAATGAATTTCTTGGAGTAAAATGGGCTTTTTAGGACAGGTGCAGTGCACATAGCCTGTTTGAGCTCCTCAAAAGCTTTCTGACAGCTAGCTGCCCACAATATCTTTTTAGGCATCTTTTTACTGGTGAGATCATTAAGTGGGGCTGCTATGGAGCCATAGTTTTTAATGAATCTCCTGTAATACCCAGTGAGGCCTTGGAGGGCTCTCACCTAGGTCTGTGTTGTAGGGGGGACCCAATCCACGAGTGTCTGGATTTTCCCCTGAAGTGGTGCAATCTGTTCTCCACCTACCAGGTATCCCAGATAAACCACCTTTCCCTGCCCTATCTGGCACTTTGAGGCCTTGATAGTGAGGATTGCCTTTTGCAGGGCCTCCAAAACTTTCCAAAGGTGTATTTTGGACCAGGTGCTCATCCCAGGTGGAGCTAAAGACAGCTATATCATCAAGATATGCTGCACCAAAAGCCTCCAACCCTTGCAGGACTGTGTTCACCAACCTCTGAAAAGTGGCAGGTGCATTCTTCAAACCAAAGGGCATCACTGTAAATTGGTAGTGCCCTCCTATAGTTGAAAATGCAGTTTTAGGTTTAGCATCCTCAGCCAATTTGATCTGCCAATACCCTGCAGTCAAATGAAAGGTGCTTAGATACTTGGCAGATGCCAGTGTATCTATGAGCTCATCTGCCCTGGGTATAGGGTGAGCATCGGTTTTTGTTATCTGATTGAGACCTCTGTAGTCTGCACAAAACCTCATCTCCCTTTTTCCATCTTTTGAGTGAGGCATTGGTACAAGCACCACAGGACTCGCTCATTGGCTTTCAGAAGGTTCAACCACTCCTAGATCAAGCATTTTCTGAACCTCTTGTTTTATGCAGTCCCTGACATGGTCAGGCTGCCTATAGATTTTACTTTTGACAGGCATGCTGTCTCTAGTAACAATTGTGTGTTCACACCAAGATGTGGTGCCTGGCACAGTCGAAAAGAGTTCAAAAAATTGTCCAAGGAGATTTATGCAGTTGTCTTTCTGTTCTGCAGTAAGACAGTGTGCCAAAACTACTCACTCCACTAGAGCATCCTCTTCAGTGGAGGAGAAGAGATCAGGGAGAGGGTCACTCTCTTCTTCCTGTTCTTCATCTGTTGCCATGAGCAGGGTGAGATCAGCCCTGTCATAGTAGGGTTTTAGGCGGGTGACATGAATCACCCTAAGGGGACTCCTGGCAGTGCCCAGGTCAACCAAGTAGGTCACCTTGCCCTTTTTTTCAACAATTAGATGGGGTCCACTCCATTTGTCCTGGAGTGCTCTTGGGGCCACAGGCTCCAATACCAACACCTTCTGTCCTGGTTGGTACTGGATCAGAACAGCCTTCTGGTCATGCCATTGCTTCTGGAGCTCTTGGCTGGCCTGAAGGTTTTTACTGGCCTTTTTCATGTACTCAGCCATTCTGGATCTTAGGCCAAGTACATAGTCCACGATGTCCTGTTTGGGAGCTTTTAAAGGTTGTTCCCAACCCTCCTTCACAAGTATTAGTGGACCTCTTACAGGGTGTCCAAATAGGAGTTCAAAGGGGCTAGAGCCCACTCCTTTCTGGTGTACCTCCCTGTAAGCAAAAAGGAGGCAAGGTAACAGGGCATCCCATCTCCTCCTGAGTTTTTCAGGGAGTCCCATTATCATTCCTTTGAGAGTTTTATTAAATCTCTCTACCAGTCCATTAGTCTGTGGATGATAAGGAGTGGTGAATTCGTATGTTACACCACATTCCTTCCACATAGCTTTCAAGTATGCAGACATAAAGTTGCTACCCCTGTCTGATATAACCTCTTTTGGGAAACCCACCCTAGAAAAGATTCTCAGGAGGGCCTTTGCCACTGCAGGTGCTGTAGTGGTCCTTAGAGGAATTGCTTCAGGATATCTTGTGGCATGGTCCATAACCACCAAGATAACCCTATTGCCTGAAGCAGTAGGAAGGTCAAGGGGGCCAACTATGTCAACCCCTACCCTTTCAAATGGGACCCTAACCACAGGTAGTGGAATAAGGGGAGCCTTTGGTGTGCCACCAGTCTTGCCACTGGCTTGGCAGGTCACACAAGACTTACAAAAATATTTTGTGTCCTCTGACATCCTAGGCCAGTGAAATAGGGGGACAAGCCTCTCCCATGTTTTGATCTGGCCTAAATGCCCAGCGAAAGGAATGTCATGTGCCAGAGTTAGGAGGAACTCTCTGTACTGCAGGGGAATGACCAATCTCCTGGCTGCTCCAGGTTTTGGGTCCCTTGCCTCTGTGTACAAGATGTTGTCCTCCCAGTAAACTCTGTGTGAGTCACTGACATCCCCATTTTGCTGCTTGACAGCTTGCTGTCTGAGACCCTCTAATGTGGGACATGTTTGCTGTGCCACACTCAGCTTTTCCCTGGCAGGCCCCCCTTCACCCAAAAGCTCAGCAGTGTCTGCTGCCAGCTCATCTGGTGAAGGTTCTGCACAGGGAGGAAATTCTTCTTCCTCAGAAGGAGAATCACCTGTAGAGGGAGGGATAGTGGGTAGGGATTTAACCTTGCTACCCCTAGCTTTAGGGAGCACTTGGTCCATTATTCCAGGATCCAAGTTACCCTGTCCTTTTTGCTTTTTGGCCTGAGCCCTTGTCAAAGCAAAAATATGCCCAGGAATGCCCAGCACTGCTGCATGGGCCTCCAACTCCACTTCTGCCTGATGTCTCTAAATCGTTCCCTAGTAGACAGTCTACAGGTACATCTGAGGCAACCACAACTTTCTTTGGACCAGTAACCCCCCCCCAGTTGAGATTCACAACAGCCATGGGGTGGCTAAGAGTGTTGTTATGAGCGTCTGTCACTTGGTACTGGTGACCAAGTAGGTGTTGTTCAGGGTGTACCAGTTTCTCTATTACCATGGTAACACTGGCACCTGTGTCCCTGTAGGCCTGAACCTCAACACCATTTATTAGGGGAAGTTGCTTGTACTTATCCATATTTAGGGGACAAGCAACCAAGGTGGCCAAATCAATGGCACCTTCAGAGACTAACACAGCCTCTGTGGTCTCCCTAACAAGACCAACCCCAACTAAATTACCAAAAGTGAGCCCAGCTACTCCCTTGGATTGGCTATTAGTAGGTTTGCTCCCACCACCACTGCTATTACTAGGGGCACTAGAATGTGCAGTAGGGGTTGTGGTAGTGGGAGGTTTGGTGTTTTTCTTTGGACAACTGGCATCAGTTGTCCAATGGCCTTTGACTTTACACAAATAACACCAAGGCTTTTTAACTTGATTTGAAGAGGATTTGGACCCACCAGAGGATTTTTGTGGGCCTGATGAAGACTCATTTTTACTTTTGTCCCCACCCTTGTCAGATTACTTACCACCCTTCTTCTTGCCATCCTTGTCACCCCCCGTATGAACTTTTCTGTTCACTCTTGTTCTGACCCATTTGTCTGCCTTCTTTCCCAATTCTTGGGGAGAGGTCAGATCTGAGTCCACTAGATATTGGTGTAACAAGTCAGACACGCAGTTATTCAGAATATGCTCTCTCAGAATGCGATTATACAGGCTTTCATAGTCAGAAACTTTACTGCCATGTAACCACCCCTCCAAGGCCTTCACTGATAAGTCAACAAAGTCTATCCAGTCTTGTGAGGACTCTTTTCTGGTGTCTCTGAACTTAATCCTGTATTGTTCAGTGGTTAAGCCAAATCCATCCAAGAGTGCATCCTTCAAAACTGCAAAATTGTTAGCATCACTTTCTCTAACAGTAAGGAGCCTATCCCTACCCTTTCCATTGAAAGATAGCCACAATATAGCAGCCAACTGCCTATGAGGGACCACCTGTACCATACAGGCCCTCTCAAGTGTAGCAATCCACTTGTTGAAGTCATCCCCCTCCTTGTAAGGGGGAACTATCTTGTGCAGATTCCTGGAATCATTCTCTCTAACAGGATTACTATCAGGAATACTGCTATTGCTGCCACCATGGGGTCCTAACCCCAATCTCTGTCTCTCCTTCTCCAGGTCTAGGGATTCCCTGTCTAGAGCCAGCTGTTGCTGTTTAAGCTTCAGTCTGGTCTCTTCCACTCTCAACTTTTTGAGTTCCCTTTCTAACATGTTGTCTTTAGGGTGGGTGGGTTGGGAATGCTTGGACACAGAAGATAAATTGGAAACAACAGAGGGAGATCTGTCCCTAACTGACTGGACTCTAACAACCTGGCCTCCAGGAATAAAAACATCCCTACTATGATGGGAGCTCCTATTACTACCAGCATTGCTATGTGGTCTGCTAGGGGGCGGATTTGGAACAGAACCCTCCCCGCCTCCCTCAAGGTTATCCCGAGTCAGAATGGGAGCCATCTATTAACTTCTCATTTGAAGTGCCTGCTTGGGACTCATCATTCACAATAAGCATGTTATATAGAAACTCTTTTGTGGGGTTCTTTCCTATCACTAAACCTCTATCTAAGCAGAGACTCCTTAGGCTCTTGTAATTCAAATTGTCATAAGTAGTATTGACCATTTTAAGAGCAGACTCTACATCAGACATGATTAGAGAAGGTTTAGAGACAGTGAGAAGAGAGAAAAGGTTTCAGAACTTTTTAAAGAACAGAGAAAACACTTTTTCAAACTTTTTGGAAACTTTTAGAAGTTTTAGAGTACTTTTCAGCACTTAGTAGAAAGTGTAAGAGGAGAAAAGCAAAACTTTTTGGTTAGGTGTACATACACTGAACTTGTTTTGTATATTATTCTCTTATGAAAAGTACACAATGACAAAGTGGTAAGTAGTTACAAGTACTTATCCCACCGCTGCACAACCAATGTAGGAGGCTGGCCTGGCTTGTAGTGGGTACCAGAGGTACTTACAACTTGTGCCAGGTCCAGTTATCCCTTATTAGTGTAGAAGAGGTGTTTCTAGCAGCTTAGGCTGATAGAAGGTAGCTATGGCAAAGCAGCTTAGGCTGAACTAGGAGACATGTAAAGCTCCTACTATACCACTGGTGTCATATGCACAATATCATAAGAAAACACAATACACAGATATACTAAAAATAAAGGTACTTTATTTTTATGACAATATGCCAAAAGTATCTCAGTGAGTACCCTCAGTATGAGGATAACTTATATACACAAGATATATGTACACAAACCAAAATGATGCAGTAAATAGCAAAAGGAAGTAATGCAAGCAATGTAAAGTTACAGTAGATTGCAATAGGAGCACATAGGTATAGGGGCAACACAAACCATATACTCCAAAAGTGGAATGCGAATCATGAATGGACCCCAAACCTCGTAGAGGGTCGCTGGGACTGTAAGAAAACAATGAGGGTTAGAAAAATAGCCCACCCCAAGACCCTGAAAAGTGGGTGCAAAGTGCCCTTAGTTCCCCAAAGAGCACAGAAGTCGTGATAGGGGAATTCTGCCAGAAACAACAACACCAGCAATGCAACAACGATGAATTTCCTGATGAGAGTACCTGTGGAACAAGGGGACCAAGTCCAAAAGTCACGAGCAAGTCGGGAGTGGGCAGATGCCCAGGAAATGCCAGCTGTGGGTGCAAAGAAGCTGCCACCGGATGGTAGAAGCTGTGGATTCTGCAAGAACGACAAGGGCTAGAAACTTCCCCTTTGGAGAATGGATGTCCCACGTCGTGAAGAGTCGTGCAGAGGTGTTTCCGTGCAGAAAGACCGCAAACAAGCCTTGCTAGCTGCAAGGGTCGTGGTTAGGGTTTTTGGATGCTGCTGTGGCCCAGGATGGACCAGGATGTCGCCAACTGCGTGAGGAGACAGAGGGGGCGCCCAGCAAGACAAGGAGCCCACTCAGAAGCAAGCAGCACCCGCAGAAGTGCCGGAACAGGCACTATGAAATGGAGTGAACCGGAGCTCACCCGAAGTCCCAAAGGAAGGTCCCACGACGCCGGAGGACAACTCAGGAGGTCGTGCACTGCAGGTTAGAGTGCCGGGGACCCAGGCTTGGCTGCGCACAAAGGAAATCCTGGAAGAGTGCACAGGAGCAGGAGCAGCTGCAAATCACGCGGTTCCCAACAATGCAGTCTGGCGTGGGGAGGCAAGGACTTACCTCCACCAAACTTGTACTGAAGATCCACTGGACTGTGGGAGTCACTTGGACAGAGTTGCTGAGTTCAAGGCACCTCGCTCGTCGTGCTGAGAGGAGACCCAGAGGACCGGTGATGCAGTTCTTTGGTGCCTGCGGTTGCAGGGGGAAGATTCCGTCGACCCACGGGAGATTTCTTCTGAGCTTTTAGTGCAGAGAGGAGGCAGACTACCCCCACAGCATGCACCACCAGGAAAACAGTCAAGAAGGCGGCAGGATCAGCGTTACAAGGTCGCAGTAGTCGTCTTTGCTACTTTGTTGCAGTTTTGCAGGCTTCCAGCGCGGTCAGCAGTCGATTCCTTGGCAGAAGGTGAAGAGAGAGATGCAGAGGAACTCTGATGAGCTCTTGCATTCGTTATCTAAAGAATTCCCCAAAGCAGAGACCGTAAATAACCAGAAAAGGAGGTTTGGCTACCTAGGAAGGAGGATAGGCTAGCAACACAGGTAAGAACCTATCAGAAGGAGTCTCTGATGTCACCTGCTGGCCCTGGCCACTCAGAGCAGTCCAGTGTGCCAGCAGCACCTCTGTTTCCAAGATGGCAGAGGTCTGGAGCACACTGGAGGAGCTCTGGGCACCTCCCAGGGGAGGTGCAGGTCAGGGGAGTGGTCACTCCCCTTTCATTTATCCAGTTTCGTAGGGGATCCCTAAACCGTTGTAGACTGGCTTATGCAGAGATGGGCAGCATCTGTGCCCATTAAAGCATTTCCAGAGGCTGGGGGAGTCTACTCCTCCCCAGCCTTCACACCTATTTCCAAAGGGAGAGGGTGTCACACCCTCTCTCAGAGGAAATCCTTTGTTCTGCCTTCCTGGGCCAGGGCTGCCTGGACCCCAGGGGGGCAGAAACCTGTCTGAGGGGCTGGCAGCAGCAGCAGCTGCAGTGCAAACCCTGAAAAGGCAGTTTGGCAGTACCCAGGTTCTGTGCTAGAGACCCGGGGGATCATGGGATTGTCTCACCAATGCCAGGATGGCATTGGGGGGGGCAATTTCAGGATCTTAGACATGTTACATGGCCATGTTCGGAGTTACCATTGTGAAGCTATACATAGGTAGTGATCTATGTATAGTGCACGCGTGTAATGGTGTCCTCGTACTCACAAAGTCCGGGGAATTTGCCCTGAACAATGTGGGGGCACCTTGGCTAGTGCCAGGGTGCCCGCACACTAAGGAACTTAGCACCCAACCTTTACCAGGTAAAGGTGAGACATATAGGTGACTTATAAGTTACTTAAGTGCAGTGGTAAATGGCTGTGAAATAACGTGGACGTTATTTCACTCAGGCTGCAGTGGCAGGCCTGTGTAAGAATTGTTAGAGCTCCCTATGGGTGGCAAAAGAAATGCTGCAGCCCATAGGGATCTCCTGGAACCCCAATACCCTGGGTACCTCAGTACCATATACTAGGGAATTATAAGGGTGTTCCAGTATGCCAATGTAAATTGGTAAAATTTGGCACTAGCCTGTTAGTGACAATTTGTACAGAGAGAGCATAACCACTGAGGTTCTGGTTAGCAGAGCCTCAGTGAGACAGCTAGGCATCACACAGGGAACACATATAGGCCACAAACGTATGGGCACTGGGGTCCTGGCTAGCAGGGTCCCAGTGACACAGAACAAACATACTGACAACATAGGGTTTTCACTATGAGCCCTGGGCCCTGGCTAGCAGGATCCCAGTGAGACAGTGAAAACACCCTGACATATACTCACAAACAGGCCAAAAGTGGGGGTAACAAGGCTAGAAAGAGGCTACTTTCTCACACAACCCTCCCCCCCCCCAAACGAAGGACAATAAGGCTAACCTTGGCCAGTTGATTCTTTATTCTCTAAGTGGTGATAAGTGGAGAGTAGCTCTGCAATAGACTGATTACTCCCTTTATCATCCACTATATGGTTAATTCCCTGTGGGGATGTAAACCACCCTGTTTGACGTTTTTTAGCTAACCAACAATGTGAAGATATATTCTCAGAGTTCCTATCAGTAAGTTTTAGTTTAGAACAGTGGAAATTGTCCACTGGACCTATTTCTAGTGATGGGAATGCCAGACAGGGATGCTGTTTCAGTAAAGCCATAGCTGGGCAAAAACTTTGTCCATATGACTGTAAGAGAGAACAGGGATGCTGTTTCTCTTGTTTTGGAGCAGGGCAGGGATGCTGTCCTATGAGCTCCACACTAGGGCAGGTCTGCTGTCCTAAGTGTTTTGAGGCAGTGCAGGGTTGCTGCACTAAAGTTTCTCTGGGAGGGTTGGAGGGATGCTCTGTGTTAACTACAATGGTGGACTTTTTCTCACCAATATTAGTTATCCCACAGAGAGGTACTTCCACCTCAGGGAGTACAGCTGTGCCAGCTGACGGTTCCCTTGGTGCAGGTGCCACCCCAGGAGAGGTTTCTCCTACCACAGGAATGGTATCCTGAATGGGAGGGTGATTAGGGGATACTGTGATACCCTTTTTACCTGTTGTTGGAGAGGGATCCTGAGTTTTCAGGTTTTCTTCTCTCCTTTGCTTTTTCATTTCAGTAGAAATGAGAGGGAACAATTCCTCAGGGATACCCAGCATGGCTGCATGGGTATAAAACTCTACCTCAGCCCAACCTGAGGCCTCTAGGTCATTACCTAAGAGACAGTCTACAGGTAAGCTAGGTGACTCTACCACCTGCTTAGGGCCAGTAACTCCACCCCAACTAAGCTGAACTATAGCTAAGGGAAGAAACTTAATGGAGTTATGGACATCAATAATCTTGTACTGTTGCCCAATGATGTGTTGTTCAGAAGCCACTAGGTTTTCAGTCACCAAAGTGATACTGGCACCTGTGTCCCTGTAGGCTTGGGCCTCAACACCATTTATTGAAACTGTCTGCCTGTACTTATCCATTGTAAGGGGACAAGCAGCCAGTGTGGCAAGGCCAATGCCACTAGGTGTGACAGAAACTGTCTTGGGACTGACCACCCCAGTTTCTATGATGGACCCATAAGTGAACCCAACTACACCCTTACTTTGACTGTTGCCAGCAGTCCCACCAATATTACCACTAATGCTAGGGGCACTAGAGTTTGATGTATTAGTGGTGGTTTGCTCAGGGGGTTTACCTGGACAGGACGTATCCCCTTGCCAATGGCCTTTATTTTTACACACATAGCACCAAGGCTTTTTAATGTGTGTATGTTGTGTAAAAGAGGAAGAATTTGATTTATCCCCACCCCCTGAAGAGTGTTTAGGATTTGAAGAAGGATCTTTGGTTTTACCCTTATCCCCATGCTTATCCTGAGATTTCTCGCCATCTTTCTTCTTGCCATCCCTGTCACCCCCTGTATGAACTTTTCTGTTCACTCTTGGTCTGACCCATTTGTCTGCCTTCTTTCCCAATTCTTGGGGAGAGGTCAGATCTGAGTCCACTAGATATTGGTGTAACAAGTCAGACACACAGTTATTCAGAATATGCTCTCTCGGGATCAGATTATGCAGGCTTTCATAGTCAGAAACTTTACTGCCATGTAACCACCCCTCCAAGGCCTTCACTGAATAGTCAACAAAGTCAACCCAGTCTTGTGAGGGCTCTTTTCTGGTTTCTCTGAACTTAATCCTGTATTGTTCAGTGATTATGCCAAATCCATCCAAGAGTGCATTCTTCAAAACTGTAAAATTATTGGCGTCACTTTCCTTAACAGTAAGGAGCCTATCCCTACCTTTTCCACTAAATGATAGCCATAGGATAGCAGTCCACTGCCTTTGAGGGACCCCCTGTACAACACATGCCCTCTCAAGTGCAGCAAACCACTTGTTAATGTCATCCCCCTCCTTGTAAGGGGGAACTATCTTATGCAGATTCCTAGAATCATGCTCTTTTACAGGATTACTATCTGTAATACTGCTGCTGCCACCAAGGGGTCCAAACCCCAACCTCTGTCTTTCTTTTTCTAAGTCTAAAGATTCCCTGTCTAGAGCCAGCTGTTGCTGTTTAAGATTCAGCCTGGACTCTTCCACTCTCAATCTATTGAGCTCCCTTTCTAACATTCTGTCATCAGGGTGGGTGGGTTGGGCATGCTTTGACACAGAAGAATGATGTGAATGAACAGAGGGTGAAATGTCCCTTACAGTTGGCACTCTAACAACCTGACCTGCAGGAAGACCATCCCTACTATGATGAGAGCTCACATTAGTACCAGCTATGCTAGTTCGTCTGCTAAGGGGCAGATTGGTAAGGTTACCATCTAACACTCTTACTGGGATTACCCCAGAGTCAGAATGTGAGCCATCTCCTAACTTCTCAACAGATGTGCCAGCTAAGGCCTTATCATTTTCAATGAGCATGTTATTTAACAGTTCTCTAGAGGGATTCTTCCCTACCCCTAAACCTCTTTCAATGCAGAGACTCCTCAAACCTTTCCAGCTAAGGAGGTCATAAGCTGTGCTGGCCAGATCAAGAGTAGGACCTGTGCCAGACATGATAGAAAAGGGTTTAGGGACAGAAAGAAAAAGTTTCAGGACTTTTTAAGGAAACAGAAAAAAAACTTTTTTAACTTTTTAGAAACTTTTAGAAGGTTTAGAGGTACTTTTCAGCACTTAGCAATAGAGTAAGAGAAGAAAAACAAAACTTTTTGGTTTAGAGACAGTGAGAAGAGAGAAAAAGTTTCATAACTTTTTAAAGAACAGAGAAAACACTTTTTCAAACTTTTTGGAAACTTTTAGAAGTTTTAGAGTACTTTTCAGCACTTAGTAGAAAGTGAAAGAGGAGAAAAGCAAAACTTTTTGGTTAGGTGTACATACACTGAACTTGTTTTGTATATTATTCTCTTATGAAAAGTACAAAATGACAAAGTGGTAAGTAGTTGCAAGTACTTATCCCACCGCTGCACAACCAATGTAGGAGGCTGGCCTGGCTTGTAGTGGGTACCAAGGGGTACTTACACTCTGTACCAGGCCCAGTTATCCCTTATTAGTGTAGAAGAGGTGTTTCCAGCAGCTTAGGCTGATAGAAGGTATAGCAGAGCAGCTTAGGCTGAACTAGGAGACATGCAAAGCTCCTACTATACCACTGGTGTCATATGCACAATATCATAAGAAAACACAATACACAGATATACTAAAAATAAAGGTACTTTATTTTTATGACAATATGCCAAAAGTATCTCAGTTAGTACCCTCAGTGTGAGGATGCCAAATATACACAAGATATATGTACACAATACCAAAAATATGCAGTAATAGCAAAAAGAAGTAATGCAACCAATGTAAAGTTACAGTAGATTGCAATAGGAGCACATAGGTATAGGGGCAACACAAACCATATACTCCAAAAGTGGAATGCGAACCACGAATGGACCCCAAACCTATGTGAGCTTGTAGAGGGTCGCTGGGACTGTAAGAAAACAGTGAGGGTTAGAAAAATAGCCCACCCCAAGACCCTGAAAAGTAGGTGTAAAGTGCATCTATATTCCCCAGAGAACACAGAAGTCGTGATAGGGGAATTCTGCAAGGAAGACCAACACCAGCAATACAACCAAAGTAGATTTCCGGACGAAAGTACCTGTGGAACAAGGGGACCAAGTCCAAGAGTCGCGGCAAAGTCGAGATTGGGCAGATGCCCAGGAAATGCCAGCTGAGGGTGCAAAGAAGCTGCCACCGGACGGTAGAAGCTGTGGATTCTGCAAGAACGAAGAGGACTAGGAACTTCCCCTTTGGAGGATGGATGTCCCACGTCGTGAAGAAGCTTGCAGAGGTGTTCCCACGCAGAAAGACCGCAAACAAATATTGCTAGCTGCAAGGGTCGCGGTTAGGGTTTTTGGATGCTGCTGTGGCCCAGGAGGGACCAGGATGTCGCCACTTGCATGAGGAGACAGAGGGGGTGCCCAGCAAGTCAGGGAGCCCTCACAGAAGCAGGCAGCACCCGCAGAAGTACCGGAACAGACACTATGAAGAGGAGTGAACCGGAGCTTACCCGAAGACACAAAAGGAAGTCCCACGACGCCGGAGGATAACTTAGGAGGTTGTGCACTGCAGGTTAGAGTGTCAGGGACCCAGGCTTGGCTGTGCACGAAGGAAATCCTGGAAGAGTGCACAGGAGCCGGAGCAGATGCAAATCACGCGGTACCCAGCAATGCAGTCTAGCGTGGGGAGGCAAGGACTTACCTCCACCAAACTTGGACTGAAGAGTCACTGGACTGTGGGAGTCACTTGGACAGAGTTGCTGAGTTCCAGGGACCATGCTCGTCGTGCTGAGAGGGGACCCAGAGGACCGGTGATGCAGTCTTTTGTTGCCTGCGGTTGCAGGGGGAAGATTCCGTCGACCCACAGGAGATTTCTTCAGACCTACTAGTGCAGAGAGGAGGCAAACTACCCCCAGAGCATGCACCACCAGGAAAACAGTAGAGAACGCGGCAGGATCAGTGATACAAGGTTGCAGTAGTCGTCTTTGCTACTTTGTTGCGGTTTTGCAGGCGTCCTGAGCAGTCAGCTGTCGATCCTTTGGCAGAAGGTGAAGAGAGAGATGCAGAGGAACTCTGATGAGCACTTGCATTCGTTATCTAAAGAATTCCCCAAAGCAGAGACCCTAAATAGCCAGAAAAGGAGGTTTGGCTACCTAGGAAGGAGGATAGGCTAGCAACACAGGTAAGAGCCTATCAGAAGGAGTCTCTGACGTCACCTGCTGGCACTGGCCACTCAGAGCAGTCCAGTGTGCCAGCAGCACCTCTGTTTCCAAGATGGCAGAGGTCTGGAGCACACTGGAAGAGCTCTGCGCACCTCCCCTGGGAGGTGCAGGTCAGGGGAGTGGTCACTCCCCTTTCCTTTGTCCAGTTTCGCGCCAGAGCAGGGCTGGGGGATCCCTGAACCGGTGTAGACTGGCTTATGCAGAGATGGGCAGCATCTGTGCCCATCAAAGCATTTCCAGAGGCTGGGGGAGGCTACTCCTCCCCAGCCCTGACACCTATTTCCAAAGGGAGAGGGTGTAACACCCTCTCTCTGAGGAAGTCCTTTGTTCTGCCTTCCTGGGCCAGGCCTGGCTGGATCCCAGGAGGGCAGAAACCTGTCTGAGGGGTTGGCAGCAGCTGCAGTGAAACCCCGGGAAAGGTAGTTTGGCAGTGTGAGAAAGTAGCCTCTTTCTAGCCTTGTTACCCCCACTTTTGGCCTGTTTGTGAGTGTATGTCAGGGTGTTTTCACTGTCTCACTGGGATCCTGCTAGCCAGGGCCCAGTGCTCATAGTGAAAACCCTATGTTTTCAGTATGTTTGTTATGTGTCACTGGGACCCTGCTAGTCAGGACCCCAGTGCTCATAAGTTTGTGGCCTATATGTATGTGTTCCCTGTGTAGTGCCTAACTGTCTCACTGAGGCTCTGCTAATCAGAACCTCAGTGGTTATGCTCTCTCATTTCTTTCAAATTGTCACTAACAGGCTAGTGACCAATTTTACCAATTTACATTGGCTTTCTGGAACACCCTTATAATTCCCTAGTATATGGTACTGAGGTACCCAGGGTATTGGGGTTCCAGGAGATCCCTATGGGCTGCAGCATTTCTTGTGCCACCCATAGGGAGATCTGACAATTCTTACACAGGCCTGCCAGTGCAGCCTGAGTGAAATAACGTCCACGTTATTTCACAGCCATTTACCACTGCACTTAAGTAACTTATAAGTCACCTATATGTCTAACCTTTACCTGGTAAAGGTTGGGTGCAAAGTTACTTAGTGTGAGGGCACCCTGGCACTAGCCAAGGTGCCCCCACATTGTTCAGGGCCAATTCCCTGAACTTTGTGAGTGCGGGGACACCATTACACGCGTGCACTACATATAGGTCACTACCTATATGTAGCTTCACAATGGTAACTCCGAATATGGCCATGTAACATGTCTAAGATCATGGAATTGCCCCCTCTATGCCATCCTGGCATTATTGGGACAATTCCATGATCCCAGTGGTCTGTAGCACAGACCCTGGTACTGCCAAACTGCCTTTTCTGGGGTTTCACTGCAGCTGCTGCTGCTGCCAACCCCTCAGACAGGTTTCTGCCCCCCTGGGGTCAAGCCAGGCTTGTCCCAGGATGGCAGAACAAAGGAATCCTCTGAGAGAGGGTGTTACACCCTCCCCCTTTGGAAAATGGTGTGAAGGCAGGGGAGGAGTAGCCTCCCCCAGCCTCTGGAAATGCTTTCTTGGGCACAGATGTGCCCAATTCTGCATAAGCCAGTCTACACCGGTTCAGGGACCCCTTAGCCCCTGCTCTGGCGCGAAACTGGACAAAGGAAAGGGGAGTGACCACTCCCCTGACCTGCACCTCCCCTGGGAGGTGTCCAGAGCTCCTCCAATGTGCTCCAGACCTCTGCCATCTTGGAAACAGAGGTGCTGCTGGCACACTGGACTGCTCTGAGTGGCCAGTGCCACCAGGTGACGTCAGAGACTCCTTCTGATAGGCTCCTTCAGGTGTTAGTAGCCTATCCTCTCTCCTAGGTAGCCAAACCCTCTTTTCTGGCTATTTAGGGTCTCTGTCTCTGGGGAAACTTTAGATAACGAATGCAAGAGCTCATCCGAGTTCCTCTGCATCTCTCTCTTCACCTTCTGATAAGGAATCGACTGCTGACCGCGCTGGAAGCCTGCAAACCTGCAACATAGTAGCAAAGACGACTACTGCAACTCTGTAACGCTGATCCTGCCGCCTTCTCGACTGTTTTCCTGCTTGTGCATGCTGTGGGGGTAGTCTGCCTCCTCTCTGCACTAGAAGCTCCGAAGAAATCTCCTGTGGGTCGACGGAATCTTCCCCCTGCAACCACAGGCACCAAAAAGCTGCATCACCGGTCCCTTGGGTCTCCTCTCAGCACGACGAGCGAGGTCCCTTGAATCCAGCAACTCTGTCCAAGTGACTCCCACAGTCCAGTGACTCTTCAGTCCAAGTTTGGTGGAGGTAAGTCCTTGCCTCCCCACTCCAGACTGCATTGTTGGTAACCGCGACTTTTGCAACTTCTCCGGCCCCTGTGCACTTCCGGCAGAAATCCTTTGTGCACAGCCAAGACTGGGTCCACGGCACTCTAACCTGCATTGCACGACTTTCTAAGTTGGTCTCCGGCGACGTGGGACTCCTTTGTGCAACTTCGGCGAGCACCGTTTCACGCATCCTCGTAGTGCCTGTTTCTGGCACTTCTCCGGGTGCTCCCTGCTGCTGAGAGGGCTCCTTGTCTTGCTTGACGTCCCCTCTTCCTCCTGGTCCAATTTGCGACCTCCTGGGCCACAGCAGCGTCCAAAAACGCTAACCGCACGATTTGCAGCTAGCAAGGCTTGTTGGCGTTCTTTCGGCAGGAAAACACTTCTGCACGACTCTCCAAGGCGAGAGGGATCCATCCACCAAAGGGGAAGTCTCTAGCCCTTTTCGTTCCTGCAGAAACCTTTGCTTCTTCTGTCCAGTAGAAGCTCCTTTGCACCCACAGCTGGCATTTCCTGGGCATTTGCCCATCTCCGACTTGCTTGTGACTTTTGGACTTGGTCCCCTTGTTCCACAGGTACCCTAGATTGGAAATCCATCGGTGTTGCATTGTTGGTTTGTGTCTTTCCTGCATTATTCCTCTATCACGACTTCTTTGTCTTCTTGGGAACTTTAGTGCACTTTGCACTCACTTTTCAGGGTCTTGGGGAGGGCTAGTTTTCTAACTCTAACTATTTTCTAATAGTCCCAGCGACCCTCTACAAGGTCACATAGGTTTGGGGTCCATTCGTGGTTCGCATTCCACTTTTGGAGTATATGGTTTGTGTTGCCCCTATCCCTATGTGTCTCCATTGCATCCTATTGTAACTATACATTGTTTGCACTGTTTTCTAAGACTATACTGCATATTTTTAGTACTGTGTACATATAACTTGTGTATATTTGCTATCCTCACTCTGAGGGTACACTCTGAGATACTGTGACATATTGTCATAAAAATAAAGTACCTTTATTTTTAGTATAACTGTGTATTGTGTTTTCTTATGGTATTGTGCAAGTGACACTTGTGGTACTGTAGTAGCTTCACACGTCTCCTAGTTCAGCCTAAGCTGCTCTGCTAAGCTACCATTATCTATCAGCCTAAGCTGCTAGACACCCTATACACTAATAAGGGATAACTGGGTCTGGTGCAAGGTGCAAGTACCCCTTGGTACTCACTACAAGCCAGTCCAGCCTCCTACAGGCAGCACCCCGGTCTGTGCTAGAGACTCGGGGGATCATGGAATTGTTTCCCCAATGCCAGAATGGCATTGGGGTGACAATTCCATGATCTTAGACATGTTACATGGCCATGTTCGGAGTTACCATTGTGACGCTATACATAGGTAGTGACCTATGTATAGTGCACGCGTGAAATGGTGTCCCCGCACTCACAAAGTCCGGGGAATTTGCCCTGAACGAGGTGGGGGCACCTTGGCTAGTGCCAGGGTGCCCACACACTAAGTAACTTAGCACCCAACCTTTACCAGGTAAAGGTTAGACATATAGGTGACTTATAAGTTACTTAAGTGCAGTGGTAAATGGCTGTGAAATAACGTGGACGTTATTTCACTCAGGCTGCAGTGGCAGGCCTGTGTAAGAATTGTCAGAGCTCCCTGTGGGTGGCAACAGAAATGCTGCAGCCCATAGGGATCTCCTGGAACCCCAATACCCTGGGTACCTCAGTACCATATACTAAGGAATTGTAAGGGTGTTCCAGTATGCCAATGTGAATTGGTGAAATTGGTCACTAGCCTGTTAGTGACAATTTAGAAAGTAAAGAGAGAGCATAACCACTGAGGTTCTGGTTAGTAGAGCCTCAGTGAGACAGTTAGTCATCACACAGGGAACACATACAGGGCACACTTATGAGCACTGGGGCCCTGTCTGGCAGGGTCCCAGTGACACATAGACTAAAACAACATATATACAGTGAAATATGGGGGTAACATGCCAGGCAAGATGGTACTTTCCTACACAAACATACTGACAACATAGGGTTTTCACTATGAGCACTGGGCCCTGGCTAGCAGGATCCCAGTGAGACAGTGAAAACACCCGGACATATACTCACAAACAGGCCAAAAGTGGGGGTAACAAGGCTAGAAAGAGGCTACTTTCCTACAGTAAAGTTAGGAAAGTGTTATTATGCGGCCAGCGCTGGCACCACGTCATAACTTGTTTTTGGATGGGACGGTAAATGGAGTGGGAGTACGGGCAAGTGACGGTGGAGGGAGAGTAACAGGGTAGAACACGAAAAAGTGCTGAGTGGGAGGAGAAAAAGAAATACAGCATACGGGGTTGGTGGGAGGGGAAGGAGAACTGTTACCTCATTCACAGCGCGATCAGCGGACGGACACTAATCAAGAGGAAGCAATCTGTGCTTGATCCATGCTCCACAGAAAGAAAAGGAAGTGACGCCCAGCACGTACTGGCCAATTAGGAGGCAGCAACTAAGAGTGACAATGAACCCAACGAATAGAGAGCAGTGATGCGCCCCAACCCTTTCTTGTAAGCAATACCCCTGCAGTGATAGCGCTTATTTCCACTGTGAGCCCTTAAAGCTGATTATGGTTGGGGCCCCCGCTACCAGTAGTGATTCAGTGGGTACCACAGAAGTGAAAAGTTTAAGCACCCCTGAAGTCAAGTATTGACTGGAAATCCCCCAAGTGTTAAGCAAATACACTTTTTGACCTTGAAGAGTGTTTGTTGTATGAGCTGCATGGTAGCTTTGTGGCTTGGCTTATGTTGTGGTGTGCTACACTGATTCCCACGTACACACTCACTATTGTCTTACACTGATTGTGCACACAGCCCCTCCATGTGTTACAGTGAATCTCCCACACACCTGGTACCCTGTGTTACACTGATCCTCCAAAACTCATGCCTCACCCTGTATTACATGGATACCCACACACAGCCCATACCCATGTTACATTTATCCTCACACACCTCATCCCGTGTTACTTGAATCCCCACAACCAGCCATCACTCTCTGTTATACGCATCACCACTTTCAGCCCCAACCCTGTGTTACACTCATCCCCAGACACGCAGCCCTCACCCTGTGTTACACTGATCCCCACACACACCCCTCACCCCGTGTCTTACACTGATCCCCACACACAGCCCTCACCCCGTGTTACACTGATGTCCACACACAGCCCTCACCGTGTGTTACACTGATCACCACACAGCCCCACCCGTTATTACACTGATGTCAACACACAGCCCTCACTCTGTGTTACACTGATCCCCACACAGCCCTCACCCCGTGTGTTACACTGATCCACACACACAGCCCTCACCCGTGTTACACTGATGTCCACAGACAGCCCTCACCCCATGTTACACTGATCCACACACAGCCCTCACCCTGTGTTATACTGATCACCACACAGCCCTCACCTCGTGTTACACTGATCCCCACACACAGCCCTCACCCCGTGTGTTACACTGATGTCCACACACAACCCTCACCCCGTGTGTTACACTGATGCCCACACACAGCCCTCACCCAGTGTGTTACACTGATGTCCACACACAGCCCTCACTCTGTGTTACACTGATGTCCACACACAGCCCTCACTCTGTGTTACAGTGATCCCCACACACAGCCCTCACCCCGTGTGTTACACTGATGTCCACACACAACCCTCACCCCGTGTGTTACACTGATGTCCACACACAGCCCTCACTCCGTGTGTTACACTGATGTCCATAGACAGCCCCACTCTGTGTTACACTGATGTCCACACACAGCCCTCAACCCGAGTGTTACACTGATCCCCACACACAGCCCCTCATCTCTCTGTTCCACAGACCCCAGTGAGGGCCACCTGCCTCCCTAACACTATACAAACGAACCCCCTCTCCCCCCATGATGTGCTCCCCCTCCCCAGGTCACTCACCTGCCCGGGCCTGTTGCAGACAGAGCCCCCCAAGGAGCAGGAGGAGGGGACCCCAGGTCATGATGAGGGGGCAGCAGTGAGGTCACAGAGGGGACAATCAGTCTGTGAGGACCAGCTCTGGAGAGAACTTCACAGGATCTGAGCTCAGTCAGTCCCAGAGAGAGGAGGGAGAGGGGAAACCCACCAATCAGAAGGCAGAACAGCAGCGCGTCATCACTCACCGGGGAGAGCCTCGCTGCGAGGAGCTAGAGGAGGTGAAAGTGAAAGTGAAGAGAGGGGCGGGAGTTTCGTTTTCTTTCTTTCTCTGCATAGCCCCCCCTCCTTTTGTTATTTCTGCCTCCAGTTATGCCCCCCCCCTCCCCCCCCCTCTGTGTTTGTTTGTTTTTACTCCTTGGTTTCTGTTGCTTTGGTGAGCAGGGTCTGTGCTCAGACTCTAGAAGTGCTTAGAAGCCCTCGCTGTTATTATGGGCGGGAGAGGCGCTCCCTTACACCCAGAGCTGCCGACCTTGGACCTGAGGAACCGGGGTCGAGTCCCGGCGTCGGTTCAACATCTTGTGATCCTGGGCAGATCACTTCATCTCCTCGTGATCATGACATGAATGTGACCTTGTGTAGTGTAACTGGTGCGCGTGCAAAGCGCCCCCTGGGGTCGGCTTCGGTGCAAAAAACGAATGTTCCGCCGCCTTCTCCTTCAGCTGTGTAAGGTGCAAGTACCGTAGGTACCCACCACACACCAGGCAATCTTCCTACATTGGTGGTGCAGCGTGGGATAAGCTCTTGCAATTGTCTTAACGCTCTTTCACTTGGTGCTTTCTGCAAGAAAGACCACTTACTAGTTAGGTTTACACTTATACCTAGTAGCAGGGATAGTCTGTTAACGTTTGGGTAAGAGAGGGGGCTGGCACAGCCCTTGCTCCAAACTTCTCTAGAAAGAGGCTAGAAGTTAGGGAGGTCAGGCACACTCTACACCTCTTTCACACGTCTGCAGTGCCCAGCACATCTCAAAACATGGATTCTCCATATGAGGATCTCACATTCCAGGAACTGAGGGAAGTGTGGAAGAGCAGGAACCCGAAGGCTGGGAGGAACCCTAACACGGCTCGGCTTCTTGGCCTGCTCCTCCAGGATGACCAGAAACAAGCTGTTAGGAGGAGAAGGAAGAAGAGTATACACCCCCCTCCCCACTCCCAGTGTTAGAAAGAGAGGATCTGAACACCGAGGATGGTCAGGAGGGTCCCTCAGAGGATCACAGGGTCCCTAGTAAGCCCCCTAGTGTAGCTGGGAGCACTACAGGTAAGTGCCAAGGGTGGCCATGTCAGCAGGCCCCTCATTTGCTCCCAGGGGACTAGTGCACAGGGTTACCAAACCTAGGGACAGATCCTCATCCTGCCACTCTCATGTCAGCTCTGTATCAGAAGGGACAAACTGCCCAACTCCAGATGACTCTTTAGATAGGGAGCATAGGAAACTAAGGCTGGAGGAGGCCAGGCTGAGGCTGCAGCAGCAACAGCTAGCCCTTGACTTGGAGGCCTTCGCACTGCAGAGAGAGGCAGGGATTGGGGTTACCACCCCATGGTGGCAGCAGTAACTTTAGTTTCAGGAAACTTAGGGTCAGGAAGGACTCTTTTGATTCCAGAAATCTTAGTAAGGTTGTTTCCCCATAGAAGGTGGGAGATGACATCCATTACAAAACGGTGCAAACTGCGATTGGTTTGCGACCGCGTTCACGGTCACAAAGCAATCCTGCATTGCAATGCGACTCGCAGTTAGGAAGGGAACACCCGTTCTTAATTGCGACTCGCAAACCCGTTTTGCGATTTGGTAACCAGGTTACCGAATCACAAAACAGGTTTTCTGCATTGAAAAGGACTTTTTGCACGTCGCAAACAGCGAAATTCACTGTTTGCGACGTGCAAAAAGCTTGCTACATCTGGCCCTAAGTGGCTAACCAGGACCCCAGTGACTGTGCTTGCTCCTCTAAATTTGGTTGCTGGTAAATTTTATCCCCACAATTGGCATACTGGTGCCCCCATGTAAGTCCCTAGTATATGGTACCTAGGTACCCAGGACATTGGGGTTCCAGGGGATCCCTATGGGCTGCAGCAGTTATTCTGCCACCCATGGGGAGCCCATGCAAAGGGTTCTGCAGGCCTGTCATTGCAGTCTGCGTGAACCGGGTGCACACACCCGGTTTCACTACGGTCACTCCACCAGATCACTGTAATTCACTCCTGTGGTGGGCCCTCTCAGCCCAGAGGGCAAGGTGCAAGTACTGTGTGTGAGGGCACCCCTACACTAGCAGAGGTGCACCCACAAACTCCAGATACATTTTAATGGACTTTGTGAGTGCGGGGACGCCATTTTACGCGTGTACTGTACATAGGTCACTAACTATGCCCAGTTACATAATGGTAACTCCGAACCTGGGCATGTTTGGTATCAAACATGTCGGAATCATACCCCAATACTGTTTCAAGTATTGGAGGTATGATTCCATGCACTCTGGGGGCTCCTTAGAGGACCCCCAGTATTGCTACCACCAGTATTACAAGGTGTTTACAGGCAGCCGAGCTGCTGTCACCCCTCAGACGTGTTTCTGCCTTCCTGTTGCTTGATCTGATCAAGCCCAGGAAAGCAGAACAAAGGATTTCCTTTGGGAGGAGGTGTGACTGGCTTGGGCGGGGTAGCCTTCCCAAGCCCCTGATTTTGATTTGAAGGGCACATTTGGTGCCCTCCATGCATAAACCAGTCCACACTGGTTCAGGAACCCCCAGTGCCTGTTCTCGCGTGAAACTGCACAATGGAAAGTGGAGTGACCACTCCCCTGTCCATCACCACCCCAGGTTTGGTGCCCATAGCTCCTCCAGAGGGTCCCTGAGTTCTGCCATCTTGATCCCAAGGTTCAAGGGAGCATCTAGAGGGTCTCCCTTGGTCCTCTCTACCAGCTGTCACACTTTGGTGGTGGTAAGTCCTTTCCACTCCACGCATGACAGTACCCCCGTGGCAGTGCGTCCTTTGTAGCTGCCAAGGCTTGTTGCATCACCTCCAAAGGGAACTTCAGGCGATGTGTAGCTCCAGCCCACAGCACTCCCTCCTGCAACATCTGGACTTCTGTGTGGTCCTCCGACGATTTGGGAAGAACTTTTGTGGTGCTGCATGGGCTGCTTCAGCGACTTTTGTGTTCCTGCCCTGTGGGACACCTGTGGGTTCTGCCTCTGCTCCTGTGGGCCTTCTGCGATGTGGAGGGTCCCCTGTCGCAGAAGGGACCCTCCACGACAGGGAGGGTCCCCAGCAGCACCTCTTTTACTCTAAGGAATGTCTAGTGGCAACTGGTCAACTTGGCACTTTGCAAATGTCCCTAAAGCCTAATAGGAAGTTAGCCAACTAGCCACTGGACTCCACTACTAGTCCTTGGCACAAGTGGGAGCAGGTCCAGCCCTTGGGGCCTCTCTCCTTGGGTTTAACAGCAGGAGCAGCCCTTCTCTTTCTGAAGTCCTGCTTCGGTTTAGCTGGTGGAGTCCTTGGTGCAGTCTTTCTTTCAGAGGTCCAGTGGTTCAGCAGGTGAGTCCTTCTGACCTTTCCCAGTCCAGCAGTGCTCTGATGCTGGTAGCTAGGGGTGACTCTGTTATGCCAATTTTGAGTATGTGAGTGGGGAGGACCTCCTAGCCATAGAGCTACAATCCCCTCAGGGCAACCCTGCCTACTCTTACATCATTTCCTGTGGGTTTAGCACTAAACCATCCCACAATGCATCTCTCTGCCTAAATCCAAGATGTCAGGACCCTTCTTTCCTTGTTCAGAGCCATTGACACAACCTTGCGGTGTGGTCAATATAATGAACCACCCCCTCCTGGAAATCCAGTGCTGCAGAGTTTCCCCCTCTGGAAGAGATGCCAGCCTGTACCCACCCCAAGGGATGGCCAGGCTGCAGTGTGACTCGCATTTGCCTATCTGAGGCAGCTGCCTCTTTGATGCTTGGCTATCTATGGCCAAAGCCCTCTGGCCATCCTGATGGAGGCGGTCACACCTCCTCTCACAAATAGTCCTTTTGTTCCCTTGCCCAGGGAGTGCTGCACACCTCCTACCAGAAGGGCAGCAGGCTATCTCAGGTGACAACTGCTGTAGTTACTCAGAAACGTCTACAAAGAAAGTGGTGACCGTCTAAAGACACATTTGCATTAAAAGTTACTGTATATCCGACTTCAGCAATAAATTGGGTTAATGTAGCAATCAATTTGATACCTTGAAGTACTATGTTCGATGGTCCCAAATGGAAGTTAACAATAAGCGGTTGGGCTAGTGCAAACTTATATTAGCCAATGGGACTATCAGCCTTGTTCACTGAAAATGACAATCTCGGGTTTTCACTGTCAAGACGGGTGAAACACATAACAAGCATGACCTTCTTTTAAGCCCCTTAGCTGCTGGGCCTCCCCCCCAGCGCTGAGCCCTTTTTTGGCTAGTTGGGACAGTTTGCGCTTAGGCCCCCATAAGTTTTTGTCCACATAAGCTATCCAAGCCAAATTTGTGTCCTTTTTTTCCAACATGCTGGGGATTCTAAAGGTATGCTTCATCATCGGGCTTTGCTCCAAGATCTGTATAGATTTATTTCAGCAAGAAACATGTTGACCTTCTACATTAGGGCAGCTTAGGAACATCCCACTCTGCCACGCATACACTTGATCCCTCAATTACAGGGTTCTTGGATACTATATATTAATTAGTGAATAGGGTAAGACAAACATTACTCTTTCTTCCCCTGACCATTTCTATTTTTTAATCTTGACAGAGGCCCAAACTCTTAATAAAAGATTTCATTGTAGGATGCTACTAGTCAATTTTATACATCTCTTTTCACCGATCCCACCCATCTTCATTCACGGCAACGTTCTTTAAAAGATCTCTGGTAAAGAGCCCCCATGAGGGGCCCATCAGACATTGCAGCGCCGGTGTGACGAGGAGCAAAGCCGGATGATGAAGCATGTCCCTAATTGGTGAGTGAGGGCTCTTGTTCCTGATACAGGTTATCCACAGGGGCTGCTTTGGATCTCCCCTACACGCGGGTAAAATCCATCCAGATATATATTTTTTTGGAACTGTGCATCTTTTGATTTATGACATATATGGGAATTTAATGTACAGGACCATCTCGAAAAAAAAACCTCCCACCTTGTAAACCCTTCTTTTTGTAATTTATTGATTCTAACGGTACCCTGCCTTTATGGGCTCCCCTGGAGGAAACTGAGAAAATAGCCAAAATACAGCTAACATTTTTTGGGGGGGAAATGGGAAAAAAGTACTGCAGGAGAAAGCATCTGTTTTGCCCTGCAAATTGGATCAATGAAGGTTTTGTGGTGCTAAAATCACCATCTTCCCAGCTTTCAAGAACACGTGGACTTGAATCAGAAAACACATTTCTTTAACACAGTTTTGCCATTTTACCTGGACATAACCCATTTTTACTATTTTTTGTGCTGTCAGTCTCCTTCCAATTAGTGACAGAAATGGGTGTGAAACTAATGGTGGATCCTGGACAGCTAAACATTTCTGAAAAATAGAGACAATTCTGAAATCAGCAAGGGGTCATTTGTGTAGATCCTACAAGGTTTTCCTATAGAAAGTAACAGATTAATTAAAAAAATATTGAAATCGAGTCCACGTTTTCTTCTGCAACTTTTTCCAGCTATGGCAGACGTTTGAAAGCAATATACTGTTGCGTCTCCTGGACCCTCCTGGTTGCAGGATATATAGGGCTTGTAGGTTCATCAAGAACCCAAGGTACCCAGAGCCAATAAATGAGCTTCACCTTGCAATGGGTTTTCATTGTATACCGGGTATACAGCAATTTATTTGGTGAAATATAAAGAGTGAAAAACAGGCATCAAGGAAACCTCTGTATTTGCAAAATGAGCACAAAATAAGGTGTTGAGAAGCAGTGGTTATTTGCACATCTCTGACTTTAGGTGTCCCCATACTAGCATGTGAATTACAGGGCATTTCTCAAAATGCCTTCTTTCTTCCACAGTCTTACATTTGGAAGGCACAAATGTAGAGTAAGAGAATTGGCAATAACACTTTGTTACGCCGCGGGGCAGTGATCTGCCCGCGGCACCCGATTCCACTTTGCAGTGCGTCGGGCCAGCCACGGGACATTTGTTCGCCTGCAATGTCCAGCTCTTGCACGGCGGCAGGGTCGCGTCGGGCCACGGATCTCGCTGCGGTTGCGGTATGCTCTGCTTTTGCGTCGCGGGAGGCCCCCCGACGCTTATATAATAATCATCTGTTTTCTTGGCTTTTGGCTGTCTGCCCTTTTAGTCATAGGGGCCATGCTTTCCTGGTCCCAGGATGCTTGTCTATCCCAGCATGCACTGCTCTTTTCTTTTACTAGTACCTTTCCAAGATGGTGTTTCTCCTATTTTGTTCCATGATACTTTCCCAACTTAATATGGCGTTTTTCCTTTTCCTGTTTGTTCACTTCCTGTTTCACTGGTATCTACGGGGCTTGAGTTTCTTTCTTCTTTGCATTGCAACACTCTGGATTGGTGGTTCTCGATCCTGTTTGTTCCTGTTGTGGATTGCTGTCTGCTTGGTTTTCCTTGTAGCTTCCTGATGTTCCAGTTCTTGGAGTCATGAGTTCTGATGTGCCTTTTCTGCTTTTCTGGAGCTCCTTCTGGAGGTTTGTTTCCCTGGTGGTTTTTCCTCTGGAGCTCCTTCTGGAGGGCACGGACTGCTTGGGCTTTCATCTTGCCAGCAGCACAGTGGCTACCCGAAGGGGTCGCCCTTAACTTGGCCAGACCAGGACATGCAAGATTCAAAGCCGTACTCCACCCACGTCTGAGAGAGGCGGTAAGGGAAAGGCGAATCATGACACATTTGTTCTTCTATTCTGTGTTCCCTCAAGTCTCCTGATAAAAATGGTACCTCACTTGTGTGGGAAGGCTTGTGCCCGCAACAGGAAACGCCCCAAAACGCAACATAAACACATAACATTTTTCCACTGAAAACGGACTTGATTTTGGCAAAGTGTCTAGCTGTGAATTTAAGCCTCTCGCTAAGGTGGCACCCAGGGAAACCTAGCAAACCTGTACATTTTTGAAAACTAGACACCTAGGGGAATCCAAAATGGGGTAACTTATGGGGCTCCCAACGGGTTCTGTCACTCAGAAACCTTTGCAAACCTCAAAATTTGTGTAATAAACACATTTTCCTCAAATTTCAGCCCTGCAAAGTTCTGTAATCTGAGGAGAGCCACACACTTCCTCCCAAACCACACTCCCCCAAATCTCCCCAAAAAATGGTGCCACTTGTGTGGGTAGGCCTAGTGCCCGCGACAGGAAATGCCCCAAAACAAAATATGGACACATCACATTTTTCCAATGAAAACGGATGCATTTTTCGCAAAGTGCCCAGCTATAGATTTTGGCCTCTGGCTCAGCCGGCACTTAGGAAAACCTAACAAACCTATACATTTTTTAAAACTAGTCACCTAGGGGACTCCAGAAAGGGGTGACTTGTGGGGCTCTCACCAGATCACCAGGTTCTGTTACTCAGAAACCATTGCAAACCTCAAAATCTATCTAAAGAAACACATTTACCTCCGATTTTAGCAATGCAAAGTTTTGGAATCTGAGAGGAGCCACAAAGTTCCTTCCACTCAGCATTCCCCCAAGTCTCCCGAAATGGTACCTCACTTGTGTGGGTAGGCCTACTGCCCACCACAGAGAAGGTCCCAAAACGTATTGTCGCGATAATGATAACTAAGGTGAGTGAACTAATTACTCCTGGGATCAGGAACCATTTAGGGAAACCTGTCAAACCCAGAAATTTCTGAAAAATAGATATCAAGGGGAGTCCAGGGAGGTATCACTTGTGAGGATTCCCCAAAGTTTCTTTCCCCAGAATGCCCTGCAAACGTAAAACATTGAATGAAAGCACTTTTTCTCCATGCATTTTTCTGACGTTAACTACAGGAATATGCAGGGATCCACAAACTGCTTACCACCCAGCGTTCCCCAACTTGTCCCGATAAAAACGCCACCCACTGGTGTGCCTGGGCTTAGTGCCCATGACAGGAGTGGATCACACAACAGTTAGTGGTAACCTTACATGAGGGCTACTGTTGACCCGGGGTGATCATTCCTGACTCAGGCACTAGGCACAGGCACACAAGTGGGGTAGCGTTTTTATCAGGACAAATGGGGAAACACTTGGTGGTAGGGATTTTGTGGATCCCTGCATATTGCTGTAGCTTGTGTGACAGCAATGCAAGGAAAAATAGAGTTTTTACTCAATGTTTCACCTGTGCAGGGTATACTGGGTAAGACAACTTTGGGGAATCCACACAAACCACACCTCTGTGGACTGCCCCAGGTGTCTGATTTTCAGAAATGGCCGGGTTTGGTAGGTTTCTCTTTATGGCCGCCAAGCCCAGGACCAAAAACGCAGGTACAAAACCAGGTTGTTTTGTGATAGATAATGTTGTCTCCACAGTACGATTTGGGCCCTTCCCTGTTGTGGCCCTGTGTGAAGATGGAGGTTATCTAAACCGTTCGAGTCGTCCAGTACATTTGTTAGGGGTACTCTTGTTCCTGATGCCCAGGAGGTGGGAATAAATATGTGAGAGGTGCATAGCCTCTCCGACCTGCTGCCTGAAACTACAAGAGAAGTATGACTGCCCTGCTGGAATCTGGAGCTGCACTCTTTCCCTGCACTTCTGAGTGAACTGCGCCTACTGCACAATATGGTACTACAGCCTTGGGGACAGTGCCTTGCTTCAAGAAGGACTCAGGAGCGGACTCCCTGCAGCTACAGGTTAACAGAGCTTCACCTGCATCATCCCCAGCAACAGTCCCCAGCCTGGACTGCATCCAGTGGACTTTTAAGGAATTGGCCAGGTGCATTTTGGTCCAACTTTCCATGGACCATCCAGGAGATTCCAGACCCTTGGATTTGTGTTTTGGACCCCTTGTACCTGCAAGGAGGACTTCAGGAAACACCTTCTGAAGTTTGGAGAATTTTGGTAAAGTTGGAGCTTTGTGTTTCTAAGCACTACAAAGTGTTTATTCTTTAAAAGTCATATCTGTGGTTCCAAGGACCATCCAAGAGATTACAGACCTTTGGATTTGTGTTTTTGGACCATTTGTACCTGCAAGGAAGACTTCAGGAAACACCCCCTGAATTATGGAGAAGTTTAAAAAATGTTGGTAGAGTTAGTGCATTGTGTTTCAAAGCACTAGAAAGTGTTTATTCTTTAAACATTCATATCGTCCGTTCCTTACATTGGATTTTTGTTGTTTTGTTGTCTATTTACTCATAAAAATATAACCTATTGTATAAATTAGTCTAGGATTTTTTATTGAGTGTTGCGTCTCACTTATTTACTGTATAGGTGTTTTTCAATGCTTTACACTATTGTCTCCAAAGTTAGGCCTGCCTGCTTGGTTACAGCTACCAAGAGAGCAAGGGGCTCATTTATTGAGACCTTTACTGAACCTATATTTGGTTAGTGGCCTTTTGCCAGATGTTGGACCTGGCCATTCTACAGGGTCATACCCCAAACGTTTTGCCTCCTCCTCCTAATTTGTAAATTAAACGCTACTAGTGGGCCTGCAGCGCTGCTTGCGCCACCCACAGAAGTAGCCTTTCAAACCTGTCTCAGGCCTGCTGGCGCAAGGCCTGCATGCATAGTTTGCTGCCACAGGGACCTGGCATCTAAATCTACTTGCCAAGCCCCGAACTCCCCTTTTACTACATGTAAGTCACCCCTAAGGTATGCCCTAGCTGGCCCTATGGGCAGGTTGCTATGTATTTAGAAGGCAGGACATGTGCTGAGTAGCTTGTCCTGTCCTGGTAGTGACAAACAGCCTATTTGGTTTGTCACTGCTGTGAGTGCTGCCTTCTCATAGGGTTGCATTGGAAATGCCCTGCCTTATGTCTAGGGGGTATTGTCTGATTTATGAGGGGTAGCGTAGGCATGTCTGGTATGGTTGTAATGGTAGTGGGAAATGCTGCTTACTGGTGTAGGTGGATTTTGTATTGCCATTATAGAAATGCCAATGCTAGGAAGTGAGCATTTCTCTGTGCTTATGACTCTGGTGTTTTGCAGCTTGACTGCAATCCACATCTGGGCAGAGTGACAGCTGGGCTTTGTGCATACCTTTCAGACAGCCTGTACACGGGGAGGGTTGAGGTGTCACAGAGGTGCATCTACATATTGAATGGTCTTCCTGGGCTGAGAGAAGGAGAGGTGGGGCACACCTGTATTTGTAAAGGCTGTGCCTTGGCCTCACACAAAGGGCTTCTTTACTCCCAGCTGATGTCTGGAACCTGTGCTGGAGGAGAGAGGTGTCACTCATAGAACCAGTTGTAACTGGTTAGAACCTCCTCTCCCCCTCATTGACAATGCCTTTCAAAACTGAGTATACGTACTGGGGATTTTTCCCCATAAAGACACACAAGAAACATACTTGGGACTGGACACAGAATGCTGCTGGAGGGACTCACCAGGAACCGCCTTGGAACTGCCACTGCCTGCATCCCCTTTGTGCTGGCCTGCTGCTGGGCCCTGCTGCCCTGTGCTGGATTTGTGTCCCCAGAGGCTGGGTCCTGTGTCCCAGACACCTGGGATCCTGTGCTCCCTAGCGCAAGGACAGCGCTGCAGGGAAAGCCTGCTAAGTGATTTGGGAGCGCTCCTCTTTACTCATCCAGTGCCTTGAGAGTGCCTTCTTTTGATTTGCTGAAGTGCCTGGATAGCTCTTTTTGTTTTATTTGTTAAGTGCTTTGAAAGCACTTTCTTTACTCCCCCTATCGAGGAGAATCACAGCCACGACCTGGGATTCCCCAGCGAATCCTAAGTGCGCTCCTTAACGTACCCACCTGGGGCACAGGAACGATGAAGGTGGGAGCCGGCACGCTCCTGGTGGTGTCCCCAGGGTGCGTCCTGAGAAGTGCCCCCGGGGCAATAGCAGGCTCCTGCTATTGAGAGATCACTGCCGCAGCCCGGACAAGAGGAGACTGTGGGGAACTGGTGCGGCCCACGAAGGGCAGAGGAGAACCCCATCTTTTGAGGTGAGGAAGCTGCGGGGAACTTCTGTGGCCCACGAATGGCAGAAGAGGACCCTGGGTACTGAGCTGGCCAGGGAGAGAGAGGCGCTGGAGCCCCGAGCATCGACCGGTCTGGGTAAGAGTGCCGGGGGAAGTGACCCCGCACCTCGGGGGCTCCGGATGCCTGGAACGGAGCGGCAACACCCGGGTGAGCCGGCCCTCCCCCCTTGGTTTACCATGGTCTGCCTTCCTTGTAGGGAAAAGGTGGACCTAGCATTTGAGCTTTAGGGAAACGCTTCCCCATTCTATGCATTCATGCTGAGGTCTTTTGTTGACCCGCATTCATGATGATATATTGGCATTTCCAATAATGTTTATCAGGACATGTGCATTAGGGAGGATGCAGCCATGATGATTCGATTATGGTAATGTCCTTATGAATTTCTATTGCTATGTGCTTCTACCATGATATGTGCATTCTTTTACTCATATTTAACTGATTACTGCTTATTTTGCAGAATAACCAATAACCTGTGTGTTTTATGTGACTACTGCTGGCTTTCGCAGAGTAATAGTACTGTGTAATGTTCCGACAACTGATTGGGTAGCAGTGTATCACTGACATGTTGTGTTTGGTCAAATGATGTTGTGTACAATACAGTTTATTTTTATATAACTTGGTGTTGCTTTTCCTTTGTGGTGGAGTGTGTTGTGTGTGTTGTGCAATCGCTGTACACATTGCCTCCAGGTTAGGCGCCGGACTGCTCGTGCCAAGCTACCAAGTGGGCAAGCAGGGGTTATCCTGGGTGTGTAACCCCCTCGTCCTGCCTCAAGTGAGTAGGTTCTGCCTGGGTTAAGTGCATACCCTAGCCAACCAGAAACCCCACTTCTTACACCAGAGGCAGGTTCATACTTACCAATACCAATAACCCACATTCCACCAGCTAAACTCCTCACACTTACTGGAGCAGATACTGAGTCCTGGGACCTCATGAACGCTGCCATGATTGAGGGCTTTGGACTCACCACTAAGAAGTATAGAATTAGTTTGGGGGGCTCACAAAACTTCGAAACAGTCCTAGGTTGATTTCATATATTACTCAGTGAAAACACTAGATGGCTGGTTAACTGGAAGGTGGGTGAGACTCCAATGGATACATGTAAAGAGTCTTCTAAAGGCTCCCAAAAACCTGCTCAGGAGGGTGGGCCGAGTCTCTTCCCAATCCAGTCATGGGTAGATGGGTAAAAACTTTGACCCCAAAAAAGCCTGATGTTTCAACTGTAAGAAGACTGGACACCAAACTGGAGACTTGGCCTGTCCCAAATAGAATCCCCCTAGTACTCCAGCAAGCACTGGTATGGCCAGTGTCCAGGTGGGATCTACAGTGTGCCCAGAGCAAATCAGGGATCACACTGAAGCTACTTTAGTCTTGAGGGTGGGGTAGATGTTGCCACACTTGCTGTCAGGCCCTCTAACATGAACAAATACAGACAGCATTCCCCGATTAATGGGAGCAGAGTAAAAGCCCTGAGGGATACAGGTGCCAGTGTCATCATGGTAACAGAAAAACTGGTTTCCACTGGACAGTATTTGGCTGGACAAACCTATCCAGTCACCAATGCTGACAATGTAACTAAGGTCCATACCATGGCTATGGTGTTCTTAGAATGTTGAATATTTACTAGGGAATTATCTGGAGTCCTCAGCATGGGTTGAGGTAGAACTCAAAACCCATGCAGCCATGCTGGGAATCCCTGAACTGTTGTATGTGAAAACTAGAGTACAAAGCTGAGCACAGTGAAAAAGAAGTGTTGGAGTCTGGAATAATGGCCCAACCTTCCAAGAGGAAATGCAAGAAGACTGTGGGACAAGCTTCTGTACAGCAAAAAACTCAGGACCACTCTTTCCAGGAAGATGACTCACCAACCCCAGACTGAGTCCATGGAACTTGAACCTTACCAGGTTGAGCTCTTAGGCCCAGGGGGACCCTCTAGGGATCAGCTGTGCCAAAACCAGAGGGACTGTCCTACTCTTGAAGGCCTGTGGCAGCAAGGTGCTACACAGGAACAGGGAGACGTCAGTGGCTCCCACAGGGTCTATTGGGAGGAGGGACTCCTGTACAATGAACTCAGGGGCCCTGTAGCTAGTGCCACAAGGAGAGTAGTAGTGCCTCAGCAGTTCAGGGAATTCATCCTTACATTGGCCTGTGCCATTCCTCTAGCTGGGCACCTGGGCCAGACCAAAACTTGGAATAGGCTAGTCCGCCATTTCTACTCGCCCAACATGTCCCAAACAGTGAAGGAGTTTTGTAACTTCTGTGTCACCTGCCAAGCCAGTGATAAGGCAGTTGGCTACCCAAAGGACCCCTTAATCCCCCTACCAGTGGTTGCGGTTCTCTTTGAAAGGGTTGGTGTGGACATAGTGGGTCCACTTGAGCCACCCACAGACTCAGAAAACCAATATATACTGGTAGTAGTGGATCATGCTACCAGGTATCCTGAAGCAATTCTCCTTAGGTCTGCTACAGTCCCTGCAGTGGCCAAAACCCTCATTGGTATTGTAGGAGGCTGGACTGGCTTGTAGTGAGTACCAAGGGGTACTTGCACCTTGCACCAGGCCCAGTTATCCCTTATTAGTGTATAGGGTGTCTAGCAGCATAGGCTGATAGATAATGGTAGCTTAGCAGAGCAGCTTAGGCTGAACTAGGAGACGAGTGAAGCTCCTACAGTACCACTAGTGTCACTTGCACAATATCATAAGAAAACACAATACACAGTTATACTAAAAATAAAGGTACTTTATTTTTATGACAATATGCCAAAGTATCTCAGAGTGTACCCTCAGTATGAGGATAGCAAATATACACAAGTTATATGTACACAATACCAAAAATATGCAGTATAGTCTTAGAAAACAGTGCAAACAATGTATAGTTACAATAGGATGCAATGGGGACACATAGGGATAGGGGCAACACAAACCATATACTCCAAAAGTGGAATGAGAACCACGAATGGACCCCAAACCTATGTGACCTTGTAGAGGGTCGCTGGGACTATTAGAAAATAGTGAGGGTTAGAAAAATAGCCCACCCCAAGACCCTGAAAAGTGAGTGCAAAGTGCACTGAAGTTCCCCAAAGGACAAAGAAGTCGTGATAGGGGAATACTGCAGGTAAGACATAAACCAGCAATGCAACAACGATGGATTTCCAGTCGAGGGTACCTGTGGAACAAGGGGACCAAGTCCAAAAGTCACAAGCAAGTCGGAGATGGGCAGATGCCCAGGAAATGCCAGCTGTGGGTGCAAAGAAGCTTCTACTGGACAGGAGAAACTTAGGTTTCTGCAGGAACGACAAGGCTAGAGACTTCCCCTTTGGAGAACGGATCCCTCACGCCGTGGAGAGTCGTGCAGAAGTGATTTCCCGCCGAAAGACCGCCAACAAGCCTTGCTAGCTGCAAATCGTGCAGTAAGGGTTTGTGGATGCTGCTGTGGCCCAGGAGGGACCAGGATGTCGCAAATTGCGTCAGGAGACAGAGGGGACATCGAGCAAGACAATGAGCCCTCTCAGCAGCAGGTAGCACCCGGAGAAGTGCCAGAAACAGGCACTACGAGGATGCGTGAAACGGTGCTCACCCGAAGTTACACAAAGGAGACCCACGTCGCCGGAGACCAACTTAGAAAGTCGTGCAATGCAGGTTAGAGTGCCGTGGACCCAGGCTTGGCTGTGCACAAAGGATTTCCGCCGGAAGTGCACGGAAGCCGGAGCAGCTGCAAAAGACGCGGTTCCCAGCAATGCAGTCTGGCGTGGGGAGGCAAGGACTTACCTCCACCAAACTTGGACTGAAGAGTCACTGGACTGTGGGAGTCACTTGGACAGAGTTCCTGGACTCAAGGGACCTCGCTCGTCGTGCTGAGAGGAGACCCAAGGGACTGGTAATGCAGTTCTTTGGTGCCTGCGGTTGCAGGGGGAAGATTCCGTCGACCCACGGGAGATTTCTTCGGAGCTTCTAGTGCAGAGAGGAGGCAGACTACCCCCACAGCATGCACCACCAGGAAAACAGTCGAGAAGGCGGCAGGATCAGCGTTACAGAGTTGTAGTAGTCGTCTTAGCTACTTTGTTGCAGTTTTGCAGGCTTCCAGAGCGGTCTGCAGTCGATTCCTTGGCAGAAGGTGAAGAGAGAGATGCAGAGGAACTCTGATGAGCTCTTGCATTCGTTATCTAAAGTTTCCCCAGAGACAGAGACCCTAAATAGCCAGAAAAGAGGGTTTGGCTACCTAGGAGAGAGGATAGGCTACTAACACCTGAAGGAGCCTATCATAAGGAGTCTCTGACGTCACCTGGTGGCACTGGCCACTCAGAGCAGTCCAGTGTGCCAGCAGCACCTCTGTTTCCAAGATGGCAGAGGTCTGGAGCACACTGGAGGAGCTCTGGACACCTCCCAGGGGAGGTGCAGGTCAGGGGAGTGGTCACTCCCCTTTCCTTTGTCCAGTTTCGCGCCAGAGCAGGGCTAAGGGGTCCCTGAACCGGTGTAGACTGGCTTATGCAGAATTGGGCACATCTGTGCCCAAGAAAGCATTTCCAGAGGCTGGGGGAGCCTGGCTTGACCCCAGGGGGGCAGAAACCTGTCTGAGGGGTTGGCAGCAGCAGCAGCTGCAGTGAAACCCCAGGAAAGGCAGTTTGGCAGTACCAGGGTCTGTGCTACAGACCACTGGGATCATGGGATTGTGCCAACTATGCCAGGATGGCATAGAGGGGGCAATTCCATGATCATAGACATGTTACATGGCCATATTCGGAGTTACCATTGTGAAGCTACATATAGGTAGTGACCTATATGTAGTGCACGCGTGTAATGGTGTCCCCGCACTCACAAAGTCCGGGGAATTGTCCCTGAACAATGTGGGGGCACCTTGGCTAGTGCCAGGGTGCCCTCACACTAAGTAACTTTGCACCTAACCTTTACCAGGTAAAGGTTAGACATATAGGTGACTTATAAGTTACTTAAGTGCAGTGTAAAATGGCTGTGAAATAACGTGGACGTTATTTCACTCAGGCTGCAGTGGCAGGCCTGTGTAAGAATTGTCAGAGCTCCCTATGGGTGGCAAAAGAAATGCTGCAGCCCATAGGGATCTCCTGGAACCCCAATACCCTGGGTACCTCAGTACCATATACTAGGGAATTATAAGGGTGTTCCAGTAGCCAATGTAAATTGGTAAAATTGGTCACTAGCCTGTTAGTGACAATTTGAAAGAAATTAGAGAGCATAACCACTGAGGTTCTGATTAGCAGAGCCTCAGTGAGACAGTTAGTCACTACACAGGTAACACATTCAGGCACACTTATGAGCACTGGGGCCCTGGAGAACAGGGTCCCAGTGACACATACAACTAAAACAACATATATACAGTGAAAAATGGGGGTAAGATGCCAGGCAAGATGGTACTTTCCTACAAGTGGTCACTCCCCTTTCCTTTGTCCAGTTTCGCGCCAGAGCAGGGCTAAGGGGTCCCTGAACCGGTGTAGACTGGCTTATGCAGAAATGGGCACATCTGTGCCCATGAAAGCATTTCCAGAGGCTGGGGGAGGCTACTCCTCCCCTGCCTTCACACCATTTTCCAAAGGGAGAGGGTGTAACACCCTCTCTCAGAGGAAGTCCTTTGTTCTGCCATCCTGGGACAAGCCTGGCTTGACCCCAGGGGGGCAGAAACCTGTCTGAGGGGTTGGCAGCGGCAGCAGCTGCAATGAAACCCCTGAAAAGGCAGTTTGGCAGTACCCGGGTCTGTGCTACAGACCACTGGGATCATGGGATTGTGCCAACAATGCCAGGATGGCATAGAGGGGGCAATTCCATGATCTTAGACATGTTACATGGCCATATTCGGAGTTACCATTGTGAAGCTACATATAGGTAGTGACCTATATGTAGTGCACACGTGTAATGGTGTTCCCGCACTCACAAAGTCCGGGGAATTGGCCCTGAACAATGTGGGGGCACCTTGGCTAGTGCCAGGGTGCCCTCACACTAAGTAACTTTGCACCTAACCTTTACCAGGTAAAGGTTAGACATATAGGTGACTTATAAGTTACTTAAGTGCAGTGTAAAATGGCTGTGAAATAACGTGGACGTTATTTCACTCAGGCTGCAGTGGCAGGCCTGTGTAAGAATTGTCAGAGCTCCCTATGGGTGGCAAAAGAAATGCTGCAGCCCATAGGGATCTCCTGGAACCCCAATACCCTGGGTACCTCAGTACCATATACTAGGGAATTATAAGGGTGTTCCAGTAAGCCAATGTAAATTGGTAAAATTGGTCACTAGCCTGTTAGTGACAATTTGAAAGAAATGAGAGAGCATAACCACTGAGGTTCTGGATAACAGAGCCTCAGTGAGACAGTTAGGCATCACACAGGGAACACATACATATAGGCCACAAACTTATGAGCACTGGGGTCCTGGCTAGCAGGGTCCCAGTGACACATAACAAACATACTGAAAACATAGGGTTTTCACTATGAGCACTGGGCCCTGGCTAGCAGGATCCCAGTGAGACAGTGAAAACACCCTGACATACACTCACAAACAGGCCAAAAGTGGGGGTAACAATGCTGGAAGAGGCTACTTTCTCACAGGTATCTTTACCAGGGTAGGGCTTTCTAAGAAGGTGGTTTCTGATAGGTGCCAGCACATGTAGAATGAGTGTGGGGTGACCTACAAGTTCACAACACCTTATCATCCACAAACCAATGGACTTGTAGAAAGGTTTAACAAGACATTGAAAGGCATTATCATGGGGCTCCCTGAAAAGCTGAAAAGGAGATGCCTGCTTTTTGCCTATGGAGAGGTGCCTCAGAAGGGAGTATATTTTCCCCCTTTGAACTTCTGTTTGGCAATCCTGTTAGGGGACCATATGCTCTTGTGAAGGAGGGCTGTGAGAGACCTCTCCACGAACCTCAGCAAGATGTGGTGGACTATGTATTAGGCCATCGTTACAGGATGTCAGAGTACATGAAAAAAAGTGAGGTCATCTACTTATTAGACCTGGACACAAACAGGTCCCCCAAAAGGGTGATCAATGTAAACCGCCTAAAGCTTTTCTGTGACACCGGCGATGTAACCATGCTGATGGTTACTGATGAGGATCTGGAAGTAGAGAGTGAACCTTGCCCTGACCTCCATCCCAACAGTCTTAAAGATGGATCAGTTAATGGAGTAGTCTACACAGACACCGTCACTGCCCAACAGTAGGATGACTGCAGGCAAGACCTGCAGCAGTATGCTGGGCTCTTCTCCTTTATCCTTGGACAGACACACTGGTGTACCTAGGATGTGGACACTGGAGGCAGCCTGCCTGTCAAATCCAAGATTTATTGGCAGTCTGGCCAGGTTAAGGAGAGCATCAAATTTTAAGTCAACAAGATGTGGATTTAGGGGCTATTGAACCACCTGACAGTCCGTGGGATAGCATTGTGGTTTTAGTCCCAAATCTCTCTCCAAGGGTGGCAAGAAAGAAATTAGCTTTTGGGTGGCCTAGAGAGGTCTCTACTCTGTCACCAGGATAGATGCTCACTGCATACCCAGGACTGATGAGCTGATAGACAGCAAAGTTTCTCAGTAATTTTGACTTGACTGCAGGGCACTGGCAAATTCGCATGGCACCAGGAGCAAAGGAAAAGACAGCATTCTCTACACCTGATGGCCATTATCAGTTCACTGTCATGCTCTTTGGTTTGAAGACTAGAAAGTGAGACAATCTTGAAACTGTACTTACCTGCAACAAAGATCTTTTTGGTTCTAGAAAAAAAGTAACAAAGTATATTTTTGATTGGCCTGGAGTTAGTCATTGAGTGTGTGCTTCATTTCTTGTCTGTGTGTGCACAATAAATTAGCACTACCCTCTGATAAGCCTAACTGCTCGACCACACTACCACAAAAGAGAGCATTAGTATTATCTACTTTAGCCTCTGTAAAGCCTCTGGGGATCCACTGGATTCTGTGCACACTACACCTCACCTTGGTATAGTTTCCTACAGTCCTCGTGCTCTGCTCTCTGTGCTCCCCTAGCACAGCTGATCCCCATGCTCTTTATGTGCTCCCCAGGACGGCTGGTCCCCGAACCCCGCTCTTGGTGTTCCTCAGCACTGCTGGTCCCCATGCCCTCCTCTCTGTGCTCCACAGGACTGATGGTCCCTATGCCTCTTTCTGTTCTCCCCTGGACTGCTGGTCCCCATACCCCTCTCTCTGTGCTCCCCAGCACTGCTCAATCAATCAGTCAATCAATCAATCATTTCTAAAATGCAGCTAATTACCTGTAGGGTCCCAAGGCACTGATTGTGGGTGTGCTGCTCAATCGAGGAGCCAGGTCTTGAGGTCCTTCTGCTTTAGTGATGCTGTCTGTCTGAGTTTGAGAGGTAGCGTGTTCCATGACTGCTGGTCCCCATGCCCTCCTCTCTGTGCTCCCCAGGACCTCTGGACCCCATGCTCCTCTCTCTCCATGCTCCCCTGGACTGCTGGTACCCATTCTCTGCTCTCTGTGCTCCCCAGGACTGCTGGTCCCCATGATCCTTTCTCTCTGTGCTGCCCATGACTGCTGGTCCCCATGCTTTGCTCTCTGTGCTCTCCAGGACTGCTGGTCCCAGAGCTCCTCTCTCTATG
The DNA here is from genome assembly GCF_031143425.1 of Pleurodeles waltl. Lineage (NCBI taxonomy): Eukaryota > Metazoa > Chordata > Amphibia > Caudata > Salamandridae > Pleurodeles > Pleurodeles waltl. The sequence continues at coordinate 1,711,956,232 of NC_090445.1, read as the reverse complement.
CCCCCCAGGACTGCTGGTCCTCATGCTCTGCTTTTGTACTTCCCAGGACTGTTGGTCCCCATGAACTGCTCTCTCTCCGCTCCCTAGAACTGCTGGTCCCAGTGCTCCCTGTACCCCCCAGGACTGCTGGTTGATAAGGTCTGCTCTCTATGTGTTCCCCAGGTCTGCTGGTCCCCGTGCTCCAAGTTATGTGCTCACTAGTGTCATGACTCCATCTTGTGCCTTATGCATGTTGGGTTTTACTCACAGGGCTAATGTCACCTTTCCGTTGTAGGCACCTCCCTGCCAGAGTACTTGAAGTCATGCTTCCCTTGGGACGCTTTCCAGTCTCAAGCACTCCATCATTTTCCTCTTAGGAAGCCTGAACCATGGACCCTCCTTTTCTGTTGCTATCCAAGTTTAGACTATGTTGCACCTGCAGATTATCATGTCAGTTTAGGATGGACATGTTTTCATTGTTAACCACTGAATTGTACCATCATGCACTTGGGTTCCATTGTACTTGTTTATTGTTGCCAATTACTGTTTGCACCTGCCACTTGCTAGGCCTTATGTTTGTTGTACATAGCACTTGATCTTTCCCAGTGCTTTGGAATATTCCACCCTTCCACGCAGGACATGTGCAGCTCTGGAATACTCTTTTCTTCCAGTATAAATACACCCCTACTAGACCTGCATAATAACTTGGCCTCATCCCAGACCTGAACAAGCATAAACCATGCACTCACCTCCTGAGTCGCCCATAACTTCAGCGTTCCAGTCCTGCACATGCTTCAACCCTGCACTCACCTCCTGAGTTGTCCAGAACTCCAGCGCTCTAGTCTTCCAATCCTTCCTGATGATTCTGTGATCCAGGTATCTGCGATGCATCCAGGGACTTCCTTCATAAGCTACAATTCTGCCTTCTCTTAAGTTTCTTGCACCGAGACTCCTGTCGTCTTTGGATTCCAGTTCAAGTACTGTCATGGCTAAGTAATCTTCAACTCAGGTTCATGCATGCTAATCCATAGGTTAGCAAATAATCCAAAGACTGATTCCTATGAAGGTGTGAGCACGTTTTCAAACACAGGACATTGTTTATGTATTAACCCCCTTAAGGCCCATCACTCTGAACTCCTTTGTATCCAAACTGAAAGTTTGCCACTGTGTTTCTTGACAAGTTGTATCTAATATTTTGGGAGAAACTTCTAGAACTTGAAGTTGTACTTGAGTTTGAATCTGAGCCCTGTATGTTCCGGGGTGCCAGAAATTCTCCAGTTTATTCTTGAAATGCCTTCCTTCATGCATTTTTTATGATGAAGTCTGTAGGTGTACAAATAGTGTCAACAACTGATAGATCATTGATAGTTGGAAACCTAAGGCTTACATTGCCTTTTGTTGTTTGAAGCGTATCGCAACTGCATTGAGAATAACGAAGTCCAGGGAGTCCCAATCTTACTAGGCAGTGCACAAGACAGCAGATCAGTCCCCTCAGTGATGCAAGTTTATCTTTTCTTGTTTTGTTCCATCCCCCTTTGCACTTCTGGGGCAGCTGATGGAACTAGACGGTTGTTACTTGTTCCACTAAGCTGCATCAGCTTGCATTGGGGGTCCAGCATCGTCTCTTCAGTTGGAACCAGATGAGTGTGTGACAGTCTGGAGCAGGTATAGGTGGTGGGCTAATGTACTTAGGACTTGTGGCCTTCTCCATCTTTTTCCTCTATTCAGGCAGAGTGAGAACATTCAAAGCTTCTTCAAAAGACAACTGCCTTTTGGAAGAATATGCACCAGTGTGTGGAAGGTCTAGCGATTATTCAGCCTGTGTCAGGATGGATAATGAAATACTTTTGCTGAGAGTAAATTTCCTCTTGCAGTCTTTAAAGCAGGGGTTCTATGGACCCCGATCCATAGGCTGTAATGCTGGGCACTGAAGTTCTTGGCTCCGACACTGAAGATTTCACTCTGAAGGTCTTAGCTCCGAAGAGGCTGGTTTCGATGCAGACATTGGTCTGTGTTTCAGTGTTGAAGATTTCAGCTTCGAGGCTTGACACTAGTCTGAAACTGGAGTGGTCGGCTCCAAAGTTTGCAAATATTTTCTTCAGTGCAGATCTGGGAATGGGCATGTCCAAAGAGGATGGTCTGTGCTGACCATGGCCCAGAGGCAGTGGTGGCCTGGCAATGGTTTTAGGTCTCTCTACGATGGGTTGTCAACCCTTTGTGGTGGTTTGCTGGGGTTGATTTTGAGGTGGGGGGGCACAGTACGTACGGTTGGTTGAGCTGGAGGCAGATCTTGCATTTTGATTTCAGAACCAGAGCTGTTGTCAGGGGAGAAGGTCTCTCTGTCCTCAGCCAATGCCTGTGTGTGTTGTTGTTCTTCCTGGACGTCCAAACAGATCTGGTATATCATCTGCGCTCCTTCAAGACATTTCGAGGTGTTGAGCCCTATGGCCTCGTAGAGGGTTCTTTGAACTGAAGGAGCCGCAAGCAGCACAGCTGGTCTCATTGCCTTCGGGGGAGGAGAGACACAGATTACAAGCCAGGTGGAGGTGCTGCAAGGATACTTAGTGTGACATCGACGACAGAATCAAAAAGGCATCGGTCCCATCACTGAGCGGACATGATGGGAGGGAACAGCTAAGGATGGAAGCAACAACCCAAGGGGCAAAGGCTCATGCGGGGCCACGGTCGATGCGAGTCAACTTGACAAATTTGACAACGGCGAACAGATGAGAGAATGAGGACCGCGATTGTTAACAATTATGATGGAAAGCGGGTATGAGCTGAGAAATTGCGACACCATGGTGTCGAACCAGAGTAGAAGTGCATACATCCAAATCACACGGTGGAAGAAAACAATTGAACATGGAGTCAATGACCATGTGCATTACCACCGAAAGGAGAAGTCTCAGTACCTTGTGACTCGAAAGACTTTCCTAGAAGAAAAACAACTTTCACACAGCTGAGCCCAACATTAGAAGCAAGGATTATGCACATCATGTGTATCTACAGCCACACATGCCTCGAACATATGGTTTCATCTGCTGATTGGGCAGAGAAATATCCTGACATATTTGCAGACAAGATGTGTCTATGTAAGGGGTTTTCAAAAGAGACAAAAAAACTCTCTGTACCAATTGCACACAAGGTTAGAAACATTTGAAGGATTGTGCAGGGAGGATGCTAGAGAAGGAATAGAAGCATACAAATGGCTTGCCCCAATTGTTCTAGCAAAACAAAAAATAATAATGGTGAGGTCAAACTTGTGTAGAATTGTGTGATCTGAACACTGCCAACTGGGTAGGTACACATCGCTTACCCAACACTGGGAAGATGCTGATGAGGTTAAAAGGTGGCAAGGTGTTCGACATTAAATCTATCCTCAGCGTACTACCAAGCATCTTTCCACCCACAGTCCAGGACGTTGACATTGGTTATCACACCTGAAGGGATGTATCGGTATAAATGCATGCCCTTTGAATTAGCTTCCACTGCTTCTGTGTTTGAATTCTCTTCCAGCCTGCCATACATCACTTATTTACAGGAATCTCCAATGTGAGATACTTCCAAGACAACATATTTGTTTATGCTACAGATAAAGAAGAACATGACCCCAACATGATTCAGGTTTTACAGCTTATACAGCAGAGTGATCTCACAATAAAGATGGAAACATATACGATGGGAGTGGAGGGAAAAGAGTTTTGCGGCACAGGCTTGATAACAGTAGCATTTCACCCAAAAATAAATTAGTAAAGAGCAACAGAAAAGGCTCATCACCTCAGAACAAAGATTAACTTCAACCTGCTTTGTGGATGTCAAAGTACTATTTGTGCTTTAATTCAAACATTGCTAACAAGATTGTGTGTAAAAGAGACAAGTGAGAAGGATGTTTGAAAGATGTAGAGTGAAAGAAAGCTCAGGGAGTTGAAGAGGGATATTGCACCAGCACTACAGCCATTTGACACAAAGGATAAAAGTGTAATAACCACTGATGCTAGTAACACGGGCATAGGAGTGGTTTTATCCCAACTTAGGGATGGAATGGAAGTTATTGCTGTCTGTGCTTCCAGGCCTCTGAGAGATGCTGAGAACATATCACCATCACTGAAATGGGGACCCTAACTTCTTGGTAGGAAACAGGAAGTATTTGAAAGTATTTCATATATCAGGAGGTATATGTGGGGAACAAAGTTTGGGGTACAAAATGACATCGGACATTAGTTGATGGGTTTACCACCAAGGATGCAGGTAGAACTACATCAAGAATATTGAAGTGGTTACAGTGATTACAAGAAATAGGTTTCAGAGCTGAAGACAGGCCCAGGCAGCAAATGTTTTGGATCATACAATCATTTCAAATACTTTCCAAACAGTTGAGAGTCCGAGGAGTGAACTGTACATCAGGAAGCCCTGCAGGACCTAGCTGGGAAAAGCCACTCACTGCAGATTTGAGGGTTGAAAGAGTAATGTCTAGTGAAGTTGTGGACGGAAGCCCATGGAGCAGTCTGGGAGATGGCCAACAATGGATCACCCCTTGCTGATGATGTAGGGACAGCCTCGGCTTTTGTGGAATGAGTCCAAAAGGCTCTCACCTGGCTCCTTCTTGGCCAGGGCATAACACATCTTTATACAAACATAGACCCATCAGGACAAGGTCCATTACTGAACTGTCCTTCTAAGCATAGCTAAATCCAACAAAACGTGCTTGTCCACTCATTTTAGAGTCCAATCTAAGGGGCTTCTTTGAATCTAACCAATGAAGCCTCGCCTCCTCCTTGCAGGGAGTGGAAGAGGGAGTGAGTGAAGAGCATGATACACAATCCAAGAAAAAAGAGTGGCATCACCTTTGGCAGAAACAATGTCGGAAGCACCAATTTGTCAGGAACAAAAGGTGGTATATGATTGACTTACTGATTGAGTCTGTAACTCACGGAGAAGGTGCCCATAAGTAATCACAATAAGGAAAAAAATCTTATTTGTTAGCAATCTCAGAGAATAGCTGTGCATGGGCTCAAAAGGAGTGCACTTCAAGAACAGGAAGACCAAGTTAACATCTCACTGTAGCATGATAACAGCTACAGGAGGAAACTCCAGCCCTTTCAAAAGTGCAGGTACAGGACAACAGGTAGGGTTGGTCAGGTCCCAAAAGGGCCAACAAATAACTTTGCACAATGCCCACAGAAAAACCTTGCCAGTCTAGAGATGAAATGAACCTCAGATCGTTTTCTTCAAGAACATCCTTGCACTCTGTTATCAGTATTGCCCACAACCAGAATAAATCCATTTGGTAAATGGGCACTGAGCAGCTAGGATAACACCTCAGGGCAAGTCAGGGCTGCTCAGTGGTTCTGCTCAATCTCCGTGCATGATTGTGGAGGCTTGGGTGCAGAATTGTGGCCTGTTGCGGAGATAAAATGTCCTCTCAAAGAGGTAGCAGGGTGGAGGCCAAATGCTCAGAGTACCACACACTTCTGGGCAGTATGGTGCTCTCAGGCTGAGAGGAGCTTGATCAGCACTTGCGAAAGAAACAGCAGCAGTAGAAATGCATACAGGAGCCTCACTACAAGCAGAATGGGTTACTCAAGGACCCTTGAGAAGGAAACTCCAGCATGTAGAAGTTGCAAAACTGCACGTTATCAGGGGCAAAAAATGATCTAGCCTAGGCACTTCCCATGGGGCAAAGAGTTCCTTGTAGCACCTTCTGGTGCAGATGCCTCGCATGGTCTACAGATGACATCCGCTGAGCACGCCTGCCAAATCACTGGCTTTCAGAGAGATCCTTGTGAGGTGTCAGTTGTGTGATATGACATGGATTAGCTCCTCCTTGATTGATGGAAGACTGGCCTTCAGGGCCACCTGAATGGTATGCAGTGTCAGAAGATGACTGTGGTGTCTCTGCTACACCAGAGACCAAAGGCTCTAATTTCCAGCTCATCCAAGTGACCATTGAAGCCTAGACATCATTCATCCATCACTACTGGAGCTCTGGGTGAAGTAAAGAGAACAGCCGGACGCAAGTCAGGTTGGCAACTGTCAGCCACCATTCAATGAATCCAGCTGCCTTATCATGCATATGGATGTTGTCCAAAAGGCAACCCTCGTGCTGATGCCACTGCCGGAGGAGGCTCCACTGTTGAGCCCAACAAACGTGGGAAACCAGAACATGAGGCCAAGAAGCCTCCAAAGTGTCTGCACTGGAACACAGCCTAGAGCCTGAAACACCAGGATCATAACCTGAATGGGCCCAGACTCGCTGAGGGAGGGAAGGCCTTGAAAGCCACTGTGTCCAGGATGACTCATTCAAAGGGGTTCCTGTGTGTCGGCGGAAGATAGGACTTCAGCTCGCTGATGGAGAACCCCATGAAGGATAGCGGGGAGATGGTGGTAAGCCTGCTTTCACCAGCTAGGCATTAAGGTATATGAATATGTGTATCCACGACTGGCAAAGAAGGACTGCAACCATCTCTGTAAACACTTGAGGGTCCAAGGTGAGGGCAGAGATCAGGACAGAAAACTGAAAGCGTTCTGATGCCACCATAAACCGAAGAAAGTGTTGGTGGACCTGCAGAATGACCACATGAAAGTATGCATCCTAGTCCTCCTACACCATCCAGTCTCCCTGACTCAGGGCTGACAGGACCTGGGCCACAGCCAACATTTTAAATTTGACCTTTGAAAGAAAAGTGTTCAAGAACCAAAGGCCAAGCATCGGCCTGTCCGCTTCATCTTCTTTAGGCCCAAAAAGTAGCAGGAGCAGCACTCCTTGCATTTCTCCTCCTCAGGGATTCCCTCCATGGCTCTCTTGGCCAATACCGACTGAACTTAGTGGAGGCTTGATCTGCAAAGGGAGGAGGGCTAGAAGGGGTAACAGGAAAGGTTGGGTGTAACCACGCTAAGAGCCTGCAGAGGACACCGGTCTGAAGTAGCTGCATGCTGCCGGGCAGGAAAAAAATCATACCCTGCCTCCTACCAGGTGGAAATAACCACGGAAGTGGGAATTGATTAGACTTGACTGCAGAAGGTGATGAGGAACACCACTTCTGTACTTTCTATTGGCCAAAGGCTCTGCCACCATCACATCCTTTGGAACCACAAAAGAGCTGTTTAGGGTGTTGCAAAGGCAATGAGGGCTGCCTCTAGCTATAAGCAATGTCTCTTAGGCATGCTAAGAATTCCCAGTACTTACCCTAAGGAACAGGCTGTAACACGGCTCTCCTTGAAGTGCTCCACTGAAGATTAGTTTTGTCTCTAAACTGGTTGGAGCCATCAAACAGAATATGCATAAATGATGCCGACAATCCTAGGAAATCCTATGCTGCGTACACATGCTTCAAGACCCCACATTGGTGCTAATGGCATGACCAGTGCAATCTGTTGTGTCTAGACCGGCTCCAAAAATGTATTTGGGTGAGTCCTGAACATCATGGGTTGTTTGTGAAAAAGTATTACTGAAATCCTCAGGAACAGCAGACAAGGCCTCTAGGTCATTACCTAAGAGACAGTCTACAGGTAAGCTAGGTGATACCACCACCTGCTTAGGGCCAGTAACACCACCCCAACTAAACTGAATTATAGCTAAGGGAAGAAACTTAGTGGAGTTATGGACATCAATAATCTTATACTGTTGTCCAATAATGTGTTGATCAGGGTGCACTAGGTTTTCAGTCACCAAAGTGATACTGGCACCTGTGTCCCTGTAGGCCAAGGCCTCAACACCATTTATTGAAACTGTCTGCCTGTACTTATCCATTGTAAGGGGACAAGCAGCCAGTGTGGCAAGGCCAATGCCACTAGGTGTGACAGAAACTGTCTTGGGACTGACTACCCCAGTTTCTACTATGGACCCATAAGTGAACCCAACTACACCCTTAACTTGACTGTTGCCAGCAGTCCCACCACTAGTACCACTACTGCTAGGGGCACTAGAGCTTGATGTATTAGTGGTGGTAGGCTCAGGGGGTTTACCTGGACAGGACTTATCCCCTGGCCTATAGCCTCTATTTTTACACACAAAGCACCAGGGCTTTTTAAATTGTGTAGGTTGAGAAGAAGAGGAAGAATTTGTTTTATCCCCACCCCCTGAAGAGTGTTTAAGATTTGAAGTGGGATCTTTGGTTTTACCCTTATCCCCATGCTTATCTTGAGATTTTTCACCATCTTTCTTCTTATTGTTCTCTTTGTCACCCCCTGTATGAACTTTTCTGTTCACCCTTGTTCTGACCCATTTGTCTGCCTTCTTTCCCAATTCTTGGGGAGAGGTCAGATCAGAGTCCACCAAGTACTGGTGCAACAAATCAGACACACAATTATTAAGAATATGCTCTCTCAGGATCAAGTTATAGAGGCTGTCATAATCAGTAACTTTACTGTCATGTAACCACCCCTCCAAGGCCTTCACTGAATGGTCAATGAAATCAACCCAGTCTTGTGAAGACTCCTTTTTGGTCTCTCTGAACTTTATCCTGTATTGTTCAGTGGTTAAGCCATAACCATCCAGGAGTGCATTCTTAAGAACTGTAAAATTATTGGCATCACTTTCTTTCACAGTAAGGAGCCTATCCCTACCTTTTCCACTAAATGATAGCCATAGGATAGCAGCCCACTGCCTTTGAGGGACATCCTGTACAACACAGGCCCTCTCAAGTGCAGCAAACCACTTGTTAATGTCATCCCCCTCCTTATAAGGGGGAACTATCTTATGCAGATTCCTGGAATCATGCTCTTTTGCAGGATGACTATGGGGAATACTGCTGCTGCCACCATGGGTTTCTAAACCCAATTTCTGTCTTTCCTTCTCTACTTCTAAGGTCTGTCTTTCCAAATCCAGCTGTTGCTTCTTGAGCTTCAGTCTGGTTTGTTCCACTCTCAATCTATTGAGCTCCCTTTCTAACAATCTGTCTTCAGGGTGGGTGGGAGGGACATTCCTAGACACAGAAGTGTGGTGAGAATGGACAGAAGGAGACCTGTCCCTTACAGAGGGCACCCTAACAGCTTGGCTAACAGTGTAATGTGAGAGCACACCATCTGTATGGTGTGATTCAACCTCTGTACCAACTATGCTAGACTGTCTAGTAATGGGCAGGCTGAGAAGTTTCTTTCCTGAATCTTTTCCTGGGGGAGTCCCTGGATCAGATTGGGAACCGTTAGCTACTTTTTCAACAGATGGGGCACTTTTGGCCTTATCTTGTTCTCTAAGCATGTTAAGCAATAATTCCAAGGAAGGATTCTTCCCTACACTCATACCTCTTTCAATGCAGAGACTCCTTGCTCCTTTCCAGCTAAGGTGATCATATGCAATTTTGGACAGATCAACATTTTGGCCTGTGCCAGACATTTTTTTAGAAAGAGTTTAAGTGATAGAAAAAGAGAAAAAAGTTTTCAGAACTTTTAGAAAGACAGAAAAAAAAACTTTTAAAACTTTTAAGAACTTTTTAGAAAGTTTAGAAGTACTTTTCAGCACTTAGAAAAGAGTGAAAAGAGGAAATGCAAAACTTTTTAGTTATGTGTACACACACTGAACTTGTTTTGTATATTTTTCTCTTATGAAAAGTACAATGACAAAAGTGGTAAGTAGTCTCAAAGCACTTATCCCACCACTGCACAACCAATGTAGGAGGCTGACTGGCTTGTAGTGAGTACCAAGGGGTACTTGCACCTTGCACCAGGCCCAGTTATCCCTTATTAGTGTATAGGGTGTCTAGCAGCATAGGCTGATAGATAATGGTAGCTTAGCAGAGCAGCTTAGGCTGAACTAGGAGACGAGTGAAGCTCCTACAGTACCACTAGTGTCACTTGCACAATATCATAAGAAAACACAATACGCAGTTATACTAAAAATAAAGGTACTTTATTTTTATGACAATATGCCAAAGTATCTCAGAGTGTACCCTCAGTATGAGGATAGCAAATATACACAAGTTATATGTACACAATACCAAAAATATGCAGTATAGTCTTAGAAAACAGTGCAAACAATGTATAGTTACAATAGGATGCAATGGGGACACATAGGAATAGGGGCAACACAAACCATATACTCCAAAAGTGGAATGCGAACCACGAATGGACCCCAAACCTATGTGACCTTGTAGAGGGTCGCTGGGACTATTAGAAAATAGTGAGGGTTAGAAAAATAGCCCACCCCAAGACCCTGAAAAGTGAGTGCAAAGTGCAGTGAAGTTCCCCAAAGGACAAAGAAGTCGTGATAGGGGAATACTGCTGGAAAGACACAAACCAGCAATGCAACAACGATGGATTTCCAGTCGAGGGTACCTGTGGAACAAGGGGACCAAGTCCAAAAGTCACAAGCAAGTCGGAGATGGGCAGATGCCCAGGAAATGCCAGCTGTGGGTGCAAAGAAGCTTCTACTGGACAGGAGAAGCTTAGGTTTCTGCAGGAACGACAAGGGCTAGAGACTTCCCCTTTGGAGGACGGATCCCGCACGCCGTGGAGAGTCGTGCAGAAGTGTTTTCCCGCCGAAAGACCGCCAACAAGCCTTGCTAGCTGCAAATCGTGCGGTAAGGGTTTTTGGATGCTGCTGTGGCCCAGGAGGGACCAGGATGTCGCAAATTGCGTCAGGAGAGAGAGGGGACGTCGAGCAAGACAAGGAGTCCTCTCAGCAGCAGGTAGCACCCGCAGAAGTGCCAGAAACAGGCACTACAAGGATATGTGAAACGGTGCTCACCCAAAGATACACAAAGGAGTCCCACGTCGCCAGAGACCAACTTAGAAAGTCGTGCAATGCAGGTTAGAGTGCCGTGGACCCAGGCTTGGCTGTGCACAAAGGATTTCCGCCGGAAGTGCACGGAAGCGGGAGCAGCTGCAAAAGACGCGGTTCCCAGGAATGCAGTCTGGCGTGGGGAGGCAAGGACTTACCTCCACCAAACTTGGACTGAAGAGTCACTGGACTGTGGGAGTCACTTGGACAGAGTTGCTGGATTCAAGGGACCTCGCTCGTCGTGCTGAGAGGAGACCCAAGGGACCGGTAATGCAGTTCTTTGGTGCCTGCGGTTGCAGGGGGAAGATTCCGTCGACCCACGGGAGATTTCTTCGGAGCTTCTAGTGCAGAGAGGAGGCAGACTACCCCCACAGCATGCACCACCAGGAAAACAGTCGAGAAGGCGGCAGGATCAGCGTTACAGAGTTGCAGTAGTCGTCTTAGCTACTTTGTTGCAGTTTTGCAGGCTTCCAGCGCGGTCAGCAGTCGATTCCTTGGCAGAAGGTGAAGAGAGAGATGCAGAGGAACTCTGATGAGCTCTTGCATTCGTTATCTAAAGTTTCCCCAGAGACAGAGACCCTAAATAGCCAGAAAAGAGGGTGTGGCTACCTAGGAGAAAGGATAGGCTAGCAACACCTGAAGGAGCCTATCAGAAGGAGTCTCTGACGTCACCTGGTGGCACTGGCCACTCAGAGCAGTCCAGTGTGCCTGCAGCACCTCTGTTTCCAAGATGGCAGAGGTCTGGAGCACACTGGAGGAGCTCTGGACACCTCCCAGGGGAGGTGCAGGTCAGGGGAGTGGTGTAGGAGGCTGGACTGGCTTGTAGTGAGTACCAAGGGGTACTTGCACCTTGCACCAAGCCCAGTTATCCCTTATTAGTGTATAGGGTGTCTAGCAGCTTAGGCTGATAGATAATGGTAGCTTAGCAGAGCAGCTTAGGCTGAACTAGGAGACGTGTGAAGCTACTACAGTACCACAAGTGTCACTTGCACAATATCATAAGAAAACACAATACACAGTTATACTAAAAATAAAGGTACTTTATTTTTATGACAATATGCCAAAGTATCTCAGAGTGTACCCTCAGAGTGAGGATAGCAAATATACACAAGTTATATGTACACAGTACTAAAAATATGCAGTATAGTCTTAGAAAACAGTGCAAACAATGTATAGTTACAATAGGATGCAATGGGGACACATAGGGATAGGGGCAACACAAACCATATACTCTAAAAGTGGAATGCGAACCACGAATGGACCCCAAACCTATGTGACCTTGTAGAGGGTCGCTGGGACTATTAGAAAATAGTGAGGGTTAGAAAAATAACCCTCCCCAAGACCCTGAAAAGTGAGTGCAAAGTGCACTAAAGTTCCCCTAAGGACAAAGTAGTCGTGTTAGAGGAATAATGCAGGAAAGACACAAACCAGCAATGCAACAACTGTGGATTTCCAATCTAGGGTACCTGTGGAACAAGGGGACCAAGTCCAAAAGTCACAAGCAAGTCGGAGATGGGCAGATGCCCAGGAAATGCCAGCTGCGGGTGCAAAGAAGCTTCGACTGGACAGAAGAAGCTGAGGTTTCTGCAGGAACGAAAAGGGCTAGAGACTTCCCCTTTGGTGGACGGATCCCTCTTGCCTTGGAGAGTCGTCCGGAAGTGTTTTCCCGCCGGAAGGACGCCAACAAGCCTTGCTACATGCAAATCGTGTGTTTGGCGTTTTTGGACGCTGCTGGGGCCCAGGAGGGACCAGGAGGTCGCAAATTGGACCTGCAAAGAGAGGGGACGTCGAGCAAGACAAAGAGCCCTCACTGAAGCAGGTAGCACCCAGAGAAGTGCCAGAAACAGGCACTACGAGGATGCGTGAAACGGTGCTCGCCGAAGTTGCACAAAGGAGTCCCACGTCGCCGGAGACCAACTTAGAAAGTCGTGCAATGCAGGTTAGAGTGCCGTGGACCCAGGCTTGGCTGTGCATGAAGGATTTCCGCCGGAAGTGCACAGGGGCCGGAGTAGCTGCAAAGTCGCGGTTCCCAGCAATGCAGCCCAGCGAGGTGAGGCAAGGACTTACCTCCACCAAACTTGGGCTGAAGAGTCACTGGACTGTGGGGGTCACTTGGACAGAGTCGCTGGATTCGAGGGACCTCGCTCGTCGTGCTGAGAGGAGACCCAAGGGACCGGTGATGCAGCTTTTTGGTGCCTGCGGTTGCAGGGGGAAGATTCCGTCGACCCACGGGAGATTTCTTCGGAGCTTCTGGTGCAGAGAGGAGGCAGGCTACCCCCACAGCATGCACAAGCAGGAAAACAGTCGAGAAGGCGGCAGGATCAGCGTTACAGAGTTGCAGTAGTCGTCTTTGCTACTATGTTGCAGGTTTGCAGGCTTCCAGCACGGTCAGCGGTCGTTTCCTTATCAGAAGGTGAAGAGAGAGATGCAGAGGAACTCGGCTGAGCTCATGCATTCGTTATCTAAAGTTTCCCCAGAGACAGAGACCCTAAATAGCCAGAAAAGAGGGTTTGGCTACCTAGGAGAGAGGAAAGGCTACTAACACCTGAAGGAGCCTATCAGCAGGAGTCTCTGACGTCACCTGGTGGCACTGGCCACTCAGAGCAGTCCAGTGTGCCAGCAGCACCTCTGTTTCCAAGATGGCAGAGGTCTGGAGCACACTGGAGGAGCTCTGGACACCTCCCAGGGGAGGTGCAGGTCAGAGGAGTGGTCACTCCCCTTTCCTTTGTCCAGTTTCGCGCCAGAGCAGGGGCTAAGGGGTCCCTGAACCGGTGTAGACTGGCTTATGCAGAATTGGGCACATCTGTGCCCAACAAAGCATTTCCAGAGGCTGGGGGAGGCTACTTCTCCCCTGCCTTCACACCATTTTCCAAAGGGAGAGGGTGTCACACCCTCTCTCAGAGGAAGTTCTTTGTTCTGCCATCCTGGGCCAGGCCTGGGTGGACCCCAGGAGGGCAGCTGCCTGTCTGAGGGGTTGGCAGCAGCAGCAGCTGCAGTGAAACCCCAGGAAGGGCAGTCTGGCAGTACCAGGGTCTGTGCTACAGACCACTGGGATCATGGAATTGTACCAACAATGCCAGGATGGCATAGAGGGGGCAATTCCACGATCATAGACATGTTACATGGCCATATTCGGAGTTACCATGGTGAAGCTACATATAGGTAGTGACCTATATGTAGTGCACGCGTGTAATGGTGTCCCCGCACTCACAAAGTTCAGTGAATTGGCTCTGAACAATGTGGGGGCACCTTGGCTAGTGCCAGGGTGCCCTCACACTAAGTAACTTTGCACCTAACCTTTACCAGGTAAAGGTTAGACATATAGGTGACTTATAAGTTACTTAAGTGCAGTGTAAAATGGCTGTGAAATAACGTGGACGTTATTTCACTCAGGCTGCAGTGGCAGGCCTGTGTAAGAATTGTCAGAGCTCCCTATGGGTGGCAAAAGAAATGCTGCAGCCCATAGGGATCTCCTGGAACCCCAATACCCTGGGTACCTCAGTACCATATACTAGGGAATTATAAGGGTGTTCCAGTAAGCCAATGTAAATTGGTAAAAATGGTCACTAGCCTGTCAGTGACAATTTGGAAAGAAATGAGAGAGCATAACCACTGAGGTTCTGATTAGCAGAGCCTCAGTGAGACAGTTAGTCACTACACAGGTAACACATTCAGGCACACTTATGAGCACTGGGGCCCTGGGTTACCAGGGTCCCAGTGACACATACAACTAAAACAACATATATACAGTGAAAAATGGGGGTAACATGCCAGGCAAGATGGTACTTTCCTACACAACCCCCCCCCCAAACGAAGGACAATAAGACTAGCCATTACCTGATGAGTCTTCATTGTCTAAGTGGAAATATCTGGAGAGTCCATCTGCATTGGAGTGGCTACTCCCAGGTCTATGTTCCACTGTATAGTCCATTCCCTGTAGGGATATGGACCACCTCAACAATTTAGGATTTTCACCTTTCATTTGTTTTAGCCAAAGTAGAGGTTTGTGGTCTGTCTGAACAATGAAGTGAGTGCCAAACAGGTGTGGCCTCAACTTCTTCAGAGCCCAGACCACAGCAAAGGCCTCCCTCTCAATGGCAGACCAACGCTTTTCTCTAGGGGTCAACCTCCTACTAATAAAAGCAACAGGTTGATCCTGGCCCTCAGAATTAAGTTGTGATAGGACTGCCCCTACTCCTAATTCAGATGCATCAGTTTGGACATAGAATTTTTTAGAGTAACAAGGGCTTTTCAGGACAGGTGCAGAGCACATGGCCTGCTTCAGCTCCTCAAAAGCTTTCTGACAGCTTGCTGTCCACAATACCTTTTTAGGCATTTTTTTGGATGTGAGGTCATTAAGAGGGGCTGCAATGGAGCCATAGTTCTTAATGAACCTCCTGTAATACCCAGTGAGGCCTAGGAAGGCTCTCACCTGAGTCTGTGTGGTAGGGGGAACCCAATCAATAATAGTTTGGATTTTCCCCTGAAGTGGTGCAATCTGTTCCCCACCAACAAGGTGTCCCAGATAAACCACCTTACCCTGCCCTATCTGGCACTTTGAAGCCTTGATAGTGAGGCCTGCCTTTTGCAGAGCCTCCAAAACTTTCCATAGGTGGACCAGGTGATAATCCCAGCTGGAGCTAAAGACAGCTATATCGTCCAAATATGCTGCACTGAAAGCTTCCAGCCCTTGCAGGACTGTGTTCACCAACCTCTGAAAAGTGGCAGGTGCATTTTTCAAACCAAAAGGCATTACAGTAAACTGGTAATGTCCTCCAATGGTAGAAAATGCAGTCTTAGGTTTAGCATCTTCTGACAATTTGATCTGCCAATACCCTGCAGTCAAATCAAAAGTGCTAAGATACTTGGCAGATGCCAGTGTATCTATAAGCTCATCTGCCCTGGGTATAGGGTGAGCATCAGTTTTGGTTACCAAGTTGAGACCTCTGTAGTCTACACAAAACCTCATTTCCTTCTTTCCATCTTTAGAATTGGGTTTTGGTACCCGTACCACAGGAGAAGCCCATGGACTGTCAGAGTGCTCAACCACTCCTAGTTCCAACATTTTCTGAACTTCTTGCTTTATGCAGTCCCTGACATGGTCAGGCTGCCTATAGATCTTACTTTTGACAGGTAAACTGTCTCCAGTATCTATAGTGTGCTCACACCAAGAAGTGGTGCCTGGCACAGTAGAGAAGAGTTCTGAAAATTGTCCTAGGAGATTTATGCAATTATCTTTCTGCTCAGCAGTAAGACAATCAGCCAAAACTACACCTTCCACAAGAGCATCTTGTTCTGTGGAAGAGAAGAGATCAGGTAGAGGATCACTGTCTTCTTCCTGTCCCTCATCTGTTGCCATGAGCAGGGTGAGATCAGCCCTGTCATAGTAGGGTTTCAGGCGGTTGACATGGAGCACCCTAAGGGGACTCCTGGCAGTGCCTAAGTCAACCAAGTAGGTGACTTCACCCTTCTTTTCAACAATTGTGTGGGGCCCACTCCATTTATCTTGGAGTGCTCTTGGGGCCACAGGCTCCAAGACCCACACTTTCTGCCCTGGTTGGTACTGAACCAAAACAGCCTTCTGATCATGCCATTGCTTCTGGAGCTCTTGGCTGGCCTGAAGGTTTTTACTGGCCTTTTTCATGTACTCAGCCATCCTTGATCTGAGGCCAAGTACATAATCCACAATATCTTGCTTAGGAGCTTTTAAAGGTTGTTCCCAACCCTCCTTTACAAGTGTGAGTGGACCCCTAACAGGGTGTCCAAAAAGAAGTTCAAAGGGGCTGAAGCCCACTCCTTTCTGGGGTACCTCCCTGTAGGCAAAAAGGAGGCATGGTAGAAGGATATCCCATCTCCTGCGGAGTTTTTCAGGGAGTCCCATAATCATGCCTTTGAGAGTTTTATTAAATCTCTCTACCAGTCCATTTGTTTGTGGATGATAGGGTGTTGTGAACTTGTACGTTACACCACACTCTTTCCACATGGCCTTTAAGTATGCAGACATGAAATTGCTTCCCCTGTCTGATACCACTTCCTTTGGGAAGCCCACTCTGGAAAATATTCCCAGGAGGGCCTTTGCCACGTCAGGAGCTGTAGTGGTCCTTAAAGGAATAGCTTCAGGATATCTTGTGGCATGGTCCACTACCACCAAGATAAACCTATTGCCTGAAGCAGTAGGAGGGTCAAGGGGGCCAACTATGTCAACCCCTACCCTTTCAAAGGGAACCCCAACCACAGGTAGTGGGATAAGGGGTGCCTTTGGGGTGCCACCTGTCTTGCCACTGGCTTGACAGGTTTCACAGGACTTACAAAATTCCTTTGTGTCCTCAGACATCCTAGGCCAATGAAACAATGGTACCAATCTGTCCCAAGTTTTCATTTGACCCAGGTGCCCAGCTAAGGGAATGTCATGTGCCAGTGTTAGGAGGAACTTTCTGTACTCCTGAGGAATCACTAATCTCCTGGCAGCTCCAGGTTTAGGATCCCTATGCTCAGTGTACAAGAGGTTGTCCTCCCAGTAAACTCTGTGAGAGTCACTGACATCCCCATTAGCCTGTTTGACAGCTTGCTGTCTGAGACCCTCTAATGTGGGACAGGTTTGCTGTGCCACACTCAGCTCCTCCCTGGCAGGCCCCCCTTCACCCAAAAGCTCAGCAGTGTCTGCTTCCAGCTCCTCTGGTGTAGGTTCTGCACAGGGAGGGAATTCTTCTTCCTCAGAAGTTGAATCCACTGTAGAGGGAGGGATAGTAGGAAGTGGTTTGCTTCTACTAGCCCTAGCTTTAGGGAGCACTTGGTCCATTGTTCCAGGATCCAAGCTTCCCTGTCCTTTTTGCTTTTTGGCCTGAGCCCTTGTCAAAGCAAAAATATGCCCTGGAATGCCCAGCATTGCTGCATGGGCCTCCAACTCCACATCTGACCAAGCTGATGTCTCCAAATCATTCCCTAATAGACAGTCTACAGGTAAATCTGAAGCTACCACAACTTTCTTTGGACCAGTTACCCCCCCCCCAGTTGAGATTTACAACAGCCATGGGGTGGCTTTGTGTTATGTTGTGAGCATCAGTTACTTGGTACTGGTGTCCAAGTATGTGTTGTTCAGGGTGCACCAGTTTCTCAATCACCATTGTGACACTGGCACCTGTGTCCCTGTAGGCCTGGACCTCAACACCATTTATTAGGGTTAGTTGCTTGTACTTCTCCAAGTTATGGGGGCAAGCAACCAAAGTGGCTAAATCAATAGCCCCTTCAGAGACTAAAGTAGCCTCTGTGGTCTCCCTAATCAGACCAACCCCAACTAAATTACCAAAAGTGAGCCCAGCTACTCCCTTGGATTGGCTATTAGTAGGTTTGCTCCCACCACCACTGCTATTAGTAGGGACACTAGGTGTAGCAGTAGGGGTTGTAGTGGTAGGAGCTGTGGTGCCTTTCTTTGGACAACTGGGATCTGTTGTCCAATGGCCTTTTATTTTACATAAATAGCACCATGGTTTCTTTTCCTTGTTCTGATTAAAGGAGGATTTGGACCCACCACCCCCACCAGAGTGTTTTTGTGGGCCTGATGAAGACTCATTTTTAGATTTGTCCCCACCCTTGTCAGAAGACTTACCATCCTTCTTTTTGTTGCCATCTTTGTCACCCCCTGTATGAACTTTTCTGTTCACTCTTGTTCTGACCCACTTGTCTGCCTTCTTTCCCAATTCTTGGGGAGAGGTCAGATCAGAGTCCACCAAGTACTGGTGCAACAAATCAGACACACAATTATTAAGAATATGCTCTCTCAGGATTAAGTTATACAGGCTGTCATAATCAGTAACTTTACTGCCATGTAACCACCCCTCCAAGGCCTTCACTGCCTGGTCAATGAAATCAACCCAGTCTTGTGAAGACTCCTTTTTGGTCTCTCTGAACTTTATCCTGTACTGTTCAGTGGTTAAGCCATAACCATCCAGGAGTGCATTCTTAAGAACTTGGAAATTATTGGCATCATTTTCTTTTACAGTAAGGAGCCTATCCCTACCTTTTCCACTAAATGATAGCCATAGGATAGCAGCCCACTGCTTTTGAGGGACATCCTGTACAGCACAGGCCCTCTCAAGTGCAGTAAACCACTTGTTAATGTCATCCCCCTCCTTATAAGGGGGAACTATCTTGTGCAGATTCCTGGAATCATGCTCTTTTGCAGGATGACTATGGGGAATACTGCTGCTGCCACCATGGGTATCTAAACCCAACTTCTGTCTTTCCTTCTCTAATTCTAAGGACTGTCTATCCAAATCCAGCTGTTGCTTCTTGAGCTTCAGTCTGGTTTGTTCCACTCTCAATCTATTGAGCTCCCTTTCTAACAATCTGTCATCAGGGTGGGTGGGTGGGACATTTCTAGATACAGAGGTATGATGGGAATGAACAGAAGGAGACCTGTCCCTTACAGAGGGCACCCTAACAGCTTGGCTACCAGTATAATGTGAGAGCACACCATCAGTATGGTGTGATTCAACCTCTGTACCAACTATGCTAGACTGTCTAGTAATGGGCAGGCTGAGAAGTTTCTTTCCTGAACCTTTTCCTGGGGGAGTCCCTGGATCAGATTGAGAACCATTAGCTACTTTTTCACCAGATTTGGCACTCATGGCCTTATCCTGTACTCTAAGCATATTAATTAACAGTTCTAAGGAAGGATTCTTCCCTACACTCAAACCTCTCTCTATGCAGAGACTCCTTGCTCCTTTCCAGCTAAGGTGATCATATGCAAGTTTGGACAGTTCAACATTTTTTCCTGTGCCAGACATTTTTTAGAGAGAGTTAAAGTGATAGAAACAGAGAAAAAAGTTTTCAGAACTTTTTGGAAAGACAGAAAAAACTTTTTAAACTTTTAAGAACTTTTTGAAAGTTTAGAAGTACTTTTCAGCACTTAGAAAAGAGTGAAAAGAGGAAATGCAAAACTTTTTGCCTATGTGTATATACACTGACCTTGTTTTGTATATTTTTCTCTTATGAAAAGTACAATGACAAGAGTGGTAAGTAGTCTCAAGCACTTATCCCACCACTGCACAACCAATGTAGGAGGCTGGACTGGCTTGTAGTGAGTACCAAGGGGTACTTGCACCTTGCACCAGGCCCAGTTATCCCTTATTAGTGTATAGGGTGTCTAGCAGCTTAGGCTGATAGATAATGGTAGCTTAGCAGAGCAGCTTAGGCTGAACTAGGAGACGTGTGAAGCTACTACAGTACAACTTAGTGTCATATGCACAATATCATAAGAAAACACAATACACAGTTATACTAAAAATAAAGGTACTTTATTTTTATGACAATATGCCAAAGTATCTTAGAGTGTACCCTCAGTGAGAGGATAGGAAATATACACAAGATATATATACACAATAGCAAAAATATGCAGTATAGTCTTAGAAAACAGTGCAAACAATGTATAGTTACAATAGGATGCAATGGGGAAACATAGGGATAGGGGCAACACAAACCATATACTCCAAAAGTGGAATGCGAACCACGAATGGACCCCAAACCTATGTGACCTTGTAGAGGGTCGCTGGGACTATTAGAAAATAGTGAGAGTTAGAAAAATAACCCTCCCCAAGACCCTGAAAAGTGAGTGCAAAGTGCACTAAAGTTCCCCTAAGGACAAAGTAGTCGTGTTAGAGGAATAATGCAGGAAAGACACAAACCAGCAATGCAACAACTGTGGATTTCCAATCTAGGGTACCTGTGGAACAAGGGGACCAAGTCCAAAAGTCACAAGCAAGTCGGAGATGGGCAGATGCCCAGGAAATGCCAGCTGCGGGTGCAAAGAAGCTTCGACTGGACAGAAGAAGCTGAGGTTTCTGCAGGAACAAAAAGGGCTAGAGACTTCACCTTTGGTGGACGGATCCCTCTTGCCTTGGAGAGTCGTGCAGAAGTGTTTTCCCACCGAAAGGACGCCAACAAGCCTTGCTACACGCAAATCGTGCGTTTGGCGTTTTTGGACGCTGCTGGGGCCCAGGAGGGACCAGGAGGTCGCAAATTGGACCTGCAGAGAGAGGGGACGTCGAGCAAGACAAAGAGCCCTCACAGAAGCAGGTAGCACCCGGAGAAGTGCCAGAAACAGGCACTACGAGGATGCGTGAAACGGTGCTCGCCGAAGTTGCACAAAGGAGTCCCACGTCGCCGGAGACCAACTTAGAAAGTCGTGCAATGCAAGTTAGAGTGCCGTGGACCCAGGCTTGGCTGTGCACGAAGGATTTCCGCCGGAAGTACACAGGGGCCGGAGTAGCTGCAAAGTCGCGGTTCCCAGCAATGCAGCCCAGCGAGGTGAGGCAAGGACTTACCTCCACCAAACTTGGGCTGAAGAGTCACTGGACTGTGGGGGTCACTTGGACAGAGTCGCTGGATTCGAGGGACCTCGCTCGTCGTGCTGAGAGGAGACCCAAGGGACCGGTGATGCAGCTTTTTGGTGCCTGCGGTTGCAGGGGGAAGATTCCGTCGACCCACAGGAGATTTCTTCGGAGCTTCTGGTGCAGAGAGGAGGCAGGCTACCCCCACAGCATGCACAAGCAGGAAAACAGTCGAGAAGGCGGCAGGATCAGCGTTACAGAGTTGCAGTAGTCGTCTTTGCTACTATGTTGCAGGTTTGCAGGCTTCCAGCGCGGTCAGCGGTCGTTTCCTTATCAGAAGGTGAAGAGAGAGATGCAGAGGAACTCGGCTGAGCTCATGCATTCGTTATCTAAAGTTTCCCCAGAGACAGAGACCCTAAATAGCCAGAAAAGAGGGTTTGGCTACCTAGGAGAGAGGAAAGGCTACTAACACCTGAAGGAGCCTATCAGCAGGAGTCTCTGACGTCACCTGGTGGCACTGGCCACTCAGAGCAGTCCAGTGTGCCAGCAGCACCTCTGTTTCCAAGATGACAGAGGTCTGGAGCACACTGGAGGAGCTCTGGACACCTCCCAGGGGAGGTGCAGGTCAGGGGAGTGGTCACTCCCCTTTCCTTTGTCCAGTTTCGCGCCAGAGCAGGGGCTAAGGGGTCCCTGAACCGGTGTAGACCGGCTTATGCAGAATTGGGCACATCTGTGCCCAACAAAGCATTTCCAGAGGCTGGGGGAGGCTACTCCTCCCCTGCCTTCACACCATTTTCCAAAGGGAGAGGGTGTCACACCCTCTCTCAGAGGAAGTTCTTTGTTCTGCCATCCTGGGCCAGGCCTGGCTGGACCCCAGGAGGGCAGCTGCCTGTCTGAGGGGTTGGCAGCAGCAGCAGCTGCAGTGAAACCCCAGGAAGGGCAGTCTGGCAGTACCAGGGTCTGTGCTACAGACCACTGGGATCATGGAATTGTACCAACAATGCCAGGATGGCATAGAGGGGGCAATTTGCACGATCATAGACATGTTACATGGCCATATTCGGAGTCACCATGGTGAAGCTACATATAGGTAGTGACCTATATGTAGTGCACGCGTGTAATGGTGTCCCCGCACTCACAAAGTTCAGTGAATTGGCTCTGAACAATGTGGGGGCACCTTGGCTAGTGCCAGGGTGCCCTCACACTAAGTAACTTTGCACCTAACCTTTACCAGGTAAAGGTTAGACATATAGGTGACTTATAAGTTACTTAAGTGCAGTGTAAAATGGCTGTGAAATAACGTGGACGTTATTTCACTCAGGCTGCAGTGGCAGGCCTGTGTAAGAATTGTCAGAGCTCCCTATGGGTGGCAAAAGAAATGCTGCAGCCCATAGGGATCTCCTGGAACCCCAATACCCTGGGTACCTCAGTACCATATACTAGGGAATTATAAGGGTGTTCCAGTAAGCCAATGTAAATTGGTAAAAATGGTCACTAGCCTGTCAGTGACAATTTGGAAAGAAATGAGAGAGCATAACCACTGAGGTTCTGATTAGCAGAGCCTCAGTGAGACAGTTAGTCACTACACAGGTAACACATTCAGGCACACTTATGAGCACTGGGGCCCTGGGTTACCAGGGTCCCAGTGACACATACAACTAAAACAACATATATACAGTGAAAAATGGGGGTAACATGCCAGGCAAGATGGTACTTTCCTACACACACCCTGCCTTGTTACCTGTAGCAGGAGCAGAGACTTGTAGCACACCCTGCCTTGTCACCTGTAGCAGGAGCATAGACTTGTAGCACACCCTGCCTTGTTACGTGTAGGAGGCAGAGACTTGTAGCACACCCTGCCTTGTTACCTGTAGTAGGAGCAGAGACTTGTAGCACACACTGCCTTGTTATCTGAAAGAGGCAGAGACTTGTAGCACACCCTGCCTTGTTACCTGTAGCAGGAGCAGGGAGAGACTTGTGGCACACCCTGCCTTGTTACCTTTAGGGGGCAGAGACTTGTAGCACACCCTGCCTTGTTACCTGTAGCAGGAGCAGAGGCTTGTAGTACAGCCTGCCTTGTTACCCGTAGCAGGAGCAGAGACTTGTAGCACAGCCTGCCTTGTTACCTGTAGCAGGAGCAGAGAGTTGTAGCACACCCTGCCTTGTTACCTGTAGCAGGAGCAGAGAGTTGTAGCACACCCTGCCTTGTTACCTGTAGCAGGAGCAGAGACTTGTAGCACACCCTGCCTTGTTACCTGTAGGGGGCAGAGACTTGTAGCACACCCTGCTTTGTTACCTGTAGCAGGAACAGAGACTTGTAGCACACCCTGCTTTGTTACCTGTAGGGGGCAGCGACTTGTCGCACACCCTGCTTTGTTACCTGTAGCAGGAGAAGAGACTTGTAGCACATCCTGCTTTGTTACCTGTAGCAGGAGCAGAGACTTGTAGCACACCCTGCCTTGTTACCTGTAGCAGGAGCAGAGACTTGTAGCACACCCCACCTTGTTACCTGTAGCAGGAGCATAGACTTGTAGCACACCCTGCTTTGTTACCTGTAGCAGGAGCAGAGACTTGTAGCACACCCTGCTTTGTTACCTGTAGCAGGAGCAGAGACTTGTAGCACACCATGCCTTGTTATCTGAAAGAGGCAGAGACTTGTAGCTCACCCTGCCTTGTTACCTGTAGTAGGAGCAGAGACTTGTAGCACACGCTGCCCTGTTACCCGTAGCAGGAGCAGAGACTTGTAGCACACCCTGCCTTGTTACCTGTAGCAGGAGCAGAGATTTGTAGCACACCCTGCCTTGTTACCCGTAGAAGGAGCAGAGCCTTGTAGCACACCCTGCCTTGTTACCTGTAGTAGGAGCAGAGACTTGTAGCACACCCTGTCTTGTTACCTGTAGGAGGAGCAGAGACTTGTAGCACACCCTGCCTTTTTACCTGTAGCAGGAGCAGAGACTTGTAGCACACCCTGTCTTGTTACCTGTAGGAGGAGCAGAGACTTGTAGCACACCCTGCCTTTTTACCTGTAGCAGGAGCAGAGACTTGTAGCACATCCTGCCTTGTTACCTGTAGCAGGAGCAGAGACTTGTAGCACACCCTGCCTTGTTACCTGTAGTAGGAGCAGAGACTTGTAGCACACCCTGCCTTGTTACCTGTAGTAGGAGCAGAGACTTGTAGCACACCCAGCCTTGCTACCTGTAGCAGGAGCAGAGACTTGTAGCACACCCTGCCTTGTTATCTGTAAGAGGCAGAGACTTGTAGCACACCCTGCCTTGTTACCTGTAGCAGGAGCAGAGACTTGTAGCACACCCTGCCTTGTTACCTGTAATCCGAGCAGAGAGTTGTAGCACACCCTGCCTTGTTACCTGTAGTAGGAGCAGAGCCTTGTAGCACACCCTGCCTTGTTATCTGTAAGAGGCAGAGACTTGTAGCACACCCTGCCTTGTTACCTGTAGCAGGAGGAGAGACTTGTAGCAAACCCTGCCTTGTTACCTGTAGCAGGAGCACAGACTTGTAGCACACCCTGCCTTGTTACCTGTAGCTGGAGCAGAGACTTGTAGCACAGCCGGCCTTGTTACCTGTAATCGGAGCAGAGACTTGTAGCACACCATGCCTTGTTACCTGTAGCAGGAGCAGAGACTTGTAGCACACCCTGCCTTGTTACCTGTAGCAGGAGCACAGACTTGTAGCACACCATGCCTTGTTACCTGTAGCAGGCAGAGACTTGTAGCACACCCTGCCTTGTTACCTGTAGCAGGCAGAGACTTGTAGCACACCCTGCCTTGTTACCTGTAGCAGGAGCAGAGACTTGTAGCACACCCTTCCTTGTTATCTGTAAGAGGCAGAGACTTGTAGCACACCCTGCCTTGTTACCTGTAGCAGGAGCAGAGACTTGTAGCACACCCTTCCTTGTTATCTGTAAGAGGCAGAGACTTGTAGCACACCATGCCTTGTTACCTGTAGCAGGAGCAGAGACTTGTAGCACACCCTGCCTTGTTACCTGTAGCAGGAGCACAGACTTGTAGCACACCATGCCTTGTTACCTGTAGCAGGCAGAGACTTGTAGCACACCCTGCCTTGTTACCTGTAGCAGGCAGAGACTTGTAGCACACCCTGCCTTGTTACCTGTAGCAGGAGCAGAGACTTGTAGCACACCCTTCCTTGTTATCTGTAAGAGGCAGAGACTTGTAGCACACCCTGCCTTGTTACCTGTAGCAGGAGCAGAGACTTGTAGCACACCCTTCCTTGTTATCTGTAAGAGGCAGAGACTTGTAGCACACCATGCCTTGTTACCTGTAGCAGGAGCAGAGACTTGTAGCACACCCTTCCTTGTTACCTGTCGAAGGAGCAGAGACTTGTAGCACACCCTGCCTTGTTACCTGTAGCTAGAGCAGAGACTTGTAGCACACCCTGCCTTGTTACCTGTAGCAGGAGCAGAGACTTGTAGCACACCCTGCCTTGTTACCTGTAGCAGGAGCAGAGACTTGTAACACACCCTGCATTGTTACCTGTAGAAGGTGCAGAGCCTTGTAGCACACCCTGCCTTGTTACCTGTAGCAGGAGAAGAGACTTGTAGCACACCCTGCCTTGTTACCAGTAATCGGAGCAGAGACTTGTAGCACACCCTGCCTTGTTACCTGTGGTAGAGCAGAGACTTGTAGTACACCCTGCCTTGTTACCTGTAGGGGGCAGAGACTTGTAGCACACCCTGCCTTGTTACCTGTAGCAGGAGCAGAGACTTGTATCACACCCTGCTTTGTTACCTGTAGCAGGAGCAGAGACTTGTAGCACACCCTGCTTTGTTACCTGTAGCAGGAGCAGAGACTTGTAGCACACCATGCCTTGTTATCTGAAAGAGGCAGAGACTTGTAGCTCACCCTGCCTTGTTACCTGTAGTAGGAGCAGAGACTTGTAGCACACCCTGCCTTGTTACCCGTAGCAGGAGCAGAGACTTGTAGCACACCCTGCCTTGTTACCTGTAGCAGGAGCAGAGACTTGTAGCACACCCTGCCTTGTTACCTGTAGAAGGAGCAGAGCCTTGTAGCACACCCTGCCTTGTTACCTGTAGTAGGAGCAGAGACTTGTAGCACACCCTGCCTTGTTACCTGTAGGAGGAGCAGAGACTTGTAGCAAATCCTGCCTTGTTACCTGTAGCAGGAGCAGAGACTTGTAGCACACCCTGTCTAGTTACCTGTAGGAGGAGCAGAGACTTGTAGCACACCCTGCCTTTTTACCTGTAGCAGGAGCAGAGACTTGTAGCACACCCTGTCTTGTTACCTGTAGGAGGAGCAGAGACTTGTAGCACACCCTGCCTTTTTACCTGTAGCAGG
Source organism: Pleurodeles waltl (assembly GCF_031143425.1). Classification (NCBI taxonomy): domain Eukaryota; kingdom Metazoa; phylum Chordata; class Amphibia; order Caudata; family Salamandridae; genus Pleurodeles; species Pleurodeles waltl. Next base: position 1,711,929,878 of record NC_090445.1, on the reverse strand, counting down.
AGCAGAGACTTGTAGCACATCCTGCCTTGTTACCTGTAGCAGGAGCAGAGACTTGTAGCACACCCTGCCTTGTTACCTGTAGTAGGAGCAGAGACTTGTAGCACACCCTGCCTTGTTACCTGTAGTAGGAGCAGAGACTTGTAGCACACCCAGCCTTGCTACCTGTAGCAGGAGCAGAGACTTGTAGCACACCCTGCCTTGTTATCTGTAAGAGGCAGAGACTTGTAGCACACCCTGCCTTGTTACCTGTAGCAGGAGCACAGACTTGTAGCACACCCTGCCTTGTTACCTGTAGCTGGAGCAGAGACTTGTAGCACAGCCGGCCTTGTTACCTGTAATCGGAGCAGAGACTTGTAGCACACCATGCCTTGTTACCTGTAGCAGGAGCAGAGACTTGTAACACACCCTGCCTTGTGACCTGTAGCAGGAGCACAGACTTGTAGCACACCATGCCTTGTTACCTGTAGCAGGCAGAGACTTGTAGCACACCCTGCCTTGTTACCTGTAGCAGGCAGAGACTTGTAGCACACCCTGCCTTGTTACCTGTAGCAGGAGCAGAGACTTGTAGCACACCCTTCCTTGTTATCTGTAAGAGGCAGAGACTTGTAGCACACCCTGCCTTGTTACCTGTAGCAGGAGCAGAGACTTGTAGCACACCCTTCCTTGTTATCTGTAAGAGGCAGAGACTTGTAGCACACCATGCCTTGTTACCTGTAGCAGGAGCAGAGACTTGTAGCACACCCTTCCTTGTTACCTGTCGAAGGAGCAGAGACTTGTAGCACACCCTGCCTTGTTACCTGTAGCTAGAGCAGAGACTTGTAGCACACCCTGCCTTGTTACCTGTAGCAGGAGCAGAGACTTGTAGCACACCCTGCCTTGTTACCTGTAGCAGGAGCAGAGACTTGTAACACACCCTGCCTTGTTACCTGTAGAAGGAGCAGAGCCTTGTCGCACACCCTGCCTTGTTACCTGTAGCAGGAGAAGAGACTTGTAGCACACCCTGCCTTGTTACCAGTAATCGGAGCAGAGACTTGTAGCACACCCTGCCTTGTTACCTGTGGTAGAGCAGAGACTTGTAGCACACCCTGCCTTTTTACCTGTAGGGGGCAGAGACTTGTAGCACACCCTGCCTTGTTACCTGTAGCAGGAGCAGAGACTTGTATCACACCCTGCTTTGTTACCTGTAGCAGGAGCAGAGACTTGTAGCACACCCTGCTTTGTTACCTGTAGCAGGAGCAGAGACTTGTAGCACACCATGCCTTGTTATCTGAAAGAGGCAGAGACTTGTAGCTCACCCTGCCTTGTTACCTGTAGTAGGAGCAGAGACTTGTAGCACACCCTGCCTTGTTACCCGTAGCAGGAGCAGAGACTTGTAGCACACCCTGCCTTGTTACCTGTAGCAGGAGCAGAGACTTGTAGCACACCCTGCCTTGTTACCTGTAGAAGGAGCAGAGCCTTGTAGGACACCCTGCCTTGTTACCTGTAGTAGGAGCAGAGACTTGTAGCACACCCTGCCTTGTTACCTGTAGGAGGAGCAGAGATTTGTAGCAAATCCTGCCTTGTTACCTGTAGCAGGAGCAGAGACTTGTAGCACACCCTGTCTTGTTACCTGTAGGAGGAGCAGAGACTTGTAGCACACCCTGCCTTTTTACCTGTAGCAGGAGCAGAGACTTGTAGCACACCCTGTCTTGTTACCTGTAGGAGGAGCAGAGACTTGTAGCACAACCTGCCTTTTTACCTGTAGCAGGAGCAGAGACTTGTAGCACATCCTGCCTTGTTACCTGTAGCAGGAGCAGAGACTTGTAGCACACCCTGCTTTGTTACCTGTAGTAGGAGCAGAGACTTGTAGCACACCCTGCCTTGTTACCTGTAGTAGGAGCAGAGACTTGTAGCACACCCAGCCTTGCTACCTGTAGCAGGAGCAGAGACTTGTAGCACACCCTGCCTTGTTATCTGTAAGAGGCAGAGACTTGTAGCACACCCTGCCTTGTTACCTGTAGCAGGAGCAGAGACTTGTAGCACACCCTGCCTTGTTACCTGTAATCCGAGCAGAGACTTGTAGCACACCCTGCCTTGTTACCTGTAGTAGGAGCAGAGACTTGTAGCACACCCTGCCTTGTTATCTGTAAGAGGCAGAGACTTGTAGCACACCCTGCCTTGTTACCTGTAGCAGGAGCAGAGACTTGTAGCAAACCCTGCCTTGTTACCTGTAGCAGGAGCACAGACTTGTAGCACACACTGCCTTGTTACCTGTAGCAGGAGCAGAGACTTGTAGCACAGCCGGCCTTGTTACCTGTAATCGGAGCAGAGACTTGTAGCACACCATGCCTTGTTACCTGTAGCAGGAGCAGAGACTTGTAGCACACCCTGCCTTGTTACCTGTAATCCGAGCAGAGACTTGTAGCACACCCTGCCTTGTTACCTGTAGTAGGAGCAGAGACTTGTAGCACACCCTGCCTTGTTATCTGTAAGAGGCAGAGACTTGTAGCACACCCTGCCTTGTTACCTGTAGCAGGAGCAGAGACTTGTAGCACACCCTTCCTTGTTATCTGTAAGAGGCAGAGACTTGTAGCACACCATGCCTTGTTACCTGTAGCAGGAGCAGAGACTTGTAGCACACCCTTCCTTGTTACCTGTCGAAGGAGCAGAGACTTGTAGCACACCCTGCCTTGTTACCTGTAGCTAGAGCAGAGACTTGTAGCACACCCTGCCTTGTTACCTGTAGTAGGAGCAGAGACTTGTAGCACACCCTGCCTTGTTACCTGTAGCAGGAGCAGAGACTTGTAACACACCCTGCCTTGTTACCTGTAGAAGGAGCAGAGCCTTGTCGCACACCCTGCCTTGTTACCTGTAGCAGGAGAAGAGACTTGTAGCACACCCTGCCTTGTTACCAGTAATCGGAGCAGAGACTTGTAGCACACCCTGCCTTGTTACCTGTGGTAGAGCAGAGACTTGTAGCACACCCTGCCTTGTTACCTGTAGGGGGCAGAGACTTGTAGCACACCCTGCCTTGTTACCTGTAGCAGGAGCAGAGACTTGTATCACACCCTGCTTTGTTACCTGTAGCAGGAGCAGAGACTTGTAGCACACCCTGCTTTGTTACCTGTAGCAGGAGCAGAGACTTGTAGCACACCATGCCTTGTTATCTGAAAGAGGCAGAGACTTGTAGCTCACCCTGCCTTGTTACCTGTAGTAGGAGCAGAGACTTGTAGCACACCCTGCCTTGTTACCCGTAGCAGGAGCAGAGACTTGTAGCACACCCTGCCTTGTTACCTGTAGCAGGAGCAGAGACTTGTAGCACACCCTGCCTTGTTACCTGTAGAAGGAGCAGAGCCTTGTAGCACACCCTGCCTTGTTACCTGTAGTAGGAGCAGAGACTTGTAGCACACCCTGCCTTGTTACCTGTAGGAGGAGCAGAGACTTGTAGCAAATCCTGCCTTGTTACCTGTAGCAGGAGCAGAGACTTGTAGCACACCCTGTCTTGTTACCTGTAGGAGGAGCAGAGACTTGTAGCACACCCTGCCTTTTTACCTGTAGCAGGAGCAGAGACTTGTAGCACACCCTGTCTTGTTACCTGTAGGAGGAGCAGAGACTTGTAGCACACCCTGCCTTTTTACCTGTAGCAGGAGCAGAGACTTGTAGCACATCCTGCCTTGTTACCTGTAGCAGGAGCAGAGACTTGTAGCACACCCTGCCTTGTTACCTGTAGTAGGAGCAGAGACTTGTAGCACACCCTGCCTTGTTACCTGTAGTAGGAGCAGAGACTTGTAGCACACCCAGCCTTGCTACCTGTAGCAGGAGCAGAGACTTGTAGCACACCCTGCCTTGTTATCTGTAAGAGGCAGAGACTTGTAGCACACCCTGCCTTGTTACCTGTAGCAGGAGCAGAGACTTGTAGCACACCCTGCCTTGTTACCTGTAATCCGAGCAGAGACTTGTAGCACACCCTGCCTTGTTACCTGTAGTAGGAGCAGAGACTTGTAGCACACCCTGCCTTGTTATCTGTAAGAGGCAGAGACTTGTAGCACACCCTGCCTTGTTACCTGTAGCAGGAGCAGAGACTTGTAGCAAACCCTGCCTTGTTACCTGTAGCAGGAGCACAGACTTGTAGCACACACTGCCTTGTTACCTGTAGCAGGAGCAGAGACTTGTAGCACAGCCGGCCTTGTTACCTGTAATCGGAGCAGAGACTTGTAGCACACCATGCCTTGTTACCTGTAGCAGGAGCAGAGACTTGTAGCACACCCTGCCTTGTTACCTGTAGCAGGAGCACAGACTTGTAGCACACCCTGCCTTGTTACCTGTAGGAGGAGCAGAGACTTGTAGCAAATCCTGCCTTGTTACCTGTAGCAGGAGCAGAGACTTGTAGCACACCCTGTCTTGTTACCTGTAGGAGGAGCAGAGACTTGTAGCACACCGTGCCTTTTTACCTGTAGCAGGAGCAGAGACTTGTAGGACACCCTGTCTTGTTACCTGTAGGCGGAGCAGAGACTTGTAGCACACCCTGCATTTTTACCTGTAGCAGGAGCAGAGGCTTGTAGCACACCCTGCCTTGTTACCCGTAGCAGGAGCAGAGACTTGTAGCACACCCTGCCTTGTTACCTGTAGTAGGAGCAGAGACTTGTAGCACACCCAGCCTTGCTACCTGTAGCAGGAGCAGAGACTTGTAGCACACCCTGCCTTGTTATCTGTAAGAGGCAAAGACTTGTAGCACACCCTGCCTTCTTACCTGTAGCAGGAGCAGAGACTTGTAGCACACCCTGCCTTGTTACCTGTAATCCGAGCAGAGACTTGTAGCACACCCTGCCTTGTTACCTGTAGTAGGAGCAGAGACTTGTAGCACACCCTGCCTTGTTATCTGTAAGAGGCAGAGACTTGTAGCACACCCTGCCTTGTTACCTGTAGCAGGAGCAGAGACTTGTAGCAAACCCTGCCTTGTTACCTGTAGCAGGAGCACAGACTTGTAGCACACCCTGCCTTGTTACCTGTAGCTGGAGCAGAGACTTATAGCACAGCCGGCCTTGTTACCTGTAATCGGAGCAGAGACTTGTAGCACACCATGCCTTGTTACCTGTAGCAGGAGCAGAGACTTGTAGCACACCCTGCCTTGTTACCTGTAGCAGGAGCACAGACTTGTAGCACACCCTGCCTTGTTACCTGTAGCAGGCAGAGACTTGTAGCACACCCTGCCTTGATACCTGGTGCAGGCAGAGACTTGTAGCACACCCTGCCTTGTTACCTGTAGCAGGAGCAGAGACTTGTAGCACACCCTTCCGTGTTATCTGTAAGAGGCAGAGACTTGTAGCACACCCTGCCTTGTTACCTGTAGCAGGAGCAGAGACTTGTAGCACACCCTTCCTTGTTATCTGTAAGAGGCAGAGACTTGTAGCACACCATGCCTTGTTACCTGTAGCAGGAGCAGAGACTTGTAGCACACCCTTCCTTGTTACCTGTCGAAGGAGCAGAGACTTGTAGCACACCCTGCCTTGTTACCTGTAGCTAGAGCAGAAACTTGTAGCACACCCTGCCTTGTTACCTGTAGCAGGAGCAGAGACTTGTAGCACACCCTGCCTTGTTACCTGTAGCAGGAGCAGAGACTTGTAGCACACCCTGCCTTGTTACCTGTAGAAGGAGCAGCGCCTTGTAGCACACCCTGCCTTGTTACCTGTAGCAGGAGAAGAGACTTGTAGCACACCCTGCCTTGTTACCTGTAATCGGAGCAGAGACTTGTAGCACACCCTGCCTTGTTACCTGTGGTAGAGCAGAGACTTGTAGCACACCCTGCCTTGTTACCTGTAGGGGGCAGAGACTTGTAGCACACCCTGCCTTGTTACCTGTAGCAGGAGAAGAGACTTGTGGCACACCCTGCCTTGTAATCTGTAGGAGGCAGACCCTGCCTTGTTACCTGTAGCAGGAGCAGAGACTTGTAGCACACCCTGCCTTGTTACCTGTAGCAGGAGCAGAGACTTGTAGCACACCCTGCCTTGTTACCTGTACCAGGAGCAGAGACTTGTAGCACACCCTGCCTTGTTACCTGTAGCTGGAGCAGAGACTTGTAGCACACCCTGCCTCGTTACCTGTAGCAGGAGCAGAGACTTGTAGCACACCCTGCCTTGTTACACGTAGGAGGAGCAGGCAGAGAGTTGTAGCACACCCTGCCTTGTTACCCGTAGGAGGAGCAGGCAGAGAGTTGTAGCACACCCTGCCTTGTTATCTGTAGCAGGGAGAGACTTGTGGCACTCCCTGCCTTGTTACCTGTAGGAGGAGCAGAGACTTGTAGCACACCCTGCCTTGTTACCTGTAGCAGGAGCAAAGACTTGTAGCACATCCTGCTTTGTTACCTGTAGCAGGAGCAGAGACTTGTAGCACACCCTGCCTTGTTACCTGTAGCAGGAGCAGAGATTTGTAGCACACCCCACCTAGTTACCTGTAGCAGGAGCAGAGACTTGTAGCACACCCTGCCTTGTTACCTGTAGCAGGAGCAGAGACTTGTAGCACACCCTGCCTTGTTACCTGTAGCAGGAGCAGAGACTTGTAGCACACACTGCCTTGTTATCTGAAAGAGGCAGAGACTTGTAGCACACCCTGCCTTGTTACCTGTAGCAGAAGCATAGACTTGTAGCACACCCTGCCTTGTTACGTGTAGGAGGCAGAGACTGTAGCACACCCTGCCTTGTTACCTGTAGTAGGAGCAGAGACTTGTAGCACACACTGCCTTGTTATCTGAAAGAGGCAGAGACTTGTAGCACACCCTGCCTTGTTACCTGTAGCAGGAGCAGGGAGAGACTTGTGGCACACCCTGCCTTGTTACCTTTAGGGGGCAGAGACTTGTAGCACACCCTGCCTTGTTACCTGTAGCAGGAGCAGAGGCTTGTAGCACACCCTGTCTTGTTACCCGTAGCAGGAGCAGAGACTTGTAGCACAGCCTGCCTTGTTACCTGTAGCAGGAGCAGAGACTTGTAGCACAGCCTGCCTTGTTACCTGTAGCAGGAGCAGAGAGTTGTAGCACACCCTGCCTTGTTACCTGTAGCAGGAGCAGAGAGTTGTAGCACATCCTGCTTTGTTACCTGTAGCAGGATCAGAGACTTGTAGCACACCCTGCCTTGTTACCTGTAGGGGGCAGAGACTTGTAGCACACCCTGCTTTGTTACCTGTAGCAGGAGCAGAGACTTGTAGCACACCCTGCTTTATTACCTGTAGCAGGAGCTGAGACTTGTAGCACACCCTGCCTTGTTACCTGTAGGGGGCAGAGACTTGTAGCACACCCTGCCTTGTTACCCGTAGCAGGAGCAGAGACTTGTAGCACACCCTGCCTTGTTACCTGTAGCAGGAGCAGAGACTTGTAGCACACCCTGCCTTGTTACCTGTAGAAGGAGCAGAGCCTTGTAGCACACCCTGCCTTGTTACCTGTAGTAGGAGCAGAGACTTGTAGCACACCCTGCCTTGTTACCTGTAGGAGGAGCAGAGACTTGTAGCAAATCCTGCCTTGTTACCTGTAGCAGGAGCAGAGACTTGTAGCACACCCTGTCTTGTTACCTGTAGGAGGAGCAGAGACTTGTAGCACACCCTGCCTTTTTACCTGTAGCAGGAGCAGAGACTTGTAGCACACCCTGTCTTGTTACCTGTAGGAGGAGCAGAGACTTGTAGCACACCCTGCCTTTTTACCTGTAGCAGGAGCAGAGACTTGTAGCACATCCTGCCTTGTTACCTGTAGCAGGAGCAGAGACTTGTAGCACACCCTGCCTTGTTACCTGTAGTAGGAGCAGAGACTTGTAGCACACCCTGCCTTGTTACCTGTAGTAGGAGCAGAGACTTGTAGCACACCCAGCCTTGCTACCTGTAGCAGGAGCAGAGACTTGTAGCACACCCTGCCTTGTTATCTGTAAGAGGCAGAGACTTGTAGCACACCCTGCCTTGTTACCTGTAGCAGGAGCAGAGACTTGTAGCACACCCTGCCTTGTTACCTGTAATCCGAGCAGAGACTTGTAGCACACCCTGCCTTGTTACCTGTAGTAGGAGCAGAGACTTGTAGCACACCCTGCCTTGTTATCTGTAAGAGGCAGAGACTTGTAGCACACCCTGCCTTGTTACCTGTAGCAGGAGCAGAGACTTGTAGCAAACCCTGCCTTGTTACCTGTAGCAGGAGCACAGACTTGTAGCACACACTGCCTTGTTACCTGTAGCAGGAGCAGAGACTTGTAGCACAGCCGGCCTTGTTACCTGTAATCGGAGCAGAGACTTGTAGCACACCATGCCTTGTTACCTGTAGCAGGAGCAGAGACTTGTAGCACACCCTGCCTTGTTACCTGTAGCAGGAGCACAGACTTGTAGCACACCCTGCCTTGTTACCTGTAGGAGGAGCAGAGACTTGTAGCAAATCCTGCCTTGTTACCTGTAGCAGGAGCAGAGACTTGTAGCACACCCTGTCTTGTTACCTGTAGGAGGAGCAGAGACTTGTAGCACACCGTGCCTTTTTACCTGTAGCAGGAGCAGAGACTTGTAGGACACCCTGTCTTGTTACCTGTAGGCGGAGCAGAGACTTGTAGCACACCCTGCATTTTTACCTGTAGCAGGAGCAGAGGCTTGTAGCACACCCTGCCTTGTTACCCGTAGCAGGAGCAGAGACTTGTAGCACACCCTGCCTTGTTACCTGTAGTAGGAGCAGAGACTTGTAGCACACCCAGCCTTGCTACCTGTAGCAGGAGCAGAGACTTGTAGCACACCCTGCCTTGTTATCTGTAAGAGGCAAAGACTTGTAGCACACCCTGCCTTCTTACCTGTAGCAGGAGCAGAGACTTGTAGCACACCCTGCCTTGTTACCTGTAATCCGAGCAGAGACTTGTAGCACACCCTGCCTTGTTACCTGTAGTAGGAGCAGAGACTTGTAGCACACCCTGCCTTGTTATCTGTAAGAGGCAGAGACTTGTAGCACACCCTGCCTTGTTACCTGTAGCAGGAGCAGAGACTTGTAGCAAACCCTGCCTTGTTACCTGTAGCAGGAGCACAGACTTGTAGCACACCCTGCCTTGTTACCTGTAGCTGGAGCAGAGACTTATAGCACAGCCGGCCTTGTTACCTGTAATCGGAGCAGAGACTTGTAGCACACCATGCCTTGTTACCTGTAGCAGGAGCAGAGACTTGTAGCACACCCTGCCTTGTTACCTGTAGCAGGAGCACAGACTTGTAGCACACCCTGCCTTGTTACCTGTAGCAGGCAGAGACTTGTAGCACACCCTGCCTTGATACCTGGTGCAGGCAGAGACTTGTAGCACACCCTGCCTTGTTACCTGTAGCAGGAGCAGAGACTTGTAGCACACCCTTCCGTGTTATCTGTAAGAGGCAGAGACTTGTAGCACACCCTGCCTTGTTACCTGTAGCAGGAGCAGAGACTTGTAGCACACCCTTCCTTGTTATCTGTAAGAGGCAGAGACTTGTAGCACACCATGCCTTGTTACCTGTAGCAGGAGCAGAGACTTGTAGCACACCCTTCCTTGTTACCTGTCGAAGGAGCAGAGACTTGTAGCACACCCTGCCTTGTTACCTGTAGCTAGAGCAGAAACTTGTAGCACACCCTGCCTTGTTACCTGTAGCAGGAGCAGAGACTTGTAGCACACCCTGCCTTGTTACCTGTAGCAGGAGCAGAGACTTGTAGCACACCCTGCCTTGTTACCTGTAGAAGGAGCAGCGCCTTGTAGCACACCCTGCCTTGTTACCTGTAGCAGGAGAAGAGACTTGTAGCACACCCTGCCTTGTTACCTGTAATCGGAGCAGAGACTTGTAGCACACCCTGCCTTGTTACCTGTGGTAGAGCAGAGACTTGTAGCACACCCTGCCTTGTTACCTGTAGGGGGCAGAGACTTGTAGCACACCCTGCCTTGTTACCTGTAGCAGGAGAAGAGACTTGTGGCACACCCTGCCTTGTAATCTGTAGGAGGCAGACCCTGCCTTGTTACCTGTAGCAGGAGCAGAGACTTGTAGCACACCCTGCCTTGTTACCTGTAGCAGGAGCAGAGACTTGTAGCACACCCTGCCTTGTTACCTGTACCAGGAGCAGAGACTTGTAGCACACCCTGCCTTGTTACCTGTAGCTGGAGCAGAGACTTGTAGCACACCCTGCCTCGTTACCTGTAGCAGGAGCAGAGACTTGTAGCACACCCTGCCTTGTTACACGTAGGAGGAGCAGGCAGAGAGTTGTAGCACACCCTGCCTTGTTACCCGTAGGAGGAGCAGGCAGAGAGTTGTAGCACACCCTGCCTTGTTATCTGTAGCAGGGAGAGACTTGTGGCACTCCCTGCCTTGTTACCTGTAGGAGGAGCAGAGACTTGTAGCACACCCTGCCTTGTTACCTGTAGCAGGAGCAAAGACTTGTAGCACATCCTGCTTTGTTACCTGTAGCAGGAGCAGAGACTTGTAGCACACCCTGCCTTGTTACCTGTAGCAGGAGCAGAGATTTGTAGCACACCCCACCTAGTTACCTGTAGCAGGAGCAGAGACTTGTAGCACACCCTGCCTTGTTACCTGTAGCAGGAGCAGAGACTTGTAGCACACCCTGCCTTGTTACCTGTAGCAGGAGCAGAGACTTGTAGCACACACTGCCTTGTTATCTGAAAGAGGCAGAGACTTGTAGCACACCCTGCCTTGTTACCTGTAGCAGGAGCATAGACTTGTAGCACACCCTGCCTTGTTACGTGTAGGAGGCAGAGACTGTAGCACACCCTGCCTTGTTACCTGTAGTAGGAGCAGAGACTTGTAGCACACACTGCCTTGTTATCTGAAAGAGGCAGAGACTTGTAGCACACCCTGCCTTGTTACCTGTAGCAGGAGCAGGGAGAGACTTGTGGCACACCCTGCCTTGTTACCTTTAGGGGGCAGAGACTTGTAGCACACCCTGCCTTGTTACCTGTAGCAGGAGCAGAGGCTTGTAGCACACCCTGTCTTGTTACCCGTAGCAGGAGCAGAGACTTGTAGCACAGCCTGCCTTGTTACCTGTAGCAGGAGCAGAGACTTGTAGCACAGCCTGCCTTGTTACCTGTAGCAGGAGCAGAGAGTTGTAGCACACCCTGCCTTGTTACCTGTAGCAGGAGCAGAGAGTTGTAGCACATCCTGTTTTGTTACCTGTAGCAGGAGCAGAGACTTGTAGCACACCCTGCCTTGTTACCTGTAGGGGGCAGAGACTTGTAGCACACCCTGCTTTGTTACCTGTAGCAGGAGCAGAGACTTGTAGCACACCCTGCTTTATTACCTGTAGCAGGAGCTGAGACTTGTAGCACACCCTGCCTTGTTACCTGTAGGGGGCAGAGACTTGTAGAACACCCTGCTTTGTTACCTGTAGCAGGAGAAGAGACTTGTAGCACATCCTGCTTTGTTACCTGTAGCAGGAGCAGAGACTTGTAGCACACCCTGCCTTGTTACCTGTAGCAGGAGCAGAGACTTGTAGCACACCCCACCTTGTTACCTGTAGCAGGAGCAGAGACTTGTAGCACACCCTGCTTTGTTACCTGTAGCAGGAGCAGAGACTTGTAGCACACCCTGCTTTGTTACCTGTAGCAGGAGCAGAGACTTGTAGCACACCATGCCTTGTTATCTGAAAGAGGCAGAGACTTGTAGCTCACCCTGCCTTGTTACCTGTAGTAGGAGCAGAGACTTGTAGCACACCCTGCCTTGTTACCCGTAGCAGGAGCAGAGACTTGTAGCACACCCTGCCTTGTTACCCGTAGAAGGAGCAGAGCCTTGTAGCACACCCTGCCTTGTTACCTGTAGTAGGAGCAGAGACTTGTAGCACACCCTGCCTTGTTACCTGTAGGAGGAGCAGAGACTTGTAGCAAATCCTGCCTTGTTACTTGTAGCAGGAGCAGAGACTTGTAGCACACCCTGTCTTGTTACCTGTAGGAGGAGCAGAGACTTGTAGCACACCCTGCCTTTTTACCTGTAGCAGGAGCAGAGACTTGTAGCACACCCTGTCTTGTTACCTGTAGGAGGAGCAGAGACTTGGTGCACACCCTGCCTTTTTACCTGTAGCAGGAGCAGAGACTTGTAGCACATCCTGCCTTGTTACCTGTAGCAGGAGCAGAGACTTGTAGCACACCCTGCCTTGTTACCTGTAGTAGGAGCAGAGACTTGTAGCACACCCAGCCTTGCTACCTGTAGCAGGAGCAGAGACTTGTAGCACACCCTGCCTTGTTATCTGTAAGAGGCAGAGACTTGTAGCACACCCTGCCTTGTTACCTGTAGCAGGAGCAGAGACTTGTAGCACACCCTGCCTTGTTACCTGTAATCCGAGCAGAGACTTGTAGCACACCCTGCCTTGTTACCTGTAGTAGGAGCAGGGACTTATAGCACACCCTGCCTTGTTATCTGTAAGAGGCAGAGACTTGTAGCACACCCTGCCTTGTTACCTGTAGCAGGAGCAGAGACTTGTAGCAAACCCTGCCTTGTTACCTGTAGCAGGAGCACAGACTTGTAGCACACCCTGCCTTGTTACCTGTAGCTGGAGCAGAGACTTGTAGCACAGCCGGCCTTGTTACCTGTAATCGGAGCAGAGACTTGTAGCACACCATGCCTTGTTACCTGTAGCAGGAGCAGAGACTTGTAGCACACCCTGCCTTGTTACCTGTAGCAGGAGCACAGACTTGTAGCACACCCTGCCGTGTTACCTGTAGCAGGCAGAGACTTGTAGCACACCCTGCCTTGTTACCTGTAGCAGGAGCAGAGACTTGTAGCACACCCTTCCTTGTTATCTGTAAGAGGCAGAGACTTGTAGCACACCCTGCCTTGTTACCTGTAGCAGGAGCAGAGACTTGTAGCACACCCTTCCTTGTTATCTGTAAGAGGCAGAGACTTGTAGCACACCATGCCTTGTTACCTGTAGCAGGAGCAGAGACTTGTAGCACACCCTTCCTTGTTACCTGTCGAAGGAGCAGAGACTTCTAGCACACCCTGCCTTGTTACCTGTAGCTAGAGCAGAGACTTGTAGCACATCCTGCCTTGTTACCTGTAGCTGGAGCAGAGACTTGTAGCACACCCTGCCTTGTTACCTGTAGCAGGAGCAGAGACTTGTAGCACACCCTGCCTTGGTACCTGTAGCAGGAGCAGAGACTTGTAGCACACCCTGCCTTGGTACCTGTAGCAGGAGCACAGACTTGTAGCACATCCTGCCTTGTTACTTATAGCAAAAGCAGACAGAGACGTGTAGCACACCCTGCTTTGTTACCTGTAGAATGGGCAGAGGATTGTAGCGCACCCTGTCTTGTTACCTGTAGCAGGAGCAGAGACTTGTAGCACCCCCTGCTTTGTTACCTGTAGCAGGAGCAGAGACCTGTAGCACACCCTGCCTTGTTACCTGTAGCAGGAGCAGAGACCTGTAGCACACCCTGCCTTGTTACCTGTAGCAGGAGCAGAGACTTGTAGCACCGCCTGCCTTGTTACCTGTAGCAGGAACAGAGACTTGTAGCACACCCTGCCTTGTTACCTGTAGCAGGAGCAGAGACTTTTAGCACACCCTGCCTTGTTACCTGTAGTAGGAGCAGAGACTTGTAGCACCTCCTGCCTTGTGACCTGTAGCAGGAGCAGAGACTTGTAGCATACCCTGCCTTGTTACTTGTAGCAGGAGCACAGACTTGTAGCACACCCTGCCTCGTTACCTGTAGGGGGCAGAGACTTGTAGCACAGCCGGCCTTGTTACCTGTAGCAGGAGCAGAGACTTTTAGCACACCCTGCCTTGTTACCCGTAGCAGGAGCAGAGACTTGTAGCACCTCCTGCCTTGTGACCTGTAGCAGGAGCAGAGACTTGTAGCACACCCTGCCGTGTTACCTGTAGCATGAGCATAGACTTGTAGCACACCCTGCCTTGTTACTTGTAGCAGGAGCACAGACTTGTAGCACACCCTGCCTCGTTACCTGTAGGGGGCAGAGACTTGTAGCACACCCTGCCTTGTTACCTGTAGCAGGCAGAGACTTGTAGCACACCCTGCCTCGTTACCTGTAGGGGGCAGAGACTTGTAGCACGCCCTACCTCGTTACCTGTAGGGGGCAGAGACCTGTAGAACATCCTGCCTTGTTTCTTGCACTCAGTGTTCTAGCTTTGCCTCCTGCTCCCTAATGGGCTTCAGGTGCTTCAGGAAGAATGTATTGCAGGACTTTGAGTGATACTTGGACCCTGGAAGGCAGAGGCGATGTTCAGCTCAGTAACTTGCATCTGCTTACTACATTCAGAGCACGGTTTAAAGCCTGTGGTCTGCAGGGGAGACATTTCTGTAGCACAGTCAAAAAAGGTTTGGGTTGGAAAGACACTGACAAAAACTTTAGAAGCCGAGCTCCTGAGCCGCATCAAATGGAGCAGAAAAATTGAACTGATATCTATAAGGTGCCTTGAAATCACTCCTGGAAGCTGCACAACACTGCCACTGAGTCATGTGGTGTCACCTACTGCCCAGCAGGAGCTCATGCTGGAAACAGTTCTAGGCAGTGTGGGAAAGTTGAAAGGTAAGAAATCTGTGGTCAGAATTATCCATCAGAAGTATTGCCATATGTCTGAGGTGAATAGTGCAGTTTTGGGCTGCAGAAGAGACTAAATGCACACTATTTATGCTTCAGAACCTGTGTGAGTTGGGGCGTGGCTTGTGGCCCAACAAAGATGGCTGCTAGATGCAGTGCTACAGTGGAACCTCAGGGATGTTTTCGGCCTGCCGCCAACTTCCCAGCTCAAAACTGCACTCTCAGCGACATGAGCACTGCGGAGCCCCTTCTGCTCACTTATGTCCAATTGTGAGGTCTGCCTTTCGTGCTTGCTGACTTTAGCTGACGGGACGCGCTGACAGAGCGGTCACACACGCTATTTTGGAATCACTGCGAGGTAAATGTAGGCTCATAACTCCGCGTGCTTCGATGTCTAAGCCCGCATTTTTCTGCATATTCACTGCGCCTCATTTTCTGCCCACTTGGTCTCCTTGGGAGCAAGTCTGCGTGGAAGGGTCCAGGAAATTGTGCCTTAAACTGTGCTCTTCATTAAATTCATCAGGTATTGATGACATTTCTTTCCTGCTTTGTCCTATTTAACCCTATAGGCAAAACCAGACACCTCAAGCTTTCTGCACCTGTCACGCCCTTATGTGCACAATATTATGTTGACATTAAGAACTCCTTTGTTGTTCTTGACTCCACAATGGAGGCTCATGGTAACCCTCATGAGAACATTCCATCCTGTTCATCCTTCACTCCCCCATCCTCTGCTAAAAATATCCCTCAGACACCTATGACCACTCCTCTTCCGACTAACAAACGACCAAAAAAGATACTCCCTCGCTGGTTAAAACCAGTGCCTCAGTCTCCATGGAGCACATTCTGGATGAAATATGCACTTTAAAACCTTACATGGAGGACATGAATAACAAACTCCATCAGCTGGAAGACAAATGGTCTTTAATGGAGAATAGAGTTGCGGACAAGGAACAACGGATCAGCCACATACAAAACACGGTCCACGACGTTAAACTCCTTCAATCCAATACTGCACATCTTAAAAAATGAACAGATGATTTGGTGAACTGCAGTAGACAAAACAATCTTCACATTTATGATCTTGCGGAAGGAGTAGAAGGCTCTCAATCTACTTATTTTTTTCCGTCATTCATACCATAAGTATTGGCTATGCCAGAATTTACCCATTTAAACATACCAAGAGCTCACAGGCTTGGTCTTCATCCCCACTTTCCTTCACCATCACACAAACCTCGTGGGGTTCTCATCTTCTTTCTGGAATACCAAGACCTCCTCAGGGTTGTTTAAAACAACCAAATCTAAAGGTTGAGTTACTTGAGGCCTGATTTAGTTCTTGGTGGTTACGCTCCCGCCGTCGGATTTTTGACAGAAAACTCATCCGCCTTCTAGGCGGTCTGTCCGCCCAATGTAGATTTTGAATGTCCCATAGTGAATAACCCGCCCAAGTCCCGCCAACTCAGCCAGAACCTCCCAACCGTGTCAACTGTGCCATAGGAGAAAGTGGCTGATGGCGGGACTCCAGCCACCCTTCCTGCCAAGCAGATTTGAGCGTGCCTTCCAGCCAAGCCACCTTCAACTGTAAGTGTGCAGATTGGGGGGAAATGGGGTAAAAACCTACCTTTTTTCCTGATTCCACTTCCGTTTTCGACTAAACATGACTGGACGAGACCTTCCATTGCTGCTGCCACTGGACCATGCACACAACACACCCTCCCCGTCATCTGACTTGAAGGTAGGGAATCCATATTGCCAATCTACATTGTGTGGTCACTGCACATGAATTCAAGAGCACTGCCGTCATATATATGTCACAGTAATTTTTTCAAATTACTGTGGCCTGCATATGTCAGGGACACAAATGGGTCAGACATGGGTGGAGACACACTGGTACAAATCAAATTAAATCAAATCATTAACATTTATAAAGTGCGCTACTCACCCGTCCGGGTCTCAAGGCGCTAGGGGGAAGGGGTTACTGCTGCTCGAAGAGCCAGGTCTTGAGGAGTCTCCGGAATACGGAGTGGTCCTGGGTGGTCCTGAGGATGGTGGGGAGGGTGTTCCAAGTCTTGGCCGCCAGGTAAGAGAAGGACCTCCCACCCGCTGTGGAGCGGCAGATGCGGGGGACGGCAGCGAGAGCGAGGCTGATGGAGCGGAGAAGACGGGTGGGGGCGTAGAAGCTGAGGCGTCGGTTGAGGTATTCTGGTCCCTTGTTGTGGAGGGCTTTGTGTGCGTGGGTGAGAAGTCGGAAGGTGATCCTTTTGCTGACGGGAAGCCAATGCAGGTGTCTCAGGTGGGCGGAGATGTGGCTGTTGCGGGGTATGTCGAGGATGAGGCGGGCGGAGGTGTTTTGAATACGTTGCAGACGTTTCAGGAGTTTTGCGGTGGTCCCAGCATAAAGAGTGTTGCCGTAGTCCAGGTGGCTAGTGACGAGGGCGTGAGTCACGGTCTTTCTGGTGTCGGCGGGGATCCAGCGGAAGATCTTACGGAGCATGCGTAGGGTGAGGAAGCAGGAGGAGGACACGGAGTTGACTTGTTTGGTCATGGTGAGAAGAGGGTCCAAGATGAAGCCGAGGTTGCGAGCGTGGTATGAGGGGGTCGTGCGGTGCCAAGGGCTGTGGGCCACCAGGAGTCGTCCCAGGCGGTCGGGGTGTTGCCGAGGATGAGGACTTCCGTTTTGTCTGAGTTCAGTTTCAGACGGCTGAGACTCATCCAATCTGCGACGTCCTTCATACCATCTTGCAGGTTGGTCTTTTCGCTGGTGGGGTCCTTGGTGAGGGAGAGTATAAGTTGAGTGTCGTCGGCGTAGGAGGTGATGATGATGCTGTGCTTGCGTACGATGTCGGCGAGGGGGCTCATGTAGACATTGAAGAGTGTTGGGCTGAGCGAGGAGCCTTGAGGGACGCCGCAGATGATCTCGGTGGGGTCTGAGCGAAAAGGTGGGAGGTAGACTCTTTGAGAGCGGTTGGAGAGGAAGGAGGCGATCCAGTCCAGGGCCTGGCCTTGGATCCCGGTGGAGCGGAGGCGGGTTATTAGGGTGCGGTGACAGACGGTGTCGAAGGCAGCCGAGAGGTCGAGGAGGATGAGGGCGACTTTTTCACCGTTGTCCATCAGGGTTCTGATGTCGTCTGTGACTGAGATGAGGATGGTTTCAGTGCTGTGGTTGGCTCGGAATCCGGATTGTGAGGGGTCTAGAAGGTTGTTGTCTTCAAGGAAGTTGGTAAGCTGCTTGTTGACGGTCTTCTCTATGACTTTGGCAGGGAAGGGGAGGAACGAGATGGGGCGGAAGTTCTTCAGGTCGCTTGGGTCAGCCGTAGGTTTCTTTAGTAGGGCGTTAACTTCGGCGTGTTTCCAGCTTTCGGGGAAGGTAGCAGACGAAAACGAGGAGTTGATGATGGTCTGGAGGTGCGGGGCGATGATGTTGTTGGCTTTATTGAAGATGAAGTGTGGGCAGGGGTCCGAGGGGGCACCGGAGTGGATTGAGTTCATGGTGGTTTTGGTTTCTTCTGTGTTGATGTGGGTCCAGGCGTTGAGGGTGATGGCTGGGGGTGTGGGTTCAGTGTTGGTCGGCTGGGTCTGGTGTCCGAAGCTGTCGTGTAGGTTGGTAATCTTACGATGGAAGAAGGTGGCGAGGGAGTTGCACAGGTCTTGTGAGGGCGTGATGGCGTTGGCGTTGGGGTTGGAGAACTCTTTTACGATGTTGAAGAGTTCTCTGCTGTTGTGGCTGTTTTTGTCCAGTCTATCTGTGAAGAAATTCCTTTTGGCTGCGCGGATCAGGTGGTGGTGTGCGCGGGTAGCGTTCTTGAGGGCGGTCATGTTGTCAGCGGTGTGGTCCTTACGCCAGGCTTTCTCGAGGGCGCAACAGGTTTTCTTTGATTCCTTAAGGGTGTCAGAGAACCAGAGAGGTTTTTTGGTGTTGGCCTGTCTTCGAAGCGTTTGAGGGGGGCAAGGTTGTCTGCGCAGTTGGTGATCCAGTTCGTGAGGCTGAGGGCTGCGTCGTTGGGGTCGGCGGTGAAGGTAGGTTGGTTGTCGATGAGCGTGGAGAAAAGCTCTTCTTCAGGGATTTTGTTCCACTGTCAACGAGGGATGGGTTGAGTGCGGAGGTGGCGGGTCTCGTGTCGGAAGGTGAAGTGGACACAACTGTGGTCGGTCCAGTGTAGAGCGGAGGCGTGGCTGAAGGAAACGTGTTTGCTGGCGGAGAAGATGGGGTCAAGCGTGTGTCCGGCGATGTGGGTGGGGGTGTTCACCAGTTGCATGAGGCCGAGGTTGGCGAGGTTGTCGAGCAGGGCGGTGGTGTTGGGGTCGTTGTTCTGTTCTAGATGGAAGTTGAGGTCGCTGAGGAGGATGTAGTCTGGCGAGGCGAGGGTGTGCAGGGTGATGAAGTCGGTGATGGAGTCGCTGAAGAGGGCCCGTGGTCCGGGGGGCGGTAGATGAGGGATCCTCTGAGGGTGGTCCTGGGGTCAGTGCGGATCTGGAAGTGCAGGTGCTCGGCGGCGAGGGGGGTGTCTTCGGTGGAGGTGGTGATGCTGATGGAGTCTTTGAAGATGATGGCGATTCCTCCTACTACTTGGTTGGTGCGGTCTTTCCTGGAAATCTTGTAGCCTTCGGGGATGGCTATGGCGATGTCGGGGGCCGAAGAGGCGTTCATCCAGGTCTCCGTGATGAAGGCGACGTCTGGTGCTGTGGAGTCCAGGAGGTCCCAGAGTTCAACGGCGTGCTTGTGGACGGATCGAGCGTTGACCAGGATGCATTTGAGGTGGTTGATGGCGCGTGGGCTGGTGGTCGTGGTAGTTTCGTGGTGGAAGATAAGTTTGCAGGTGTGACATGCGAAAGGTCCATGGGTACGTTTCGGGTTAGCTTGGAAGCAGGTGCTGGAGCGCCCTGGGTTGAGGGCGTGGAGGGTGATGGGGTCGTAGCGGTGCAGCGGGGTTTGGGAGTGCTAAGGACCAGGGGTCAATAAGTTTGCAGGTGTGACATGCGAAAGGTCCATGGGTACGTTTCGGGTTAGCTTGGAAGCAGGTGCTGGAGCGCCCTGGGTTGAGGGCGTGGAGGGTGATGGGGTCGTATCGGTGCAGCGGGGTTTGGGAGTGCTAAGGACCAGGGGTCGTGGCGCTGGGCCCGGGCCAGGTGCGGACGGGCGCAGACGGGCTTGCCTTTGGCGCGCCAGAGGCGCGCGCCCGCTGCGCGGTCTCGCAGCGACCGCCATAAGAGGGAGGAGGGGTCAGCTGGGGGCGGGGGACGGGAGTGGGGCGACGAATGGGAGCTGGGGGGGGGCGGGGGCGTGCAGGAGGTGGTGGCGGGAAAGCGGAGGGAGGGGGGACAGGTAGAGGGGAGAAGAGATGGGGGAGGGGGGGTTAAGGGTGGTGGGGGGGTGAGTTTAGGAAGAGAGTTAGGAGGAAGGTTAGGAAGATAGGGGAGGGGGGTTGTAGAGGTGGAGGTGGGTGAGGGTGAGAGGTAGAGTGAAAGGATAGGAAAATAGGGGGGGTTACAGAGGAGGTGGCGAGTGAGGGGGAAAGATAGAGAGATAGGTAGATAGGAGGAGGTGGCGAGTGAGGGGGACAGATAGAGAGATAGGTAGATAGGGGTGTTACAGAGGGGGAGGCGAGTGAGGGAGAGAGACGAGACAGGAGCAGGAGGACAGGCGCGGGAAGAACCAGGAAGCAGGTAAAAGAGGAAGAGGAGCAGAAGAGGAGCCGAAGAACAGAAGACAGAAGAACACAGAAGAAGGTAAAGAAGAATAGGAGCCGAAGAACAGAAGACAGAAGAACACAGAAGAAGGTAAAGAAGAAGAGGAGCCGAAGAACAGAAGACAGAAGAACACAGAAGAAGGTAAAGAAGAAGAGAAGCGCAGAAGACAGAAGAGTACAGAAGAAGGTGAAGAAGAAGAGGAGCGACGAGCAGCAGAGGGAAGAGCCAAGAAGAGGGACAGAGAAGAAGAGGCACAACCAGGTCGCGGTGCAAAGGAGAGAGAGAGAAGCACACAGAAGAAGAACACAGATGAAGACAGAAGACGGGGAGCAGGAGAGAAAGAAGAGTGCAGATGAAGACTACAGAAGAAGAGCACAGAGGAAGAACAGAGAAGAAGAAAAGAAGCAGGAGAGGAGGTGAGTAGCGCGGGGCAGGGCGAGGGGCTGGGCGGTGGGGGGGGTACTTACTGTGAGGTAGCTGGGCTTGCTAGGAGGTCTCAGGAACCTGGGCTGGAGGAGCTGCAGCGGCAGGGGGAGCGACCTACCCTTGGGTCGCTCCTCCTGCCGCCAGCACACCGCCTACAGAACTGTTCCATCTAAATATGGTCAACGGGAACCCGTCAGCCTGACGGCTCGGGCGAGCGCTCCATCATGGCGGTCGGAAGCACAGCCGCAAAACATCTAAATACAGCGATCGGAACACCGTCCACCTGACCTGATGGCGTACTTGGGTCCACTACTGCGGATTTAAATCAGGCCCGAGGTCTGGTAACTTCCTCTTACTCAACGTCTAGCCAAACCTACAGCGGATAGACAGAAAAGATTTCTGGGCATGCGCCCTGCTCCCGCTCCCTTGATGCCCATTTTGGCCTATTTCTTCCACATCTTTTTAAAGTGACATAAAAATAAAATGATGATGTACGAGGACCTCTCTCTATTGTGGAAGTTTATAGACAATTATAAAATTGAAGTTATGGACACATTAAACTTCCACATTTCTCAAATACTCTGTCTATGTTGTGTTTATATGTTACCTATGCATGACATAATCCCATGGTGTTAGGTTTCTGCTATTCATATTCATGTTTACTTACCTCATGTGTGGTAACAATGTATCTCTTCTTTTTCTTCCATAGGTGATTTTCTTCTCATGTCCATCATGGTTGTATTTACACATCTACATATGTGGTCTGGATTATCCCTTCCCAGTTGCCTCTGGATTCCAGTCGCGTCATCTTCTCCCAGTGGCCTCACCACCCTCATTCATTGGTTTCTGGTATGTTATTTGTATCCTCCGGTCCTCCCAAATGTAGTTATGTTCTCTTATTTTGTTACTCTGTTTTCTTGTTTCGCTCTTTTTCATTCTGCTTCCTTTCTCTCATCTCTTTCTTCTATTTCTTGCTTTTTTCCAGTTCAATTTACTCTCTTTGATGGTCCTCCATTCTTCTAATATTTATCCCTTTTCTTTTACTTCAAGTTGGTATTTCCATGTATTAAGTTCTGTACTTTATAAGTATGGTTTTATACAGCAACTGTTCATGGGTAGAGTGTTTTAGTTATAATATACATAGTTCTCTATGCTTTAATGTGTAATTTTGTGGGATGTCAAAGGGTTGGGTTGACCATCAAATGTTAGCAAAATTATTGACATGAAAGTCGCCAAACCAGTACAACAATGGGTTGGGCATGCTTTTACCTCACAAGGATCAGGTAAACATAGAGGTGTTGTAATTCTATGTAAAAGGTCCTTGAACGTCACATGAATTACACAAGAATCAGATGTGGGAGGTCATTGGCTTATTTTAAAATTAACCATTAATAAAATACCAACGCAATTTGATAATTTATTCTGCCCAATTTTACTTACAAATTGATGTCTCGCACTGATGACTACCTAATATTTGGTGGAGCTTGCAACTTAGTAGTGGATGGCATCTTATCCTGGGGCTCAGATCAACAACCACCAACCCATTCAACCAAAGTGTAACTCCATCTACTCAAAACTACACACTGTACAAAGATGTATGATACCTGCACTATCCACTCGCTAAAGAGAGGTGTGGTTCCACGTCTACACCCTGCAGACAGATCTACACAGATGTACAGCTCTGACACTATCCCCTCTACATGCGGATGTACAGCTCTGACACTATCCCCTCTGCATGCGGATGTATGATACCGACACTATTCACCTGACAGACACTGGTTGGTAAACTACACTCTGTATGCAGATGTACGATACCGACACTATTCACCTGACAGACACTGGTTGGTAAACTACACTCTGTATGCAGATGTACGATACCGACACTATCCACTCGCTAAAGAGAGGTATAGTCCCAAGATTACAATCTGCAGACAGATCTACAGCTCTCACACTATAAACTTTCCACATACATCTACAGCTCTGAAACTATCCGCTCTGCACACACATGCACGGATCGGACACCATCCTCTCTGCACACACATGCACGGATCGGACACCATCCTCTCTGCACACACATGCACGGATCTAATAACATCCACTCTGCACACACATGCACGGATCGGACACCATCCACTTTGCACACACATGCACGGATCTGACACCATCCACTCTGCACACACATGCACGGATCGGACACCATCCACTCTGCACACACATGCACGGATCTGACACCATCCTCTCTGCACACGCATGCACGGATCTGACACCATCCTCTCTGCACACACATCGGACACTATCCACTCTGCACACACATGCACAGATCTGAAACTATCCTCTCTGCACACACATGCACGGATCTGACACCATCCACTCTGCACACACATGCACGGATCGGACATCATCCACTCTGCACACACATGCACGGATCTGACACCATCCTCTCTGCACACGCATGCACGGATCTGACACCATCCTCTCTGCACACACATGCACAGATCTGACACCATCCACTCTGCACACACATGCACGGATCGGACACCATGCACTCTGCACCCACATGCACGGATCGGACACCATCCTCTCTGCACACACATGCACAGATCTGAAACTATCCTCTCTGCACACACATGCACGGATCGGACACCATCCTCTCTGCACACACATGCACAGATCTGACACCATCCACTCTGCACACACATGCACGGATCGGACACCATCCTCGCTGCACACACATGCACGGATCGGACACCATCCTCTCTGCACACACATGCACGGATCGGACACCATCCACTCTGCACACACATGCACGGATCGGACACCATCCTCTCTGCAAACGGATGCATGATGCCGACACACTTCTCTCGCCATACAGAGGCAGAGGTCCAAACCTACTCTCTGCACACAGATATACGGCTATCACTGTATACTTTCTACACAGATGCACTGCTCAGACTTTAATCACACAGTACACTGACATATATTATTGACACTGTCCACTCTGCACATGGATGTACAGTTCTGGCACTATCCACTTTGCACACACATGCACGGTTCTGACACTATCCACTCTGCACATGGATGTACAGTTCTGGCACTATCCACTCTGCATATGGATGTACACATCCAACAATAGCCACTCTGCACACATGTTCAGCCACAACACTATCCTCTCGGCATGCAGAGCCACAGCCCCAAAATTACACTCTGTACAAAGATGTGCGGCTTAGATTATATCCACTGTAAATATATGTAAATATATGACTCCACCCACTCTGTGACCCTGCCTGTGGCTGCACATACACACTAGTGACCACATGGGGGATCAATGAGGCAGCCCAATCAAGAAAGCAAAGGGGCAAACCTTTGACCCTGCTTGCAGGTAGGTCGCTCCCCGCTCCGCCTTCCGTGCCACCTCCTTGCCCATTCACCCTTTTGCTTTTGTCCCCGCCGCTGCGTCACTTGGGGCCCCTCCTTCCCTCACCGTTTTTCATTCCCTTTCCCGCTGCTGCGTCCCCTGCAGCCCATCCCGCCTCCCCCCTCCTTCTCTCACCACTTTTCATTCCCTTTCCCACCGCTGCATCCCCTGCGGCCCCTCCCGCCTCCCCCCTCCTTCTCTCACCGTTTTCCGTTCCCTTTCCCGCCGATGCGTCCCCTGCGGCCCCTCCCGCCTCCCCCCTCCTTCTCTCACCGTTTTCCGTTCCCTTTCCCGCCGATGCGTCCCCTGCGGCCCCTCCCGCCTCCCCCTTCCTTCTCTCACTGTTTTTCGTTCCCTTTCTCGCCTCCGCGTCCCCTGCGCCCCCCCGCCTCCCCCCTCCTTCTCTCACCATTTTTCGTTCCCTTTCTCGCCGCTGCATCCCCTGCGGCCCCACCCCCCAGCCCTCTCATAGGACAAGCCCTCCCACCTCCCAGCTGCCACTCCCACACTCCCCTCCTCTTAAGGCAAGCCCGTCTGCGCCTATCCGCACCTGGACCGCACCCAGCGCCACCCCCCCTGGTCCGCGAGACCCCTGCACCCCCAGACGTCACTACACGGCCGACCAACTCAACGCCCTCAATCCTGGCCGCATCACAGCATGCTCCCAGTCCTCACCAAGGAACACCCACGGACCTTTCGCATGCCGCACCTGCAGATTCACCTGCGACAGAACAACGAAACCAACAAAGACCGAAACTAACCACCTCCACTGCATACTCCTCAACACCCGCTCCGCACGCAAGCATGCCATTGAGCTCTGGGACCTGCTCGACTCCACCGCCCCAGACGTAGCCTTCCTGACCGAAACCTGGTGGAACGACTCCTCGGTGCCTGACATCGCAATAGCCATCCCGGACGGCTACAAGATCATCCGTAGGGACCGCAACAACGGAATCGGAGGAGTCATAGCCATCGCCCACAAATCCTCCCTCAAGGTCGACACCCACACTGACGACTCCCTCAAAACCGCCGAACACCTACACTTCCGCATCCACACCGACCCCAACACCACTCTCAGAGGAACGCTCATCTACAGACCCCCCGGACCACGAGCACCATTCAGCGAATCCCTCGCCGACCTCACCAGCATCCACGCACTCACCTCAACGGATTACATCCTCCTCGGGGACCTAAATTTCCACCTGGAGAACAACGACACCAACTCCACTACTCTGATCGACAACCTCACCAACCATGGCCTCAGACAACTCGTCAATACACCAACCCACATCGCCGGCCACACGCTTGATCCCATCTTCTCCTCAAGCGCCCACGTCACCTTCAACCATACCACCGTACTCCACTGGACCGACCACCACTGCATCCACTTCACCTACAAGAAACATACTGAGCACCATCGCACCCAACAACCACCCCGCCGATGCTGGAGCAAAGTTACAGAAGACCAGCTTACCAATGCCCTCGCCCAGAACCCACCCCCGACTCCACCGACCCAGACACTGCCGCCCACAACCTCACCCTGTGGATCAACGACTGCGCCAACACCCTCACGCCACTCAAAAAACCCACCAACAACCAAACCAGAAGAAAAGCCACTTGGTTCACCGACGAGCTCCTAAACTCCAAACGTGACTGCCGGAAGCTAAAAAAGGAATGGCTCCTCAAACGCACACCTGACAGCCTCACAGCCCACAAGGACGCCACCCGCAAGCACCACCAACTCATCAGACAAGCCAAACGATCCCACTTCAAAGACCACCTGGACAACAATGCACAGGACAGCAAAGAGCTCTTCAGCATCGTGAAAGAACTCTCCAACCCCAGCATCAACGACATCCCTCCATCCCAAGAACTCTGCAACGCACTGTCCACCTTCTTCCACCGGAAGATCACCGACATCCACGACAGCTTCGATGCCACTCCCTCGCCAGACCCCAACCCCGAACACTCCACCTGTGCAAACCACCTGACCTCCTGGACCAACGTGAACGACACAGAGACACGCAAGATCATGAACTCCATCCACTCAGGATCTCCGTCAGACCCCTGCCCCCACCAGGTATACAACAAAGCTGACTCCACCATCGCCCCCCAACTACGGAAGGTCATCAACATCTCCTTCGAAACAGCGACTTTCCCTGAAAAATGGGAACACGCCGAAATCCGCGCCCTCCTCAAGAAGCCCAAAGCAGACCCCAACGACCTCAAGAACTTCCGACCCAGCTCCCTGCTCTATTTCCCAGCAAAGGTGATTGAAAAAATCATCAACTCACAACTAACAAGCCACCTCGAAGACAACGGCATCCTAGACCCCTCCCAGTCCAGCTTCAGACAAAACCACAGGACCGAAACTGCCCTTCTCGCCGCCACAGACGACATCAGATGCCAAATGGACAACGGCGAAACATCAGCACTCATCCTCCTGGACCTATCTGCCGCCTTCGACACAGTCTGCCACCGCACCCTGAAATCACGCCTCCACGAAACCGGAATTCAAGGAAAAGCCCTCGAATGGATCGTCTCATTCCTCTCCGGCAGAACCCAGAGAGTCCGCCTCCCCCCCTTCCGCAGTATTAAAGGGCCGCTGCTCTCAGTCTCACTGCACCCTTCCCGTGAGAGTGCTGAGTTTTAAAGGGTCGCTGCTCTCAGCCTCACTGCACCCTTCCTGTGAGAGTGCTGAGTGTTAAAGGGCCGTTGCTCTCGGCGGGTGCTGAGTATTAAAGGGCCGCTGCTCTCAGCCTCACTGTGCCCTTCCCGTGAGAGTGCTGAGTATTAAAGGGCCGCTGCTCTCAGTCTCACTGCGCCCTTCCCGTGAGAGTGCTGAGTATTAAAGGGCCGCTGCTCTCAGCCTCACTGCGCCCTTCCCGTGAGAGTGCTGAGTATTAAAGGGACGCTGCTCTCAGGCCCACTGCGCCCTTCCCGTGAGAGTGCTAAGTATTAAAGGGACGCTGCTCTCAGCCTCACTGCACCCTTCCCATGAGAGTGCTGAGTATTAAAGGGCCAATGCTCTCAGCCTCACTGCACCCTTCCTATGAGAGTGCTCAGTATTAAAGGGCCGCTGCTCTCAGCCTCACTGCACCCTCCATATGAGAGTGCTCAGTATTAAAGGCCCGCTGCTCTCAGGGTCACTGCACCCTTCCTGTGAGAGTGCTCAGCATTAAAGGGCTGCTGCTGTCAGCCTCACTGCACCCTTCCTGTGACAGTGCTGACTATTAATGGCCGCTGCTCTCAGGGTCACTGCACCCTTCCTGTGAGAGTGCTGAGTATTAAAGGGCCGCTGCTCTCAGGCTCACTGCGCCCTTCCTGTGAGAGTGCTGAGTATTAAACGGCCGCTGCTCTCAGGCTTACTGCACCCTTCCTGTGAGAGCGCTGAGTATTAAAGGGCCGCTGCTCTCAGACTCACTGTTTACCTTCCTATGGTCTCCTCTAGTCCAGATACCCAGTGACTTCAGCAAAGTACAGGAAACAAACACAAACACACTTCAGGCAAAGGGAACTGTGGGAGGGAACAAAGGGTCGATGCTTCTTGAAGTGATCACTTTTAATGGTTATCTCCGATAAACAATCAAAGGCAAGCATATTGCTTGGTAAGGCACAAAAGTTAAACATCTCAGAATACAAATTTAAACATAGTTCAATCGAGAAGACAGATGGGTAATTTCAAGATATACAATTACCCACAGATAAAACAAATCTTAATCCATGGTCATTTTTTTCCCCTTGTTAATTTTCAGACTTTTTTATTAAGCTTACAGATCAAAGAAACATCATCTCCTCTCCACCGCCGTACAATCAAGAGTAAAATAAACGTTGAAGCGGCCCCGGCAGCGAGGAGGGATGGGGCAGAGTCAGGAATACTGCAGGAGCAACAAATATGGCAGCTGCTTCCGGCTTCTGTCGGGAGCTCAGGCTGATGGAGGCCGCGAGATGGGTCCTTGCAGATGGTGTTGCCGGAAGCTCCCAGTTTCTGCTTCTGTAACACAGAGACCCATATCAGACATTTATGAAGAGATGTGGCTTTAACAGCCAAGGAGCCACTAAACTGCAATTTACAGCCAGATACCAAGAAAGAATGTGAACAGATGTGAATATACGAGCACGTCTGAAAAGGAAAATGTTACTTACCCTGTAAGAATCTGTTGCGTGTAGTGCTTTAGACTCACATGCCCACATGCTCCTGCCATCTAGTGTTTGGCTCGGATATTTGCAAAACCTTTTTCTATGAAGAAAGATTTTCAAGTCTCAGGGTGAACTGGAGCTCCCCCTCAATAGCGATTGCACGTCGGCACTCAATCAGTTAATCAGTCAGTGTTTGTAGAGCGCAACTACTCACCCGGGAGGGTCTCACGGTGCTGGAGGTGCGGGGGTGGGGGTGGTGGGAAGGACAGAGCCTCATCCGTGGAGTCACGTCTTGAGGTTCTTCCTGAAGATGGTGAGCGATGGGCTTTATCTGAGGTGCATGGATAGGTTATTCCAGCTCTTTGCTGCAAGGTAGGTGAAGGACCTTCCTCCGGCGGCAGTTTTCCATATGCGTGGGATGGTGGCCAGTGCCGGCGGAGCGGAGGGGTCTGGAGGGGATGTGGAAGGAGATGCAGTGATTTATGTAGGCCGGTCTGATGCTATGAATGGCTTTGTAGGTGTGGATGAGTAGCTTGAATATGATTTGTTTCTCCACCGGGAGCCAGTGGAGGGTCCTCAGGTGCTGGGAGATATCTTCCTGGCAGCCAGAGGTTCAGGACGAGTCTGGCGGCGGCGTTTTGGATGAGTTGCAGCTTTCTGATGTTCTTTGTTGTGGTGCCGGTGTAGAGTGCGTTGCCGTAGCCAAGTTTGCTTGTGACTAAGGTGTGGGTGACTGCCCTGCTGCAGTCTACTGGGATCAATTTGAAAATCTATCCAAGTCGGCGGAGGGCGTGCCAGCAGGAGGAGGTGACCGTGTGTAACTGTCGGGTCATTGATAGGGAGGAGTCAAGCATGAGTCCTAGGTTGTGGGTGTGGTCAGTCGGAGAAGGCGGGGCACTGAGAGAACTACGCCACCAGGAGTCGTCCCAGGCTGAAGTGGAGTTTCCGAAGATGATGAGCACGGTCTTATCTGAGTTGAGCTTGAGGCAGCTCTCTCATATCTAGGCAGCAACGGCTTCCATTCCTGTGTGGAAGTTCCTCTTGGCCTTGTCCGGGTTTTCAGTGAGGTATACAATGAGTTGTGTGTCATCAGCATATGACACGGTGCTCATTCCGTGGCCTCTGACGATGGCTGCAAGTGGGGCCATGTATATGCTTAAGAGTGTTGGGCTCAGGGAGGATCCCTGAGGAACTCCGCAGCTGACTTCTATAGGTTTGGATGCGTTGGGTGGGAGCCTCACTCTGTGTTCTTCCGGAGATGAAGGAGGGGATCCATTGCAGGGCTTTTCTGCGGATACCTGCGCTGTGGAGACTGGTGCATACGGTGCTGTGGCACTGATTCCATGTTAGTCTTTTTCACGCAGTGGGTGAGGGAAGCATGGAGTAGCAAGAGAAAGAAGTATGGTCACCATATGACCATGTGTACTGTGAAAGTAAGATAAGTAATAAACAAGAGGCCGGTGGAGGAGTCAAATGCTTCTGGGGAGGAAGGTGAGCACATGTGAATCAAAAGCACTACATGCTATGAACACATGCTTACTGTGTAACATTGTCCATTCATAGCATGTGTGACTGTAGATGCAGATGCTCTGCTCAGACTATAAAACAGTTATCCTTTCAGGCAGTGGCTCGCATGCGAATGATACATAGCATGTGTGGCTGCAGATGCACCTGCTCTGCATAGGCTATAAAGCAGTTACCCTTTCACGCAGTGGTTCGCGTGCGGATGATACATAGCATGTGTGGCTGCAGATGCACATGTTCTGCGCAGACTATAAAACAGTTACACTTTCAAGCAATGGCTCGCGTGCGGATGATGCATAGCATGTGTGGCTGTAGATGCACATGTTCTGCACAGACTATAAAGCAGTTACCCTTTCAAGCAGTGGATAGCGTGTGGGGATGCATGGCATGTGTGGATGTAGATGCACATGCTATGCACAGACTGTGAAGCAGTACTCCCTGCGTGCAGTGGCTGGCGTGTGGATGAGGCATAGCATGTGTGGATGCAGATGTAAATGCTCTGCACAGTCTGTAAAACAGTACCCCCTGCGTGCAGTGGCTAGCGTGTGGTGATGCATGGCATGTGTGGCTGTAGATGCACATGCTCTGCACAGACTGTTAATCAGTACTCCCTGCGTGCAGTGGCTAGCGTGTGGAGATACATAGCGTGTGTGCCTGTAGATGCACATGCTCTGCACATACTCTAAAGCTGTACCCACTGTGTGCAGTGGCTAGTGTGTGGTGATGCATGGCATGTGTGGCTGTAGATGCACATGCTCTGCACAGACTGTAAATCAGTACTCCCTGCGTGCAGTGGCTAGTGTGTGGATGATGCAGGTGACAAAGTCCTTAGGACTGTCTGGCCAACCATAGCCTGCTGGAGGGCTGGGATGTGCACACACCAGTGTTCAGTGAATGTGAGTGGGGATGACCACGTGACTGCCTTACTTATGTCAGCTAACGGAATATTACCAAGGAATAGTGCACCCTGGGGTAACAGTGAGGACTCTTTTAGGTTTACAGTTGTAGGTCTGGATGCACTATTCATCAAACAATACTGGCCTCAGAAATGGGCAGGTCTTTGTGAGGGTTTGCAAAGGTTACACATAACTGTTGGGACCTGAGGAAAGGTTTGGTTCTGTCACTGTAATACACAAGAGTGTGCTTGACATCTACGGTGTGATGGGCTCCCTCCGCTGCCAAGTATGGGGATAGAAGACTGGTGGCTCTAAAGTCTGGAGAGGAACCTTAGGTTGGTTCTGAGAACGGCCTTGTCCCGTGGACCTGAATGATGGGTTCTTGAAGCAACTCAGTGATATGTCTGAGAGATATTATGGCTACAGTAAGCTACTTTCCAGGAGAGAACCTGAAAGGGCCACGAATGCAAACGCTCAAATAGGGGACCCATGAGTCTGGTAAGGACAATGTTGAGGTCCATATGGGGACATGGGTACCTCTGGGGAGGTAAGACCCTCTTAAAGCCCTTCATACAGAAATGCGAAATAGGGAGGAGTGTTCCCTGTTTTGCATGTGTGCAGCCATAGCAGATCGATGTAGTCATATAGAAGTGTAAGCGAGGCCTGACTTTTGGAGGTGAGAAGGTAACACATAGGGGGTCATTACGACCCTGGCGGTCGGTGGTATAGTGGCGGTAGTACCGCCAACAGGCTATATTATGACATTGCCGGTTTGGCCAAAGCCAAGAGCTCCTGGAGCTTGACCATGGTAGGGTTAGAACCTGTACTAATCTTTTTTAGCTTGCGAGGGACCTTAACTCTCCCGTCCCTAGATGGAGGTAAGGGGTGAGGTTGAGTTCCACAACCGTTTCCTCTGAGCTGCTCATTATGATACTAAAGTTGGGGTTCCTTTTTAGAACCTAAAAGTTACTTCTTGTTGCTAACCCCTAACTTACAATAACTTTTAAATTAAAAAGAAATGCTAAGGGGGCTTAACGAAGGCCCTAGCAGGAATTTAAAGATTTAGAAAAATTTGCCCAATCAAAAAATCAGTCTCTAAAGGCAATTTTGGAATTTTGTTGCATGATCAGGTATTGGCTGAGTAGTTCAGCAAATGCAAAGTAGTAGGCCCCACCACTGATCCACCAGTGTAGGAAGCTGGTTCTGTATATGCTATATCAACATGAGGTATAGTGCGCACAGAGTCCAGGGTTCCCCAGAGGCTTAGCAGAGGCTAAAGTAGATAATACTGATGCTCTCTTTTGTGGGTGTGTGGGCGAGCAGTTAGGCTTATCAGAGGGTAGTGCCAAGCATCTGTTGTACACACACAGACAGTAGAAGAGGCACACACTCAAAGACATAACTCGAGACCAATGGTTTTTATATAGCAAAAATATATTTTCATAATTTATTTCTGGAAGCACAAGATTCAAGCCGCAGGTAAGTACTTCAATAGATTAGTATTTCACACATATATCAAGAGTACTTTGTTTGAAATCGATGTTATACAGTTTCTGAAATATTGGCAATTATCTGTTTTAAAAGTTGACAGTGCAATTTTCAGAAACAGTTCATGGGGGGAAAAAAGTTAGGATTTTCAGGGAAGTACTTGACTTACAGTTGAAGTCTCTGGGGGTTAGGAAGTCCATAGGTTGGGGTTCAAGTTAATCCCAAACACCCACCACCAGCAACACAGGGCCAGACAGGTGCAGAGGTCAAAGTGGAGCAAATTTAACATGGGCTCCTATGGAGACAGGGGGTGCTCGAAATCAGGCCTGCCTGCAGGTTAGAACCCGCGGCTCTGAGGTCAGACCAGGGGGGATTAGAGCTGCACTTGGGGGGGGGCACAAGTAGGCAACAAACATACACCCTCAGCAGCACTGGGGCGGCCGGGTGCAGGGTGCAAACAAGGCGTCGGATTTCCAATGCTGGTCTATGAGAGGACCATGGGGGTCACTCTGATGCTGCAGGCAAGGTCCGGGGGGTCGGCTTGGACAAACCACAGGCTGGACAGGGAGGAGGGCCGCCTCCTAAAAGTAGATGCACTGGAGGTCAGATTTCCCAAGGCCTGGGGGCTGAGGGTGCAGTGGTCTTTTAGGTGTTGGTTATCTTCATCCGGAGCTTTTGCCGTCAGTGGGGTCCTCAGGATTCCCTCTGCAGACATCATCATGGAGGGCAGGAGAGGTCAACCCGGGGTGAGCACTTGCTTGCAATTGCCTGGGGACTCTCTCTAACAGGTTGGGCCACCTTGACACGGGCCAGAGGTGTCAGGGGCAGGGTGGTCAGGACTGACAGATCCAGGAAGGCTCTAGAGTCCCTTGTTGGGAGGTTCTTTGTGGACAGTGCTGCTGTCCTCCGGAGTTCTCGGTCCTCTTTGGTGCAGGGAAGTCCTCTGTAGCTTGGCAGAGATCGCTGGGCCACTGGATGTGTTGCTTTCTTTGTGCAGGTTCTCTGAAGCAGGAGTCAGGCCGGTAGGGCTGGGGCCAAGTCAATTTGTGTCATCCGTCTTCTCTGTTGGGGTTTCAGCTATGCAGTCCTTCTTCTTGTGAGGGCACCAGGAATCTGACAACTTGGGTTCAGGGGAGTCCTTAAATCCTGGATTTAGGGGCCTTACAGAGGTCAGAGGGCAGTAGCCAATGGCTACTGTCCCTGAGGGTGGCTACACCCTTCTTGTGTCCACTCCCCCTGGGGAGAGGGACACAATCCTAACCCTATTGGTCCCTTTCCTCCAACTGAAGATGGAGGATTCTGCAGGGAGGGGGTCACCCCCGACCAGGACACCTTAGGGGTAGTCCTAGCTGGGGTGGTCACTCCTCCCTGATTTCCCTAATTTTCCCGCCGGACTTGCCACCAAAAGTGGGGCTTTGTCCGGGGGCGGGCAGCTCCACTAGCTGGAGTGCCCTGGGGTACTATAATATGATAATAATTTGGTCAGAAATGTGTCCCTCAGTGGCAGGCTGGCATAGACTGGTCAGTTCTGCACTAGCAGTTTGGCTAACATAAAAGGGGCATCTCTAAGATGCCCTCTGGGTGCATTTTTCAATAAATCCCACACTGGCATCAGTGGGGCTTTATTGTGCTGAGAAGTTTGATACCAAACTTCCCAGTATTCAGTGAAGCCACTATTGAGCTGTGGGGTTCATAATGACCAACTCCCAGACCATATACTCAGTATGGCTACACTGCACTTACAATGTCTAAAAATGGACTTAGACACTGTAGATGCATATTGCTCATGAAGCTATCCCCTCACTTGTGGTATAGTGCACCCTGCCTTAGGGCTGCTCACCTCATGATAATAAACGTCTTCCGAGCGTTTTCCCTTCAAATTTGCATTGCTTTCTTTTTAACCTGCACCTCTGTAAAATTTGATCGTGTTGCAATATTGACTGACTATAAAAGTTTTTACAATATGATGAACTAATACACCTTGTTGGGAATTAAGTTGGGGAGCAATAGTTTACTTGATGGCCATAGTTCTCTGCTAGCTGCACAGAGCGGTTAGATCTCTAGTGGCTTGGGGACAAGCCTGCTAGCTTCGGGCGGTCGCACCACTGCGTGTAGGGGACTGAGCCAATCCCACACCGGCTGGTAGCTGTCGGCTTAACCTTTTCGGCTAGCTAGGAGCACCTCACCCAAACCTAGAGGTAAAGGTGATTTGTGGCAGCTTGACGCATGACAATCTCTGACTCCTCAGGGAAGTCGTGGTTGGCAGATCCTGCCCTTTTCTCTCATTAGCTCAGGTCTTACACACACATATGCTGACAAAAGATGCAGGGCAGTTTTCAATGCATGTATGGAAAAGACTGGAAACTATGATAAAATATATGAGCTGCGATTATTAGGATGATTAGACATAGCACAATGAAAATGGTTACCATAAGTGAGAAGCAGATAAACAAACCCAGCATAATGGAACAAGCATATGTCTACACACCCCTATGACCCCTACATACACTCCTAGCAAGAGCATATCAGTAATAACCCGTCTCTGCCCGTACTTAGTCTTTGGAAGGAACTCCCGCTCCCATACCTGAAAGAGGGGGCTGACAGCCGTCTCCTTGTTGGTTGTAGAGAAAGGGCTGAGGGCAGCATAGGGTGAGTCCTCTGCCTGGAATGTCCTCTCTAACCTTCTTTGGCCTGTGTGATGTTTTTATAGCAAAATATGTTATATTCTGAAAGAAAGGCCTGATGTGATCATGTGTCTGAGATTCGAGGTCGACTGTGCACTCTCGTGGTAGCAATACTAGATAGATTTTCATGAAGCACCTTGAGCAGCCTTGGGCAGAGGTACCAGAAGAAAATGATTAAAAGAAATAAATGAAATGATGCATGTAACTAGGTAAAAGGGCACAGGCCACAGGCCTAAGCTAAAATATGTGTGCCCAAGAAAGGATTTAAAATGAACCCACAACACTAGCATGTGGTAGCTCTTGTCATCTGCTCCCGACCTGCGTACTTAAACTCAGCCGTGGTGCAAACGCATGCAGCTGCCAAGCAAAAGGCAAGTCCATCTGTGGCCGTCCGTGCCCAAACAGGTCCAGGGGCCAGGAAAGGCTGTATCTTTGTCGACAGGTAGGCTGACTTACTCTGCTTTTTAACTGCTCGCCCTTCGCCCCTTTACCACAGGAGCCTGTCCCCGCTATCTTGATCCAGATTTAGTTTTAGCAGTAAACAATTGTCCACACTGCAACTTCACGACCACCCCCTGCATCCAGAACCCACGGCCCCATCTGTTGGCCAACCCATGCATCCTAAGATCAGTCCTGCTCAGGATCATAGTTTTAACAGCTTTAGGTTTTTTAACCTAAACTATTGCTCTTTAATGAAATATCACTGGGACATTTTTTTAATTCCTCACTGAACATGGTTGTGAAGCTATCTTTTTAAAAGGGACCTGGTGCAGTGGGTCCATTTTAGCTCCCTGCCTGGGTACAGGAGTTTAGCTTAGCTTCAGCTTGCAGGCCTGTGCCCTTTTACCTAGATATCATGCTCTGTTTTTTTTAATTCAATTTCAGCTTGCATCTCAGAGGAAATGTTTTCATTTCATAATCAGCTACCATTCCGTGAAAGCGTCATTATCAGTGCTGTCCATATTACATTGTCAACATGCTCTTCCGGTCAATGTTAACAAGAAATGAATGAGATCTTTGTGAGGTACTTGTTACGATATTGCTGCTGCAAAACTGCGCGTGTAAACTAATGTTTAGGCACATACAGTCCTAAGGCTTCTTACAAGAGCAATAACATGTCCCTTGTGGGACACAGCCCATTAGAGGGGGTTCCACCCAGGATAGTCCATCTATACGTCATGTCACTTTGCAGCAGACCTCAGCCTTCGGGGCTCTCGGATCCTGATCTGGAGACTGGAGGCCGACCTTGTCCTACGGTAACGCGGGTTGGGGCACTTCTCATGGACACTGCATGGCAGATTAGGTTTATCATGCCTTGCTCTCTCTAGGGTAGAGTATACGCTTTAGGAAGGAATTTGCTTATTCATGTTTATTGCAATATGTTGGGGTTATTCATACTCATATTACTTGATTTTACCATCCTAATTTTGTTATTACTCATTTTCCTAATCATCTCAGCTCACGCATTCTAGCGTAGATTGTAGTCTTTTCAATAAATGCATTGAAAACTATTCTGCATCATCTTTTGTGCCTCTGTGTGTGTAAGAGACTTATTGCAAATAAGAGAAAAGGAGAAGACTTGTTTCACCACGATTTCCCTCGGGTCTTCAGATTTCGTGCGCTAGGCTGCCACAAATCATCTTTACTGCTCGGTTTTGGGTGAGGTGCTGCTAGGGAGGGCTGGGCTGTAGCCATTATGGAACTGTGGAGTTTGTGTTTGACAAAATTCCCAGACCATATACTCTTATGGTTACCCTGTACTTACAATGGCTAAGCTTTTGCTTAGACACTGTAGGGGCATAGTGCTCATGCACATATGCCCTCACCTGTGGTATAGTGCACCCTGCCTTAGGGTTGTAAGGCCTGCTAGATGGGTGACTTGCCTATGCCACAGGCAGTGTGAGGTTGGCATGGCACTCTGAGGGGAGTGCCATGTCGACTTAGTCATTTTCTCTCCACCAGCACACAAGCATTGAGGCAGTGTGCATGTGCTGAGTGAGGGGTCCCGAGGATGGCATAAGACATGCTGCATCCCTTGGAGACCTTCTCTGGCATCAGGGCCCTTGGTACCAGGGGTACCAGTTACAAGGGACTTACCTGAGTGCCAGGGTTGTGCCAATTGTGGAGACAAAGGTACAGTTTAGGGAAAGAACACTGGTGCTGGGGCCTGGTTAGCAGGGTCCCAGCACACTTCAATCAAAACTTAGCATCAGCAAAGGCAAAAAGTCAGGGGGTAACCATGCTAAGGAGGCATCCCCTTACACAGAACAACAGCAAAATTGTAACTAACAAAGTGTCACAAGCAAGGCAACCCAAGTAATGCACACTAGCTTGCTGTAGAAATGACCTCGGTGTTATAGAACTGGTAATTGTCAAATATCGATGAAATCTGACGTAGGTGATGTGTTTGAAAAGATAATAAAAATATTTTTTAATTAAACTAGAATAAGGAATACCACAAGAGTTTATGTCTAGGATGCTTAAATGCCACAAACTAGAATAAAGAATAGTTAATGGACTTTGCCTTAGAACAAGGAACACGCAACTGGGACATCACCTTCTATAACCTAAAGGAAGCCAATCAGCAATCAGCCAACTAAACATATGAGGCTGGAGATGTCCCACTCAGAGACCAGGCAGTTGTGCGAATCTTCTTCACAACACGATCTTCCTGGATCCGGTCCTTGAATGACGACTGTCGAGGTCGCCTTAAGAGGGTTCAGGCACCAGGACCTTGTAGGTCTTGTTTGTCCAAGAACCAGGATCATGGATTATGGAATCCGTATCCAACACCACTATGGGGTTCCTCTCCTTGGAACTGATGAACAAGTACAAACATTTCTGTGATATTGTTACATGGGGTTTTAAAACGATGGTCTTGAAAGAGTGGGTGGGATGGTGGTGAGGTATTCACTAGACCCGACAGATATTGGTACCACAGGGGGAGGTGCAGATAGCTCCTGTTTAGGTTTCACACCGAAAATGTGGAATAACATACAGAGTTTAGCATTCCTCACCAAATTCTGCATGTATCAGTATTTACCACACATTCAATTCAGTACATTTTGGTATGTATGACCTGCTGAAATTTACCAAGATGAAATGACGGGAGTTGTGAGATGGAGGTGTGATACTTGGAATGCTGATGGAATTCACCATCTCAGTCATAATCAGTGCCATACACTGGCCACCAGGGCTGTTCTTAAGAGGTCTCGCTCATAGTTGGTACGATTGTTGGAGTGATGGAGTGCTCATTTTGTATGTTGAGCAATCATTTCTATTTGCTTTTGTTTGATTTGGAGATGTCATTGGAGACTTCTAGTCTTAAACATCCTGTGAGATTTATAGGGAGTCATTTAATTCTTTGACTCCAATCATCTGTTCGTTGACCTCATAACAATATTCCTCTCACCCAGACAATGATGTGTCCTTACAGGAGTCAATCTTTGGCCGGCTGCGGTGACCATCCACCTCCACTCAGGCATGTGGCCACCCTCTGTGACAAAACACATACTTACTGCAGACCACAGTCAATCTCCAGCAGATGCATTGACATCCCCCCACACTCTGGGGGGACACACCCCAGGGACGCGCCCATTCCCCTGGTGTACGGACCCCCTCATGGAAAGTACCATCTGTTTCCTGTACTCCAGAGTCACGATTGCCTACAAACTATAGTGAGCCCATGAAGAAATCCTGATATGCACGTGTCCTCTCCATGAGCGTGCCATGGTTACACCACACCAGCCCCAATCAGCTGCAGCCTGTAGCGTCGCTCTCTCAGGCCCTCAGTCCCACAAACACCGTACCTCAGTTGCAATCTTTGACAGGCAGTAACCCACACGCTTCTTCCTTCCACCACATGGAGACTGACGTCACGTCTCTCAGGTATACAAGTACCCATC
The DNA here is from genome assembly GCF_031143425.1 of Pleurodeles waltl. Lineage (NCBI taxonomy): Eukaryota > Metazoa > Chordata > Amphibia > Caudata > Salamandridae > Pleurodeles > Pleurodeles waltl. The sequence continues at coordinate 1,711,891,219 of NC_090445.1, read as the reverse complement.
ATCGTGAGTGCATGAAAAACACCAGTAACTCTCTCGCAGGCTGCAGTGGCCCATGTCCACAGACAGGTGTGCCCCAAGCTTGGGAGTGCGTAACACGTACTGTACACCACTCTCACAGTCTCCGGCAGGCTGTGGTGACCTATGTCCACAGACAGGAGTGCCCCAAGCTTGGGAGTGCGTAACACGTACTGTACACCACTCTCACGGTCTCCGGCAGGCTGCGGTGGCCCATGTCCACAGACAGGTGTGCCCCAAGCTTGGGAGTGCGTAACACGTACTGTACACCACTCTCACGGTCTCCGGCAGGCTGCGGTGGCCCATGTCCACAGACAGGTGTGCCCCAAGCTTGGGAGTGCGTAACACGTACCGTACACCACTCTCACAGTCTCCGGCAGGCTGCGGTGGCCCATGTCCACAGACAGGTGTGCCCCAAGCTTGGGAGTGCGTAACACGTACCGTACACCACTCTCACAGTCTCCGGCAGGCTGCGGTGGCCCATGTCTACAGACAGGTGTGCCCCAAGCTTGGGAGTGCGTAACACGTACCGTACACCACTCTCACAGTCTCCGGCAGGCTGTGGTGACCTATGTCCACAGACAGGAGTGCCCCAAGCTTGGGAGTGCGTAACACGTACCGTACACCACTCTCACAGTCTCCGGCAGGCTGCGGTGGCCCATGTCCACAGACAGGTGTGCCCCAAGCTTGGGAGTGCATAACACGTACCGTACACCACTCTCACAGTCTCCGGCAGGCCGCTGTGATCCACCTGAAGAATGCACGTGTTCTCATCTCCTTCCTGAATTTCCACAGTTATCCTGACCTGATAGGTGCCTTCAGGGCTCGGCAAGATGTCCCTCGACTCCCAGGGAATCTCTTCACCATTCCTGAGCCATTTAACCTCGATGTCTCGGGGATAAAACCCATATGCGCAGCCAGTCAGAAAGATGCGTTCGCCGCTCTTTCTTCGTGATATCCTTATTTTTGGAGTCACTGGAAGTAAACATAGGAAGTACAATTACACAACTATCCCAACATATGAAAAATAATTATTTATCTAGAACACCATTTCTCTAGAACATGCTTGGACTATATTCCTTGACATGAAATGCAGAAACCTTGGCTTTTCATTTAGCAGGAGGGCTCACCTTTGAAACCCACTCACTTCACTTTACAAACTCACTGATGTCCCAAGAGGTACATAAAGACTTGGGGATCATTCCAAATCCCTTTTTGCGAAATACTGCAAGAAACAATGCAGTGTGGGATGGTGGCCCTTGGTGACTAGTGGAGCAGGCCTGGTAGGCAGCAGCATGTTTGTCAGACTGTAAATCAGGAAACACAGGGAGGCAAGATGCCCGGTATCCTCCAGCTACGCTCCTGGGATCTGGAACACCGTTCCAATCCAGAGCAGCCAAGCTCCGTCCCTTCTCCACCTCTGCGAGGAGTGAAACACCATTCCTTCAAACAAATCCAGAGCGGCCAAGCTCCATCCCTTCTCCACCTCTGCGAGGAGTGAAACACCATTCCTTCAAACAAATCCAGAGCGGCCAAGCTCCATCCCTTCTCCACCTCTGCGAGGAGTAAAACACCATTCCTTCAAACAAATCCAGAGCAGCCAAGCTCCATCCCTTCTCCACCCCTGCGAGGAGTGAAACACCATTCCTTCAATCAAATCCAGCGCGGCCAAGCTCCATCCCTTCTCCACCTCTGCGAGGAGTGAAACACCATTCCTTCATCCAGAGGGGCCAAGCTCCATCCCTTCTCCACCTCTGCGAGGAGTGAAACACCATTCCTTCAAACAAATCCGTACCGGCCAAGCTCCATCCCTTCTCCACCTCTGCCAGGAGTGAAACACCATTCCTTCAATCAAATCCAGCGCGGCCAAGCTCCATCCCTTCTCCACCTCTGCGAGGAGTGAAACACCATTCCTTCATCCAGAGGGGCCAAGCTCCATCCCTTCTCCACCTCTGCGAGGAGTGAAACACCATTCCTTCAAACAAATCCAGAGCTGCCACGCTCCATCCCTTCTCCACCTCTGCCAGGAGTGAAACACCATTCCTTCAATCAAATCCCGAGCAGCCAAGCTCCATCCCTTCTCCACCTCTGCGAGGAGCGAAACACCATTCCTTCATCAAGAGGGGCCAAGCTCCATCCCTTCTCCACCTCTGCGAGGAGTGAAACACCATTCCTTCAAACAAATCCGTACCGGCCAAGCTCCATCCCTTCTCCACCTCTGCGAGGAGTGAAACACCATTCCTTCAAACAAATCCAGAGTGGCCAAGCTCCATCCCTTCTCCACCTCTGTGAGGAGTGAAACAACATTCCTTCAAACAAATCCAGAGCGGCCATGCTCCATCCCTTCTCCACCTCTGCGAGGAGTGAAACACCATCCTTCCTCTGTGAGGAGTGAAACACCATTCCTTCCAACAAATCCAGAGCGGCCAAGCTCCATCCCTTCTCCACCTCTGCGAGGAGTGAAACACCACTCCTTCAAACAAATCCAGAGCGGCCAAGCTCCATCCCTTCTCCACCCCTGCGAGGAGTGAAACACCATTCCTTCAAACAAATCCAGACCAGCCACGCTCCATCCCTTCTCCACCCCTGCGAGGAGTGAAACACCATTCCTTCAAACAAATCCAGACCAGCCACGCTCCACCCCTTCTCCACCTCTGCGAGGAGTGAAACACCATCCTTCCTCTGTGAGGAGTGAAACACCATTCCTTCAAACATATCCAGACCGGCCACGCTCCATCCCTTCTCCACCTCTGCGAGGAGTGAAACCCCATTCCTTCAAACAAATCCAGAGCGGGCACGCTCCATCCCTTCTCCACCCCTGCGAGGAGTGAAACACCATTCCTTTCAACAAATCCAGAGCGGCCAAGCTCCATCCCTTCTCCACCTCTGCGAGGAGTGAAACACCATTCCTTCAAACAAATCCTGAGCGGCCACGCTCCATCCCTTCTCCACCCCTGCGAGGAGTGAAACACCATTCCTTCCAACAAATCCAGAGCGGCCAAGCTCCATCCCTTCTCCACCTCTGCGAGGAGTGAAACACCATCCCTTCAATCAAATCCAGCACGGCCACGCTCCATCCCTTCTCCACCTCTGCCAGGAGTGAAACACCATTCCTTCAATCAAATCCAGTATGGCCAAGCTCCATCCCTTCTCCACCTCTGCGAGGAGTGAAACACCATTCCTTCGAACAAATCCAGAGCGGCCAAACTCCATCCCTTCTCCACCCCTGCAAGAAGCGAAACACCATTCCTTCAAACAAATCCAGAGCAGCCAAGCTTCATCTCTTCTCCACCTCTGCGAGGAGCGAAACACCATTCCTTCATCCAGAGCGGCCAAGCTCCATCCCTTCTCCACCCCTGCGAGGAGTGAAACGCCATTCCTTCAAACAAATCCAGAGCGGCCACGCTCCGTCCCTTCTCCACCCCTGCGAGGAGTGAAACACCATTCCTTTGAACAAATCCAGAGCGGCAAAGCTCCATCCCTTCTCCACCCCTGCGAGGAGCGAAACACCATTCCTTCATCCAAAGCGGCCAAGCTCCTTCCCTTCTCCACCCCTGCGAGGAGTGAAACACCATTCCTTCAAACAAATCCAGAGCGTCCACGCTCCGTCCCTTCTCCACCCCTGCGAGGAGTGAAACACCATTCCTTCAAACAAATCCCGAGCAGCCAAGCTCCATCCCTTCTCCACCTCTGCGAGGAGCGAAACACCATTCCTTCAAACAAATCCATAGTGGCCAAGCTCCGTCCTTTCTCCACCCCTGCGAGGAGTGAAACACCATTCCTTCATCCAGAGCAGCCAAGCTCCATCCCTTCTCCACCCCTGCGAGGAGTGAAACACCATTCCTTCGAACAAATCCAGAGCGGCCAAGCTCCATCCCTTCTCCACCTCTGTGAGGAGTGAAACACCATTCCTTCATCCAGAGCGGCCAAGCTCCATCCCTTCTCCACCCCTTCGAGGAGTGAAACACCATTCCTTCAAACAAATCCAGACCGGCCAAGCTCCATCCCTTCTTCACCTCTGCGAGGAGTGAAACACCATTCCTTCAAAGAAATCCAGAGCGGCCAAGGTCCATCCCTTCTCCACCCCTGCGAGGAGTGAAACAACATTCCTTCAAACAAATCCAGAGCGGCCACGTTCCATCCCTTCTCCACCCCTGCGAGGAGTGAAACACCATTCCTTCAAACAAATCCAGACCTGCCAAGCTTCATCCCTTCTCCACCCCTGCGAGGAGTGAAACACCATTTCTTCATCCAAAGCAGCCAAGCTCCATCCCTTCTCCACCCCTGCGAGGAGTGAAACACCATTCCTTCAAACAACACCTTCACAGAATAATGATGGGGATCGCCTTTACATTCTGTCATCTATTCAATCTTTTATCCAACATTCAGTCTGTCACCGTTCAATCCATCCGTCCATCCATCCATATCCAAACCTATCCACCAAACACACTCATTCTCTCACTCAGTCATCCATCCTTTCACTTATCCATCCATCCTTTCACTCATTCATCAATGCCTCTATCCATCCACCCCTTCACTCACCCACCCACCATTTCTCTCACACATCCATCCATCCATCCCTTCACTCACACATCCATCCACCCACCCTTTTGCGTGAATTATGAGCCATTATCTGCTGAGGTGCAGACAGAAGAGGCCCATCAAGAACTCACCCCCGCTGCAGCTGCGAAAGCAGGGGGTGCAGGTAACCAACACACCTGGTGAAAAGCCCCCCCTGTGTGCAACTCTTTACCTCCCACACACAGCAGAGCTCCCCCAGCTGTCCTGTACCATGTGTAACACTGCTCCCGGACACCCCCTTTTATCATCCCTAGGGCTGGACGTGAGAGAAATACTGGAGCGAGCGAGCTGGGGATGGGGAGAGGTGCAGACTGGACCTCACAGGAGCACCAAACAAACCATAACTCCCTGAGGGTAACACTGCCTCCCCCACCGTGAGCTCTGAGCTGTACAGCGCTACCAGTACCTGTCCACACAAGCGCTTCAGTGCCTGGTGAGGCACAATAAGCGCTATATAAAACCCCGTAACCCACCTCTCTGCAGACTCTCTGCTCCGAGCTTCAGGTATTTCTTTAGATCCTCGATGCACTCTCCCTCCAGGTAATCCTTATATTGCTGGGCGTTGCTCCTCTCCGAGTTCCATCGGTCCTGTGTGATCTTGGCCGCATCCATGGCCGCCGTCCAGGTCAGTCTGTCCTTGTCCAAGCTGATGAAGTCGTGTCCGTTGAAGGCGTATTGTAGGAACCCCCCGAGGGAGCCGTCGTCCCGGAGCTCACAGCCGATCATCCGCTGGACAGCATGGAGACCTGAGGGAGGAGGGAAGGGAGAAGAGGCGAGTGAGGGACTGAGGGAGCAGAGTGAGGGCCCAAGAAGGGAGCAAGGGTCCGACACCTCCAGGGAAAGAGTGGGGGAAGCCACAACCCCACCCACCTTCCAACAGAGGCGCCCTCCCGGGAGATTTGAGGAAGGGGTGAAAGAATGAGGGCCTCACTGAGCAGCGTGATGGCCTATGGGAGGAGGAGGAGGGGGCAGCATGAGGGCTGCTGGAGGGGAGCAGAGACTGTGTCTGAGAGGGGACAGCAGAGAGTGAAGTAAGAGTCAGAAGACCAGAGGTGAAATGAGAGCCTGGGGAAGGGGGTCAGAGTGATGGACTGAGAGCTGGGGGGGCTATACAATCAATCGATCCACCCACACCCTCCCCACCCCGTGGAGCAGTTCACCCAGAGCTTACAACCAAACACCACCTGGACCATGTGGAAACCTGGGGGGCCTGAGGGAGGAGAGCGAGGACCCGAGGGTGGGGGCGGATGGACAAAGACGCAACACCACCAGGCAAAGAGTGACTATACATAAGAACCCCTCCAATTGAGTGAGATCTGGTGGAGGGCAGCACAGACAGTGTCTAAGGGAGAGTGAGGCATCTGGGTGGAGGTGCATGTTACCCACCCAGGGGCAGGCAGAAACATCAATCACAGCTTCTGCGCCGTAAGATGTTCAGTGTGACTGCATCTGTCACCCCATTCCCCAGACACTTGAGACACTTGTATCCCCAAAACTGCCTCCCTCGGACCTCTCACACCCCCTCTGTCTGGGTCTCAACCCCCCAATCAAGTTGAGTTCACAGTGATACACCACTGTACAGCGGGGTCCCTCTAAACTCCTCCCCATCCCCATCACTTACCCTTCCAGTCTTGATCTGTAATTAACCCGGTGTCACTCAACCCAGGTCTGGTTGCCCCCCTTCCCTAGTATCACTCACCCCTGGTCCGGTTGCCCCTCCCCCCATGTCATGCTCGGTCTGGTTGCTCCTCCCACGGTGTCACTCACCCCCAGACCGGTTGCCCCCTCCTCCCCGGTGTCACTCAGTCCTGGTCTGGTTGACCCCCTCCCCTGGTGTCACTCACCCCTGGTCTGGTTGACCCCCTCCCCCGGTGTCACTCACTCCTGGTCTGGTGGACCGCCTCCCCCGGTGTCACTCACCCCTGGTCTGGTTGACTCGCTCCATCAGGATCCTCACTCCAGCTATGTACTCCTGCTCCTTCCATCGGAGGATGCCTGTCTCCCTCTCCCAGTGCTGTGGGTCCTCGATGGTGATCCTCTCCATCCAAGGGGCCCGGGGCTCCAACCTGCGGCTCTCACTGGTGTAACTGCAGATGGGGATGTCATCCATGTAACCGACCTCGGAGAACTGCGGGACCCCTGGGAGGGGCTGCGAGAGGGAGGACTGGAAGTACCGGAGGGAGTGAGAGCCTGTGAGAGAGAGGGGGTCAGAGAACAGAGCGCACACCCCTCCTCCTCATGTACTACTTTCCCTTCACATCCCATACAAAAGTGACACCCCCCCTAGTCTACCATGCATGTTACTCGTGCAAGAGAACTGAGGGACCCCGAGGAAAGGCCTCAAGTGGGAGAAGTACCAGAGGGAGTGAGAGCCTGGGGAGAGACAGGGTCTGAGAAGAGACTGCACACCCTCCCCCACATGTAATACCTTCCCTGTGTTCCCCACACAATAATGAACCCCCAGCCCTACCTACCTCTACTGTGCATGTGACTCTTCCAAATAAACTGGGTGACCTCTGAAAGGGGCCCCAAGAGGGAGGAGTAGTAACGGAGGAGCGCGAGCCTGGGGGTGAGTGACAGGACAGACGGCCAGAGAATGGGCCTCACTAGGGAGCAGCAAAAAAAAACGTAGCCGCCCCTCCAGTGTAAGTCATTGCACCCCCATCCTTTGGGCAAAATGGTGCAGAAAACCAGGCCAAGTGAGAGTAAAAGACTGCTTTATTAGGACAGGTATGCAGTTCTGAAACTCATTAAAGAATTTCCCATTTCTGGAAATCAACGCCTTACTAATACAATAAGAAAATGTTCAGTTGTCAATACAGCTGTAGAATATCAGGGCACGGGCGAGAGAATTGAAGTAGTAACATAAGAGTATCAGGGCACGGGGCAAGAGAACCGAAGCAATGACACAAGAATACCAGGGCACAGGGCGAGAGAACCGAAGGAATTATAAGAATACCAGTGCATGGGGCGCGAGAACCGAAGCAGTGACAGAAGAATGCCAGGGCACTGGGCGAGAGAACCGAAGGAATAATAAGAATACCAGGGCACTGGGCGAGAGAACCGAAGGAATAATAAGAATACCAGGGCACGGGGCGAGGGAACCGTAGCAGTAATAAGAATACAAGGGCACGGGGCGAGAGAACCGAAGCAGTAATAAGAATATCAGGGCATTGGGCGAGAGAACCGAAGCAGTAATAAGAATACCAGGGCACGGGGCGAGAGAACCAAAGCATCGACAGAAGAATATCAGGGCACGGGCGAGAGAACCGAAGCATCGACAGAAGAATATCAGGGCACGGGGCAAGAGATCCGAAGCAGTGACACATGAATATCAGGGCACGGGCGAGAGAACCGAAGCAGTGACACAAGGGTATCAGGGCAAGGGGCAAGAGAACTGAAGCAGTGACACAAGGGTATCAGGGCACGGGGCGAGAGAACCGAAGCAGAGACAGAAGAATACCAGGGCACGGAGCGAGAGAACCGAAGCAGTGACACAAGAATACCAGGGCACGGTGCGAGGGAACCGAAGCAGTGACACAAAAATATCAGGGCATGAGGCGAGAGAACCGAAGCAGTGACACAAGAATATCAGGGCACAGGGCTAGAGAGAACCAAAGAAGTAACATGAATATCAGGGTACGGGGTGAGAGAACCGAAGCAGTGACAGAAGAATACCAGGGCACGGAGAGAGCGAACTGAAGCAGTGACACAAGGGTATCAGGGCACGGGGCGAGAGAACCTAAGCAGCGACAAAAGAATATTAGGGCACAGGGTTAGAGAGAACCGAAGAAGTAATATGAGTATCAGGGTACGGGGCGAGAGAACCTAAGCAGCGACAAAAGAATACCAGGTCACGGGGCGAGGGAACCGAAGACGTGACAGAAGAATACCAGGGCACTGGGCGAGAGAACCTAAGCAATAATAAAAATACCAGGGCACGGGGCGAGGGAACCGTAGCAGTAATAAGAATACAAGGGCACGGGGCGAGAGAACCGAAGCAGTGACAGAAGAATAGCAGGGCACGGGGCGAGAGAACCGAAGTAATAAGAATACCAGGGCACGGGGAACCGAAGAAGTAATAAGAATACCAGGGCACTGGGCGAGGGAACCGAAGCAGTGACACAAGAATACCAGGGCACGGAGCGAGAGAACTGAAGCAGTAACACAAAAATATCAGGGCACAGGGTTAGAGAGAACCGAAGAAGTAACAGAATATCAGGGCACTGGGCGAGGGAACCGAAGCAGTGACACAAGAATATCAGGGCACAGGGCGAGGGAACTGAAGCAGTGACAGATGAATATCAGGGTACGGAGCGAGAGAACCGAAGCAGCGACAAAAGAATATTAGGGCACAGGGTTAGAGAGAACCGAAGAAGTAATATGAGTATCAGGGTACGGGGTGAGAGAACCGAAGCAGTGACACAAGAGTATGAGGGCACGGGGCAAGAGAATGGAAGCAATAATAAGAATACCAGGGCACAGGGCGAGGGAACCGAAGAAGTAATAGGAATACCAGGGCACGGGGTGAGGGAACCGAAGCAGTGACACAAGAATATCAGGGCACAGGGCTAGAGAGAACCAAAGAAGTAACATGAATACCAGGGCACTGGGCGAGGGAACCAAAGCAGTGACACAAGAATACCAGGGCACGGAGCGAGAGAACTGAAGCAGTGATACAAAAATATCAGGGCACGGGACAAGTGAACCGAAGCAGCAACAAAAGAATACCAGGGCACGGAGAGAGAGAACTGAAGCAATAATAAGAATACCAGGGCATGGGGCGAGGGAACCGAAGCAGTGACAGAAGAATACCAGGGCACTGGGTGAGAGAACCGAAGGAATAATAAGAATACCAGGGCACGGGGCGAAAGAACCGAAGCAGTGACAGTAGAATACCAGGGCACGGGGCGAGGGAACCGAAGCAGTGACAGAAGAATACCAGGGCACTGGGCGAGAGAACCGAAGGAATAATAAGAATGCCAGCGCATGGGGCGAGAGAACCGAAGCAGTGACAGAAGGATACCACGGCACTGGGCGAGAAAACCGAAGGAATAATAAGAATACCAAGGCACGGGGCGAGGGAACCGAAGCAGTAATAAGAATACAAGGGCACGGGTGAGGGAACCGAAGCAGTGACACAAGAATACCAGGGCACGGGGCGAGGGCACCGAAGCAGTAATAAGAATACAAGGGCACGGGGCGAGAGAACCGAAGCAGTGACAGAAGAATACCAGGGCACGGAGAGAGAGAACTGAAGCAGTGACACAAAAATATTAGGGCACAGGGCGAGAGAGAACCGAAGAAGTAATATGAGAATTAGGGTACGGGGTGAGAGAACCGAAGCAGTGACACAAGAGTATGAGGGCATGGGTAAAGAAAACCGAAGAAGTGACAGAAGAATACCAGGGCACGGGCGAGAGAACCGAAGCAATAATAAGAATACCAGGGCATGGGGCGAGGGAACCGAAGCAGTAATAAGAATACTAGGGCACGGGGCGAGAGAACCGAAGAAGTAATAAGAATACCAGGGCACGGGGTGAGGGAACCGAAGCTGTGACAGTAGAATACCAGGGCACGGGACGAGAGAACCGAAGCAGTGACACAAGAATACCAGGGCACGGGCGAGGGAACCGAAGCAGTGACAGAAGAATACCAGGTCACGGGGCGAGAGAACCGAAGCAATAATAAGAATGCCAGGGCACTGGGCGAGAGAACAGAAGACGTGACAGAAGAATGCCAGGGCACTGGGCGAGAGAACCGAAGGAATTATAAGAATACCAGTGCATGGGGCGAGAGAACCGAAGCAGTGACAGAAGAATGCCAGGGCACTGGGCGAGAGAACCTAAGCAATAATAAGAATACAAGGGCACGGGGCGAGGGAACCGTAGCAGTAATAAGAATACAAGGGCACGGGGCGAGAGAACCGAAGAAGTAATAAGAATACCAGGGCACAGGGCAAGAGAACCGAAGAAGTAATATGAGAATTAGGGTACGGGGTGAGAGAACCGAAGCAGTGACACAAGAGTATGAGGGCACGGGCGAGAGAACCGAAGCAATAATAAGAATACAAGGGCACGGGGCGAGGGAACCGTAGCAGTAATAAGAATACAAGGGCACGGGGCGAGAGAACCGAAGAAGTAATAAGAATACCAGGGCACAGGGCAAGAGAACCGAAGAAGTAATATGAGAATTAGGGTACGGGGTGAGAGAACCGAAGCAGCGACAGAAGAATACCAGAGCACGGGGCGAGAGAACCAAAGCAATAATAAGAATACCAGGGCACGGGGCGAGGGAACCGAAGCAGTAATAAGAATACTAGGGCACGGGCGAGAGAACCGAAGAAGTAATAAGAATACCAGGGCACGGAGCAAGGGAACCGAAGCAGTGACAGTAGAATACCAGAGCACGGGGCGAGAGAACCAAAGCAATAATGAGAATACCAGGGAATGGGGCGAGAGAACCAAAGCAATAATAAGAATACCAGGGCACGGGGCGAGAGAACCGAAGAAGTAATAAGAATACCAGGGCACGGGGAGGGAACCGAAGCAGTAATAATACCAGGGCACGGGGCGAGGGAACCGAAGCAGTGACACAAGAATACCAGGGCACGGGGCGAGGGAACCGAAGCAGTGACAGAAGAATACCAGGGCACGGGGCGAGGGAACCGTAGCAGTAATAAGAATACAAGGGCACGGGGCGAGAGAACCGAAGAAGTAATAAGAATACCAGGGCACAGGGCAAGAGAACCGAAGAAGTAATAAGAATACCAGGGCACGGGGAGGGAACCGAAGCAGTAATAATACCAGGGCACGGGGCGAGGGAACCGAAGCAGTGACACAAGAATACCAGGGCACGGGGCGAGGGAACCGAAGCAGTGACAGAAGAATACCAGGGCACAGGGCGAGGGAACTGAAGCAGTGACAGAAGAATACCAGGGCACGGGGCGAGGGAACCGAAGCAGTGACACAAGAAAAATACCAGGGCACGTTCGAGAGAACCGAAAAAGTAATAAGAATACCAGGGCATGGGCGAGAGAACCGAAGCAGTGACAGAACAATACCATGGCACGGGGCAAGAGAACCGAAGCAGTGACAGAAGAATACCAGGGCACGGGGCAAGGGAACCGAAGCAGTGACAGAATACCAGGGCACGGGGCGAGGGAACCGAAGCAGTGACAGAAGAATACCAGGGCACTGGGTGAGAGAACCGAAGGAATAATAAGAATACCAGGGCACGGGGCGAGGGAACCGAAGCAGAGACAGAAGAATACCAGGGCACTGGGTGAGAGAACCGAAGGAATAATAAGAATACCAGGGCACAGGCGAGAGAACAGAAGCAGCGACACAAGAATAACAGGGCACGGGGCGAGAGAACTGAAGGAGTGACCCAAGAATAGCAGGGCACAGGGCGAGAGAACTGAAGCAGTAATAAGAATACCAGGGCACGGAGCGAGGGAACCGAAGCAGTAATAAGAATACCAGGGCACGGAGTGAGGGAACAGAAGCAGTAATAAGAATACCAGAGTACCGGGCGAGAGAACCGAAGCACTGACAGAAGAATATCAGGGCACAGTGGAAGAGAATCAACGCAGTATCGTAAGAGTATCCGGACACGGGGTGAGAGAATTAACGCAGTAACATAAGAGTATCACTGCACGGGGCGAGAGAATCAACACAGTAACATAAGAGTATCAGGACACGGGGCGAGAGAATCAACGCAGTAACATGAGAGTATCAGTACACGGGGCGAGAGAATCAACGCAGTAACATAAGCGTATCAGGACACGGGGCGAGAGATTCAACGCAGTAACATAAGAGTATCACTGCACGGGTGAGAGAATCAACGCAGTAAGATAAGAGTATCACTGCACGGGGCGAGAGAATCAACGCAGTAACATAAGAGTATCAGGACACGGGGCGAGAGAAGCAACGCAGTAACATAAGAGTATCAGGACACGGGGCGAGAGAATCAACGCAGTAACATAAGAGTATCAGGACACGGGGCGAGAGAATCAACGCAGTAACATAAGAGTATCAGGACACGGGGCGAGAGAATCAACGCAGTAACATAAGCGTATCAGGACACGGGGCGAGAGATTCAACGCAGTAACAGAAGAGTATCACTGCACGGGGCGAGAGAATCAACGCAGTAACATAAGAGTATCAGTACACGGGGCGAGAGAATCAACGCAGTAACATAAGCGTATCAGGACACGGGGCGAGAGATTCAACGCAGTAACAGAAGAGTATCACTGCACGGGGCGAGAGAATCAACGCAGTAACATAAGAGTATCACTGCACGGGGCGAGAGAATCAACGCAGTAACATAAGAGTATCAGGACACGGGGCGAGAGAATCAACGCAGTAACATAAGAGTATCAGGACATGGGGCGAGAGAATCAACGCAGTAACATAAGAGTATCAGGACATGGGGCGAGAGAATCAACGCAGTAACATAAGAGTATCACTGCACGGGGCGAGAGAATCAACGCAGTAACATAAGAGTATCAGTACACGGGGCGAGAGAATCAACGCAGTAACATAAGAGTATCAGGACACGAGGCGAGAGAATCAACGCAGTAACATGAGAGTATCAGTACACGGGGCGAGAGAATCAACGCAGTAACATAAGCGTATCAGGACACGGGGCGAGAGATTCAACGCAGTAACAGAAGAGTATCAGGACACGGGGCGAGAGATTCAACGCAGTAACAGAAGAGTATCACTGCACGGGGCGAGAGAATCAACGCAGTAACATAAGCGTATCAGTACACGGGGCGAGAGAATCAACGCAGTAACATAAGAGTATCAGGACACGGGCGAGAGAATCAACGCAGTAACATAAGAGTATCAGGACACGGGGCGAGAGAATCAACGCAGTAACATGAGAGTATCAGGACACGGGCGAGAGAACCGAACCAATAACACAGGAGGTTTGCTTATGTCCCAGGACACCAGTGCACAGAGGTGCATTGTGAGAACCTGGTCCATCCTTACCCTGAAGACCAGGGCCCAGTAAGTACTGGACTAGAAGTAATGTGTGGGCATTAGGGACGCGTCAGTGCTGGCTCAGTCCTAGGTGGTGGGTGAGAATAAATGCAGATATTAAAAGCTCCTAGAACATCTCATAGATGGCCCATGGTGCAGGTGAAGATGCACACAATTCTCAGCAGCATCATAAGAGCGCATGTCACAGAGCCATGAAGGATGAAGGTCAGAGTAGGGGCACATTAACTGATACCCGCTGGGTCTGCCGTGGCACTGAATTAACCAGACCCCTCGAACAACCTGTTCCAGTAAAGACGTAACTAAGTGAAACAAACAAGCCGTTGCCCATTTGACGTCACTGGGTACCAACTAGTGCCTTTAGTTTTCGATACTTCTGCCCTGGTTAAAGTGATTCCTACACCCCCGACCCCCTCCTTCTGTTGGAATGAGTTCCACCACCCCCGGTGCCAGACAGATGCTACCACAGACCCCCCTCCTCCCCGCTGCTATTCAATGACCCTTCGCCCTCCCGCCAGCACACAGATGTCACTCACTACAGACACCCCTGTCACCCCAAGTACACCGATCTCATTCAGTAAAAGCCCCCAGCACAGAGATGTCACTCAGTACAGACACCCCCAGACCCCTCAGCAAACAGATGTCACTCAGTACAGACACTCCGCCCTCCAGAACACAGATATCACTCAGTATAGGACCCCCTGCACACAGACGTTACTCAGTACATATACCCCGACCCCTCTTTCTGTTGGAATTACTCCTCCTCCCTGTGTGATGCAGGTCTTAGTGCAAACCCTTTCCCAAAGCAAAATAGTCTCACTCAGTACAGACCGCAGATATCATTCAGTACAGACACCCTCCTCCCCAGTACACAGATGTCACTGAGTGCATTCATCCCAGCACCCACAAAGCAAACGGATGTCACTCAGTACAGACACCCCGGCACCCTCATACCACACAGATCTCACTCAGTAGAGACACCCTAGCCCACCATAGCACACAGATGTAACTCAGTACAGACACCCCAGTCACTCAGTACACAGATCTCACTCAGTACAGACATCCCTGTCCGCTACTAGCTCACAGATGTCACTCAGTGCAGACACCTCCAGCCCTCAGCACACAGCGCTCACTCAGTACAGACACCCCTCCCCCCCAGAACACAGATCTCACTCAGTACAAACACCCCGGTCCCCCAGCACACAGATGTCCCTCAGTACAGACACCGCGGCCCTCCAGCACACAGATGTCACTCAGTACAGACACCGCGGCCCTCCAGCACACAGATGTCACTCAGTACAGACAGCCCGCCACCAGCACACACAGTACAGACACCACCACCCTCCCCAACACACAGATCTCACTGAGTACACACACCCCGCCCCCCAGCACACAGATGCCACTCAGTACACAGCCCGCCACCCCCACGGCACATAAATGACACTCAGTACAGACACCCCAACACACAGATCTCGCTCAGTATAGACACTCGCGCTCCCCTTACACACACATGCCACTCAGTACAGACACCCAGCCCCCCCCAAGCACACACGTCAGTCAGTACAGACACCACGGCCCCTCAGCACACAGATGTCACTCAGTACAGACACCCCGCCCTCCAGAGCACACAGATCTCACTCAGTATAGAACCCCGACCCCCAGCATACAGATCTCACTCACTATAGACAACCCCGCCCCCCCAACACACAGATCTCACTCAGTATAGACACCCTCCTCCCCAGCACACAGATGACACTCAGTACCCACACCTCCGGCCCCCAGCACACAGATGTCAGTCAGTACCCACACCCTCGGCCCACCAGCACCCAGATGTCACTCAGTACAGACACCCCAACCCCTCAGCATACAGATGTCATTCAGTACAGACAGCCCGCCCCCCAGCACACACCCAGTACAGACACCCCCACGCTCCCCAACACACAGATCTCACTAAGTACACACAACCCGCCCCCCCCCCCAGCACCCAGATGTCACTCAGTACAGACACTCCAGCCCCTCAACATACAGATGTCACTCAGTACAGACAGCCCGCACCCCACGCACAGGTCAACCAGTACAGACTCCCCGGCCCCCCAGCACACAGCTGTCACTCAGTACAGAGACCCCGCCCCCCCAGCATACAGATCTCACTCAGTACAGACCTCCCCTATCCCACCAATCAAACAGATCTCGCTCAGTATAGACACCCCGGCTCCCCAGCACACAGATGTCACTCACTACCCAAACCCCCGGCCCCCCAGCACACAGATGACACTCAGTACCCACACCCCCTGCCCCCCAGCACACAGACGTCACTCAGTACACATACACCGGCCCCCCAGCACACAGATGTCACTCAGTACCCACACCCCTGCCCCCCCAGCACACATATGTCACTCGGTACCCACACCCCCGGCCCCCCAGCACACAGATGACACTCAGTACCAACACCCCGGCCCACCAGCGCACAGACGTCAATCAGTACCACACCGCCGGCCCCCCAGCACACAGACGTCACTCAGTACCACACCGCCGGCCCCCCCGCACACAGACGTCACCCGGTACCCACACCCCCGGCCCCCCAGCACACAGATGTCAGTCAGTACCCACACCCCGGCCCCCAGCACACATATGTCACTCGGTACGCACAACCCCCGGCCCACTAGCACACAGATGTCACTCAGTGCACACAACCTGCCCCCAGCACACAGATGTCATTCAGTACCCACACTCCCGGCCCCCCAGCACACAGATGTCACTTAGTACCCACACCCCCGGCCCCCCAGCACACAGATGTCACTCAGTACCCACACATCCGGCCCCCCAGCACACAGATGACACTCAGTACCCACACCCACGGCCCCCCAGCACAGAGATGACACTCAGTACCCACACCCACTGCCCCCCAGCACACAGATGACCCCCCAGCACACAGGTGTCACTCAGTACCCCACCCCCGGCCCCCCAGCACACAGATGACACTCAGTACCCACCCCCCCGGCCCCCCAGCACACAGACGTCACTCAGTACACACACCCCGGCCCCCCAGCACACAGATGTCACTCAGTACCCACACCCCCGGCCCCCAAGCACACAGACGTCACTCAGTACCCACACCCCCGGCCCCCCAGCACACAGACGTCACTCAGTACCCACACCCCCGGTTCCCCAGCACACATACGTCACTCAGTACCCACACCCCTGGCCCCCCAGCACACATATGTCACTCGGTACTCACCCCCCCCCCGACCCCCAGCACACAGATGTCACTCAGTACCCACACCCCCGGCCCCCCAGCACACAGACGTCACTCAGTACCCACACCCCCGTCCCCTCCTTCTGTTGGAATGACCCCCCCCACCCCCGTATCAGGCAGATCTTAGTACAGACCTCCCCGCCCCCCATCAGACAGAGCTCCTTCCAGACTCCCAAGGACTTCACCCCCTCCCCAGGTGACTGACCTGCACGGGCCGGCTGCAGCCAAAGCCCCCCCAGGAGCAGCAACAGGAAGGGAGGGGCAGCCATTGGGGGGTCGGTGCTCGAGGGTGCGGGTCCCTGAAATAACAAAGTTCTGAGATGTAAACTCTGGAGGACTGGAGGTTATACAGATGACGTCACACCTGTGGGGGCGTAGGGGGGAAAGCACCAATCGGAGCGCAGAGACCCCCCTCACCCAGCTGGAGGCTGTGGGGGCAGAAACGGAATCTATAGCAAGATGTGGCGAAGCAGGGAGAGGCTAACTATTAGTAATATATCCTTTTTGCAACTTTTAACTAAGCGCCAACCAGGGTGTCCACCCGTCTGTAGATTTCACGGACCGCCCGTAATTCCGCCCTGCCGTCCATTGTCCGCGATGAAAGGCTTAAGGGAGGGATTTGTGGGTGATTTCAGCCTTTCACCTAAAGGACAAGGGGCGCCAGGGCGAAATTAGGGGCAGATGAGTTTCCCCAGCTGGACTGAAGGGCGGGGGTCTTCTGTGCTCTGAGGGAGGGGCAGACAGATAAGAAAAGGCCCTCTTGCCAGGGGTCTCCTTCCCTTAAGAAATGCAAATGTGCACAACTTTTAAATCTGCAAATGCAAAGGGGCTTGAAAACCTGCATTGACCTTATGCAAAGGAGTAACTTAAAGCTTTCTGATGGCAAAGATATTTTCTTTCAGAGAGGTACCTCAAGGTGTTCCAAGGTGAGCTGTGGAGTGTGTGGTTTTAATGGAGTGTTATAAAAAATGTTAGTACTAGGTATAAACTGTATATGACTCAAATCTGTATTTGAGAAACACTTTTTTATTTAACCAAAATGTATTTCCGCATTTTTTTAGCAGCCTAAACTATGATGTAATTGTATTCATAAAGAGCTTACTACCCCTGACGAGACGTCAAAAGCATGTTTAAAATAAGGAGTTACACATTCACAGTTCTTTCAGGGATCTCAGTACCTCATAGTACTAACAAACATTGGCTTTGCCAATAGGACTCGTCTACGCAAGAGTTATTGGCTTTGCCAATGTGTTTTAGCCATGTTATACACAAGAGTGTAGGAAAGTACCATCTTGCCTGGCATGTTACCCCCATATTTCACTGTATATATGTTGTTTTAGTCTATGTGTCACTGGGACCCTGCCAGCCAGGGCCCCAGTGATCATAAGTATGTGCCCTGTATGTGTTCCCTGTATGATGTCTAACTGTCTCACTGAGGCTCTGCTAACCAGAACCTCAGTGGTTATGCTCTCTCTGCTTTCCGAATTTGTCACTAACAGGCTAGTGACTAAACTTACCAATTCACATTGGCATACTGGTACACCCATATAATTCCCTTATATATGGTACTGAGGTACCCAGGGTATTGGGGTTCCAGGAGATCCCTATGGGCTGCAGCATTTCTTTTGCCACCCATAGGGAGCTCTGACAATTCTTACACAGGCCTGCCACTGCAGCCTGAGTGAAATAACGTCCACGTTATTTCACAGCCATTTTACACTGCACTTAAGTAACTTATAAGTCACCTATATGTCTAACCTTCACTTGGTGAAGGTTGGGTGCAAAGTTACTTAGTGTGTGGGTACCCTGGCACTAGCCAAGGTGCCCCCACATCGTTCAGGGCAAATTCCCCGGACTTTGTGAGCGCAGGAACACCATTACACACGTCACTAGGTCACGGACATAGGTCACTACCTCTGTACAGCGTCACAATGGTAACTCCGAACATGGCCATGTAACATGTCTAAGATCATGGAATTGTCACCCCAATGCCATTCTGGTATTGGGGGGACAATTCCATGATCCCCCGGGTCTCTAGCACAGAACCCGGGTACTGCCAAACTACCTTTCCGGGGTCTCCACTGCAGCTGCTGCCAACCCCTCAGACAGGTTTCTGCCCTCCTGGGGTCCAGGCAGCCCTGGCCCAGGAAGGAAGAACAAAGGACTTCCACTGAGAGAGGGTGTAACACCCTCTCCCTTTGGAAATAGGTGTGAAGGCTGGGGAGGAGTACCCTCCCCCAGCCTCTGGAAATGCTTTGATGGGCACAGATGGTGCCCATCTCTGCATAAGCCAGTCTACACCGGTTCAGGGATCCCCCAGCCCTGCTCTGGCGTGAAATTGGACAAAGGAAAGGGGAGTGACCACTCCCCTGCACCTCCCAGGGGAGGTGCCCAGAGCTCCTCCAGTGTGTCCCAGACCTCTGCCATCTTGGAAACAGAGGTGTCTGTGGCACACTGGACTGCTCTGAGTGGCAGATGCCAGCAGGTGACGTCAGAGGCACCTTCTGATAGGCTCTTACCTCTCTTGGTAGCCAATCCTCCTTCCTAGGTAGCCAAACCTCCTTTTCTGGCTATTTAGGGTCTCTGCTTTGGGGATCTCACCAGATAATGAATGCAAGAGCTCATCAGAGTTCCTCAGCATCTCCCTCCTCACCTTCTGCCAAAGGATCGACCGCTGACTGCTCAGGACGCCTGCAAAATCGCAACAAAGTAGCAACACGACTACTAGCAACCTTGTATCGCTTCATCCTGCCGGCTTTCTCAAATGTTTCCAGGTGGTGCATGCTCTGGGGGTAGCCTACCTCCTTCTTGCACCAGGAGCTCTGAAGAAATCTCCAGTGGGTCGACGGAATTTTCCCCCTGATAACGCAGGCACCAAAAGACTGCAACACTGGTCCTCTGGGTCCCCTCTTATCCTGACGAGCGTGGTCCCTGGAACTCAGCAACTCTGTCCAAGTGACTCCCACAGTCCAGTGACTCGTCAGTCCAAGTTTGGTGGAGGTAAGTCCTTGCCTCCCCACGCTAGACTGCATTGCTGGGTACCGCGTGATTTGCAGCTGCTCCGGCTCCTGTGCTCTCTTCCAGGATTTCCTTTGTGCACAACCAAGCCTGGGTCCCTGACACTCTAACCTGCAGTGCACAACCTTCTGAGTTGTCCTCTGGCGTCGTGATACTCCCTTTTGCGTCTTCGGGTGGACTCCGGTTCACTCCTCTTCCAAGTGCCTGTTCCGGTACTTCTGCGGGTGCTGCCTGCTTCTGTGAGGGCTCCCTGACTTGCTGGGCACCCCCTCCGTCTCCTCATCCAAGTGGCGACATCCTGGTCCCTCCTGGGCCACAGCAGCATCCAAAAACCCTAACCGCGACCCTTGCAGCTAGCAAGGCTTGTTTGCAGTCTTTCTGCGTGGGAACACCTCTGCAAGCTTCTTCACGACGTGGGACATCCATCCTCCAAAGGGGAAGTTTCTATCCCTCTTTGTTCTTGCAGAATCCACAGCTTCTACCATCCGGTGGCAGCTTCTTTGCAACCTCAGCTGGCATTTCCTGGGCATCTGCCCACTCTCGACATTGTCGCGACTCTTGGACTTGGTCCCCTTGTTTCACAGGTACTCAGGTCCGGAAATCCACTATTGTTGCTTTGCTGGTGTTGGTCTTCCTTGCAGAATTCCCCTATCACGACTTCTGTGCTCTCTGGGGGTTATAGGTGCACTTTACACCTACATTTCAGGGTCTTGGGGTTGGCTATTTTTCTAACCCTCACTGTTTTCTTACAGTCCCAGCGACCCTCTACAAGCTCACATAAGTTTGGGGTCCATTTGTTGTTCGCATTCCACTTTTGGAGTATATGGTTTGTGTTGCCCCTATACCTATGTGCTCCTATTGCAATCTACTGTAACTTTACACTGCTTGCATTACTTCCTTTTGCTATTACTGCATATTTTTGGTACTGTGTACATATATCTTGTGTATATTTGGCATCCTCATACTGAAGGTACTCACTGAGATACTTTTGGCATATTGTCATAAAAATAAAGTACCTTTATTTTTAGTATATCTGTGTATTGTGTTTTCTTATGATATTGTGCATATGACACCAGTGGTATAGTAGGAGCTTTGCATGTCTCCTAGTTCAGCCTAAGCTGCTCTGCTATAGCTACCTTCTATCAGCCTAAGCTGCTAGAAACACCTCTTCTACACTAATAAGGGATAACTGGACCTGGTACAGAGTGTAAGTACCCCTTGGTACCCACTACAAGCCAGGCCAGCCTCCTACACTGAGGACCAGGAAGGACCAGGATGTCGCCTTTTGGAGGAGGAGACAGAGGGGGCGCTCAACAACTCAGAGAGCCCTCACAGAAGCAGGCAGCACCTGCAGAAGTACCCCAACAGGCACTTAGAAGAAGAGTGAACCGGAGTCCACGCGAAGTTACAAAAGAGGGTCCCACGACGTCGGAGGACAACTCAGAAGGTTGTGCACGGCAGGACGGAGTGCTGGGGACCCAGGCTAAGCTGTGCATGAAGGAAATCCTGGAAGAGTGCACAGGAGCCGGAGCAGCTGCAAATCACACAGTACACAGCTTTGCAGTCTGGCGTGGGGAGGCAAGGACTTACCTCCACCTATCTTGGACTGAAGAGTCACTGGACTGTGGGAGTCACTTGGACAGAGTTGCTGTGTTCCAGGGACCACGCTCATCAGGATGAGATGGGACCCAGAGGACCGGTCATGCAGTCTTTTGGTGCCTGCGTTAGCAGGGGGAAGATACCGTCGACCCACTGGAGATTTCTTCTGAGCTTCTGGTGCAGGGTGAAGGCAGGCTACCCCCAGAGCATGCACCACCTGGAAACAGTCGAGAAAGACGGCAGGATTAGGCGCTACAATGTTGGTGGTAGTCGTCTTGCTACTTTGTTGTGGTTTTGCAGGCATCCTGGAGCAGTCAGCGGTCGATCCTTGGTAGAAGGCGAAGAGGGAGCAGAGGAACTCTGGTGAGCTCTTCCATTCATTATCTGAAGAATTCCCCAAAGCAGAAACCCTAAATAGCCAGAAAAGGAGGTTTGGCTACCAAGATAGGAGGATTGGCTACCAAGAGTGGTAAGAGCCTATCAGAAGGAGCCTCTGACGTCACCTGCTGGCACTGGCCACTCAGAGCAGTCCAGTGTGCCCCCAACACCTCTGTTTCCAAGATGGCAGAGGTCTGGGACACACTAGAGGAGCTCTGGGCACCTCTCCTGGGAGGTGCTGGTCAGGGGAGTGGTCACTCCCCTTTCCTTTGTCCAGTTTTGCGCCAGAGCAGGGCTGGGGGATCCCTGAACCGGTGTAGACTGGCTTATGCAGATATGGGCACCATCTGTGCCCATCAAAGCATTTCCAGAGGCTGGGGGAGGCTACTCCTCCCCAGCCCTTCACACCTATTTCCAAAGGGAGAGGGTGTAACACCCTCTCTCAGAGGAAATACTTTGTTCTGCCTTCCTGGGCCAGGGCTGCCTGGACCCCAGGAAGGCAGAAACCTGTCTGAGGGGTTGGCAGCAGCTGCAGTGGAAACCCCAAAAAGGCAGTTGGCAGTACCTGAGTTCTGTGCTAGAGACCTGGGGGATCATGGAATTTTTCCCGCAATACCAGAATGGTATTGGGGTAACAATTCCATGATCTTAGACATGTTACTTGGCCATGTTCGGAGTTACCATTGTGACGCTATACATAGGTAGTGACCTATGTATAGTGCACGCGTGTAATGGTGTCCCCGCACTCAGAAAGTCTGGGGAATTTGCCCTGAACGATGTGGGGGCACCTTGGCTAGTGCCAGGGTGCCCACACACTAAGTAACTTGGCACCCAACCTTCACTAAGTGAAGGTTAGACATATAAGTGACGTATAAGTTACTTATGTGCAGTGGTAAATGGGTGTGAAATAACGTGGATGTTATTTCACTCAGGCTGCAGTGGCAGGCCTGTGTAAGAATTGTCAGAACTCCCTATGGGTGGCAAAAGAAATGCTGCAGCCCATAGGGATCTCCTCGAACCCCAATACCCTGGGTACCTCAGTACCATATACAAGGGAATTATATGGGTGTACCAGTATGCCAATGTAAATTGGTGAATTTAGTCACTAGCCTGTTAGTGACAAATTTGGAAAGCAGAGAGAGCATAACCACTGAGGTTCTGGTTAGCAGAGCCTCAGTGAGTTAGGCATCACACAGGGAACACATACAGGGCACATACTATGAGCACTGGGGCCCTGTCTGGCAGGGTCCCAGTGACACAGGGACTAAAACAACATACATACAGTGAAATATGGGGGTAACATGCCAGGCAAGATGATACTTTCCTATCCTTCAGTTCTGAGATGATGAGCCTGAAGTAACTATAGCCAGCCTCTGAAGTTACCCTCTAAAGGGTGAAGGTAAGACCCTAAGGGTGAGGGCAACACTGGAGACCCCGAGGGTGAAGGCAACACTGGAGACCCTGAGGGTGAGGGCAACACTGGAGACCCCGAGGGTGAGGGCAACACTGGAGAGCCTGAAGGTGAGGGAGATACTGGAGAGCACGAGGGTGAGGACAACACTGGAGAGCCCGAGGGTGAGGGCAACACTGGAGAGCCCGAGGGTGAGGGCAACACTGGAGAGCCCAAGGGTGAGGGCAACACTACAGACCCGAGGGTGAGGGCAATACTGGAGAGCCCGAGGGTGAGGGCAAAACTGGAGAGCCCAAGGCTGAGGGCAACACTGGAGAGCCAGAGGGTGAGGGCAACACTGGAGAGCCCGAGGGTGAGGGCAACACTGGAGAGCCCGAGGGTGAGGGCAACACTGGAGAGCCCGATAGGGACTCATCTCAGCACCTGCTTCTTAGAACTGCCCCAGCAGGGCACCGGCAGGACCCGGCCCACTTAAAGCGCTGGATCCCCCAGTCCCTTTCTGCAGACTCTTTCCTCCTCCATCTCTCCTTTACTCATCCCAAACCTCATTTTACTGCTATGATTCCCCCCAGTCCCTTTCTGCAGACTCTTTCCTCCTCCATCTCTCCTTTACTTATCCCAAACCTCACTTTACTGCTATGATTCCCCCCTAATCCCTTTCTACAGACTCTCCATGCTCCATCTCTCCTTTACTCATACCAAACCTCACTTTACTGCTATGATCCCCCCACTCCCTTTCTGCAGACTCTTCCCTCCTCCATCTCTCCTTCACTCATCCCAAACCTCATTTTACTGCTATGATCTCCCAATTATCACTTCCTAGATTCTTCCCTCTTCTATCCCTGTTATTCTATTAAGTCCAACTAACATACACACATGTCCACCACTCAAATTAGCTTATATTTCCCCACACTAATACTAATACTGTACTGATAATTCCCATCTCTGTCCCATAGCCACAACTACCACAGACATGCATGAGTAAACCACAGGTTGGCAGGGTGGGCACTTGGTAATTGCCCGATGGGCCTGAGGCAAAGGTCAGCCGGTGGGCCAGTTTTTCACCTCTAGATAAAATCACATTTTCCTGGGCTGATTGGCCTCTGGCGCGTACCTTAAAGGCTGCTGTAGCCTTAGAGAGACGATGGGAGCTCATTACACCCAAGTACAGATGATGGGAGCTCATTACAACCAACTAGAGAGGATGGGAGCTCATTACAACCAATTACAGATGATGGGAGCTCATTATAGCCAATTACAGAGGATGGAAGTTCATTACACCCAAGTACAGATGATGGGTGCTCATTATATCCAAGTACAGAGGATGGGAGCTCATTATAGCCAAGTACAGAGGATGGAAGCTCATTATACCCAAGTACAGAGGACAGGAGCTCATTATACCAAGTACGGAGGATGGGAGCTCATTACCCCCAAGTACAGACGTTGGGAGCTCATTACACCCAAGTACAGAGGATGGGAGCTCATTAGAACCAAGTACAGAGGATGGGAGCTCATTATACCCAAGTACAGAGGACAGGAGCTCATTATACCAAGTACAGAGGATGGGAGCTCATTACAACCAAGTACAGACGATGGGAGGTCATTATATCAAAGTACCGAGAATGGGAGCGCATTATAGCCAAGTACAGACCATGGGAGGTCATTACACCCAAGTACAGACGATGGGAGCTCATAATAACCAAGTACAGAGGATGAAAGCTCATTATACCCAAGTAGAGAGGATGGGAGCTCATTAAACCCAAGTACAGAGGATGAAAGCTCATTATACCCAAGTACAGAGGATGGAAGCTCATTATACCCAAGTACAGAGGACGGGAGCTCATTATACCCAAGTACAGATGATGGGAGCTCATTATACCCAAGTACAGAGGACGGAAGCTCATTATACCCAAGTACAGAGGACGGGAGCTCATCATACCCAAGTACAGATGATGGGAGCTCATTATACCCAAGTACAGAGGATGGAAGCTCATTATACCCAAGTACAGAGGACGGGAGCTCATTATACCCAAGTACAGAGAGTGGGAGCTCATTACACCCAAGTATAGATGATGGGAGCTCATTATAACCAAGTACAGATGGGAGCTCATTATAACCAAATACAGAGGACGGGAGCTTATTATACCCAAGTACAAGGATGGAAGCTTATTATACCGAAATACAGAGGACGGGAGCTCATCATACCCAAGTACAGAGGACGAGAGCTCATTATACCCAAGTACAGAGGATGGAAGCTCATTATACTCAAGTACAGAGGACGGGAGCTCATTATGCCCAAGTACAGAGGACGTGAGCTCATTATACCTAAGTACAGAGGATGGGAGCTCATTACACCCAAGTACAGAGGATGGGAGCTCATTACAACCAAGTACATAACCAAGTACAGAGGACGGGCGCTCATTATACCCAAGTTCAGAGGACGGGAGTTCATTATACCCAAGTACAGAGGACGGGAGCTCATCATACCCAAGTACAGAGGACGGGAGCTCATTACAACCAAGTACATAACCAAGTACAGAGGATGGGAGCTCATCGTACCCAAGTACAGAGGACGGGAGCTCATTATGCCAAGTACAGAGGATGGCTGAGTCATTGGCTTGTGCAGGGGTGCAATGGGCCACACTGAGCTTGTTGTGGGCCTCCTCCTGTCCCCACTCTATCTGTGTAACAGTGAGGCCATGGGGAGTGGTTGTGCTTTCTTCAGCATCACAACCAGCACTAATGTTACCTGGGGTTGGGGTGAAAGGGGTCTGTGCAGGGAGACAGGTTACTCACTTAGGGCCAGATGTAGCAAGGTCCGAGATTGCGACTCGGAAATTGCGAGTTGGTGCGACTCGCAATTTCCGAGTCGCAATCTCGGATGCAGAACGGTGTCTCAGACACCGTCTGCGACTCGCTATGGGGTCGCAAAGACCCACCTCATCAATATTCATGAGGTGGGTCGCATTTTGCGACCCCATAGCAAGTCCCTGCACTCACAGGGATGGTGGCCTGCTGAAGTCAGCAGACCTCCATGTCTGTGACTGCTTTGTAAATAAAGCAGTTTTTTTTTCTTCATTTTGCAGCCCGTTTCCCTTAAAGGAAAACGAGTTGCAAAATGAAAAAAATACTGAAACCATGTGGTTTCGTTTTTTTCAGAGTAGGCAGTGGTCCATAGGATGCAGACAGACGGAGGGAGTGAGGGGGGAGATCAGAGAGATGAAGTGATGGAAGAGAGGAGAGAGGTGAGAGTGCTAGAGATGCAGACAGACGGAGGGAGTGAGGGAGGGAGAGATCAGGGAGAAGAAGTGATGGGAGAGAGGAGAGAGGTAAGAGTGCTTGAGATGCAGACAAACGGAGGGATTGAGGGGCAGAGATCAGGTAGAAGAAGTGATGGAAGAGAGGAGAGAGGTAAGAGTGCTTGAGATGCAGACAGATGGAGGGATTGAGGGGGAAGAGATCAGGGAGAAGAAGTGATGGAAGAGAGAAGAGAGGTTAGAGCACTAGAGATGGAGACAGACGGAGGGAATGAGGGGGAAGAGATCAGGGAGAAGAAGCGATGGAAGAAAGGAGAGAGGTAAGAGTGCTTGAGATGCAGACAGACGGAGGGAGTGAGGGGGAAGAGATCAGGTAGAAGAAGTGATGGAAGAGAGGAGAGAGGTAAGAGTGCTTGAGATGCAGACAGACGGAGGGAGTGAGCGGGGAGAGATCAGAGAGAAGAAGTGATGGAAGAGAAGAGAGAGGTAAGAGTGCTAGAGATGCACACAGATGGAGGAAGTGAGGGGGAGAGATCAGGGAGAAGAAGTGATGGAAGAGAGGAGAGAGGTGAGAGTGCTAGAGATGCAGACAGACGGAGGGAGTGAGGGGGAGAGATCAGAGAGAAGAAGTGATGGAAGAGAGGAGAGAGGTGAGGGTGCTAGAGATGCAGACAGACGGAGGAAGTGAGGGGGGAGAGATCAGGGAGAAGAAGTGATGGGAGAGAGGAGAGAGGTAAGAGTGCTAGGGATGCAGCCAGACGGAGGGAGTGAGGGGGAGAGATCAGGGAGAAGTGATGGAAGAGAGGAGAGAGGTAAGAGTGCTAGAGATGCAGACAGACGGAGGGAGTGAGGGAGGGAGAGATCAGGGAGAAGAAGTGATGGGAGAGAGGAGAGAGGTAAGAGTGCTTGAGATGCAGACAAACGGAGGGATTGAGGGGCAGAGATCAGGTAGAAGAAGTGATGGAAGAGAGGAGAGAGGTAAGAGTGCTTGAGATGCAGACAGATGGAGGGATTGAGGGGGAAGAGATCAGGGAGAAGAAGTGATGGAAGCGAGAAGAGAGGTTAGAGCACTAGAGATGGAGACAGACGGAGGGAATGAGGGGGAAGAGATCAGGGAGAAGAAGCGATGGAAGAAAGGAGAGAGGTAAGAGTGCTTGAGATGCAGACAGACGGAGGGAGTGAGGGGGAAGAGATCAGGGAGAAGAAGTGATGGAAGAGAGGAGAGAGGTGAGAGTGCTAGAGATGCAGACAGACGGAGGGAGTGAGGGGGAGAGATCAGAGAGAAGAAGTGATGGAAGAGAGGAGAGAGGTGAGGGTGCTAGAGATGCAGACAGACGGAGGAAGTGAGGGGGGAGAGATCAGGGAGAAGAAGTGATGGGAGAGAGGAGAGAGGTAAGAGTGCTTGAGATGCAGACAAACGGAGGGAGTGAGGGGGAGAGATCAGGTAGAAGAAGTGATGGAAGAGAGGAGAGAGGTAAGAGTGCTTGAGATGCAGACAGATGGAGGGATTGAGGGGGAAGAGATCAGGGAGAAGAAGTGATGGAAGAGAGGAGAGAGGTGAGAGTGCTAGAGATGCAGACAGACGGAGGGAGTGAGGGGGGAGATCAGGGAGGAGAAGTGATGGAAGAGAGGAGAGAGGTAAGAGTGCTAGAGAGGAAGACAAACGGAGGGAGTGAGGGGGAGAGATCAGGTAGAAGAAGTGATGGAAGAGAGGAGAGAGGTAAGAGTGCTTGAGATGCAGACAGATGGAGGGATTGAGGGGGAAGAGATCAGGGAGAAGAAGTGATGGAAGAGAGAAGAGAGGTTAGAGCGCTAGAGATGCAGACAGACGGAGGGAATGAGGGGGGAGAGATCAGGGAGAAGAAGTGATGGAAGAGAGGAGAGAGGTAAGAGTGCTTGAGATGCAGACAGATGGAGGGGATTGAGGGGGAAGAGATCAGGGAGAAGAAGCGATGGAAGAAAGGAGAGAGGTAAGAGTGCTAGAGATGCAGACAGACGGAGGGAGTGAGGGGGAGAGATCAGGGAGAAGAAGTGATGGATGAGAGGAGAGAGGTAAGAGTGCTAGAGATGCAGACAGACGGAGGGAGTGAGGGGAGAGATCAGGGAGAAGAAGTGATGGAAGAGAGGAGAGAGGTAAGCGTGCGAGAGATGCAGACAGACGGAGGGAGTGAGGGGAGAGATCAGGGAGAAGAAGTGATGGAAGAGAGGAGAGAGGTAAGAGTGCTGGAGATGCAGACAGACGGAGGGAGTGAGGGGAGAGATCAGGGAGAAGAAATGATGGAAGAGAGGAAAGAGGTAAGAGTGCTGGAGATGCAGACAGACGGAGGGAGAGGGGGAGAGATCAGAGAGAAGAAGTGATGGAAGAGAGGAGAGAGGTGAGAGTGCTATGGATGCAGACAAATGGAGGGAAGGAGGGGAGCAATGTGGAGAGAGACAAAAGGAGAAGTAAGATCCCAGCCCTCTCTGCTCTTCCTATCGAAGTGCGCTCCACTCTGCGCACAGATGTATGGGTCGGATACTGTCCACTGTGCATACAGATGTGTTCATCCGTCATCATCATCATCATTATTATTATTAGTAGTAATAGAAGAAGCCCATCATCATCATCACTATTGTAATGATGATAAAAAATCATGAAATCAGTAATTAAAAAAGCTCATACCCCGCACAGCTACCCTCACTGAGTTTCCTGACACTGACAGACGGGTGGGTGAAGTCAGAGATTTCAACACAGCCGAGGCCTCAGCTGTTTCCAAAAGGTAGTTCATGGAGCACAGATTCTCAAGGATTGCGGAAGGGCATTCCAAACGTTAGGGCCCAGGCGAGTGAAACACCGTCCTCCCATGTGGGTACGTTTGACCCTCGGACCCGTGCACAAGGAGGGAGCGAGCAGCGGGTAAGATCGCACCAATCCATCCTGCGCCTGATCTAGCTCTGCGCGAAGCATAGCTCTTTAACTGGATTTGTGTCTCCACCTTAGTTAGGCCCGTGCAACGCCCGAAGGAGGGGGGAGGCCGATGCACGTTTTGGAAGCCTGAAGAGCAGCCTGGCCACCGAGGTCTGGACCACCCGCAGCCTCCTCATAGAGGCTTTATCTACTCCCCAGCAGAGAACATATTCAGTCCGGAGAGGTGCCTGGCTGAGTAAGGAAGGATCATAAGATTCTACCGAGCCATTTGAAGGAAGGCAAAACCAGTAGCAGCCACTTCTGCAGCTGGGGCTTCAGGGATAGCTCTTCATTCCACAGGAGTCGAGGCTCATCACCTCTTGGGCCGGGAGGACCAACCAGGTTTTCAGGCCAGTGCTGTGGGGGGTCGAGGATCATCACCTCATGGGCCGGGAGGACCACCCAGGTTTTCAGGCCAGTGCTGTGGGGGGTCGAGGATCATCACCTCATGGGCCGGGAGGACCACCCAGGTTTTCAGGCCAGTGCTGTGGGCTCCATGGGGACGGATTGTTTCCGAACACCAGAACCTCGCTCTTAACATTATTGAGTTCATATTCATCCACGAGGCAACTAGACCCACGCAGGACTTCAGGGACTCAGGGTTGTGGTACCAAGCGGCTGACAGACAGAAGATGATTTAAGTGTCATCCGCATATGAGAATAAGGTCAGGCCACAGCTTTCGACCAGGTTGGCCAAGGGCTGGACACAGACTTAGAATAAAGCTGAGCTTCAGACTGAGTGTTGGGGTACCCCTGAGGCAAGGGCTTGTCATGTGGAGAAGACATTGGATGAAGTGATCTGGAAAGTTCAATCTTTCAAGAAGGATGCCATCCAGGCTAAGGCCATCCCTTGGAGACCTAGGATGGCCGAGTCTCCAACAGCGCAGCGTGAACAGTGTCAAATGCAGCGCTGAGATCAAGTAAGATCAACGCTGCCGTCTCGTCACTATCCAGGAGTTGCCTAAGATGTTCTGTGACTTCCAGAAGGGCTCATTCGGTGCTATGGCCAGCGCTGAACCCCGACTAGGAGGAATGTGGCATATTTTGGTGCTCCTCAAAGGCAGAGAGTTGCCGGTTCACCTAATTTTCCATAATACTGAGAAGAAGGGGGAGAGCATAGAAATGGGTCTCCAATTAGACCAATTGGAGGGATTCAAATTAGGTTTCTTCAGGAGGGGCAAAACCATGGCATGTGTCCATGGCTGAGGAATGTACCCTGCCTGTAGGGAAGAATTAAGGAGTCCCACCAGAAGCCGTAGAATGTCAGCGTCGAAGGCAGTGAGCTTAGCTGGGGGAAGACGATCTGTGGGGGAGCCCGATCTTATGAACTGTACCAACGAGATAAATAGCGGTAGATCCATCATGCCCCATTAGTTAAGTTTTTGATAAACAGGTGTGGTAATTGATGTATTAAGCAAATGGGTGCGAGTAGTAACTCGGGTGATGGGGGCCTCAGAAGTAGGGGGTAGTGAATTCATGCAAAACTGAGAAACATTATGGAACATGAACATGAATGCATGGCTCCATCATATTCACCTTGGTCACAGAT
Source organism: Pleurodeles waltl (assembly GCF_031143425.1). Taxonomy (NCBI): domain Eukaryota; kingdom Metazoa; phylum Chordata; class Amphibia; order Caudata; family Salamandridae; genus Pleurodeles; species Pleurodeles waltl. Next base: position 1,711,860,200 of record NC_090445.1, on the reverse strand, counting down.
GTATAGCTCTGACATTATTCACTTTGCGCACAGATATCTGGATCTGAAAATATCCACTGCGCATAATGATGTTTAATTCCATCAAGCCATTAAAATGGATGCATGGTTTAAGCACTACACACCCTGTACACAGATCATATGACAAGATGTAGCACATAGATGGTTGCACATACACGAGTGACTGTCCCCCATGTTTAAACATGATCTGTACACCGAGAGCACATACATATGGAGCCGCTGGTACAAATGTGATAAGCACGGGGCGTTTTTGAACCCATCTGTACCGACTGTGGTTAAATAACCCGATAAGAGCAAGGATTTAGGGAACACTGCACCCAGTACCACAAGACCTTTCTAAATCTGATAAACCCTATATCAATACTGTGGGCCTGATTCACTAAGATACACTTACACTTTGGTGTACGTTTACTATTTCTTTGCTATTCAGAAACTCAAAGTTAATAGTAAGTTACAATTGCTACCTTACGTCAGGCCTATCTTTTTATGTGTGCAGGTCCTGACGGCGGAGCTTCTGCAGTCAAAAACGTACTATTATCTCTAAGTTTGCAAAAGCAAAAAAAATTAGTAAACTTGCACAAGGGTTTAAGTTTACCTTTGTGATCAGGCCCGTCAATGATTCCCTCGTCACATAATCCAGCACCAGGGGCTCACTCCATTCTCACAAGACTTTGATTTATCCTTTGACAAGTTTTACAACTTCCACAATGGTTCTGGAGCCCACAGACGACTCCTGAGAACCCCGAAATGCTATCCAAGGCTGCTTTATTGAGGACATTTGTGTCCAAATAGCTGCTAAGACTGGGAGAGAAGCCTCATAACAAGGGTGTCATCACTCCCAGTTCACCTCGCTGTAAACACCTCCAGCCTCAGTCCTCAAAGACCTCAGCAAGGTAGAGGAATCTGGTGGACACAAAGGTGAAGGGCATTGTGGGAAATAAAAGGAGACCTGATGCTTCTTGAAAGTGATCTACTGAACTTAGTTATACAAATGAAAAGTCAAAATCATAACATATTCCTGCTTGTTTAATCATAAAAGTCAAATGTGTCTGAAAATTCCAAATGAAATACCTACACTTCTAACTAAAAGCAAGAATGATGTGTTATGTCACGATATATTACTCCCAGGCAAAATAAATCAAAATATAAGACAAATACATTTTTCCTCAGTTTAAACAAACTCAGAATGTCCACTTACAATCTCCCCCACCACCATTTTATGATCAAGGGCACAATTATAACACTAAGGTTGAAGTTCCCATGGAAGGAAGAAGAGGGCGACAGAGACAAGCCCTCCGGCTCAAGAAAGACCAGCGCTGCTTCTGCCTGCCTCTTGCAGGAGCGGAGGATAATGGATGCCCAGAGATGGATTTCTGTCTCTGTCAAGGATGTGCTCTCCTTGCTGCAGGTGGTGATGGGAGCCTCCTACCTCAGGTCTTGGGCCTGTAACAAAGAGTGAGGATCAGACATTTATTTAGGAAGATCTCCTCCTCAGCCAGGGGGTTAATTATAAGTAACAGTGCATGACAAGCATGAATATACTGAATGTCACTGAAAAACATCGCCTTCCAGTTCTACATTGTGCCAAGCCTCCAGGGGATACTGTGAGTAACAAGCTTGAATTTACCCATCTATTGCATACAGAAGCAGTATCAGAGTAGAAAAAGCAAAATAAGAACAGGTGAGTTGTATGTCGAACTACACACCAACCCTAAAAGTTTACTTACACGTTTTAGTAAGTTTACTACTTTTCAGTATTCAGACACCCAGGCCCTGATTCTCAGTCTTCACTTTGTAGTACATTGTGAAGTACTACAAACTTACTACAAATTGCAATTCACAAACTATGTGCAGAGTTTTACGACTCCACCGCAATGCCTATATGCAGGGTTCTATGCCCCAACTACCGGTCTCTGCACAAGTAAGTATATGTTTTAGTAGTAAATGGGGAGGGACTGGTATACATTGGTGGGAAAGGGGTCTGGTTTACACCTAAAGAGGAGGAGATTAGAGAGGATTGAGAGGTGTTTAGGGATAGTAAGGGGGGTTTAGAGAGGGATGTCATTGACCCATACAAGAGTAATCTAATTGCCTTACTCTGGGGGTGCAGGCATGTAACTTACACTTTAGTAGCAATTTTACACTGGGAGTTTGTGAATACCAAAAGTAGTAAACTGACTACAAAATGTAGACTTGCTCAGGAGTGTAAAATATCGTGGGTGGAAGATTCAATGTAGACCTTTGCAAGAAATCTTTAGGGTACCATAGGACCAGTAAAAACAAAGAAAGGTTGAGAAGGGATTATTGGTGGCCTGGGATGGACATCCAAACAGAACGCATGGTAAGAGAATATCTTGATTGCTGTCAGAACAACAAAGTTAGAACAACCAAAACTACGGCTATGCTATGCATTGAGATTCCCTTAGGGCTGTGGCAGCAGGTAATCTTGGACATTTTGGTGGTGTTGGTGGATATGTACTCCAGATGCCTGACAAGGTTACTGTATGTGAAATAACCACAGATTCGGTGATTAGGTTTCTTACAGAGATTTTTAGTAACAAAAACAGCCCAAAGGTGATATTACAGATAATGGTGTTCAGTTAACGTCTAGAGAAATTGAATTGTTTTTTAAAGTGAGGGGGATTATCCACAAGACGTGTTCACTATACTATTGTAGGAGGCTGGACTGGCTTGTAGTGAGTACCAAGGGGTACTTACACCTTGCACCAGGCAAAGGTATCCCTTATTAGTGTATAGGGTGTCTAGCAGCTTAGGCTGATAGATAATGGTAGCTTAGCAGAGCAGCTTAGGCTGAACTAGGAGACGTGTGAAGCTACTACAGTACCACAAGTGTCACTTGCACAATATCATAAGAAAACACAATACACAGTTATACTAAAAATAAAGGTACTTTATTTTTATGACAATATGCCAAAGTATCTCAGTGAGTACCCTCAGTATGAGGATAGCAAATATACACAAGTTATATGTACACAATACCAAAAATATGCAGTATAGTCTTAGAAAACAGTGCAAACAATGTATAGTTACAATAGGATGCAATGGGATAGGGGCAACACAAACCATATACTCCAAAAGTGGAATGTGAACCACCAATGGACCCCAAACCTATGTGACCTTGTAGAGGGTCGCTGGGACTATTAGAAAATAGTGAGAGTTAGAAAATTAGCCCTCCCCAAGACCCTGAAAAGTGAGTGCAAAGTGCACTGAAGTTCCCCAAAAGACAAAGAAGTCGTGATAGAGGAATAATGCCGGAAAGACACCAACCAACAATGCAACAACTGTGGATTTCCAATCTAGGGTACCTGTGGAACAAGGGGACCAAGTCCAAAAGTCACAAGCAAGTCGGAGATGGGCAAATGCCCAGGAAATGCCAGCTGTGGTGCAAAGAAGCTTCTACTGGACAGAAGAAGCTGCGGTTTCTGCAGGAACGAAAAGGGCTAGAGACTTCCCCTTTGGTGGACGGATCCCTCACGCCGTGGAGAGTCGTGCAGAAGTGTTTTCCCGCCGAAAGAACGCCAACAAGCCTTGCTAGCTGCAAATCGTGTGGTTAGCGTTTTCGGACGCTGCTGAGGCCCAAGAGGGACCAGGAGGTCGCAAATTGGACCAGGAGAGAGAGGAGACGTCGAGCAAGACAAGGAGCCCTCTCTGAAGCAGGTAGCACCCGGAGAAGTGCCAGAAACAGGCACTACGAGGATGCGTGAAACGGTGCTCGCCGAAGTTGCACAAAGGAGCCCCACGTCGCCGGAGACCAACTTAGAAAGTCGTGCAATGCAGGTTAGAGTGCCGTGGACCCAGGCTTGGCTGTGCACAAAGGATTTCCGCCGGAAGTGCACAGGGGCCGGAGTAGCTGCAAAAGTCGCGGTTCCCAGCAATGCAGTCTAGCGAGGTGAGGCAAGGACTTACCTCCACCAAACTTGGACTGAAGAGTCACTGGACTGTGGGGGTCACTTGGACAGAGTTGCTGGATTCGAGGGACCTCGCTCGTCGTGCTGAGAGGAGACCCAAGGGACCGGTAATGCAGCTTTTTGGTGCCTGCGGTTGCAGGGGGAAGATTCCGTCGACCCACGGGAGATTTCTTCGGAGCTTCTCGTGCAGAGAGGAGGCAGACTAACCCCACAGCATGCACAAGCAGGAAAACAGTCGAGAATGCGGCAGGATCAGCGTTACAGAGTTGCAGTAGTCGTCTTTGCTACTATGTTGCAGTTTTGCAGGCTTCCAGCGCGGTCAGCAGTCGATTCCTTATCAGAAGGTGAAGAGAGAGATGCAGAGGAACTCTGATGAGCTCTTGCATTCGTTATCTAAAGTTTCCCCAGAGACAGAGACCCTAAATAGCCAGAAAAGAGGGTTTGGCTACTTAGGAGAGAGGATAGGCTACTAACACCTGAAGGAGCCTATCAGAAGGAGTCTCTGACGTCACCTGGTGGCACTGGCCACTCAGAGCAGTCCAGTGTGCTGACAGCACCTCTGTTTCCAAGATGGCAGAGGTCTGGAGCACACTGGAGGAGCTCTGGACACCTCCCAGGGGAGGTGCAGGTCAGGGGAGTGGTCACTCCCCTTTCCTTTGTCCAGTTTCGCGCCAGAGCAGGGGCTAAGGGGTCCCTGAACCGGTGTAGACTGGCTTATGCAGAATTGGGCACATCTGTGCCCAAGAAAGCATTTCCAGAGGCTGGGGGAGGCTGCTCCTCCCCTGCCTTCACACCATTTTCCAAAGGGAGAGGGTGTAACACCCTCTCTCAGAGGAAGTCCTTTGTTCTGCCATCCTGGGACAAGCCGGGCTTGACCCCAGGGGGGCAGAAACCTGTCTGCGGGGTTGGCAGCAGCAACAGCTGCAGTGAAACCCCAGGAAAGGCAGTTTGGCAGTACCAGGGTCTGTGCTACAGACCACTGGGATCATGGAATTGTACCAATAATGCTAGGATGGCATAGAGGGGGCAATTCCATGATCTTAGACATGTTACATGGCCATATTCGGAGTTACCATTGTGAAGCTACATATAGGTAGTGCACGCGTGTAATGGTGTCCCCGCACTCACAAAGTTCAGGGAATTGGCTCTGAACAAAGTGGGGGCACCTTGGCTAGTGCCAGGGTGCCCTCACACTGTAGTAACTTTGCACCTAACCTTTACCAGGTAAAGGTTAGACATATAGGTGACTTATAAGTTACTTAAGTGCAGTGTAAAATGGCTGTGAAATAACGTGGACGTTATTTCACTCAGGCTGCAGTGGCAGGCCTGTGTAAGAATTGTCAGAGCTCCCTATGGGTGGCAAAAGAAATGCTGCAGCCCATAGGGATCTCCTGGAACCCCAATACCCTGGGTACTTCAGTACCATATACTAGGGAATTATAAGGGTGTTCCAGTAAGCCAATATAAATTGGTAAATTGGTCACTAGCCTGTTAGTGACAATTTGGAAAGAAATGAGAGAGCATAACCACTGAGGTTCTGATTAGCAGAGCCTCAGTGAGACAGTTAGTCACTACACAGGTAACACATTCAGGCACACTTATGAGCACTGGGGCCCTGGAGAACAGGGTCCCAGTGACACATACAACTAAAACAACATATATACAGTGAAAAATGGGGGTAACATGCTAGGCAAGATGGTACTTTCCTACAACTATCACAAAAGTAATGGGATGGTGGAAAGGATAAACAGAACTATTAAGGAGGGAAAATAGTTGTTCAGAAGTTGTGGCAAAGACTGGAAAGTTAAGCTGTGAGACAAATTGGGAGCTTTACAGGTTTTCTCTGCATGCCACTACAAGGGTTACGCCCTTCAGGCGATGCCACAGGTGACAACCCAACACTAAAGTGTGCCTGGCTTATCTAAAAGGGGTTTGTGGTTCTTGTATGAATAGGAGTGCAGAGAGTAATTGGGAAAACATGCCTGCTTGATGAATAAACAGTTGAAGCAGTTGAAGCAAAAAGATAATTATGATTTACATAAAAGTGTGACTGATATTGATGTTTTAGTAGGTGACTTGGTAGTGGTGAAGTTACCAGTGTAACTTCAATGTGATGCTAAATTTAGCAAACCACAAGAGTGGTGAAGTTGTTCCATGGTGCAGTCAAGCTACAAGATGATTGTATTGCTGTTGACAAAGAAGTTTAGGGAGTGAATATTGTTGTCTTTGTGCCTTTGGTGAATTATGTGTCTACTGTCCTGATGTTGTTGATCTGTGTTGTTCTGCTTTATTTGGGAGGACGAAGTGTGACATCTTATCTGTGCTATTATGGACAATTTCCACTGTATTGGAATTTTGTGTTGTGTAATTCTAGGTTCTTGAGTAAGTTCTTGGAATTGTTATTGCTTAAAACGTGAGGTGGCTTTGACACCACGACTGGCTGGTTGGAGGCTGAAGTTGCTATGAAAGAAAATAAATGTGGGACTTGACTACTACTTCAACTCTTCATTTCTATACAAGGAAGTTACGACTGATTCCACAATACCACCGGCCATAACGTATGGGTTCATGAGGAACGGGGGACTGGACTTCAAATGAACAGAGCACAAGTACCAAAGTAGGAAGAGATATGAAGGTGGAGTAGAGCAGCGAATAGTGTGGGTGCCGATAGTCAGGCTAACACTTAGTGGCGGGTTTTGGAGGCGGGGTTGATTTCTAGAGCCCCTCATATTGTTATGGAGGTACTAATTTCCCTCTCCCACAATGCATGGAAGTGGCACACCATGTTGCACTGGAGGAGCAAAATGACAGTCTCCCAGAAGGGAGCATCAAAGTGCTTGTGTTCTAGATCAGTAGAGGAGAAAACATTGGAAGGTAACACACTGTACGCTTCATACTGGACAGGGTCCCAATCAAGACGTTGTCCTCATCCTGCACTGAATGCAAATTGACCTGATGGTGCTGCACAGCTCGATGTCTTGCTGCACGTTGTGCTCTGTGTCATCTGATGTGGATGGTTTTCCTGGGTAGGGCTTGAGGTAGGGTCATCGTGGGAACCTACCACTCAGTCCCCCCAGAGATCATCTCCCTCCAGATGCTTGAAGGGTTCATTAAGGGGGTTCTGTGGAGAATGAATGCTGCCAGGGTCCTGTGTACTGTGGGTGAGGCAGAGGGGAGTGTGGCGGCAGTGGTGGAGGAGGTGGTGTGGGTAGCAAGACTGGACCGGTGTAGGACTAGACACAGCAACACTGTCCCTTTTAGGCGCTCGTGGCTTTAAGGGTCTAACTCTGGCCCCTTCTCAATGGTTGGATTTTTTCAGAATACAGACGAGTCCTGGAGCTTTGGCAAAAATACTTTCAGCGAGGATGAAAAGCTTATTTGGCTTTGCATCCTGAACCTCTGATAGCTACTGAAGATCAACCACTTTGTGGTGTCCGACTTTGGCATCAAGTGGTACTTCGGCGCTGGCATCACTTCTGCTTGTGGAGGAGCTTTCAGCCTCAATTTCAGCTTGGAGTGTGAGTTTTCAGAGCCAAGTGTCCTTGGATGGAGTCTTTGCAGGCACCAACCCAGCCAGAGTCCTGGACATCCTACTCGGGAAAGATTTCAGAAATATCTGGCTCAATTCAGGGCTTGAAGACTGACACCCATGGGAGTGGTCCTCACGCGTGTTGATAGATGTTTTGAGGCTCAAGCCTGACCTTGCGGTGCTGTGGAGGTGACTTGGTCTTCGGCCCCAGGTTGGAATGTTGCACACTGGGTTAATTAATTCTGCTTCCTCTTTGACTTTGGAGCCCTCAAAGTAGATTGCTTCTGGACTCTCTTCTGCAGCCAGAATGCCAGATGGCACAGCTTCCTCTTCCTCAGCACCTGGAATATCTTCGGCTCTGAAAATGTTGGCTATCTCCAACATGGATTGTCTTTGCATCCTCTGATAGGCCTATCTTCTTTCCTCTGGTACCTTAGGGTTTTCTTATAGCAAAAAAGAAAAGCAAGTTTCACAGAAAGTTTCCATGCACATTTGGACGAGGCAGCAGACCTTCTGGTGGTCGCTCTAGGGGTATTTGGTATTACATGTAGGGCAGAAGCGGAAGAGTGTCCATTTTATACCACTGCCCTAGGTAATTTATCTAAGAATCATTGGCAAGGACTCAAGAAGTCAAGGATGGCGGTTCAAAGGAGTGGTGCATTGAGGCAAACCAATCACTGTCTGTCAGAACTGAAGTCCTGCCATTGTGAGCAAGGTCTTTCATTAGTAAAAAAGCACTGTTGCCGAGGGATTTGAAAGGTGAACTGCTGTAAGTGCGAAGGAAGAACTAAGGCATTTTAACACATCGATCCCAGAGCTGCGTTCCCAAATTTGCGAACCCAGTGGCGAAAGAAAACAAAGGGCTTATAACTCAGTTCTTTTAAGAAAAACGAGTTGCTGTGTCCACGACAAACACTTGATGGCAGGAGTATGCAAAGCACGTGTAGTGTGTGTGTGTAACACCAAATACCCCTAGAGTGACCACACTTGTACTATTCGGGTTTGGGCTCAGCTGGCAAGCAGAAAACACTACCCAACCCAGACATTTCTGAAAACTAGACTCCCATCGGAGTCTAAGGTAGGGTAACCTACACGGATCCCATTATGTTTTCTTACCCAGAATGATCCCCAAACCTCAATCTCAATCAACCTATTAAATCAGACATTTTCCTTATACTTCAGTGAGGGAAACTTCCAAAATCTGCAGGGAACAACTTTGCCCCCACCCATCATTCCCACAAATCTACCAATAAAAACAGTTATCCACTTGTGTGGCTGGGCCTAGTGCCCACAACAGAAATAGATCAAACCAGGGACCATGTGAAGTCAATATCCACACCACTGTCACAATCCCCGCTACAGACCACAGTGCACTTACCATACATCATGGTCACAGTGTCCGGCAGGCTGCTGTGATACACCTCATATTTGTAAATTTTCTCATCATCTCCTTTCTGAACTTCCACTGTTGTCCTGACCTGGTAGGTCCCGTCAGGGTGTGGCAGGATGTCCCTCGACTCCCAGGGAATCTCTACACCATTCCTGACCCATTTCACCTCAATGTCTCTGGGATAAAATCCATATGGGTAGCTGGTGAGAAAGGTGCGATCGCAGGTCTTTCTTCGTGTAACCACTGTTTGTAGGACAACTGCAAGGAAACACAATAACTACAAATACATAACAATCACAACATTGGGATTTACTATTTGGAATTACTTACCTGTAACACTTTTCTCCAGCGCAAGCTTCGAATAACACCCTTGACAACACCTCAAGGACCCCACTGGTACCTGCACAGAGGAGAAATCTGGGTAGAGTCTGCTACGAGAGGTCCACCACAGCCATCTGAGATCAACTCCACTGGCAGCTCCATCAGACAAACATTGAGGGTGCGGTAAGGAACGCAAGGAAAGCCCCAAAGAAGGTGACAGATTTTGGGGCTCACCCGCAGAGGATCGATGGAGGTGAAACAAGATGATGTCAAAGTAGTGTTGTATGATGCAGACACGGTGGCAGGATTACAGGGAACCTCACATCCACTCCTTAAAAGTTATTTAACACACTACATCTTTACCTGTTGAAAGGACTGTGCTTAGTAGGATCCAGAAAATTAAATTTTTTTCTATGAGTTAAGCTCTTGAAATTATTTTCGCTGTAAAACAGACAAATATTTGTTGAAAAATATGATTCTGTGAGCCCCCTGACTGCATGTTTCCTGCCAACGTACCTCGGCTGTGACAATTTGGGGGAGGGATAGTTTTAAGGTTGAGGCAGAATTCCTGGAGGAGCAGTGACTGTATTAGATTCAATGATACTAACTCAAGATGACCTTAAGAAACAGATCGGACAAATCGGTATAAGGGCAAAGTGTGGCAATGGAGTAGGTCATCAAATCCACCTCTAAGCAGTAACTGTCGGGGAGGTTGGTATGTGGAATGGCATATACAGGTACAAGTAACAGACTCACGCTAACAACTATGAGTAATAAACTTAAATTTATCACTAGGAGTAAAACGCATTACCCACCGATGGGATGCACAACCCTCACTCACCTTTATTAAAACATCAAAACAAGATGAATCATTACAACATTTCCTGCAGCTCCTCAGAATCAACCCTCCACCACAGCACACGGGGCGTAACTTCAGAGTTGAAGTCAGTGTGCACCACAAAACAGCTGAAATCCCCCATCACACACGCACTGTGGAACCACATGTTCCTCCCACAGCTGCTGCTACACAAGGGGTTCTGGAGGCTGAGTACTGCTCAGCAGTAGACCACATGCCCCTGGTCCACCATGTGTCATCCTTGGGTCTTCACATTCCACCAACACCCAGGAGAGGTTGCCCTGAACGCAGGTCACTTCATAATTAAGAGTATTTACATTTTACCCAGTGAATACAAAACAACGTGATGGGTGGATAGCTCAAATCAATCTCAGCCTCTGGTAATTGCTCAGTCACTATGCCAGCCCATCGCTTACTGCCCACCATGCCCCTTCAGATGGAAACCAGCAATATGCAAATCAGCCCCAGTCCTGCTCCAATTGGATCCGTCCAGCGTGACCTGCTAGGCCAGGTCTCTTCCGAATCTGAACACAAGCCACACTCGGTGCACGGGGTGTCATGGGTGAAATACAAAAAGGAAACCTTTTTATATTAATAGTAGAAAATCAATCCTAACTTCCCTGAATCTAAAGTTTTTCCAACAAACTTTGTAATCAAAGTTTAGTGGTGTTACAGCACGGGACAGGGACTCATGCAAAGCAGAGGCAAACATTTTGTATCCTCAGTCTGGTTGCATCAGTCTTTCACGAGGCTCATCCGCATGGCTTGCATTATTCGAGCTTTAGACAGACATGAGGGAAAGACTAAAGCTGGAAGAAACATTGTTTAATTTGCAGTATTTTTTTAAACTAATTTTATAATATTTTAACCATTGATTTTCTTCTTCCAATTATCATCTTTGTACTTTGCCTTGAACTCTGTCAGGACTGGAGGCAAGGATTAGGCTTATGACCTTCCTTTACCATTTATAGCAGACAGAATAAAACAAACTACAATCCCCATTAACCCTTGAAGTAATGGAGTTCCCTAGTTCCTGCCCACTGAATGAAGGCCTGTTATCACGTAGGTGGCAATGATTTTACCATCTTGGGTATGGTCTCTCCTGCTGACGTCAACCCTACAATTTCCACCTCCGGGTATTTGGAGAATTCATCAATGACCACCAGTAGTTGTTGTCTCTCAGGGACGCTTCCAAAATTGGCACTGGTGAGGTGCCCCGCACTGCTGGGATGGGCTCTTTGATGATAGGTGTAGGGAGGTCTGGGGCTTCAGCAGTTGGCAGAGCCCGTAGAATCTAACAGTCTCTTCGACAGTCGTGCAGTCCCAGGAACACGACCTTACTGCGCAGTCACTTTTTTCATCTTGACGACCCCTTAATTGGAATTGTGTCTAAGGTTGGCAATTCCTTGGGTCAGGCTTGTGGGTATGACTAGCCGAGATCCCCTTTGAAGGCACCCTTCTCCAGTGATGGTTAATCATCTCGCACATATCTTAGTGACACGAGGGTCTGTCTGGCATTTCCATTCTCCGAGACAATCCTGAGGAAGGGATGTTCCAGATTCCCGAGTGCATCACTGCAATGGCTAGTTCTAGGCAGTCGTGTGTTTTGGTGGCCTCCACACTGTGGGCTAGAGATACTGGGAGAGGCCACAACTGCTCCACAACCATCCTGACGTATTCATCTGCGTCGGCCACCTCCATCGCATCCAGGGGCATGGGTGGCCAGGCACGCCGTGATAGCCAGCGGGATTGTGTGCTTCAGGCGTGTACTCCACTGATCACTGGTACTCCTGCAGCTGGAGAATCCCCTTCTTTATCCTTTGGGGGAGGATTAGTTGAGGATCCTCAGAACAGAGGGATTAGTGGCTTGTGGGTGGTATTGACAGTGAAGGGGGGCCTCACAGTTATAGGTGGACGTGGCTGCAGCCCCAGTGGATTGAGATTGCCTCCTTTTCAATGTGGCAGCAGCGATGCTCCTTGGAGGTAAGAGCCCGACTGGTGTATGCGATGAGAGCCTACTTCCTGCATGGCTGCCTCAGTGAGAGCACGGTTCCCACATCAGTAGGGCGCGCATCCAATAACAGTTCTGCATCCTTCTCTGGGTTGACGTAGGCGAGGGGAGTATATTCAGCTAACACTCAGTTGGTGGCTTGAAATGCTAGCTTTTGTTTGTCACATTATCGCCAAAGTATAGATGCTTTTGTGAGTTCAAGGAGGGGTTTTGTAAGCGAGGTGATATTCTGCATGTACTGACCGTAGTACATGACCATCCCAAGGACGCTCCTCATGCCTGTCAGTATTGGGACCAGCACTGACTGGTAGTCACATACCTTGGTTGGGTCTGCGATGATCCCTTTTGCAGAGAAGCGGTATCTGAAAAAGCATACCTTCTCCTTCAGTAACTCGCACTTGTGTACCGTAAGCGCACTGTCCTGAAGACGGCTGAATACAGCAAGCAGTCTGCTGAGGTGTTCTTCTAGGGTGGCTGCGTGCACCAGGATATCGTCGCTGATATTTAATACTCCCACGTATCCTGCCAGGTCTCCTCTAGTGATGTTTTGCCACACCTGGACCAAGTTGGAGATACTGAAGATGAGTGTTTGTACCGCTCAAACCGAGGTGAGTGGATGATGTGTGACGTGACGTGGCACAACTCTGGTGCCATTAGAATCGGGTGGTTTCTTGATCTTCAGTCCATTTTAGGAAACAAGTGGGAGCTTGAGAGCTCCCTCACGATATCTTCGACTGTCAGGGTCAAATATCTCTCCCTTTTAATGGCCATTTTTGGGAGGCGCATGCTGGTGCATATTCACACTTCCCCTAGTTGTTTTGGCTTCCTGGCCACGAGGATGGATGAGACACACAGGGTTGGCCTTGGCCCCTAAAACCTTTCAATGATGTTTTAAGATTCAAATTTCCAAAGGCTACTAGCCTGTGGAGCAGGGCGACAGGTTGTATGGATTGGTCGATGTGTAGGTGGACCACGCGGCCTTTCAGAGAGCGAATGCCTTTCAATAGATGTTTGAATTCATCGAGGAGGGAGTCGATTGCACTGGCGTTGACTCCAAACGTGAACTGAACCAGCTGGAGGCCTTCAACCGTTTGGAAAATTAAGAGCACGCCTGCTTGCCCTCGGTGATGTAAATCTTTGCCTTCATGAACCGGACTTGATGTATGACGTGCCAGTAAAGGCTCCTGCAAAGGGGAGGCATGTGGTGGTGCCAAAAGCATACACCGGGTGGTTGTAGGGTGAAGGATTGGGGGGTGGGCACTGACTAGTATAGCATCAGCAGCAATATGTGGATGGAGGCCCCTGTAACTATGGGGCTGTGGGAGATCGAGGCCCCTGTAACTATGGGGCTGTGAGAGATCGAGGCCGCTGTAACTATGGGGGACTCTGAGAGATCGAGAACCCTATAACTATGGGGCTGTGAGAGATCGAGGCCTCTGTAACTATGGGGGCTGTGAGAGATCGAGGTCCCTGTAACTATGGGGGCTGTGAGAGATCGAGGCCCCTGTAACTATGGGGCTGTGAGAGATTGCCCTTACACAAGGATCTGGCAGCGAGGTGCCATATGGGATTGTTTCTGAGGTGGTTTGATGGCGTGGATCACATGTACTATACTGTCTGGGGCGTCGTTGTTCATGTCTTCGGAGTGGTTCCTGTCTCCATAGCACTGACAACCGTTTTCATTAGGCATTGTGGCGGGGGGAGTGGCATTCTTTTGCATACGGCTTCATTTTCCCACATGCAGAGCACTTTCCTTTCCGCCAGGCATTCCCCGGTATATGGAGTTGCATCACTGCACCATCAACAGGGCCTGTTGGCTTGGGTGGCCTTTGTACGGTCTTTCTTGCCATGGGGCGAAGCTTGCACAACTTGGTTGACGGGTTCTGTCTTGCTTCGACTACGTTCTTGAAGACCTTGTAGATGGCAGCACCGGCTGGATGTAAGAGCATTGGTAGATGTCTGGCCGCTTCTAACCATAAAACTGCAAAGTACATCCTGAGGATCTCCACCCAAGTCCTCCATTTCGCAGCTCGGGGGAACGGGTGCTGCTACTGCAAATGGTTCTATGGGAGGGATGGACACCACGGTGAGGGGCCTCCTTCTTTGGAGGGGCAGGCACCAAAAGGGGTTGAATGTGGGGACTCTGGGCCTGATTCTAACTTTGGAGGACGGTGTTAAACCGTCCCAAAAGTGGCGGATATACCACCTACCGTATTACGAGTTCCATAGGATATAATGGACTCGTAATACGGTAGGTGGTATATCCGCCACTTTTGGGACGGTTTAACACCGTCCTCCAAAGTTAGAATCAGGCCCTATGTGTTGTCAGTTGTGCCTTGTGCTGGTTCGAGGTAGTGCAAGTCCTCATCCCTGGGACTGGTGTGGTTACAGGTTGGGATGTGCTGTCCTTGCAGCAGGGGTGACTGGGGTGGTGGCTGTGTTACTGGTACACCACTCACCCTGGGCAGGTCTAGCTGGGCTGGCAGCATCATCTTTTCTCCTCCTTGGTTGGCTGAGGCACAGCTGAGACCTAATGCACGTGCCGGATGATGTAGGCCTCTGGAGAGGAGCAGGAAGTAAGCGTGTGCTCTGGGGCCGCACTGTATATCAGAGGATTCCTGTGGGGCTCTGCTATGCAGTGCAGCCTAGACCCGATGGTGCCCGGTAATGGCAGTAGGGTGGGGGCAACCCCCAGAGCTCACCCCCAAGGCTATGCTACTCCCCCGGCACCCTTCCCCAGCATAACAGGAAGGAGCAGAAACGAAGGAAAGACAGCAGAGCGGTGCGGAGAATGAACCTCACAGGTGGCTGCAAAGCCCCCCCACGGTGTGTAACATTTTTCCCTTCCCAGAAAGAAGCGTCAACCAGAGTCCCTTTACCCTGTGTAACACCGCTCCCGCGCCCCCATCTATCACCCCGGAGGGGGAGGTGGAGCAGAAATACCCTAGCGATAGCAGAGGTTAACCTGTTATAGAGTGGATCTCACAGGGACACCAAATAAAAACACCCCCTGCTGCCCCCACTAGCCCACCCCTCTCCCACCATGAGCTCCAAGGAGCTAAGCTCTTCCCAGGCCCGCAAGTGCTTCAGCGCCTAATGAGGTGTTTTAAGAGCTATATAAGTATAATAACCCACCTCTCTGCAGCCTCTCTTCCCCGTGCTTCAGGTATGTCTTCAGATACTCGATGCATCTCTCCTCCAGGAAGTCCTTCCTTTGATGAGGAATGATCCTCTCCTAGTTCCATCGGTCCTGTGTGATCCTGGCCGCATCCATGGCCACCGCCCAGGTCAGTCTGTCCTTGTCCAAGCTGATGAATTTGTGTCCGTCAAGGCCATCCTGACAGAACCCCCTATGGAGCCATCGTCCCAGAGCTCACAGCCATACATCAGCTGGAGCAAGTGGAGACCTGAAGGGGAAGAAGAAAGAACAGTATTGGCCCGAAGCAACAGCGTGAGAGATGGGGATAGACTGACGGCCTGAGGGGAGCAGAGTATGGACCCAAGGAGAGAGTGAAGGTCCGATACCTCCAGTAAGAGTGAGGGGAGCCAAGAAAGTTCCCGGAGGGAGCACTCTCCCTGAAGCTCGGAGCCGGACATCACCTGGAACAGGTGGAGACCTGAGGGGCAGGAGGGAGCAGAGTGAGGGGCTGCGGAGGGGGCGAGGGTCTGATACCTGGAGGCAGAGAGGGAAGCCAAGAACCCCCCGCGACTGAGCTATCCACCCAGAGTTCCAGGACGGACATCTAGGGCCTGAAGAAGAGTTTAGGTGTTTTTTTTCGCACCTGATAAATAGCATTACCTCACACGTGTTATTATCAGGTGGGATAATTAACACCTATTATGAGTTTTTGGGAAATACTGTCCTAATTTTGGTGTTTAATGCAACAAGATCCACAGAGTACGGAATATACAGTATGATTTTTATCTTCTAAAATGTAATAGCAGTTGAGGTATATAACACATCCGATAATTATCAGATGCATTAAATGCCTTTGAACTCAGAATTCCAAACGATACGTAAACAGGGGTTTACACATGGGTCGGAATATAAAGAACTGTTCATATTCAGGTCTGTTCTGTGCAATGGGTTAAAACTGAAGAGGAGGGGAGAGAAGCGTTGGGCTTGAAGGAGCAAAGTGAAGAGAGTGGGGAAAAGATCAGAGCGAGGGTCCGACATGCTGAGGCAGAGAGTGAAGGAAACCAACAAACTCCCACGGAACAATCATGTCGGAGTTCACACCCAGACATAAATTGGAGCATGTGGAGACCTGACGAGGAGGGATGAAAAAGAGGAAGTGTCCGGACAGAGAGTGAAGGGATCAGAGAAACCCCCTCATGATGGGAGAGGAGCACTGGGGACCAGACTAAAGTGAGACCTGATGGACAGCCGTACAGAGAGTGTGTGTGAAAGTGGGGAGCAGGAAACAGTGAGGCCCTTGAGAAAGGTCAGAGGAGAATGGCTGGTCTTCTGTATTTACTAACCCCATCACTAACACACCCATGTCTCACGCTGCCCCATGGTTTACTCACACTCTCTACTGTAGATCCACCATCACTCACCCCCAGTCTGGTTGCCCCTTCCCTCGTGTCACTCACTCCAGATGTGGTTGACTGCTGCCCCAGCCTGTGTCACTTATGCACAGTGAGGTCTTCCCCCCACTTCCAGCAGGTGTCACTCACCCCCAGTCTGACTGCCTTCCCAGGTGTCAGTTACCCTGGCCTGGTTGAACCCCCCCCTTTGCCCCTGTGTCACTCACCCTCCGACTGGTTGCCCTTTCTCTCCCCCCACCCAGTGTCTCTCACCACAGGTCTGGTAGCCCCTCCCCCAGAGTCATTCAACCATGGTCTGGTTGCCCCTTCCCCACCAGTGCCTCTCACCCCCAGTCTGGTTGCCCCTCCCCTGGTGTCACTCACCCATCCCTCTGGTTGCCCCTTCCCCGGTGTCACTCACCCCCAGTCTGGTTGATTCGCTCCATCATGGTCCTAACATCGTCCTTGAAGATCTGCTCACTCAATAAGGTCTTTCTGTCTCCCTCTCCTAGTACTGGGGGTCCTCGGCGGTGATCTGCTCCATCCAGGTGGCCTGGGGAACCACCCTGCGGCTCTCACTGGTGTAACTGGAGATGGGGACGTCATCCACATACCCACTATGGAGAACTTAGGGACCCCGGGGAGGGGCCCTGAGAGGGAGGAGTAGAAGTACAGTAGGGAGGGTGAGCCTGTGGGGAGAGGAAGAGAGTGTCAAAGAAGAGAGACCACCCCTCTCCCACAGGTAATACCTTCTCTCTGCCCCCAACATTACCCCCTCCAGTCCACCGTACCATCTACTGTGCATGTTACTCTTCTAAATAAACTGGATGCACACAGTAAGGGTCACCGAGAGGGAGGAGAAGTACTGGAGGGAGCAAGAGCTGGGTGGTGCCGGGAATGGGATACCGATGGTCAGAGACCAAGAAACCCCAAGAGGGCACCCTACCTAAACCATGACACCTTTTTCGACCCTGCAGTGTTTAAGGCAGAGTGTGCCCTGCTGCGCTTTTAACCCAATGTGTATAGAGGTTAAAGAGCTGTATGTACAGTGCCGGAAAAGGAAAATGTCACTTACCCAGTGTACATCTGTTCGTGGCATTAGTCGCTGCAGATTCACATGTTGTGCATAGCCCGCCATCTGGTGTTGGGTCGGAGTGTTATAAGTTGTTTTTCTTCGAAGAAGTCTTTCGAGTCACGAGACCGAGGGACTCCCCCTCTTTTGCTTCCATTGCGCATGGGCGTCGACTCCATCTTCGATTGTTTTCCCCGCAGAGGGTGAGGTAGGAGTTGTGTGTGTTAGTAATAGTGCCCATGCAATGGAGTAAATAAGTATGTACCAATTAAGGCCTAAATAATATATTACATATCTTACAAATATACAAATGTTGAAGATAACTTCCAAACGGCTACAGGCTCCCGGGGAGGCGGGTGGGCACATGTGAATCTGCAGCGACTAATGCCACGAACAGACGTACACTGGGTAAGTGACATTTTCCGTTCGATGGCATGTGTAGCTGCAGATACACATGTTGTGCATAGACTAGTAAGCAGTTATCTCCCCAAAAGCGGTGGCTCAGCCTGTAGGAGTGGAAGTAGTCTGAAATAAAGTTCTTAGTACGGCTTGACCCACTGTGGCTTGTTGTGCGGATAGCACGTCTACACAGTAGTGCTTAGTAAATGTGTGAGGTGTAGACCATGTGGCTGCCTTACATATCTCGTGTTTTGGAATATTTCCTAGGAAGGCCATGCTAGCGCCTTTCTTTCTGGTTGAGTGTGCCTTTGGTGTAATGGGCAGCTCTCTCTTTGCTTTAAGGTAGCAAGTTTGGATACACTTGACTATCCATCTGGCTATACCTTGTTTTGATATTGGGTTTCCTGTATGAGGTTTTTGAAATGCAATAAACAGTTGTTTTGTTTTCCTGATTTCTTTTGTTCTGTCGATGTAGTACATTAGTGCTCTTCTGATGTCTAATGTATGTAGTGCCCTTTCAGCTACTGAGTCTGGCTGTAGAAAGAACACTGGTAGTTCTACTGTTTGATTTAAGTGGAACGGTGAAATAACCTTTGGTAGAAATTTAGGATTGGTTCTTAGGACTACCTTATTTTTGTGTATTTGGATAAAAGGTTCTTGTATTGTAAACGCTTGAATTTCACTTACTCTTCTTAGAGATGTGATGGCAATGAGAAATGCAACTTTCCAGGTTAAGAATTGTATTTCGCAAGAATGCATGGGTTCAAAAGGTGGACCCATGAGTCTTGTTAAGACGATGTTGAGGTTCCATGAAGGAACAGGTGGTGTCCTTGATGGTATTATTCTTTTCAGGCCTTCCATAAACGCTTTAATGACAGGTATCCTAAATAGTGAAGTTGAATGGGTAATCTGCAGGTATACAGATATTGCTGCGAGGTGTATTTTAATGGAAGAGAAGGCCAGATTTGATTTTTGTAAGTGTAGTAAGTAACCCACTACATCTTTTGGAGATGCGTGTAATGGTTGAACTTGATTATCATGGCAGTAGCAAACAAACCTTTTCCATTTGCTTGCATAACAGTGTCTAGTGGATGGTCTTCTAGCTTGCTTTATGACTTCCATACACTCTTGGGTGAGGTTTAAACGTCCGAATTCTAGGATTTCAGGAGCCAGATTGCTAGATTCAGCGATGCTGGGTTTGGATGCCTGATCTGTTGTTTGTGTTGTGTTGTGTTAACAGATCTGGCCTGTTGGGTAACTTGACGTGGGGTACTCCTGACAGGTCTAGTAGTGTTGTGTACCAAGGTTGTCTTGCCCATGTTGGTGCTATTAGTATGAGTTTGAGTTTGTTTTGACTCAATTTGTTTACTAGATATGGAAGGAGAGGGAGAGGGGGAAAAGCGTACGCAAATATCCCTGACCAGTTCATCCATAGGGCATTGCCTTGAGACTGCCTGTGTGGGTACCTGGATGCGAAGTTTTGGCATTTTGCGTTCTCCTTTGTTGCAAATAAGTCTATTTGAGGTGTTCCCCAAATTTTGAAGTAAGTGTTTAGAATTTGGGGGTGAATTTCCCATTCGTGGACCTGTTGGTGATCTCGAGAGAGATTGTCTGCAAGTTGATTCTGGATCCCTGGAATAAACTGTGCTATTAGACGAATGTGGTTGTGAATTGCCCATTGCCATATTCTTTGTGCCAGGAGGCACAGCTGTGTCGAGTGTGTCCCCCCCTGTTTGTTTAGATAATACATTGTTGTCATGTTGTCTGTTTTGACAAGAATGTACTTGTGGGTTATGATGGGTTGGAATGCGTTTAACGCTAGGAAAACTGCTAGCAGTTCGAGGTGATTTATATGCAGCTTTGTTTGATGTACGTCCCATTGTCCTTGGATGCTGTGTTGATTGAGGTGTGCTCCCCACCCGGTCATGGAAGCATCTGTTGTTATTACGTATTGTGGCACTGGGTCTTGGAAAGGCCGCCCCTTGTTTAAATTTATACTGTTCCACCATAGAAGCGAGATGTATGTTTGGCGGTCTATCAACACCAGATCTAGAAGGTGACCCTGTGCTTGTGACCATTGTGATGCTAGGCACTGTTGTAAGGGCCTCATGTGCAGTCTTGCGTTCGGGACAATGGCTATGCATGAGGACATCATGCCTAGGAGTTGTAGTACCATCTTTGCCTGTATTTTTTGTGTTGGATACATGGCTTGTATAACTTTTAGGAAATTTTGAACCCTTTGTGGACTTGGAGTGGCTATTCCCCTTGTTGTGTCTATTGTCGCTCCTAGGTATTGCTGTACTTTGTACGGCAGAATGTGTGATTTTGCATAGTTGACTGAGAAACCGAGTTTGTAGAGGGTTTGTATGACATAATCTGTGTGGTGTGAACACTTTGTCAGTGAGTTGGTCTTGATTAGCCAATCGTCTAGATACGGGAATACGTGTATTTGCTGCCTTCTGATGTGTGCAGCTACTACTGCTAGGCATTTTGTAAAGACTCTTGGTGCGGTTGTTATACCGAACGGCAATACTTTGAATTGGTAATGTATTCCCTTGAATACGAACCTTAGGTATTTCCTGTGCGAGGGATGTATCGGTATGTGGAAATACGCGTCTTTGAGATCTAAGGTTGTCATGTAGTCTTGTTGCTTTAGTAATGGTAACACTTCTTGTAGCGTGACCATGTGAAAGTGTTCTGATTTGATGTAGGTGTTTAGTGTTCTG
This sequence comes from Pleurodeles waltl, assembly GCF_031143425.1. Lineage (NCBI taxonomy): Eukaryota > Metazoa > Chordata > Amphibia > Caudata > Salamandridae > Pleurodeles > Pleurodeles waltl. The sequence goes on along the minus strand of NC_090445.1, from coordinate 1,711,839,419 downwards.
AGATCTAGGATTGGTCTCAGTGTTTTGTCCTTTTTTGGTATTAGAAAGTACAGTGAGTAAACTCCTGTGTTTATTTGTGTACATGGTACCAATTCTATTGCGTTGTTTTGCAGTAATGCTTGAACTTCTAGTTCCAGAAGGTCTGAATGCTGTTTTGATATATTCTGTGTTTTTGGTGGGATATTTGGAGGGATTTGGAGAAATTCTATGCAATAACCATGTTGGATAATTGCTAAGACCCAAGTGTCTGTTGTTATTTCCTCCCAAGATTGGTAAAACTGACTTAGTCTTCCCCCCACTGGTGTTGTGTGGAGGGGTTGAGTGACTTGTGAGTCACTGTTTGGTTGTAGGTGTTTTGGGTCTTTGAAATTTTCCCCGGTTTCGAGGGAATTGTCCTCCTCTGTATTGGCCCCGAAAGCCTCCCCTTTGGTACTGTCCCTGGTAGGTGGACGGTGTTGATTGTGAGGTGCTGGCTTGTGTGGCCTGACCCCGAAACCCCCCTCTGAAGGTTGTTTTACGGAAGGTGCCGAAAGTGCCTCTGCTCTGCGGGGAGTAGAGTGCGCCCATGGCCTTGGCTGTGTCAGTGTCCTTTTTTAGCTTCTCAATTGCCGTGTCCACTTCAGGTCCGAACAATTGTTGCTCATTGAATGGCATATTGAGCACCGCTTGCTGTATCTCCGGTTTAAAGCCAGATGTTTGTAACCACGCATGCCTTCTTATGGTTACAGCTGTGTTTATTGTTCTTGCAGCTGTGTCCGCTGCATCCATAGAGGAGCGTATATGGTTATTGGAGATGTTTTGTCCCTCCTCAACCACTTGTTTCGCCCTTTTTTGTAAATCTTTGGGTAGATGCTCGATGAGGTGCTGCATCTCGTCCCAATGGGCTCTGTCATATCGCGCTAGGAGCGCTTGAGAGTTAGCGATGCGCCACTGGTTTGCAGCTTGTACTGCGACCCTTTTTCCGGCTGCGTCGAACTTGCGGCTTTCTTTATCCGGAGGTGGTGCATCGCCTGATGTGTGAGAGTTGGCTCTCTTGCGAGCTGCCCCTACTACAACTGAATCTGGTGGCAGTTGTGAGGTGATGAAAGCAGGGTCCGTGGGCGGTGCTTTATATTTTTTCTCCACCCTTGGTGTTATTGCTCTACTCTTGACAGGCTCTTTGAAGATTTGCTTTGCGTGCCTTCGCATTCCTGGAAGCATAGGCAGGCTCTGGTAGGTGCTATGGGTGGAGGAGAGGGTGTTGAAAAGGAAGTCATCCTCGACAGGTTCAGAGTGTAGCGACACGTTATGGAACTCTGCTGCCCTAGCTACCACCTGTGCATACGCTGTGCTGTCCTCGGGTGGTGAGGGCTTGGTAGGATACGCCTCAGGATTGTTGTCTGATACTGGGGCGTCATATAGGTCCCAAGCATCCTGGTCATCTTGGCTCATGGTGGTGTGAGCCGGTGAGAGTGACGGAGTCTGTTGCGGTGATATGTGAGTTACAGGTGGAGGAGAGGGTGGCGGAGTTACCTTCTTCACCACTTTTGTTTGTGGTGCTTGTTCCTGTGTTTGGAACTCAAGTCTCCTTTTTCTCCTAATAGGGGGAAGGTTGCTGATCTTCCCTGTTCCACTCTGTATGAAGATCCGCTTTTGAGTGTGGTCTACTTCAGTGGTCTGTAACTCTTCCTCGAATCTATGTTTGCGCATTTGAGAGGACAGTGATTGTTCCTCTAAATATGAGCTGGTAGTTGGCTCGGTTGCCGGTCGTTTTGGCACCGAAACTATGTCCTTACCTGTTTTCGGCTCCGAGGCGACTTTTCTCTTTTTCGGAGTCGAAATTTCTCGGCGTCGATCTTCCTCGGTGCCGCTGTCTCTGCGTCGAGCAGCTTCGGCTCCGCTGTCTCGGCGTCGATCTTTTTCGGCAGCACTTTCTCGGTCCCGAGATTGCTGCGTGCCTGTGTCTCGACCCGAGTCGGACGACCTCGGCACCAGTTCGCCCTTTTTCGGTGCCGATGGGCGGTCACCGACTTTATGGGTTGAGCCATGGCCTGCTGGCAGTGGCGTCCCCTGGGCCTTGTCTGTTTTCTTGTGTGGTGCTGGCTTTGACGTCTTACTCACTGTTTCTTCGACGTCGAATTCCTCCGAGTCCGATTCATGGATAGAGAAGGCTTCCTCTTCTTCTCCTTGTTCCTCGAACTCTCGGTGTCCTGTCGGCGTGGACGCCATCTGCAATCTTCTGGCTCGCCGGTCACGGAGCGTTTTTCGGGATCGAAACGCACGACAGGCCTCACAAGTTTCTTCCTTGTGCTCGGGCGACAGGCACAGGTTACAGACCAAATGTTGGTCTGTATATGGGTATTTGTTGTGGCATTTAGGACAGAATCGGAACGGGGTCCGTTCCATCAGCCTCGATGTTACACGCGGTCGGGCCGACCAGGCCCCGACGGGGGATCGAAATTACTCCGAAGGGTTACCGTAGCTCTTCACGATTCGATTCGGTGTCGATTCTATCTAACCCGATCCCGAACGCAACAATACCGACGTAATTTTCCGAAGTTTTGACTATCTTTCCGTCCCGAAACCCGGAGCGAAAAGGAACACGTCTGAACCCGATGGCGGAAAGAAAACAATCGAAGATGGAGTCGACGCCCATGCGCAATGGAAGCAAAAGAGGAGGAGTCCCTCGGTCTCGTGACTCGAAAGACTTCTTCGAAGAAAAACAACTTGTAACACTCCGACCCAACACCAGATGGCGGGCTATGCACAACATGTGTATCTGCAGCTACACATGCCATCGAACAAAACTTTATTTCAAGAACCCATCCCTGATGCCAAGATGTGGCAGCGAAAAGCGTTCGGAGGCACAAGGGGTAGTTCCCGATAGCCAACTCTGCAACAAGGACAGATCAGAGTCTTCATATGTTCTGGCTTAGAAAAGAGGCTGCATTTTAAAATATCGTCTGCAGTTCAGTCACCTGCTACAGAGATCTTTCAGGGAATAATCGTATAGGCCTGCTGCGGGTTTGCAGGTGGTATGAGAGAAGACGAATGGGGGCGTGGGAGGGGGTTGCTGGTGGTATGAGAGAAGACGAATGGGGGCGTGGGAGGGAGTTGCTGGTGGTATAAGAGAAGACAAATGGAGAGGTGGGAGGGGGTTGCTGGTGGTATGAGAGAAGACAAATGAGGGGTGGGAGGGGGTTGCTGGTGGTATGAGAGAAGACGAATGGGGGGTCATAGAATAGAGAGCACACACCCTCCTACATGTAATACCTTCCATTTGCACATTTATACAATACTGCACTCACCCCCCCCAGCAAACCCCCTACTGTCTACAGTGCACGTCACTCCTCTAAGAGAACTGAGGGCCCCAGGAGGAGCCTCGAGAGTGAGCAGTAGAAGCACCAGAGGGAGTGAGACCCTGGGGGGGGTGGACGGAGAGAGGGACAGAGGGTCAGGGACAGGACCGCACACAGGAGCAGCAAAGCACACTCTCCTTGTAATATTTGTGACTCCCAGAGTGAAGGGAGGCATGTGCAGGGGGGACACAGAGAAACACCCCTGTATCGGGATATTATGGGGGCGCGTTACAATGGCAACAAGCATTGGGCCACTTTAAAGAACAGGCCTGCGCTGCAATACTCTGCCTCGCCGCATGTCGCATTGTGAACAGACCCTAGGTGCCGGGTCTTGAACAGGGCTGCATGGGGAAAGTAACTCACCCTCTCCCTCTGGTTCTCACTCGGCCACCTGCAGCGGCCACGAGGCGGGTGAGTGAGTAACGAGGAGCGCGTGGACCGTGCCAGAATCACCTCAAGGAATATGAGGCAGTCCACTGCTACCAGAGGGCACTCACACACTACAAAACACACCTTACAAATGCTGCGCACAAGGTCCCTGCACAGTGAAAGATGCTTGCTGCACATCACTGTACAACAGTAGTGAACAATGCTTGCTGCACATCACTGTACAACAGTAGTGAACGATGCTTACTGCACATCAGTGTACAACAGTAGTGAACGATGCTTGCTGCACATCAGGGTACAACAGCAGTAAACAATGCTCGCTGCACATCACTGTACAACAGTAGTGAACGATGTTTGCTGCACATCACTGTACAACAGCAGTGAACGATGCTTGCTGCACATCAGTGTACAACAGTAGTGAACGATGGTCGCTGCACATCACTGTTCAAAAGCAGTGAACGATGCTTGCGGCACATCACTGTACAACAGTAGTGAACGATGCTTGCTGCACATTAGTGTACAACATTAGTGAAAGATGCTTGCTGCACATCAGTGTACAACAGTAGTGAACGATGGTCGCTGCACATCACTGTACAACAGCAGTGAACGATGCTCGCTGCACATCACTGTACAACAGTAGTGATCGATGCTCGCTGCACATCAGTGTACAACAGTAGTGAACGATGCTTGCTGCACATCAGTGTACAACAGTAGTGAATGATGCTTGCTGCACATCAGTGTACAACAGTAGTGAACGATGCTTGCTGCACATGTTGGAGGCTTTAGATGGAACCAAGTATGATCTAGCCAGAAAACAAGCCATGATGCATAACTGTCTGGGGGTAGAAGGAAGAAGGTTGTTTGATCACATAGCTCCTGTTGAGAAAGAGGAGGAGGAAGATCAAGAATGGGAAGTGTTCACTGAATCCAAGGCAAGAATGAAAAACTACTTTGATACAACTATGAGCGTTATTATGGAAAGATATAATTTCTATTACCGTTACCAAGCTCCAGTAGAGTTAATTGAGTCATATGTCGCAACCTTGAGGATGTTAGCTACAACATGCTCATTCAAAGGCATGGATGAGATGATCCGCGATCAGGTAGTTATGCGCACCACTTGTATTAAAGCACAAGAAAAACTGTTGTGCTATCGCAACCCCAGCCTGGAGAAGGTGGTATCAACCATTAAAAGTATGGAAAGATCTGCAAAGGGAATAAAATTGTTACGCAAACCTGATAACCATTCAGCGGATGTCAATCTGATCCACAAGGAAAGTGAATCATCTACAAGTCAAGTAAGGAAAAGCAATAAGAAAAGCATTTCAAATTCAAGAAGCAACAAGATGACATGTTACCGCTACGGATCCAGTACCCATTTAGCATCCAGCAGAGGATGTCCTGCCATCGGCAAAACTTGCAAAGGATGTTGAAAGGTTGGGCACTTCCTTAAAGTTTGCAAGTCTTCTCATGTGAAGAAAGGCTTCAAGGTGGAAGAATATAAAACAGACGAAGACTCAGACGACAATGAAATGATGGAGAATTTAGTGTTGCTTGTGGCCATCATCAGTAAGGAAGACTTACATAATCAACCCAAATGCAACATCCATGTAAATGGGGAGAGTGCGGAAATGCTAGTTGATACTGGATCCAGAATTACTATCTTGTCAAATAACATTTATGAGACCTTAGGATGTAAGCACTGCTACAGGTTAGCAAGATTATTCCAGGAGCCTATAGAGGTCACAAAATAAATCTAGAAGGAGTATTTAACGCTGATCTGAAGTTCAAGGACAAAAGTACATCCTCAAAGGTGTTCGTGGTTGACTACAATGTCAACATCCTTGTTGGTTGGAACAACAGAGCCTGAGGATGTTGATCAACCCATGTCAAGCGCCCTAAGTGTTCAGTATTCAAAAAGACAATTTGGAAAACATTCTTGAAGAATACAAGGAAGTATTCAGTGGAAAACTGGGATGCCTAAAGAATTTCAAACATAAAATAATTTTGAAGGATGAAGTGCAACCCATGAAACAACGTGTAAGAAACATACCTGGGACCGGGTAGGTCAATGATGACTGTTTGTGCAGGCAGTTGTGATTTATTTAAGTTTTAGGAAATTTGTAGTGGCATATGAGTGTCTTTCTTGTGCTGATTCCTCTTTGGGATTTTTAAACTAGGCTTTCACCTCTTCTTGGGTCTCTTCTCATGCAGGGCTCCCAGGAAGCGCATGTTGGAAAAAGAACAAGATAGGATATAGGTAAGTCGTTTTATCTTTCTGGTTCTTCCTTTCCCTACTTTGCTCTTTTCTTCTTCTCTCTTCCTCTAGAAGAAGTTTCTTTCTCTCTCTGGTCTATAGCCCTTTGTTTGCGTTGCTTTTCCTCTACTGTCCCTTTTTCCAGTCTTTATTTTTTCTGTCTTGGTTTTCTGGTATAGTGTCCTTTTCTTGTTTATTCTCCTCTCTGCCTCTTCTTTCTTCGTTGTGTCTCTCTGTCTTTGGCTTTCTCTCTTTCCTTCGTTTATTATTTTCCCCTTCTGCACTTTCTGTCTCCTTCTCGATTTTCTGGGCTGTATTTCTATGTTCTGTCTATTGCCCTTGGGTTTCTCGCTATGGGTTCGTATGTGGCCCCTTCCTCTGTTTCACGGTATTGCCTTCCCGCTCGTCCCTCTCTCTCAACCTCCCCACTTCCCCTTGGTTCCTGCTCCCCTTCCTCCTTTTTCTTCCCCAACCACCCAGTCTCCCCTTAAATGGTCCCAGGACTCACCTGAGTATGCCACGCTTCTCCTGAAGCGTGGCTGGTATCCTCGCGTTGCGCCTCCTGGACGGCTGCTGTTTCTGTCATGTCGTTCCACGTCTCTCCTCCTGGAATCCAACTTCTTTCTTCGTCCCGACCTCCTGCGCCGCTCCTCAGTATATCGTTGCCACTGCGCGCCTCTTCTCTGCAGTCCGACGTTTTTATGGCGCTTCTCGTTCCCCCGCAGCATTCTCCCGGCTCCCCCTCTGAAGCCGGAAGTCTTTCGGGATTCGCTGGCCACAGCAGTAGAACCGGGTTATTCCTGGCAGTGTCAGCATCAGTCAACATAATGGACGGGCCGCATCGCGCTGGCCCGTCACAATACCTTTGTCTGCCCACTCTGGGGTCAAGGCTATTTTAAAGAACTGGTGTGATGAGGGAATAATAGAACCCATCAATGCGTTCGAGTGGCTGTCGCCCGTGGTCCTGGCTAAGAAAAGGAATGGCTCAATCCGTTTATGCATTGATCTTCGCCAACTCAACAATCATGTGGTAGCTGATTGTCAACGATTGCCTCTGATAAATGAGATGGTGATAACTTTGCATCAAGCAAAATTCTTCACTACTCTGGACTTCAGTGCAGTTTACCATCAAATTCAGTTGGAGGAAGGTTCAAAGAGTTACACAGCGTTCATCTTCGGCATCGGTGGTCTTCCAACAAGTAATGAATCAACTTTTTTCAGATATGGAAGGTGTAAGGTCATTTCAGGATGACATACTAGTCTACAGTAAAACAGAGGAAGAACACCTGTCTATTTTAAAAAAAAGTATTACGGAGAATTCAAGACAGTGGTCTAATGCTACAAAAATACAAATGTTAATTTTTCAAAGGAACAGTAGAGTACCTTGGGCACCTAATTGATGAACAAGGTGTTTGACCAAAGCCATCCCTAATATCTGCAATTTCAAACTCACCAACTCCAAGTAACAAGGAAGAACTTGCATTATTTTTAGGAGTGTGGGAATTTCACTCTAAATTCATACAAAATTATGCTACAAAAGTGGAACCACGTCGGAAGCTAACAAAGAAGGATGCAGAGTTCATATGGGATGAGATATGTAAAGAAAGCATGAAAAACATAAAAAAAGAACTTAAGCTTGTACCTTCCTTGCAGTCGCTCAGTGAAAACCTACAGAGCATAGTGACCACTGATGCTAGTCAGGTTGGACTGGGGGCTGTGCTAAGCCAGAGAGTGCCTAAATAGGAAAGAAGTATTGCTTTTGCTTCACGAAAACTGAGAGGAGCGAGGTCAAAATATTCAGTAATTGAACATGAGCTTTCAGCCTGTGTCTGGGCTGTTACAAAGTTTAAAAGTTTTCTTTGGAGAAAAGAGTTCATTTTGCGTACTGATCACAAACCATTAGTCAGGATCCTAGATAGAAAAGGTTCGAGTAAACCTACTCCAAGAATAGCAAAGCTTGTGTGTAAGTTACAAGAGTACCAATTCAGAACAGAGCATATTTCTGGCAAAGCGAATGTTACTGATGACTACTTGTCACGTGCAATGTGTATTAGTGAAACTGATTATAAAGAAAACGAGCATGATGATGATGTTCTGGTTGCATGTCTGTTTAATAGAGAAGAGCCCCATGGTGCTATTACAAAACAAGAATGGGAGGAGGCCACCAGAAATGACAATGTATGTACAGAAATGAAAAAGTATATAATGGAAGGTTGGCCACATGAAAAGCAATTGAATGAAACATTGCAACCATATTAGAAAATTAAAGATGACATTACCATTGTTGATGAGGTCCTCCTCAGAGGTGAAACCGTTATTGCACCAATGTCATTGAGAGGGAGGTTGATGGCCCTAGCACATGAAGGTCATGTAGGAATGACAGGAACTAAACAAAAACTTAGGGAAAGATATTGGTGGCCAGCCATGAATCGTGGCGCTGACATACTTGTTAGCCAATGTTCCGTATGTGCTAAAGCGGACAAAACCATGTCTGCTTACCGTTGTCAAATGTTATCTGTTGAGTTACCCGAAGGACCGTAGATAAAAATCGGAATCAATTTTATTGGGCCAATGAAAGTTCTTCCCCTAAACATGCGTTATGCCATTGTTATTATTGACTACTTTAGAAAATGGATTGAAGTAAAGTTTGTATCACAACCCACCAAGTCTGAGGTGACAACATTCCTGAAGGAGGTATTTTGTAAGGAGGGCTTTCCACATCAGCTGGTCTCAGACAACGGAGTGCAATTCCTGTCACAAGAAATGACCATGTTCCTGAAAGTAAATAATATAGAACATATAGGATCATCCTTATACCACCCCCAAAGCAATGAGCAGGTTGAGCGGACCAATCGTTTAGTTAAAGAAACTATTCAAATGGCATTAAGGTCTCACATTCCTATTGAAGCAGCTCTTAGAACTAGACTATGGTTGTATCGCACCACGCCACACAACACCACAGGCAGAACAACCTTTGAGTTGCTCAGGGATAGAGTGACCATCACACAATTGCAGCCGTACTGGTCAGTGGCGTTGAAGAAATAGGAGACAAAGAGCTTGAAGGAAAAGGAGATTGAAGCTAGTTGACCAACATCAAAATCGCATGCATAGCAACTATAATGCTAAAAATGCAGTCAAGGAAATGAATGTGTGTGCTGGTGATTTGGTGAGAGTAAGATATCGGAAGAAAGGAGTTAATATGAGCAAATACAGTGAGCCAAGTCGGGTGGTTAAAACTAAGGGCACAGCTGTCTTGTTGGATAATGGTCAATGGTGGAATGAATCGAATGTGGTCAGCGTTAAGTTACCAGAACCAGGCAGGGACCATGAAGTTGTTCATAATAGTTTGCCTGAACACAGCCAACCTGCAAACCACAGTGAACAGAGTAGAACAAGCCATGAAAATGCCACAAAAAGTAACTCTTCCAACATGTCTTCAACTACAGTTGTAACCAGTCCAAAGGGCACTGTAACGACCAAAAGAGCTATTGTACCACCTGTCAGATTCAAAGATTACGTATTGAATTAAGCGTTGACAAAAAGGAAAAGATGTAATGTTCCATAGAAGTACAGTGGTGTTGTCATTTGCCCTCGTGTGTCGTGTGTTTTATTCCTTCCCTCGGATTTCCCTCACGTGTCTGTGCGCACGGCTGATGCTGCCCACAGGGGGTTTGGAATGTTGGGGGGAGGGAGAGGAAGATAACGACGGTTGGGGGCATTCATGTGAGGAAGTCAATAAAGAAGTAGATGTTTACCTCACCTTCCGTCTCCTCATCATTACAATGGCCAGGCAAGCCGTGATAGTCAGTGGGATTGTATGCATCAGGCGTGTACTCCACTGATCATTGGTACTCCTGCAGCTCAGCTGGAGAATCCCCTTCTTTATCCTTTGGGGGAGGATTAGTTGAGGATCCTCTGAACAAAGGGATTAGTGGCTTTTGGGTATTAAGGGACAGAAAGGGGGTGCCCACACAGTTATAGGTGGATGTGGCTGCAGCCCCAGTGGATTGAGATTGTCTCCATATTAATGTGGGAGCAGCGCTGCTCCATGGAGGTCAGAGCCCGGCTGGTATTTGCAATGAGAGCCTACTCTCCGCATGGGTGCCTCTGTGAGAGCATGGCCCCCACAACGGTAGGGTGACCATCCAAAAACAGTTCTGCATCCTTCTCTGGGGGGATGTAGACAAATAAAGTATATTCAGATAACACTCAGTTGGTGGCCTGAAATGCTAGCTTTGGTTCATCACATCATTGCCAAGGTATAGATGCTTTTGTGAGTTCAAGGAGGGGTTTTGTAAGCGAGGTGACATTTTGCATGAACCCGCCGCAATACGTGACCATCCCAAGAAAGCTCCTCATGCCTATCAGTGACTGGGACCAGCACTGACTGGATGTCACAGACCTTGGTTGGATCTGGGATGATCTTTTTTTATGGAGAAGCAGTATCTGAAAAAGCATATCTTCTCCTTCAGTAACTCACACTTGTGTACCATGAGCTCACTGTTTTGAAGACGGATGAACACAGCAAGCAGTCTGCTGAGGTGTTCTTCTAGGGTGGATGCATGCACCAATATATATTTGCTGATATTTAATACCCCCATGTATTCTGCCAGGTCTCCTCTAATGATGTCTTGCAAAACGTCGGCCAAGTTGGAGATACTGAAGATGAGTGTTTGTACTGCTCAACCCGAGTTGAGTGGATGTTTGACATGACATGGCATGACTCTGGAGCCAGTAGAATCTGATGGTTTCTTGATCTTCAATCCATCTTAGAGAACCAGTGGGAACCTGAGAGCTCCCTCACAATATCTTCGACTGTCAGGGTCAAATGTCTCTCCCTTTTAATGGTCATTTTTGTGAGGCACATGCTGGCGCATATTCACACTTCCCCTAATTGTTTTAACTCCCTGGCCACAAACATGGGTGAGACACAGGGCTGGCCTCTGCCCCTAAAACCTTTCAATGATGTTTTCAACCTCAAATTTCCGAAGGCTACTTGCCTGTGGAGCAGGGCGGCAGGTTGTATGGATTGGTCGAAGTGTAGGTGGACCACGCGGTCTTTCAGAGAGCGAATGCCTTTCGATAGATGTTCGAATTCATCGAGGAGTGAGTCGATTGGACTGGCGTTGACTCCGAATGTGAACTGAACCAGGTGGAGGCGTTCGACCGTTTGGAAAATTAAGAATATGCCCTCTCGTCCTCGGGTGACATATATCTTTAACTTCGTTAAATGGGCTTGCTGTATGATGTGCCTTTAAAGGCTCCTTCAAAGGGGAGGCATGTGGTGGTGCAAAAAAGCATACACTCTACACTGTTAGCTTTCTGAAGTGCCAACTGCAAGTTCAGGGTCTCTCGTAAACTCAACACAGCCAAGGAATATACTTTTGCATAAGGCTTCATTTTCCCGAGCACGTTCCTTTCCGCCAGGCATTCCCCGGTATATGGAGTTGCATCACTGCACCATCAACAGGGCCTGTTGGCTTGGGTGGACCTTCGTGCGGTCTTTCTTGCCATGGGGCGAAGCTTGCACAACTTGGTTGACAGGTTCTGTCTTGCTTCGACTACGTTCTTGGAGACCTTGTTACTGGCAGCACCTGCTGGATGTAAGAGCATTGGTAGGTGTCTGTCCGCTTCTAACCATAATGCTGCAAAGTACATCTTTAGGATCTCCACCCAGGTCCTCCATTTTGCAGCTCGGGGGAACGGGTGCTGCTACTGCAAACGGTTCTATGGGAGGGATGGACACCACGGTGAGGGGCCTCCTTCTTTGGGGGGCAGGCACCAAAAGGGGTTGAATGTGGGGACTATGTGTTGTCAGCTCTGCCTCGTGCTGGTTCGAGGTAGTGCAAGTCCTCATCCCTGGGACTGCTGTGGTTACAGGCTGGGATGTGCTGTCCTTGCAGCAGGGGTGACTGGGGTGGTGGCTATGTTACTGGTACACCACTCACCCTGGGCAGATCTAGCTGGGCTGGAAGCATCATCTTTTCTCCTCCTTGGCTGATCGAGGCACATCTGTTACCTAATGCACGTGCCTGGTGATGTAGGCCTCTGGAGAGGAGCAGGAAGTAACTGTGTGCTCTGGGGCCTCACTGTATATCAGAGGATTCACGTGGGGCCCTGCTATGCAGTGCAGCCTAGACCAGTGGTGCCCGGTAACGGCAGTAGGGTGGGGTGAGCTTCCCAGAGCTCACCCACCGATCCTATGTAACTCCCCCAGCACCCATCTCCAGCATAACAAGAAGGAGCAGAAACCAAGGAAAGAGAGCAGAGTGGTGCGGAGACCGAAGCTCACAGGGGGTGTAAAGCCCCCCCCACGGTGTGTAACATTTTACCCTTCCCAGGGAAAAGTGTCAACCAGAGTCCCTTTACCCTGTGTAACACCGCTCCCGCGCCCCCATCTATCACCCCAGAGGGGGAGGAGGGGCAGAAATAACAGAGAGACAGCACTGGTTAAATTGTTATATAGTGGACCTCACAGGGACACCACAAAAAAACACCCCCTGCTGCCCCCACTACCCCATCCCTCTCCCAACATGAGTTCCAAGGAGCAGAGTGCTACCCGTGCCTGCAAGTGCTTCAGCACCTAATGAGGTGTTTTAAGAGCTATACAGGTATAATAACCCACCTCTCTGCAGCCTCTCTTCCCCGTGCTTCAGGTATGTCTTCAGATACTCGATGCACCTCCCCTCCAGGTAGTCCTTCCATTGATGAGCGATGATCCTCTCCCAGTTCCATCGGTCCTGTGTGATCCTGGCCACATCCACGTCAGTCTGTCCTTGTCCAAGCTGATGAAGTTGTGTCCGTCGAAGGCTTTTTGATAAACCCCTGATGGAGCTGTCGTCCCGGAGCTCACAGCCGTACATCACCTGGAGCAAGTGGAGACCTGAAGGGGAAGAAAAGAGAACAGTGTTGGGCAGAAGCAACAGCGTGAGGGATGGGGATAGACTGACGGCCTGAGGGGAGCAGAGTATGGACCCGAGGAGAGAGTGAAGGTCTGACACCTCCAGTAAGAGTGAGGGGAGCCAAGAAAGTTCCCGGACGGAGCACTATCCCTGAAGCGTAGAGCCGGACATCACCTGGAACATGTGGAGACCTGAGGGGCAGGAGGGAGCAGAGTGAAGGGCTGAGGAGGGAGCGAGGGTCTGATACCTGGAGGCAGAGAGGGAAGCCAAGAACGTCCCTCGACTGAGCTATCCACCCAGAGTTCACTTACGGACATATAGGGCCTAATTAAGAGTTTAGCTGTTATTTTTCGCACCTGATAAATAATACCTCACACATGTTATTTATCAGGTGGGATAATTAACACTTATTATGGGTTTTTCGGGAATACTGTGCTGATTTTGGTGTTTAATGCAACAAGATCTACACAGTATGGAACATACAGTATGATTTTTATCTGCTAAAATGTAATGGCATTTCAGGTATGAAACACATAAGATGCATTAAATACCTTCAAACTTTTAATTCCGGCCCATATATAAACAGGGGTTTATGCATGGGTCGGAATTAAATGAACTGCTCATATTCAGTTCCGTACTGTGCAATGTGAAAAAATTGAACAGGAGGGGACAGAAGCGTTGGGCTTGAAGGAGCAAAGTGAGGGCCTGAGTAGGGAAAAGATCAGAGTGAGGGTCTGACATGTTGAAGCAGAGAGTGAAAGAACTCCACAAACTCCCACGGAACAATCATGTCGGAGTTCACAGCCAGACATATATTGGAGCATGTGGAGACCTGACGGGGAGGGATGAAGAAGAGTGAGTGTCCGGACAGAGAGTGAAGGGATGAGAGAAACCCCCTCATGATGGGAGAGGAGCACTGGGGACCAGACTAAAGTGAGATCCGATGGGACAGCCGTACAGAGAGTGTGTGTGAAAGTGGGGAGCAGGAAACAGTGAGGCCCTTGAGAAAGGTCAGATGAGAATGGCTGGTCTTCTGTATTTATAACCCCATCACTAACACACCCATGTCTCATGCTGCCCCATGGTTTACTCACACCCCCTACTGTTGATCCGCCATCACTCACCCCCAGCATGGTTTCCCCTTTCCTAGTGTCACTCACTCCATTTCTGGTTGACTACCGCCCCAGCCTGTGTCACTCATGCCTGGTGAGGTCCTCCCATCCACCCCACTTCTAACAGCTGTCACTCACCCCCAGTCTGGTTGCCCCTTCCCTACTGTCACTCACTCCAAATCTGGCTGACTGCTGCCCCAGCATGTGTCACTCATGTTCGGTGTGGTCCTACCCCCACTTCCAACAGGTGTCACTCACCCCCAGTCTCACTGCCTACCGAGGTGTCAGTTACCCCGGTCTGGATAAACCCCCCTTCACTCCTGTGTCACTCACCTTTCCCTCTGGTTTCCCCTTCCCCGGTGTCACTCACCCCGAGTCTGGCTGATCCGCTCCATCACGGTCCTAACATCGTCCTTGAAGATCTGCTCGCTCAATAAGGTCTTTCTGTCTCCCTCTCCCAGTACTGAGGGTCCTCGGCGGTGATCTTCTCCATTCAGGGGGCCTAGGGTACCACCCTGAGGCTCTCACTGGTGTAACTGGAGATGGGGATGTCATCCACATACCCACTATGGAGAACTTAGGGATCCCGGGGAGGGGCCCTGAGAGGGAGGAGTAGAAGTACCGGAGGGAGTGTGAGCCTGTGGGAAGAGGAAGAGAGTGTCAAAGAAGAGAGACCACCCCTCTCCCACAGGTAATACCTTCCCTCTGCTCCCAACATTACTCCCTCCAGTCCACCGTACCATCTACTGTGCATGTCACTCTTCCAAATAAACTGGGCGCACAAAGGGAGGGTCACCGAGAGGGAGGAGAAGTACTGGAGGGAGCGAGAGCTGGGTGGTGCCGGGAATGGGATACAGAGGGTCAGAGAACAGACCTCACTAGGGGGCAGCAACAAATCCATACCTCCTCACTCCCCAACGTAAGGCTTTGTCCTCCCCACTCTCTACAATGTGCATGTTGCTAACCTGAGAGATCTGCAAGTGGAGTTGGGTTAGAGGATAATACTTCAGAAGGAGAAAGGGAGGTAAGCGTGCAAGCCTTGTGAGGGGGGGCAGAGAAAACACCTCACAAGGAGCTGCATTAAAGGTGCCCCCGTGCAGTAATGTCCCCTGCTGCTCCAGCGGCCACTCCTCTCTTTTACCGTTTTTAACACCACTCACAACGGTTTAACCATGCCCCTCCAACACTTAGGGTGAGGCCCTAGATTTATCTGAACATGCCCTTCACTTACAGGGACCCCATGAATTACATGGTCAGCCTTCTCCGCTCCGTGCAAATGCCCCCCTCTACATCTGTTTGAACAGGGGAAAGGTAAGAGTATAGACCCTGCAATGATTAAAGGCAGTGTGTGCCCTGCTGGGCTTTTAACCCAATGCCTGCAGAGGTTAAACCGCTGCATGCACAATGCCAGAAAAAAACACTATACTCCGCGAACCCATAACTGGTGTCAAGGTGTAGCAGTGAAAAGGGGGCAGAGTCACAAGGGGTAGTTCCTGGTAGTCAAGTCTGCAACAAGTACAAATCCGAGACTTAATATGTTCTGGCTTAGAAAAGACGATGCATTTTAAAATATCTCCTGGGGTTCAGTCACCTGCTACAGAGACCTTTGTGCCCAACAACCTTCGGGGAATAATGATATAGGCCGGTGGGGGGTTGCTGGTGGTATGGGAAAAGAGGACTGCGGGGAGGTGTGAAGGGGGGTTGCTGGTGGTAGGGGGGAAGATGACCTGGGGGGGTCATAGAATAGAGAGCACACACCCTCCTACATGTAATACAATACTGCAATCCCCCTCCCCCCAGCAAACCCCCTACTGTCTACAGTGTATGTCACTCCTCTAAGAGAACCGGGGGCCCCAGGAGGAGCCTCGAGAGTGAGCAGTAAAAGCACCAAAAGGAGTGACACACTGGATGGGGCAGAGAGAGGGACAGAGGGTCAGGGACAGGACCGCACACAGGAGCAGCAAAGAACACTCTCCTTGTAATATTTGTGACTCCCAGAGTTAAGGGAGGCATGAGTAGGGTGGGGGACACAGAGAAACACCCCTGTAACAGGATATTATAGGTCCACGTTACAATGGCGACAAGGATTGGGCCACTTTAAAGAACAGGCCTGCGCTGCAATAATCTGCCTCGCCGCATGTCGCATTGTGAACAGACCCTAGGTGGCGGGTCTTGAACAGGGCTGCATGGGGAAAGTAACTCACCCTCTCCCTCTGGTTCTCACTCGGCCACCTGCAGCGGCCACGAGGGGGGTGAGTGGGTAACGAGGAGCACGTGGACTGTGCCAGAATCACCTCAAGGAATAGGAGGCAGTCCACTGCTACCAGAGGGCACTCACACACTACAAAACACACCTCACAACTGCTGCGCACAAGGCCCCTGCGCAGTGAACTATGCTTGCTGCACTTCACTGTACAACAGTAGTGAACGATGCTTGCTGCACATCACTGACAACAGCAATGAACGATGCTTGCTGCACATCAGTGCACAACAGTAGTGAACGATGCTTGCTGCACATCACTGTGCAACAGTAGTGAACAATGCTTGCTGCACATCAGTGTATAACAGTAGTGAACAATGCTTGCTGCACATCAGTGCACAACAGTAGCGAACGATGCTTGCTGCACATCACTGTACAACAGTAGTGAACGATGCTCGCTGCACATCACTGTACAACAGCAGTGAACGATGCTTGCTGCACATCGAAGTACAACAGTAGTGATTGATGCTTGCTGCACATCAGAGTACAACAGTAGTGATCGATGCTTGCCGCACATCACTGTACAACAGCAGTGAACGATGCTTGCTGCACATCAGTGTACAAAAGTAGTGAACGATGCTTGCTGCACATCACTGTACAACAGTAGTGAACGATGCTTGCTGCACATCACTGTGCAACAGTAGTGAACGATGCTTGCTGCACATCAGTGTACAACAGTAGTGATCGATGCTTGCTGCACATCACTGTACAACAGTAGTGAACAACACTTACTGCACATCAATGTACAACAGTACTGAACGATGCTCGCTGCACATCACTGTAGAATAGCAGTGAACAATGCACGCTGCGCATATCACTGTACAACAGTAGTGAACGATGCTTGCTGCACATCACTGTGCATCAGTAGTGAACAATGCTTGCTGCACATCAGTGTACAACAGTAGTGAACGATGCTTGCTGCACATCACTGTAGAGGTGGAGAAGTGTGGCACAATGGTTAGAGCGGCAGACCCTGATGCAGAGATCTGGCCCGGGACCAGGGTTCAATTCCCGTCTAGGCGGGTCTTGGGCTCAATTCCCTTGGGCCAGATAATTCTTGCCTCGGTGCCTAATCTAATTAATGAGTCCCACTCTGTAACTCTGGGCAATAGCTTGCTTAATCTCCACAATGGCCCTGACAGCGCTTGGATGCCTGGCTTCACCCTGGGGGTTGCCCAGGAGTGGGCGCCTCACAGGAAAAAGCCAGGAGGGGCTCCACAGCGGTATGCGTACAGCGCCTTGAGACCCTAACGGTGAGTAGTGCGCTATACAAGTGTGAAGTTTACGTTTACTGTACAAAAGTAGTGAACGATGCTCGCTGCACATCAGTGTACAACAGTAGTGAATGATGCTTGCTACACATCACTGTGCAACAGTAGTGAAAGACGCTTCCTGCACATCACTGTACAACAGCAGTGAACAATGCTTGTTGCACATCACTGTACAACAGTAGTGAATGATGCTCGCTGCACATCACTGTACGACAGTAGTGAACGATGCTCGCTGCACATCAGTGTACAACAGTGAAGAAGGGTTGCAGCTTCAAGTATTGAGGAATCCTATAGAGGCCTAGCACAGGCAGTTACATTACCCTGAGAGAAGAGGGTACCATCCCTCAAAACCTCAATGTCGTCACGGCAGGCATCTTCGAGCAATCGAGCAGTTCATCATGAGGGGCCCCACAGCAACACAAGACCAGCCCAGCACCATCTAATGTGTCAGAGGTCTGCAGTGTCCTGAGTATGGTGAATTACTGTGAGAGATTCATCAAGGACCTCACATCCCTCACACAGCCACTACCAGAACTCACCAAAACCGCTGCACCATGGACCAGGGGACAGAAAGAGGTAGAGACATTCCAGCAGCTGACACCATCCAAGCTTACTCTGATCCACCACAAGAACATGGACACCAGCCCAACCAGGCTACGGACAGCACTGTCACAACAACAGTAATGGGGGGGGATGTGTACTATGCAAGTAAAGCGCTCACCCCAGTGGAGCAGAGATATCCTCAGATTGAAGGAGAAGACATAGTCCTTCATTGGGCTTGCAGAAACTTCCATCTGAATGCCTATGGACACCTCTTTGTGTCTGAAACACCAGAAGCTGGTGATCTCACTGTTTCAAGGGTCGCGTCAAAGTCACTTCCAAGAAAAGACAAGTGGGTTCTCCACCTGGAAGAATATTCGTTCAGTGTCATTTGCAATCCTCGGTCCTTGATCCCAGCATCCCAGAGCAGACTGCCTTCCCAGGTGGCAGTTACCCTGGCCTGGTTGAACCCCCTTTGCCCCTGTGTCACTCACCCCGGGACTGGTTGCCCCTTCCCTCCCCTCCCAGTGTCTCTCACCACAGAAGCAGGAAGTAAGTTTGTGCTCACGGGGCCTCGCTGTATATCAGAGGATTCACGTGGGGCCCTGCTATGCAGTGCAGCCTAGACCAGTGGTGCCCGGTAATGGCAGTAGGGTGGGGCCAGCCCCCCAGTGCTCACCCCTCATCCTATGTAACTCCCCCAGCACCCACCCCCGCATAACAGGAAGGAGCAGAAACCAAGGAAAGAGCAGAGCAGTGCGGACAACGAACCTCACAGGGGGCTGCAAAGCCCCCCCACGGTGTGTAACATTTTATCCTTCCCAGAAAGAAGTCAACCAGAGTCCCTTTACCCTGTGTAACACCGCTCCCGTGTCCCCATCTATCACCCCTGGAGGGGGAGGTGGTGCGGAAATACCCTAGTGATAGCAGGGGTTAAACTGTTATAGAGTGGACCTCACAGGGACACCAAATAAAAACACCCTATGCCCCACCCCTCTCCCACCATGAGTTCCAAGGACCAGAGCGCTTCCCAGGCCCGCAAGTGCTTCGGCACCTAATGAGGTGTTTTAAGAGCTATACAATAATAACCCACCTCTCTGCAGCCTCTCTTCCCCGTGCTTCAGGTATGTCTTCAGATACTCGATGCACCTCCCCTCCAGGTAGTCCGTCCTTCGATGGGGAATGATCCTCTCCTAGTTCCATCGCTGCTGTGTGATCCTGGCCGCATCCATGGACGCCGTCCAGGTCAGTCTGTCCTTGTCCAAGCTGATGAATTTGTGTCCGTCAAAGCCATCCTGATGGAACCCCCTATGGAGCCGTCATCCCAGAGCTCACAGCCGTACATCAGTTGGAGCAAGTGGAGACCTGAAGGGGAAGAAGAAAGAACAGTGTGGGGCCGAAGCAACAGCGTGAGAGATGGGGATAGACTGACGGCCTGAGGGGAGCAGAGTATGGACCCAAGGAGAGAGTGAAGGTCTGACACCTCCAGGAAGGGAGAGGGGAGCCAAGAAAGTTCCCGGACGGAGCACTCTCCCTGAAGCTCAGAGCCGGACATCACCTGGAACATGTGGAGACCTGAGGGGCAGGAGGGAGCAGAGTGAGGGGCTGAGGAGGGAGCGAGGGTCTGATACCTGGAGGTAGAGAGGGAAGCCAAGAACCCCCCTCGACTGAGCTATCCACCCAGAGTTCACGGATGGACATATAGGGCCTAATTGAGAGTTTAGGTGTTATTTCTCGCACCTGATAAATAATACCTCACACGTGTTATTTATCAGGTGGGATAATTAACACTTATTATGAGTTTTGGGGGAATACTGTGCTGATTTTGGTGTTTAATGCAACAAGATCCATAGAGTACAGAACATACAGTATGATTTTTATCTGCTTAAATGTAATGGCATTTGAGGTATATAACACATCCCATAATTATCAGATGCATTAAATACCTTCAAACTCGTAATTCCAGCCCATATGTAAACAGGGTTTACGCCTGGGTCGGAATATAACGAACAGGTCATATTCAGGTCTGTTCTGTGTGATGTGGAAAAACCGATCAGGAGGGGAGAGAAGTGTTGGGCTTGAAGGAACAAAGTGAGGGCCTGAGTAGGGAAAGGATCAGAGCGAGGGTCCGACATGTTGAAGCAGAGAGTGAAGGAACCCAACAAATTCCCACGGAACAATCATGCCGGAGTTCACAGCCAGACATAAATTGGAGCATGTGGAGACCTGACGGGGAGGGATGAAGAAGGGTGAGTGTCCGGACAGAGAGTGAAGGGATCAGAGAAACCCACTCATGACGGGAGAGGAGCACTGGGGACCAGACTAAAGTGAGATCTGATGGAGGGCAGTACAGAGTGTGTATGAAAGTGGGGAGCAGGAAACAGTGAGACCCTTGAGAAAGGTCAGAGGAGAATGGCTGGTCTTCTGTATTTACTAACCCCATCACTAACACACCCATGTCTCACGCTGCCCCATGGTTTACTCACACCCTCTACTGTAGATCCACCATCACTCACCCCCAGTGTGGTTGCCCCTTCCCTTGTGTCACTCACTCCAGATCTGGTTGACTGCT
Source organism: Pleurodeles waltl (assembly GCF_031143425.1). Classification (NCBI taxonomy): domain Eukaryota; kingdom Metazoa; phylum Chordata; class Amphibia; order Caudata; family Salamandridae; genus Pleurodeles; species Pleurodeles waltl. Next base: position 1,711,818,780 of record NC_090445.1, on the reverse strand, counting down.
GCCCCAGCCTGTGTCACTGGTGCACAGTGAGGTCTTCCCCCCACTTCCAGCAGGTGTCACTCACCCCCGTCTGACTGCTTTCCCAGGTGTTAGTTACCGTGGCCTTGTAGAACCCCCCTTTGCCCCTGTGTCACTCACGCTCGGACTGGTTGCCCCTTCCCTCCCCCCCAGTGTCTCTCACCACACGTCTGGTGCCCCTCCCCCGGTGTCATTCAACCCCGGTCTGGTTGCCCCTTCCCCACCAGTGCCTCTTACCCCCGGTCTGGTTGCCCCTCCCCTGGTGTCACTCACCCCTCCCTCTGGTTTCCCCTTCCCCGGTGTCACTCACCCGCAGTCTGGTTGATTTGCTCCATCACGGTCCTAACATCGTCCTTGAAGATCTGCTCGTTCAATAAGGTCTTTCTGTCTCCCTCTCCCAGTACTGGGGGTCCTCGGCGGTGATCTGCAACATCCAGGGGGACTGGGGAACCACCCTGCGGCTCTCACTGGTGTAACTGGAGATGGGGACGTCATCCACATACCCACTATGGAGAACTTAGGGACCCCGGGGAGGGGCCCTGAGAGGGAGGAGTAGAAGTACCGGAGGGAGGGTGAGCCTATGGGGAGAGGAAAAGAGTGTCAAAGAAGAGAGACCACCCCTCTCCCAAGGTAATATCTCCTCTCTGCCCCCAACATAACCCTCTCCAGTCCACAGTACCATCTACTGTGCATGTTACTCTTCCAAATAAACTGGACGCACACAAGGAGGGTCACAGAGAGGGAGGAGAAGTACTGGAGGGAGCAAGAGCTGGGTGGTGCCGGGAGGGGGATACCGATGGGCAGAGACCAAGAAACCCCAAGAGGGCACCCTACCTAAACCATGGCACCTTTATCGACCCTGCAGTAATTAAAGGCAGAGTGTGCCCTGCTGCGCATTTAACCCAATGCCTGCAGAGGTTAAACAGCTGTATACACAATGCCAGGAAAAAAAACTTTATTTCAAGAACCCATAACTGGTGTAAGGATGTGGCAGCGAAAAGGGGGCGGAGGCACAAGAGGTCGCTCCCGATAGCCAATGCTGCAACAAGGACGAGTCGGAGTCTCAATATGTTCTGGCTTAGAAAAGAGGCTGCATTTTAAAATATCTTCTGCGGTTCACTAACCTGCTACAGAGATCTTTCAGGGAATAATCGTATAGGCCAGGTGGGGGTTGGCTGGTGGTGTGAGAGAAGACGAATGGGGGGGTGGGATAGGGTTGCTGGTGGTATGAGAGAAGACGAATGGGGGGGGGGTCATAGAATAGAGAGCACACATCCTCCTACATGTAATACCTTCCATTTGCACATTTATACAATACTGCACTCACCCCCCCAACAAACCCCCTACTGTCTGCAGTGCATGTCATTCCTCTAAGAGAACTGGGGGCCCCAGGAGGAGCCTCGAGAGTGAGCAGTAGAAGCACCAGAGGGAGTGAGACCCTGGGGGGGGGGATGGAGAGAGGGACAGGGGGTCAGGGACAGGACCACACACAGGAGCAGCAAAGCACACTCTCCTTGTAATATTTGTGACTCCCAGAGTGAAGGGAGGCATGTGCAGGGTGGGGGGACACAGAGAAACACCCCTGTATCGGGATATTATGGGGGCGTGTTACAATGGCGACAAGGATTGGGCCACTTTAAAGAACAGGCCTGCGCTGCAATACTCTGCCTCGCCGCATGTCGCATTGTGAACAGACCCTAGGTGCCGGGTCTTGAACAGGGCTGCAGGGGGAAAGTAACTCACCCTCTCCCTCTGGTTCTCAACCGGCCACCTGCAGTGGCCACGAGGCGGGTGAGTGGGTAACGAGGAGCGCGTGGACCGTGCCAGAATCACCTCAAGGAATATGAGGCAGTCCACTGCTACCAGAGGGCACTCACACACTACAAAACACGCCTCACAACTGCTGTGCACAAGGCCCCTGCGCAGTGAACGATCCTTGCTGCACATCACTGTACAACAGCAGTGAACGATGCTTGCTGCACATCACTGTACAACTGCAGTGAACAATACTCGCTGCACATCACTGTACAACAGTAGTGAACGATGCTTGCTGCACATCACTGTACAACAGCAGTGAACAATGCTTGTTGCACATCACTGTACAACAGTAGTGAAGGATGCTTGATGCACATCAGAGTACAACAGCAGTGAACGATGCTTGTTGCACATCACTGTACAACAGTAGTGAAGGATGCTTGATGCACATCAGAGTACAACAGCAGTGAACGATGCTTGTTGCACATCACTGTACAACAGTAGTGAACGATGCTCGCTGCACATCACTGTACAACAGTAGTGAACGATGCTTGCTGCACATCAGGGTACAACAGTAGTGAACGATGCTTGCTGCACATCAGTGTACAACACACTGTACAACAGTAGTGAAGTATGCTTGCCGCACATCAGTATACAACAGTAGTGAACGATGCTTGCTGCACATCACTGTACAACAGTAGTGATCGATGCTTCCTGCACATCACTGACAACAGCACTGAACAATGCTTGCTGCACATCACTGTGCATCAGTAGTGAACAATGCTTGCTGCACATCAGTGTACAACAGCAGTGAAAGGTGATTGCTGCACATCACTGTACAACAGTAGTGATCGATGCTTGCTCCACATCAGTGTTCAACAGTAGTGAATGATGCTCGCTGCACATCACTGACAACAGTAGTGAACAATGCTTTCTGGTCCTCACTGGCAACAGTAGTGAACGATTCTCGCTGCACATCACTGGACAACAGTAGTGAATGATGCTCGCTGCACATCAGTTTACAAAGTAGTGAATGATGCTTGCTGCACATCACTGTGCAACAGTAGTGAACGAAGAAGGCTGCACATCTCTGTACAACAGGAGTGAACGATGATAGCTGCACATCACTGTACAACAGCAGTGAATGATGCTTGCTGCATATAACTTTACAACAGTAGTGAACGATGCTTGCTGCACATCACTGTACAACAGCAGTGAACGAAGCTTGCAGCAGATCACTGTACAACAGCAGTGAACGATGCTTGCTGCACACCACTGTACAACACCTACAACAGCAGTGAACGATGCTTGCTGCACATCACTGTATAACTGCAGTGAACGAAGAATGCTGCACATCTCTGTACAACAGGAGTGAACGATGGTATCTGCACATCACTGTACAACAGCAGTGAGTGATGCTTGCTGCATATCACTTTACAACAGTAGTGATTGATACTTGCTCCACATCATTGTACAACAGTAGTACATGATGCTTGTTGCACATCAATGTACAACAGTAGTGATCGATGCATGCTGCACATCAGTGTACAAAAGTAGTGAACGATGCTTGCTGCACATCACTGTACAACAGTAGTGAAGGATGCTTGCGGCACATCAGTGTACAACAGTAGTGAAGGATGCTTGCTGCACATCACTATACAACAGTAGTGAAGGATGCTTGCTGCACATCAGTGTACAACAGTAGTGAACGATGCTTGCTGCACATCAGTGTACAACAGTAGTGAATGATGCTTGCTGCACATCACTATACAACAGTAATGAAGGATGCTTGCTGCACATCAGTGTACAACAGTAGTGAATGATGCTTGCTGCACATCAGTGTACAACAGTAGCACATCACTGTACAACAGTAGTGAACGATGCTTGCTGCACATCTCTGTACAACAGGAGTGAACGATGCTCGCTGCACATCACTGTACAACAGTAGTGAACGACGTTCGCTGCACATCAGTGTAAAAAAGTAGTGAATGATGCTTGCTGCACATCACTGTGCAACAGTAATAAACAATGCGCGCTGCACATCACTGTACAGCAGTAGTGAACGATGCTTGCTGCACATCACTGTGCATCAGTAGTGAACAATGCTTGCTGCACATTAGTGTACAACAGCAGTGAAAGGTGCTTGCTGCACATCACTGTACAACAGTAGTGAACAATGCTTGCTGCACATCAGTGTGCAACAGCAGTGAACGATACTTGCTGCACATCAGTGTGCAACAGCAGTGAACAATACTTGTTGCACATCAGTGTACAACAGTAGTGATCGATGCATGCTGCACATCAGTGTACAAAAGTAGTGAATGATGCTTGCTGCACATCACTGTACAACAGTAGTGATTGATGCTCGCTGCACATCACTGAAAACAGTAGTGAACAATTCTTGCTGGACATCACTGGCAACAGTAGTGAACGATGATCGGTGCACATCACTGTACAACTGTAGTGAACGATGCTCGCTGCACATCAGTGTACAACAGTAGTGAATGATGCTCGCTGCACATCACTGTACAACAGTAGTGAACGATGCTTGCTGCACTTCGCTGTACAACAGTAGTGAACGATGCTTGCTGCAATTTGCTGTACAACAGTAGTGAACGATGCTTGCTGCACTTCGCTGTACAACAGTAGTGAACGATACTTGCTGCACATAACTGTGCATCAGTAGTAAACAATGCTTGCTGCACAGCACTGTGCAATAGTAGTGAAGGATGCTTGCTGCACATCAGTGTACAACAGCAGTGAACGATGCTTGCTGCACAGCACTGTACAACAGTAGTGAAGGATGCTTTCTGGTCCTCACTGGTAACAGTAGTGAACGATGCTCGCTATACATCACTGGACAACAGTAGTGAATGATGCTCGCTGCACATCAGTTTACAAAGTAGTGAATGATGCTTGCTGCACATCACTGTACAACAGCAGTGAACGATGCTTGCTGCACATCACTGTACAACAGCTACAACAGCAGTGAACGATGCTTGCTGCACATCACTGTACAACTGCAGTGAACAAAGCTTGCTGCACATCAGTGGACAACAGTAGCGAACGATGCTTGCTGCACATCACTGTACAACAGTAGTGAAGGATGCTTGCTGCACATCACTGACAACAGCAGTGAACGATGCTTGCTGCACATCACTGTACAACAGTAGTGGACGATGCTTGCTGCACATCAGTGTACAACAGTAGTGAACGATGTGTGCTGCACATCACTGTACAACAGTAGTGAAGGATGCTTGCTGCACATCAGTTTACAACAGTAGTGAACGATGCTTGCTGCACATCAGTGTACAACAGTAGTGAATGATGCTTGCTGCACATCACTGTACAACAGTAGTGAAGTATGCTTGCTGCACATCAGTGTACAACAGTAGTGAACGATGCTTGCTGCACATCAGTGTACAACAGAAGTGAACAATGCTCGCTGCACATCACTGACAACAGTAGTGAACAATTCTTGCTGGACATCACTGGCAACAGTAGTGAACGATGTTCGCTGCACATCACTGTACAACAGTAGTGAACGATGCTTGCTGCACATCAGTGTACAACAGTAGTGAATGATGCTCGCTGCACATCACTGTGCAGCAGTAGTGAACAATGCTTGCCGCACATCAGTGTACAACAGCAGTGAATGGTGCATGCTGCACATCACTGTACAACAGTAGTGAATGATGCTTGCTGCACATCAGTGTGCAACAGCAGTGAACGAAGCTTGCTGCACATCAGTGTACAACAGTGCACAAAAGTAAACGATGCTCGCTGCACATCAGTGTACAACAGCAGTGAACGATGCTTGTACACATCACTGTACAACAGTAGTGAACAATGGTCGCTGCACATCACTATACAACAGCAGTGAATGATGCTTGCTGCACATCAGTGTACAACAGTAGTGATTGATGTTTGCTGCACATCATTGTACAACAGTAGTGATCGATGCTTGCTGCACAATAGTGTACAACAGTTGTGAATGATATTTGCTGCACATCACTGTACAACAGTAGAGATCGATGGTTGCTCCACATCAGTGTACAACAGTAGTGAATGATGCTCGCTGCACATCACTGACAACAGTAGTGAACAATGCTTTCTGGACATCACTGGCAACAGTAGTGAACGATGCTCGCTGCACATCACTGTACAACAGTAGTGAACGATGCTCGCTGCACATCAGTGTACAAAAGTAGTGAATGATGCTTGCTGCGCATCAGTGTACAACGGCAGTAAAAGGTGCTTGCTGCACATCACTGTACAACAGTAGTGAACGATGCTTACTGCACATCAGTGTGCAACAGCAGTGAACAATACTTGCTGCACATCAGTGTACAACAGCAGTGAACGAAGCTTGCTGCACATCACTGTACAACAGCAGTGAACGATGCTTGCTGCACACCACTGTACAACAGCTACAACAGCAGTGAACGATGCTTGCTGCCCATCACTGTATAACTGCAGTGAACGAAGCTTGCTGCACATCACTGTACAACAGCAGTGAACGATGCTTGCTGCACATCAGTGTACAACAGCAGTGAACGAAGCTTGCTGCACATCAGTGTACAACAGTAGTGAACAATGCTTGCTGCACATCACTGTAGAGGTGGAGAAGTGTGGCACAATGGTTAAAGCGGCAGACCCTGATGCAGAGTTCTGGCCCGGGACCAGGGTTCAATTCCCGCCTAGGCGGGTCTTGGGCTCAATTCCCTTGGACCAGATAATTCTCGCCTCAGTGCCTAATCTAATTAATGGGTCCCACTCTGTAACTCTGGGCAATAGCTTGCTTAATCTCCACAATGGCCCTGACAGCGCTTGGATGCCTGGCTTCATCCTGGGGGTTGCCCAGGAGTGGGCGCCTCACAGGAAAAAGCCAGGACGGGTTCCACAGCGGTATGCGTACAGCGCCTTGAGACCCTAACGGGTGAGTAGTGTGCTATACAAGTGCAAAGTTTACGTTTTAGGTTTACTGTACAACAGTAGTAGACGATGCTCTCTGCACATCAGTGTACACCAGTAGTGAACGATGCCTGCTGCACATCACTGTGCAACAGTAGTGAACAATGCTTGCTGCACATCACTGCACAACAGTAGTGAACAATGCTTGCTGCACATCACTGCACAACAGTAGTGAACGATGCTTGCTGCACATCAGTGTACAATAGCAGTGAACGATGCTCGCTGCACATCACTGACAACAGTAGTGAACAATGCTTGCTGCACATCACTGCACAACAGTAGTGAACGATGCTTGCTGCACATCAGTGTACAATAGCAGTGAACGATGCTCGCTGCACATCACTGTACAACAGTAATGATGCACATCCCTGTACAACAGTAGTGAACGATGCTCGCTGCACATCACTGTACAACAGTGAAGAAGGAGGGCAGCTTCAAGTATTGAGGAATCCTATAGAGGCCTAGCACAGACGGTTACATTACCCTGAGAGAAGAGGGTACCATCCCCCAAAACCTCAATGTCGTTACGGCAGGCATCTTCGAGCAATCGAGCAGTCCATCACGAGGGGCCCCACAGCAACACAAGACCAGCCCAGCCCCATCTAATGTGTCAGAGGTCTGCAGTGTCCTGAGTATGGTGAATTACTGTGAGAGATTCATCAAGGACCTCACATCCCTCACACAGCCGCTACAAGAACTCACCAAAACCGCCTCACCATGGACCAGGGGACAGAAAGTGGTAGAGACATTCCAGCAGCTGACACCATCCAAGCTTACTTTGATCCACCAGAAGAACATGGAACTGTCTGTAGACACCAGCCCAACCACGGTATGGACAGCACTGTCACAACAACAGTAATGGGGGGCCCCTTTGCCCTCTGCAAGCAAAGCGCTCACCCCAATGGAGCAGAGATATCCTCAGATTGAAAGAGAAGCAATAGTCCTTCATTGGGCTTGCAGAAACTTCCATCTGAATGCCTATGGACACCTCTTTCTGTCTGAAACACCAGAAGCTGGTGACCGCACTGTTTCAAGGGTCTGTTTCAAAGTCACTTCCAAGTAAAGAAAATGGGTTCCCCACATGCAAGAATATTTGTTCTGTGTCATATGCAATCCTGGGTCCTTGGTCCCAGCATCCGAGAGCAGCAACCCAATGTGCAGAGCACAAGACACAGAAGAATACATCTGGTACATAATGGAGAAGTCCAGGTCTCAGCCCATAAGACCTGATGCCATTGTGACAGCCAACGATAGGACGACTGCCTCAAGGTAGCAAAAGCAGCGATCAAGGTTGGTACTTGAAACCTGCTAGAATCACATTGGGGGCAGAGAATGCAAGAAGCCCACAAAGTGCTAGGGGCCCCGCACAATGTGCACCACGAACTAGCCGCAACCCTGGAAGGGTGCTTACAGAGAGGCCACTGCAGGGTAATACTACACAGGTTAGAGACACGAGCAGTACAACTAGCCCACGTCAGACATCAAGGCATGCTAAAAACCAAGAATCGCCTTCGGAACAAGGTGTGGTTTCCCCCTGTGGACGAGACGGTGGAGACCCCTGTCTGAAGCTGCATCCTGTGCCAGGCTGTGGGGCGACAGACCCCCTCCTCCAATCACAGAACATGGAACGCGACAACCGTGGATCAGTGTCGGCATGGACTTCAGAAGCTTTCCTAATTGCTGGTTGTCATCATCAACAACTACTCAAAATATTGAACTAGTAACTACCATGGTGGCTAAGAAGGTGCTCCCCAAACTATAAAAAGTTATGGCTGCCCATGAGCGTTTGAAAGAACTGAGAACAGCCAGGAAATGCAGACTACCTGACATCCTACAGCATACAACACTCACGGATAACTTCCAAGCCATCGCAAGCCAATGGGGAGGTGGAGCACTTTGAGAGAACATTCAACAGAGTGATTTGCAGAGCAACAACTCATAGAGTGGGCTCTCTACTTGTTTCTGAGTAAGGACGGGCTCCCCACACTAAGACCAGGGTAGCCCCAGTCATGTGTGTCATGTGTGCAGGGACCGAGTGACACAAGACACTATGGGGGTCATTCTGACCCCGGTGGGCGGCGGGAGCCGCCCGCCTGGAGGGAACCGCCAGAATACCGCTGCGCGGTCAAAAGACCGCCGCGGGTATTCTGGGTTTCCCACTGGGCTGGCGGGCGACCGCCAAAAGGCCGCCCGCCAGCCCAGTGGGAAACAGCCCTCCATGAGGATGCCGGCTCCGAATGGAGCCGGCGGAGTGGAGGATGTGCGACGGGTGCAGTTGCACCCGTCACGAATTTCAGTGTCTGCTCAGCAGACACTGAAATTCTTTGTGGGGCCGCCATGGAGGATTCTGCAGGGCAGCGGAAAACCGGCAGGAGACCGCCGGTTTTCCTGTTCTGACCGCGGCTGAACCGCCGCGGTCAGAATACCCTGCGGAGCACCGCCAGCATGTTGGCGGTGCTCCCTCCAACCCTGGCCCCGGCGGTCCTTGACCGCCGGGGTCAGAATCACCCCCTATACCATATCACCTGACCATCAATGATCAGCAGACCTTACGCCGCCGCCGTCAGGCTGAAGAAGACAGCAGAGTCTGTGGAAGGGCAAAAATACATCGATGTGGGGGACGAGCTGTTACTGAAAGTCCAGTGCACTGGGAGCAAGTTCTGGTTGCCCTATGAGCCTGAGCCAGGGCCAGAGACGCAGCAGAAGAGATTTAATCACAGCGAAGTGATGCAACCGTAACAAGAATCATATTGTTCTGCATATTATACATGGGTCGAGTCGAACCACAGGCCGGCAGAGAAGACTTGCTGCCAACCCTGGCTGAAGGGCCAGAGGAAGATGGACCACCAGCACATGCCTCCCCACCCCACCGTACTGAACACGTTCCCTTCCAACCGAACACTGCCCCCCAGCACCGCCACACAGGAGACATGCACAGACAATAGAAAACACAGAGATGGGACCAGACTACAGCACCATGTCCACCTATCAGATGAAGGAGTTATGTATGGCCAGAGGGTGGAGGATTCCCAGTAGTGGGGACAGAAAGGTCCTTGTAATTTTATTGGGCACCAATTTGAAATGCTGGGTGAAAGGGATGAGGGAGGGAAACATGGTAGTTGGAGGAGAGCGCTGGTCAATCAGGCCCTAGGATCCCCTTAGGACAGGTCTATCCCAGACACACACCAAGTGTATCCCCAAGTGTATCCCCTAATGCATCTTCCAGGGAGTCACAAATGCACACACACCACCTTTAGTTTCTAGAATAATTCAGGTCTGTATACCACCTCTGATTTCTAGGGTACCACCGTTGCCAATCAGGAGTAAATCTCTTGTGTGGGTTGAGTTTACGAGAGACCCTGAACTTGTAGTTGGCACTTTAGAAAGTTAAGACCGAGGAAGATGAGAAGGACAGAGAGTTCAAGAGGGAGAAGAGTTGAGACAGAAGGAATGGGCCCGGGAAGAGGAATTGGAAGAGGTGGAGGGGGAAACAAAGAGAGTGGGAGGAGAAGCAGAAGGGAAATGAAAGAGCTGAAGAAAGGATGTATTTTAAGCAAGATAAACTTAGGGCGGCAGCAACAATAACTTCATCTGAGATAGGTACCTCTGCATCCAGTTCAGGCCAGGTTGTGGCCAAGGTTCCAAAAGGTCTTCTGCATGTAAATGTTGAAGGACTGGATATCTGGGAATGGTTTGTGAATTTTGAAGACGCTTGTAATGCGCAGGCCCTAAATGAGGAGTCTAAGACAGCTGCCTTAATGGGTGCATGCCAGTAGAAGGGACAGCAGTCACTGGGGGACACCTGTGGAAGACCATGTGGCCTCTGAGCGAACGAAGGAAGCTATTAGGTTGTTTGCAGTGAAGTCAACTCAGCACCTTCAGAGAATCAGGGACCGCACAAGAGTGTGTGGTGCTCAGTTTGAGTCTTAAATTCAAGGTGGATTACGTGATTGGAATTAATGTGTAAGAGGGAAGTCGGTCAAGGACTTTCAGACCTTAAACCAGTTGATGGCACAGAGTGACCAGGGAGGAGTGCTCTACCACACTTAGGCAATACCTGTCCCATCTGATAGAAAGTGCCTTTTTCAATCAGATGGTGCGATGCTCACAATTCAACTACTGAAAACATTATATAACATCTGTAGTGCGAAGTCATACTCAGATGGTACAATGTTCCCAGATTGGGGATAACACGCACTGAACAGACAGGACGCAGCAGGTTTTTACTGGAATTCAATCAGTGCTGTTCCCTGTTACTAATATCACTGCGTCATATATCACACTGGACTGGGAACGCATCGAGTTTCACAGGTTAAAGGAGAGGGTTGAATGAGATTATTGGTAACTTATTAATAACTTATATATTCTACCGAACAGTCAGTCGGGCTGAGGAAGGGGAGCTCTGCAAAGACTTCTTCCTGCACCTGAGACTGGTAGTCTCCCTGCAGGTGAGGGGAAATCACCCAGGGGAACCACCTGCCCTGGAGCCTGGAGCACCAGAGCCTGCTGCTTGCTAACACCAGTGTGCCCTGTGAGGAAGAGGAGAGCCCTGTCGAGTAGACTCCTTGTGAAGTGCTTGGATGATGGCGGCTGACCAAAAGACCCTAAATGTATCATTTGTATTTGTTTTTTAAGAAATCTTAACGCTGGTGTGCACCTAATTTTAAGAAACCGTAAACATCCCCTTATAACTGTTTTCTGCTCACTACAGGACACAGCTTTCTAAACAGCAAAACACGCAAGAATGTCCAACATTTATTGTTCTGCATTTTACAGGTGAAAATACAGATGGTGGCAATGAGCATCCTAAACGGTTTACATCTTTACACACTGTCCTCTCCTATGTGCTACACTGATTATCAGATGCAACTGATCCACACTCACAGCGCTCGCACTGTGTTGCACTGATTCCTACACATCCCTCTTCTGGTTTACACTGATTCCCACACATCCTTCTCCTGTGTTACACTAATCCCGAACGCCCCTCTTCTGTGTTACACTAATCCACACTCACAGACCTCTCACTGCATTACACTGATTCCCACACATCCCTCTTCCGTGTTACACTAATCCACACTCACAGCCCTCTCTCTGCGTTACGCTGGTTCCCTCACATCCCCCTTCTGTGTTACACTAATCCACACTCACAGCCCTCTCACTGCGTTACGCTGGCTCCCTCACATCCCCCTTCTGTGTTATACTAATCCACACTCACAGCCCTCTCACTGCGTTACGCTGGTTCCCTCACATCCCCCTTCTGTGTTATACTAATCCACACTCACAGCCCTCTCACTGCGTTACCCTGGATCCCTCACATCCCCCTTCTGTGTTATACTAATCCACACTCACAGGCCTCTATCTGCGTTATGCTGGTTCCCTCACATCCCCCTTCTGTGTTACACTAATCCACACTCACAGCCCTCTCACTGCGTTACGCTGGTTCCCTCACATCCCCCTTCTGTGTTATACTAATCCACACTCACAGCCCTCTCACTGTGTTACCCTGGATCCCTCACATCCCCCTTCTGTGTTATACTAATCCACACTCACAGCCCTCTCACTGCGTTACGCTGGCTCCCTCACATCCCTCTTCCGTGTTACACTAATCCACACTCACAGCCCTCTCTCTGCGTTACGCTGGTTCCCTCACATCCCCCTTCTGTGTTATACTAATCCACACTCACAGCCCTCTCACTGCGTTACGCTGGCTCCCTCACATCCCCCTTCTGTGTTATACTAATGCACACTCACAGCCCTCTCACTGCGTTACGCTGGTTCCCTCACATCCCCCTTCTGTGTTATACTAATCCACACTCACAGCCCTCTCATTGCGTTACCCTGGATCCCTCACATCCCCCTTCTGTGTTATACTAATCCACACTCACAGGCCTCTATCTGCGTTATGCTGGTTCCCTCACATCCCCCTTCTGTGTTACACTAATCCACACTCACAGCCCTCTCACTGCGTTACGCTGGTTCCCTCACATCCCCCTTCTGTGTTATACTAATCCACACTCACAGGCCTCTCACTGCGTTACGCTGGTTCCCTCACATCCCCCTTCTGTGTTACACTAATCCACACTCACAGGCCTCTCACTGTGTTACGCTGGTTCCCTCACATCCCCCTTCTGTGTTACACTAATCCACACTCACAGCCCTCTCACTGCGTTACGCTGGCTCCCTCACATCCCCCTTCTGTGTTATACTAATCCACACTCACAGCCCTCTCACTGCGTTACGCTGGCTCCCTCACATCCCCCTTCTGTGTTATACTAATCCACACTCACAGCCCTCTCACTGCGTTACGCTGGTTCTCTCACATCCCCCTTCTGTGTTACACTTATCCACACTGACAAACCTCTCATTGCGTTACGCTGGTTCCCTCACATTCCCCTTCTGTGTTATACTAATCCACACTCACAGCCCTCTCATTGTGTTACGCTGGTTCTCTCACATCCCCCTTCTGTGTTCTACTAATCCACACTCACAGCCCACTCACTGCGTTACGCTGGTTCCCTCACATCCCCCTTCTGTGTTATACTAATCCACACTCACAGCCCTCTCACTGTGTTACCCTGGATCCCTCACATCCCCCATCTGTGTTATACTAATCCACACTCACAGGCCTCTCACTGCGTTACGCTGGTTCCCTCACATCCCTCTTCTGTGTTACACTAATCCACACTCACAGGCCTCTGACTGCATTACGCTGGTTCTCTCACATCCCCGTTCTGTGTTACACTAATCCACACTCACAAACCTCTTATTGCGTTATGCTGGTTCCCTCACATCCCCCTTCTGTGTTACACTAATCCACACTCACAGCCCCCTCTCTGCGTTACGCTGGCTCCCTCACATCCCCCTTCTGTGTTATACTAATCCACACTCACAGCCCTCTCACTGCGTTACCCTGGATCCCTCACATCCCCCTTCTGTGTTATACTAATCCACACTCACAGGCCTCTATCTGCGTTATGCTGGTTCCCTCACATCCCCCTTCTGTGTTACACTAATCCACACTCACAGCCCTCTCACTGCGTTACGCTGGTTCCCTCACATCCCCCTTCTGTGTTATACTAATCCACACTCACAGCCCTCTCACTGTGTTACCCTGGATCCCTCACATCTCCCTTCTGTGTTATACTAATCCACACTCACAGCCCTCTCACTGCGTTACGCTGGCTCCCTCACATCCCTCTTCCGTGTTACACTAATCCACACTCACAGGCCTCTCACTGCGTTACGCTGGTTCCCTCACATCCCCCTTCTGTGTTACACTAATCCACACTCACAGGCCTCTATCTGCGTTATGCTGGTTCCCTCACATCCCCCTTCTGTGTTACACTAATCCACACTCACAGCCCTCTCACTGCGTTACGCTGGTTCCCTCACATCCCCCTTCTGTGTTATACTAATCCACACTCACAGCCCTCTCACTGTGTTACCCTGGATCCCTCACATCCCCCTTCTGTGTTATACTAATCCACACTCACAGCCCTCTCACTGCGTTACGCTGGCTCCCTCACATCCCTCTTCCGTGTTACACTAATCCACACTCACAGGCCTCTCACTGCGTTACGCTGGTTCCCTCACATCCCCCTTCTGTGTTACACTAATCCACACTCACAGCCCTCTCACTGCGTTACGCTGGTTCCCTCACATCCCCCTTCTGTGTTATACTAATCCACACTCACAGGCCTCTCACTGCGTTACGCTGGTTCCCTCACATCCCCCTTCTGTGTTACACTAATCCACACTCACAGGCCTCTCACTGTGTTACGCTGGTTCCCTCACATCCCCCTTCTGTGTTACACTAATCCACACTCACAGCCCTCTCACTGCGTTACGCTGGCTCCCTCACATCCCCCTTCTGTGTTATACTAATCCACACTCACAGCCCTCTCACTGCGTTACGCTGGCTCCCTCACATCCCCCTTCTGTGTTATACTAATCCACACTCACAGCCCTCTCACTGCGTTACGCTGGTTCTCTCACATCCCCCTTCTGTGTTACACTTATCCACACTGACAAACCTCTCATTGCGTTACGCTGGTTCCCTCACATTCCCCTTCTGTGTTATACTAATCCACACTCACAGCCCTCTCATTGTGTTACGCTGGTTCTCTCACATCCCCCTTCTGTGTTCTACTAATCCACACTCACAGCCCACTCACTGCGTTACGCTGGTTCCCTCACATCCCCCTTCTGTGTTATACTAATCCACACTCACAGCCATCTCACTGTGTTACCCTGGATCCCTCACATCCCCCATCTGTGTTATACTAATCCACACTCACAGGCCTCTCACTGCGTTACGCTGGTTCCCTCACATCCCTCTTCTGTGTTACACTAATCCACACTCACAGGCCTCTGACTGCATTACGCTGGTTCTCTCACATCCCCGTTCTGTGTTACACTAATCCACACTCACAAACCTCTTATTGCGTTATGCTGGTTCCCTCACATCCCCCTTCTGTGTTACACTAATCCACACTCACAGCCCCCTCTCTGCGTTACGCTGGCTCCCTCACATCCCCCTTCTGTGTTATACTAATCCACACTCACAGCCCTCTCACTGCGTTACCCTGGATCCCTCACATCCCCCTTCTGTGTTATACTAATCCACACTCACAGGCCTCTATCTGCGTTATGCTGGTTCCCTCACATCCCCCTTCTGTGTTACACTAATCCACACTCACAGCCCTCTCACTGCGTTACGCTGGTTCCCTCACATCCCCCTTCTGTGTTATACTAATCCACACTCACAGCCCTCTCACTGTGTTACCCTGGATCCCTCACATCTCCCTTCTGTGTTATACTAATCCACACTCACAGCCCTCTCACTGCGTTACGCTGGCTCCCTCACATCCCTCTTCCGTGTTACACTAATCCACACTCACAGGCCTCTCACTGCGTTACGCTGGTTCCCTCACATCCCCCTTCTGTGTTACACTAATCCACACTCACAGGCCTCTATCTGCGTTATGCTGGTTCCCTCACATCCCCCTTCTGTGTTACACTAATCCACACTCACAGCCCTCTCACTGCGTTACGCTGGTTCCCTCACATCCCCCTTCTGTGTTATACTAATCCACACTCACAGCCCTCTCACTGTGTTACCCTGGATCCCTCACATCCCCCTTCTGTGTTATACTAATCCACACTCACAGCCCTCTCACTGCGTTACGCTGGCTCCCTCACATCCCTCTTCCGTGTTACACTAATCCACACTCACAGGCCTCTCACTGCGTTACGCTGGTTCCCTCACATCCCCCTTCTGTTTTACACTAATCCACACTCACAGGCCTCTCACTGTGTTACGCTGGTTCCCTCACATCCCCCTTCTGTGTTACACTAATCCACACTCACAGCCCTCTCACTGCGTTACGCTGGCTCCCTCACATCCCCCTTCTGTGTTATACTAATCCACACTCACAGCCCTCTCACTGCGTTACGCTGGCTCCCTCACATCCCCCTTCTGTGTTATACTAATCCACACTCACAGCCCTCTCACTGCGTTACGCTGGTTCTCTCACATCCCCCTTCTGTGTTACACTTATCCACACTGACAAACCTCTCATTGCGTTACGCTGGTTCCCTCACATTCCCCTTCTGTGTTATACTAATCCACACTCACAGCCCTCTCATTGTGTTACGCTGGTTCTCTCACATCCCCCTTCTGTGTTCTACTAATCCACACTCACAGCCCACTCACTGCGTTACGCTGGTTCCCTCACATCCCCCTTCTGTGTTACACTAATCCACACTCACAGGCCTCTGACTGCATTACGCTGGTTCTCTCACATCCCCGTTCTGTGTTACACTAATCCACACTCACACACCTCTTATTGCGTTATGCTGGTTCCCTCACATCCCCCTTCTGTGTTACACTAATCCACACTCACAGCCCTCTCATTGTGTTACGCTGGTTCTCTCACATCCCCCATCTGTGTTATACTAATCCACACTCACAGGCCTCTCACTGCGTTACGCTGGTTCCCTCACATCCCTCTTCTGTGTTACACTAATCCACACTCACAGGCCTCTGACTGCATTACGCTGGTTCTCTCACATCCCCGTTCTGTGTTACACTAATCCACACTCACACACCTCTTATTGCGTTATGCTGGTTCCCTCACATCCCCCTTCTGTGTTACACTAATCCACACTCACAGCCCCCTCTCTGCGTTACGCTGGCTCCCTCACATCCCCCTTCTGTGTTATACTAATCCACACTCACAACCCTCTCACTGCGTTACGCTGGATCCCTCACATCCCCCTTCTCTGTTATACTAATCCACACTCACAGCCCTCTCACTGCGTTGCCCTGGATCCCTCACATCCCCCTTCTGTGTTATACTAATCCACACTCACAGGCCTCTCACTGCGTTACGCTGGTTCCCTCACATCCCCCTTCTGTGTTACACTAATCCACACTCACAACCCTCTCACTGCGTTACGCTGGTTCCCTCACATCCCCCTTCTGTGTTATACTAATCCACACTCACAGCCCTCTCACTGCGTTATGCTGGTTCCCTCACATCCCCCTTCTGTGTTATACTAATCCACACTCACAGCCCTCTCACTGCGTTACGCTGGTTCCCTCACATCCCCCTTCTGTGTTATACTAATCCACACTCACAGCCCTCTCACTGCGTTACACTGGTTCCCTCACATCCCCCTTCTGTGTTATACTAATCCACACTCACAGCCCTCTCACTGCGTTACGCTGGTTCCCTCACATCCCCCTTCTGTGTTATACTAATCCACACTCACAGCTCTCTCACTGCGTTACGCTGGTTCCCTCACATCCCTCTTCTGTGTTATACTAATCCACACTCACAGCCCTCTCACTGCGTTACGCTGGTTCCCTCACATCCCCCTTCTCTGTTATACTAATCCACACTCACAGCCCTCTATCTGCGTTACGCTGGTTCTCTCACATCCCCCTTCTGTGTTCTACTAATCCACACTCACAGCCCTCTCACTGTGTTACCCTGGATCCCTCACATCCCCCTTCTGTGTTACACTAATCCACACTCACAGCCCTCTCACTGCGTTACGCTGGCTCCCTCACATCCCTCTTCCGTGTTACACTAATCCACACTCACAGCCCTCTCTCTGCGTTACGCTGGTTCCCTCACATCCCCCTTCTGTGTTATACTAATCCACACTCACAGCCCTCTCACTGCGTTACGCTGGCTCCCTCACATCCCCCTTCTGTGTTATACTAATCCACACTCACAGCCCTCTCACTGCGTTACGCTGGTTCCCTCACATCCCCCTTCTGTGTTATACTAATCCACACTCACAGCCCTCTCACTGCGTTACCCTGGATCCCTCACATCCCCCTTCTGTGTTATACTAATCCACACTCACAGGCCTCTATCTGCGTTATGCTGGTTCCCTCACATCCCCCTTCTGTGTTACACTAATCCACACTCACAGCCCTCTCACTGCGTTACGCTGGTTCCCTCACATCCCCCTTCTGTGTTATACTAATCCACACTCACAGGCCTCTCACTGCGTTACGCTGTTTCCCTCACATCCCCCTTCTGTGTTACACTAATCCACACTCACAGGCCTCTCACTGTGTTACGCTGGTTCCCTCACATCCCCCTTCTGTGTTACACTAATCCACACTCACAGCCCTCTCACTGCGTTACGCTGGCTCCCTCACATCCCCCTTCTGTGTTATACTAATCCACACTCACAGCCCTCTCACTGCGTTACGCTGGCTCCCTCACATCCCCCTTCTGTGTTATACTAATCCACACTCACAGCCCTCTCACTGCGTTACGCTGGTTCTCTCACATCCCCCTTCTGTGTTACACTTATCCACACTGACAAACCTCTCATTGCGTTACGCTGGTTCCCTCACATTCCCCTTCTGTGTTATACTAATCCACACTCACAGCCCTCTCATTGTGTTACGCTGGTTCTCTCACATCCCCCTTCTGTGTTCTACTAATCCACACTCACAGCCCACTCACTGCGTTACGCTGGTTCCCTCACATCCTCCTTCTGTGTTATACTAATCCACACTCACAGCCCTCTCACTGTGTTACCCTGGATCCCTCACATCCCCCATCTGTGTTATACTAATCCACACTCACAGGCCTCTCACTGCGTTACGCTGGTTCCCTCACATCCCTCTTCTGTGTTACACTAATCCACACTCACAGGCCTCTGACTGCATTACGCTGGTTCTCTCACATCCCCGTTCTGTGTTACACTAATCCACACTCACAAACCTCTTATTGCGTTATGCTGGTTCCCTCACATCCCCCTTCTGTGTTACACTAATCCACACTCACAGCCCCCTCTCTGCGTTACGCTGGCTCCCTCACATCCCCCTTCTGTGTTATACTAATCCACACTCACAACCCTCTCACTGCGTTACGCTGGATCCCTCACATCCCCCTTCTCTGTTATACTAATCCACACTCACAGCCCTCTCACTGCGTTGCCCTGGATCCCTCACATCCCCCTTCTGTGTTATACTAATTCACACTCACAGGCCTCTCACTGCGTTACGCTGGTTCCCTCACATCCCCCTTCTGTGTTACACTAATCCACACTCACAACCCTCTCACTGCGTTACGCTGGTTCCCTCACATCCCCCTTCTGTGTTATACTAATCCACACTCACAGCCCTCTCACTGCGTTACGCTGGTTCCCTCACATCCCCCTTCTGTGTTATACTAATCCACACTCACAGCCCTCTCACTGCGTTACGCTGGTTCCCTCACATCCCCCTTCTGTGTTATACTAATCCACACTCACAGCCCTCTCACTGCGTTACGCTGGTTTCCTCACATCCCCCTTCTGTGTTATACTAATCCACACTCACAGCCCTCTCACTGCGTTACGCTGGTTCCCTCACATCCCCCTTCTGTGTTATACTAATCCACACTCACAGCTCTCTCACTGCGTTACGCTGGTTCCCTCACATCCCTCTTCTGTGTTATACTAATCCACACTCACAGCCCTTTCACTGCGTTACGCTGGTTCCCTCACATCCCCCTTCTCTGTTATACTAATCCACACTCACAGCCCTCTATCTGCGTTACGCTGGTTCTCTCACATCCCCCTTCTGTGTTCTACTAATCCACACTCACAGCCCTCTCACTGCGTTACGCTGGATCCCTCACATCCCCCTTCTGTGTTATACTAATCCACACTCACAGGCCTCTCACTGTGTTACGCTGGTTCCCTCACATCCCTCTTCTGTGTCACACTAATCCACACTCACAGGCCTCTCACTGCATTACGCTGGTTCTCTCACATCCCCCTTCTGTGTTATACTAATCCACACTCACAACCCTCTCACTGCGTTACGCTGGTTCCCTCACATCCCCCTTCTGTGTTACACTAATCCACACTCACAGCCCTCTCTCTGCGTTACGCTGGCTCCCTCACATCCCTCTTCTGTGTTACACTAATCCACATTCACAGGCCTCTCACTGTGATACGCTGGCTCCCTCACATCCCCCTTCTGTGTTACACTAATTCACTCACAGCCTTCTCACTGCATTACGCTGGTTCCCTCACGTCTACCTTCTGTGTTATACTAATCCACACTCACAGGCCTCTCACTGCGTTACGCTGGTTCCCTCACATCCCCCTTCTGTGTTATACTAATCCACACTCACAGGCCTCTCACTGCGTTTCGCTGGTTCCCTCACATCCCCCTTCTGTGTTATACTAATCCACACTCACAACCCTCTCACTGCATTACGCTGGTTCCCTCACATCCCCCTTCTGTGTTATACTAATCCACACTCACAGGCCTCTCACTGCGTTACGCTGGTTCCCTCACATCCCTCTTCTGTGTTACACTAATCCACACTCAGAAACCTCTTATTGCGTTACGCTGGTTCCCTCACATCCCCCTTCTGTGTTATACTAATCCACACTCACAGCCCTCTCACTGCGTTACGCTGGCTCCCTCACATCCCCCTTCTGTGTTACACTAATCCACACTCACAGCCCTCTCTCTGCGTTACGCTGGCTCCCTCACATCCCCCTTCTGTGTTATACTAATCCACACTCACAGCCCTCTCACTGCATTACACTGGTTCTCTCACATCCCCCTTCTGTGTTACACTAATCCACACTCACAGCCCTCTCTCTGCGTTATGCTGGTTCCCTCGCATCCCTCTTCTGTGTTACACTAATCCACATGCACAGCCCTCTCCCTGCGTTACGCTGGTTCCCTCACATCCCCCTTCTGTGTTACACTAATCCACACTCACAGGCCTCTCACTGCGTTACGCTGGATCCCTCACATCCCCCTTCTGTGTTATACTAATCCACACTCACAGGCCTCTCACTGCATTACACTGGTTCTCTCACATCCCCCTTCTGTGTTACACTAATCCACACCCACAGGCCTCTCACTGCGTTACGCTGGTTCCCTCACATCCCTCTTCTGTGTTATACTAATCCACACTCACAACCCTCTCACTGCGGTACGCTGGTTCCCTCACGTCTCCCTTCTGTGTTATACTAATCCACACTCACAACCCTCTCACTGCGTTACGCTGTTTCCACACATATCTCTTCTGTGCTACACTAATCCACACACAGCCCTCTTCCATGTTACACTACTCACAAACACCCCACTTTCGTGTTACACTAACCCACACTCACAGCCCTCTCTGTGTTACACTGATTCCCACACAGCCCTCTTTCATGTTACACTACTCACAAACACCCCACTTTCATGTTACACTAGCCCACACTCACAGCCCTCTATGTGTTACACTGATTCCCACACAGCCCTCTTATTCCCACACAGCCCTCTTCCATGTTACACTACTCACAAACACCCCACTTTCTTGTTACACTAACTCACACTCACAGCCCTCTCTGTGTTACACTGATTCCCACACAGCCCCCTTCCATGTTACACTACTCACAAACACCCCACTTTCTTGTTACACTAGCTCACACTCACAGCCCTCTCTGTGTTACACTGATTCCAAACATCCCTCTTCCATGTTACATGCTCACAAACACCTCACTTTCGTGTTACACTAACCTACACTCACAGCCCTCTCCGTGTTACACTGATTCCCACACATCCCTCTTCTGTGTTACACTGATTCCCACACAGCCCTCTTATTCCCACACAGCCTTCTTCCATGTTAAACTACTTACAAACATCCATCTTCGGTGTTACACTAACCCACACTCACAGCCCTCTCTGTGTTACACTGATTCCCACACAGCCCTCTTCCATGTTAAACAACTCACAAACACCCCACTTTCTTGTTACACTAACTCACACTCACAGCCCTCTCTGTGTTACACTGATTCCCACACAGCCCTCTTCCATGTTACACTACTCACAAACATCCATCTTAGGTGTTACACTAACCCACACTCACAGCCCTCTCCGTGTTACTTATTCCACACATCCCTCTCCCATGTTACATGCTCACAAACACCCCGTGTTATACTAATCTCCACATACAGCTCCCACCCCGTGTTACACTGATCACCACACACAGCCCCTCCCCTGTGTTACACTGATCTCCACATACAGCCCTCACCCTATGTAGGAAAGTGCCCCTTTTGGCATGGTTACCCCCCCCCCAACATTTTGCCTGATATTGATGCTGACTTGACAGAGTGTGCTGGGATCCTGCTAACCAGGCCCCAGCACCAGTGTTCTTTCTCAAAACTGAACCATTGTTTCCACAATTGGCACACCCCTGGCACACAGATAAATCCCTTGTAAAAGGTACCAGTGGCACCAAGAGCTCCTCTGTAACCAGGGAGGGTCCCTAAGGGCTGCAGCATGTATTGAGCAACCCTAAAGGACCCCTCACCAAACACATGCACACTCCCATTGCAGCTTGTGTGTGTTGAGGAGGATTAAAAATGTAAAGTTGACATGCCATCCCTCTCAGCATGCCATGCCCAGAAACCACTGCCTGTGGCATAGGTAAGTCACCCCTCTAGCAGGCCTTACAGCCCTAAGTCAGGGAGCATTCAACCACAAGTAAGGGCACAGCTGCATGAGCAATATACCCCTACAGTGTCTAAGTCCATTCTAACACATTGTAAGTGCAGTGTGGCCATACTGAGTACATGACCTGGGTGTCACGGTTTTCAATGGGCTTACCGTCGAAGTTGAGAAGAGTTGGGGAACGGCCCTGGTTCCGGCAGGTTCTGCTCTGGCCGAGGTAGGGGCGACCCCTTCCGGTAGCCACGGTGCTGTTTGGCAAGAGCAAGCCACTACAGTCCGTGCCCTCCAGAAGGAGTCCCAGAGGAAAAACCCCAGTAGGGTAAAAAGCCTCCACAGGAACTCCCTGAAACGAAAGGAGGACACCAAGGCGTTAGGACTGAAGATCAGGAAGACTGGAGAACGAAGACAGGTCAGGAAACACTGGATTCACAGGAAGAAACCAGTCAGACCGTGACTACCACCAAGGAGTGTTGCAACGCAATGAACAAGCAGCTGAATTCCCCTTATATACCTCTAGACAGGAAGTAGGAAACAGGAAGTAGAAACACCACCATCTTGGATTGGGGAAGAGAAGGTAATAGTGAATCAGTTACATGCGTCTAATACAGAGAAACAATGCATGCTGGGAAGAGAGGAAGTGGTCAGCATGCTGGGAAAGGAAAAAGGCAGGTATAAAAATACCACCATGTGCAAGGGTTCGGCTTTTGCCTGGAGACATTGGTAAGTGGTGAGCAGATGTAATTGTAGTAATGCAGGGAAACTAGATGTAAAGCGCACTAATGCGCTATACGCGGTCAGGCCAGAAACCCACTCGGGGTCTCAAGCCCTGCCGCGTCTGCCTTTATGGCAGAGCTTAAAGAAAGGGGCGCGCGAGTACCGCCCCTAACCAGGCCCCTGGAATTACCCACGGCTTGCGCCCAAGCCGCGGCATCCCCCGCGGCCTGTGTGCCAGCCGCGGCTTCTCCCGCGGCTCGCCCACAGGCCGCGGCATAAACAGAATGCCGCGGCGACTTGAGACCGCGGCCGCGGCCGCCGCAAGAGCCGCGGCCGCCGTGGCATGACACTGGGTGCTTGTCATTACGAATACTACAGCTCCATGATGGCTTCACTGAAGTCTGGGAAGTTTGGTATCAAACTTCCTAGCACAATCAACCCACACTGATGCCAGAGTTGAATTTATTGCAAAATGCACACAGAGGGCATCTTAGAGATGTTCCCAGTATTTTACCCAACCCTTTAGTGTACGATTGACCAGTCTGTGCAAGCCTGCCACTAAAAGACAAGTTTCTGACCCCATGGGGGTGGGCAGTGAGGGCCTTTGTGCTCTCTGGGGTCAGAAACAAAGCCTGCTCTGGGTGGAGGTGCTTCACACCTCCCCCCTGCAGAAACTGCAACACTTGGCGGTGAGCCTCAAAAGGCTCAGGCCTCCTGTTACAGTGCCCCAGGGAACTCCAGCCAGTGGAGACCCCTGCCGCCCGGACAAAGCCCCACTTTTGGCGGCAAGTCTGGCAGGAAAATTAAGTAAAACAGGGAGGCGTGACCACTCCAGCTAGGACTACCCCTAAGGTGCCCAGAGCTGAAGTGAACCCCTCCCTGCAGAATCCTCCATCTTGGTTTGGAGGACAAGGACCAACCGGGTTAGGACTGTGTCCTCCCTTCCCAAAGGGAATGGACCCTGTAAGGGAGTAGTCACCCTCAGGGACAGTAGCAATTGGCTACTGCTCCCTGACCCCTGTAACACCCCTAAATCTAGGATTTAAGGGCTCCCCTGAAACTAGCTTGTCAGATTCCTGGTGACCTAAAGACAAGAAAAAAGAAAAAGGACTGCTAATCCGTCTCCCCTGCAGAGAATAGTCCAGCCACCAACTGACTTGGCCCCAGCCCTACCGTGGCTACCACGAGTCCTGCCCACTCTGCACCTGACATGCATGGCCCGCGTCTGTAGGAGGCTGGCCTGGTGGGTACCTATGGTACTTACACATTATACCAGGTCCAGGTATCCCTTATTCGTGTAGTGTAGTCAGTGTCTAGAAGCCAAGCTCTCTAGAGGTAGCTGTGGATGAGCAGCCATGGCTTATCTAGGGGACATGCAAAGCTCATGCAATACCACTGTAGTCACACTTAGTACTTACACACACAAAAGAAAACACAAAAATAAAGATACTTTATTTTGGTGACACAAATACCAAAAATACCATAGAGACTATACTCCCTTAGGAGGTAAGTAATACACAAATTATTATATACTAGTATGCAGACATAGGCATACAAACAGTTAGAAAACAGTGCAATTAGTGAAAATCACAATAGTTAGAAACAGGCTTAGGGGGAGCACAAACCATATACTAAGAAAGTGGAATGCGAACGTCGGTCCCCCACCTAGGCAAGTGTAGTGTGTAGAGGGGTGCTGGGAGTCCTAGGAAAGCCCAAAGGTAAGTACCACAACCCACCCCAGCGACCAGGAAAACAGTACGTTTCCCAGAACACACACAGAGATGTAAAGATGAATATTGCAAACCAAAGAAGAGACTGCAAGACACCAACAGTGGATTCCTGGACAAGAAGACCTGTGAAAAAAGGGGACCAAGTCCAAGAAGCACAGAAGAGTCCAGGAAGGGCAGGAGCCCCTACCAACCCGGCTGAAGGTGCAAAAGGTGAACCACAGGAAAAGTCAGCATTGCACCCAAGAAGACGAAGTTGGGTTCCTGGAGGGTGCAAGTGATGTCCCACACCGGATGGAGGATTGCAGTCGGGTTTGCGTTGTCGGAGTCCGCCAACAAGCCTGGGCTCACACAAAGGTTGCTGTTAGCAGAAAATCAGAGAATAGCACTGCGGGGGACCAGGAAGGACCATGTGGACCCTACCCAGGAGGAAGACTGAGAGGGGGCCCTCAGCAACTCAGAGAGCTCACAGAAGACCAGGTAGCGCAAACAGGAGTCCAACAAGACGGGGACATGAAAGCTGCAGAGGAGGCTCACGCAGCACTACGAGAAAGGCTCTCACGCTGCCGAAGAACCATTCAGGGAGCTGTGCATTGCAAGAAGGATTGCTGGAGCTTCAAGATGCATGAAGATTTTGGATGAAGGATGCCAACAAATCTTGGCAGCTGCAAAGGACGAGGTGCACGGGGTACTGTCTTGTGTGGGGAGGCAAGGTCTTACCTCCATCAAAGTTGGACAGTTGGAAGAGAGGACCGTCCGGAGGACCGTCTGGACCACTTCAGTGCACCACCTGTGATGCAGGATCCATGCAGCTCAGAAGGAGAGGGTATGCCAGCTGTCGACGCCGTTGGTGCCTGCAGAAGCAGGGGAGTGACTCCTTCGCCACAAAGGAGATTCCTTCTTCCTTCTGATGCAGGCTGAAGACAGGCTATCCTCAGGGGATGCACAACCGGGGAAATGTTGCAGTTGCTGGAAGGAGCCAGAGATACAATGTTGCAGGAGGCACCTTGTTTCTTTGTGGCAGCTTGTAGGGTCCTGAAGAGTCCAGATGCAGTTTCTTTGGTCAGACGTTGAAGTGGAGGATGCAGAGGATTCTTACTGGAGTCTTGCAATCTGAATCTGAGGCACCACCCAAAGGAGAGACCCTAAAAGTGGGTGTTGGTCACCTACCCAGTAAGCACCTATCAGGGGAGGGCTCTGCCATCACCTGCTGGGACTGGCCACTCAGATGCACCCAGAGTTCCCTGCCAACCTTGAATCCAAGATGGCAAAAACCAAGGACCCTCTGGAGGAGCTCTGAGCACCACTCCTGGGGTGATGATGGAGAGGAGAGTGGTCACTCCTCTTTCCTTTGTCCAGTTTCACGCCAGAGCAGGAACTGGGGGGTCCCTGAACCGGTGTAGACTGTTGTATGCAAGGAGGGCACCATCTGTGCCCTTCAAAGCATTTCCAGAGGCAGGGGGAGGCTACTCCTCCCCGGCCCTTAACACCTATTTCCAAAGGGAGAGGGTGTAACACTCCTCTCCCAAAGGAAATCCTTTGTTCTGCCTTCCTGGGCTCGAGCTTCTCAAGCAACAGGAGGGCAGAAATGTGTCTGGGAGGTGGCAGCAGCTTGGGCTTCCTGGAAACCCTCAGAAGCTTGCAAAAGCCTTGTGGTATGATTCCAACATGTTTGATACCAAACACGCCTATGTTCTGAGTTATCATTATGTAGCTGGACATAGGTAGTGACCTATGTTCAGTACACGTGTAAAATGGCGTCCCCACACTCACGAAGTCTGGAAAAATGGGCCTGGAGTTAGTTCATGGGGGAACCTTCTTCTAGTGCAGGGGTGCTCTCACACTCACATACTGTGCACCCTGCCCTCTGGGCTGGGAGGCCTACCAAAGGGGTGATTTATAGGTGACCTGGTGTAGTGAATAATGGCAGTGAAAGGGTGCTTGCACCTTTTCACGCAGGCTGCAATGGCCGTCCTGCAGAAGCCTTTGTATGGGCTCCCCCATGGGTGGCAGAATAACTGCTGCAGCCCGTAGGCATCCCCTGGAACCCCAATGCCCTGGGTACCTAGGTACCATATACTAGGGACTTATAAGGGGGCACCAGTGTGCCAATTGTGGAAGAAATCCAGAGTTTTGGGAGAGAAAGCATAATCACAGGGGTCCTGGTTAGCATCATCCCACTGAACACAGTGAAGCACACTGACATTAGGCAGAAAAAGGGGGTAACTATACCAGGAAAGAGGGTACTTTACTACAGTGCCCAGGTGGCCCACAGGTTAAGAGCAGGTCCCCAGGCAATTCTGACCTTCTGTCCACCCTGGGTTGACCCCTCATGGCCAACTCGACGACCCCTGCAGCCTAATTCTGGAGGACCCCCCCTGAACGTGAGAGAACCAGATGAAGATTCCCGATGCCTAAAGGTACCCCTGCACCTGCAGCCCCCTGGCCTTGGGGAATCCAAGCACTGGTCCAGCAATGTTCAGCAGGTGGCCATCCTCCTTGTCCAGCTTGTGGTTTTCCGCAACTGACTGTAGGAGGCTGGCCTGGTTTGTAGTGGGTACCTTGGGTACTTACACCTTACAACAGGTCCAGTTATCCCTTATCAGTGAAATGTAGTGATGTTCTAGCAGCTTAGCTCGATAGAGGTATCTATAGCAGAGCAACTTAGGCTGAACTAGGAGACATTCAAAGCTCTTGCAATACCACTTATAGTTACACAGTACTTATACACAAGTAAAGACAGTACTCAGTGTTACCAAAAATAAAGGTAGTTTATTTGGGTGACACAAGGACAAAAATATCTTACAGGCAATACTCCTTCTGGAGGTAAGTATTATACACAATATATACACTAGACACCAAAATAAGGTAAGTAATTAGAAATAGGATTGTGCACACAATATGAAATGCTATAGAATGCAATGGAACAAAATAGGTCTAGGGACAACACAACCCATATACTAAGAAAGTGGGATGCAAACCACAAATTTTCCCCTAGACAAGTGTAGTGTGTAGAGAATTGCTGGGAGAGTAAGAATACAGTAAAGGTAAGTAAAGTACCCCACTCCAGAGCCCAGAAAAGCAGGAGTAAAGTACTGCAAGTTTCTTAAAGACACACTACAAGTCGTTATTAGAGAATCAAGCAAGACTGCAAACAACAAATGGTGGATTCCTGGACCTGAAGAACTGCAAAGGAAGGAGACCAAGTCCAAAAGTGGGAAGAAGTTCCAGGAAGGACAGGAGACCCTGCCAACCCAGAAGAGGGTGCAAAAGAAGAGTCCCTAGTTGGACGAAGACTGCAGAAATGCACCCAAGGAAGATGTCAGTGGGTTCCTGCATGATGCAAAGGATTTCTCATGAAGAGATGTTGGATGCAGGCAAGTTTTGGCACTGGATTCCTCCAACAAGCCTTGGTTCTGGCAAAGTCGCGTTTTGCGTCAAGTTGGTGCTATCTGGACCCAGGAGGGACCTGGGGGCCTCAACTCTGTGTGAGGAGGAAGAGGGGCCTCTCTGCACTTCAGAGAGCCCTCAGAACACCAGATAGCACCCACGGGAGTCCCAGGACACAGGGACAAAGGAGGTGCAGCACTACAAAGGAAGGTCTCAGTGAGTTGAGCGTCGCAGAGAGTGCTGGGGACCTGGGCCAGGCTCTGCATGAAGGAATTTGGCAAATAGTGCACAGAGGCCTCAGGAGGTGAAGAAGATGCCATGCACAGGGGTACTATCGTTCTTGGGGAAGGCAAGCTCTTACCTCCTCCAAATTGGGACAGCAGGACCTCAGGACAGTCTGTGTCGATGGGGTCCACCGTCTGTGTTCCATTGAGCAAGCGCGTCGCCAGGGGAGGAGTCCAAGAGAACCGGTCGTCGACATAGAAGGTGCCTGCTTCAGCAGGGAAGTGACTCCGTCACTCCACAGGAGATTTCTTTGGTCCTTCCCGTGCAGGGTGAAGACAGGGAGTCCTCAGAGCGTGCACACCGTTGAAACTGTTGCAGTTGCTGGCTGGAGCTGAAGTTGCAGAGGAAAGGTAGCCCTTCTGGATACTTTGTTGCTGTTACTGCAGTTCCTGGAGCAGTCTGAGGTTGATCCGAGGTCAGAGGATGAAGTAGTAGTTGCAGAGGCTTCCTGCTGGAAACTTACAAGTAGATCTGAAGAGAGCCCAGAGGAGAGACCCTAAATAGCCCTGAGAGGTTGATTGGCTACCATACCAGGTATGGACCTATCAGGAGAGGTCTCTGACGTCACCTGCTGGCACTGGCCACTCAAAGGCCTCCAGAGTGTCCCCACACCTTGGAAAACAAGATGGCTGAAGTCTGGAACACACAAGGGGCGCTCTGGGCACCACCCCTGGGGTGGTGATGGACAGGGGACTGGCCACTCCCCTTTCCTTTGTCCAGTTTTGCGCCAGAGCAGGGACTGGGGGTCCCTGAACCGGTGTAGACTGGCTTATGCGAGAAGGGCACCATCTGTGCCCTTCAAAGCATTTCCAGAGGTTTGGGGAGGCTACCCCTCCCCAGCCTGTAACACCTATTTACAAACGGAGAGGGTGTTACACCCCTCTCCCAAAGAAAATTCTTTGTTGTGCCTTCCTTGGACTGAGCTGCTCAGACCCCAGGAGGGCAGAAACCTGTCTGTGGGTTGGCAGCAGCTGTAGCTGCAGTGCAAGCCTCAGAGAGCTGGTTTGGCAGTACTGAGGGTCCATGGTGGAGCCCCCAGGATGCATTGAATTGGCTCCCCAAAACCAGATTTGGAATGGGGGGACAATTAAATGATTTTAGACAACTTACATAGCCATATTCGGATTTAACATTGTGAAGCTACATATAGGTAGTGACCTATATACAGTGCATGCGTGTAATGGCGTCCACACACTCACAAAGTCCCAGGAATTGGCCCTGAACAATGTGGGGGCACCTTTGCTAGTGCAAGGGTGCCCTCACACTTAGTAACTTTGCACCTAGCCTTCATTAAATGAAGGTCAGACATATAGGTGACTTATAAGTTACCTAAGTGCAGAGAAAATGGCTGTGAAATAGTGTGTGCACTATTTCAAGCAGGCTGCAGTGGCAGTCCTGTGTAAAGGTTTGTCTGAGATCCCTATGGGTGGCAAAAGAAATCTTGCAGGCCATAAGGATCTCCTGGAACCCCAATGCCCTGGGTACCTAGGTACCATATATTAGGGACTTATAAGGGGAGTACAGTGTGCCAATTGAAATTGGTAAATGAAGTCACTAGCCTATAGTGACAAATTTAAAAGCAGAGAGAGCATAAGCACTGAGGTTCTGATTAGCAGAGCCTCAGTGACACAGTTAAGCACTATACACACACACACACACACACATATTAGGCCATAAACTATGAGCACTGAGGTCCTGGCTAGTAGGATCCCAGTGACACAGTGAGAACACACTGACACACTCTCACAAACAGGCCAAAAGTGGGGGTAACCATGCTAGAAAGGGGCTACTTTCTCACACCAACCCCCTGGACCCAGCCTGCAGTATCTTTGTGACCCCCGGGGTCCCCCTATTGAAAAGCATTGGGAACCCGACGGTGTGTTTGCACCTGGCCGCCCAAGTGCTGCTGAGGGTGTGTGTTTGCTGCTGACCTGTGGCCCCCCTGGTGCTCATGTAAACCCCCCAGGTCTGCCCTCCGAAGTCACGGGTACTTACCGGCTAGTAGATCTGTTTACGAGTGCCCCCAGTGTCCATAGGATCCCATTCTAAATCTATCATCAACTTTGACCTCTGCACCCGGATGGCCCTGTGCTGCTGGTGGTGCATGTTTACGGTCAACTTGAACCTTGACCAGTAAACAACCTATCCCCCGGAGACTGGAACTGTAAATTGAGTACTTACCGCAAAACTGCACTAATACTTACCCCCAGTACTGTGTTGAAAATTGCAGTGTGTCAACTTTTTAAAGAGAAAAATGTTACATGCATGTAAACCGTTTTCTTTGTCAAATCTAAACAAAGTGCCTTAATATGCTTGATACTTACTTGGAAATGTACTAACCTGCAACAAGATCCTTTTTGTTCTAGAAATAAAGTAACAAAAGATATTTTGCTATATAAAAACCATTGTCCTGGAGATAATTGCCAATATTTCAAAAACTGTATAACGTATTGATTTCAAACAAAGTACCATTGATATATGTGTGAAATTCAAAGTTATTGAAGTACTTACCTGCGGCATGAATCTTGTGGCTCCAGAAATAAATTAAGAAAATACATTTTTGCTATATAAAAAACATTTGTCGTGACTTATGTCTTTGAGTGTGTGCTTCTTCTACTGTCTGTGTGTGTACAACAAATGCTTTGCACTACCCTCTAATAAGCCTAACTGCTCGTCCACACTACCACAGAAGAGAGCGTTAGTATTACCTACTGTGGCCTCTGTTAAGCCTCTGGGGAACCCTGGACTCTGTGCGCACTAGACCTCATGTTGATATAGTATATACAGAACCAGCTTCCTACCCCTGTGTTACACTGATCCACACTGACATCCCTCACCCCGTGTTACACTGATCAACACTGACAGCCCTCACTCACCCCGTGTTACACTGATCCACACTAACAGCCCTCAACCCGTTACACTGATCCACACCGACAGCCCTCACCCTGTGTTACACTGATCCACACTGACAGCCCTCACCCTGTGTTACACTGATCCACACTGACAGCCCTCACTCACCCTGTGTTACACTGATCCCCACACTGACAGCCCTCACCCTGTGTTACACTGATCCCCACACTGACAGCCCTCACCCCCTGTTACGCTGATCCCCACACTGACAGCCCTCACCCTGTGTTACACTGACCCCAACACCCACCCGGTTTTACAATGATCCACACTGACAGTCACCAGGGAAGCTCACCTGCCACCCTAAAACTAGACACTCCCTCCACCCAGGATGTCGCCCCCTCCCCAGGTCACTCACCTGCAGCCAGAGCCCCCCCAGGATGAGGAGCGGAGCCCAGCTGGTGATGTTGGGAGGGGGCAGCAGTGAAAGGGGGGAGGGGCTGGGGGGTATAATCACACCCCGGAGGTGGGGACCGGCTCCGATGAGAACTTCACAAGGTCTGAGCTCAGCCCCACCCAAGGTATAGGAGGGGGGGAGGGGAACCCACCAATCAGAAGTCAGAACAGCAGCGCGTCATCACGCACGGGTAGAGCCCCCCGCGAGGAGTGAAAGTGACTAGAGACAGAAGTTTGGTTTCTGCCCTTCTTTAGAGCTCCCTTCCGACCCCCTTCCACAGCGCTTAGAAGCCCCGTCCCTCTCCTGCACAGCGGTTCCACCCGCCTCTCTCTTACCTACTTGTATTTCTCTCTCTGGTTTCATCCACTCTCCATATGTTTGCACTTTTATGCAGCACGAACTCAACCCGAGGTGTCGAAGCGCTTTACACTAACTCCAGTTGCTGTCGCCTTGGTGGCCACAGCTGTGCTCGGATTCTGAAAGTGCTTAGAAGCCCTCGCGGTCACATCGGGTGCTGACGGGACTCCCCTGCTTCCTTCTCTTCCCCAACAGAAGCGTTTTTCCCAGGCTCCCCCGCCCCCCCAATCAGGATTGTTCAGAACTCGGTGTTTGTTTCAGGATTGATCAGATCTCCGTGGTTGTTTCTCTTTCTCTGTTTATTTTCTATTATTGTTATACCGAACACTAGCGATGCTCGCTGCTTGTGAGTGACGCAACTCTGTTAGTGCTTAGAAGTCGTCCTGCATGTAATCCGACTCAGCAGTTAGTGTTTAGAAGCCCTCGCTGCCTCTGTCCTGATTCCGCTCTGACAGCGCCTAGAAGCTCTCGCTGTCTGTGCCATGACTCCGCTCTGACAGTGCCTAGAAGCTCTCGCTGTCTGTGCCACGACTTAGCTCTCATGGGGCCAGATGTATCAAGCAATTTTGCATTCGCCGAGGGTACGAATCGCAAAATTCGGCCGTTTGCGAATACACAAATGCCTTTCCAGATGTATGAAAGGCAATTGCTGTGCAATTTTAAGGAATCCCAAAAATATCGATTCCTTAAATTTGCGAATCTATTTAGAGAATCGCAAATTGCAACCGACAGAGGAAACAGGGGAGGGCAGCCTCAGCCACCGACAGAGAGGAAACAGAGGAGGGCAGCCTCACCCACCGACAGAGAGGAAACAGAGGAGGGCAGCCTCTGCCACCGACAGAGAGGAAACAGAGGAGGGCGATCTCACCCACCGACAGAGAGGAAACAGAGGAGGGCGGCCTCAGCCACCGACAGAGAGGAAACAGAGGAGGGCGGCCACACCCCTCGCCCACCACAGAGAGGAAACAGAGGAAGGTGGCCTCACCAACCGACAGAGGAAACAGGGGAGGGCAGCCTCAGCCACCGACAGAGAGGAAACAGAGGAAGGCGGCCTCAGCCACCGACAGAGAGGAAACAGAGGAGGGCAGCCTCACCCACCTACAGAGAGGAAACAGAGGAGGGCGGCCTCAGCCACCGACAGAGAGGAAACAGAGGAGGGCAGCCTCACCCACGCCCACCAACAGAGAGGAAACAGAGGAGGGCGGCCTCAGCCACCAACAGAGAGGAAACAGAGGAAGGCGGCCTCGCCCACCGACAGAGAGCAAACAGAGGAGGGCAGCCTCAGCCACCGACAGAGAGGAAACAGAGGAGGGCGGCCTCAGCCACCGACAGAGAGGAAACAGAGGAGGGCGGCCACACCCCTCACCCACCCACAGAGAGGAAACAGAGGAAGGTGGCCTCACCAACCGACAGAGGAAACAGGGGAGGGCAGCCTCAGCCACCGACAGAGAGGAAACAGAGGAGGGCGGCCTCACCCACCGACAGAGAGGAAACAGAGGAGGGCGGCCTCACCCACCGACAGAGAGGAAACAGAGGAGGGCGGCCTCACCCACCGACAGAGAGGAAACAGAGGAGGGCGGCCTCAGCCACCGACAGAGGGGAAACAGAGGAGGGCGGCCACACCCCTCGCTCACCCACAGAGAGGAAACAGAGGAAGGCGGCCTCGCCCACCGACAGAGAGGAAACAGAGGAGGGCGGCCGCGCCCACCGACAGAGAGGAAACAGAGGAAGGCGGCCTCGCCCACCGACAGAGAGGAAACAGAGGAGGGCGGCCTCGCCCACCGACAGAGAGGAAACAGAGGAGGGCGGCCTCAGCCACCGACAGAGAGGAAACAGAGGAGGGCAGCCACACCCCTCGCCCACCCACAGAGAGGAAACAGAGGAAGGCGGCCTCGCCCACCGACAGAGAGCAAACAGAGGAGGGCAGCCTCAGCCACCGACAGAGAGGAAACAGAGGAGGGCGGCCTCAGCCACCGACAGAGAGGAAACAGAGGAGGGCGGCCACACCCCTCGCCCACCCACAGAGAGGAAACAGAGGAAGGTGGCCTCACCAACCGACAGAGGAAACAGGGGAGGGCAGCCTCAGCCACCGACAGAGAGGAAACAGAGGAAGGTGGCCTCACCAACCGACAGAGGAAACAGGGGAGGGCAGCCTCAGCCACCGACAGAGAGGAAACAGAGGAGGGCAGCCTCACCCACTGACAGAGCTGAAACAGAGGGCAGCCTCAGCCACCGACAGAGAGGAAACAGAGGAGGGCGATCTCACCCACCGACAGAGAGGAAACAGAGGAGGGCAGCCTCAGCCACCGACAGAGAGGAAACAGAGGAGGGCGGCTTCAGCCACCGACAGAGAGGAAACAGAGGAGGGCGGCCTCAGCCACCGACAGAGAGGAAACAGAGGAGGGCGGCCACACCCCTCGCCCACCCACAGAGAGGAAACAGAGGAAGGCGGCCTCGCCCACCGACAGAGAGGAAACAGAGGAGGGCGGCCTCGCCCACCGACAGAGAGGAAACAGAGGAGGGCGGCGTCAGCCACCGACAGAGAGGAAACAGAGGAGGGCGGCCACACCCCTCGCCCACCCACAGAGAGGAAACAGAGGAAGGCGGCCTCGCCCACCGACAGAGAGGAAACAGAGGAGGGCGGCCTCGCCCACCGACAGAGAGGAAACAGTGGAGGGCGGCCTCAGCCACCGACAGAGAGGAAACAGAGGAGGGCGGCCACACCCCTCGCCCACCCACAGAGAGGAAACAGAGGAAGGTGGACTCACCCACCGACAGAGAGGAAACAGAGGAGGGCAGCCTCGCCCACCGACAGAGAGGAAACAGAGGAAGGCGGCCTCAGCCACCGACAGAGAGGAAACAGAGGAAGGCGGCCTCACCCACCGACAGAGAGGAAACAGAGGAGGGCGGCCTCACCCACCGACAGAGAGGAAACAGAGGAGGGCGGCCTCGCCCACCGACAGAGAGGAAACAGAGGAGGGCGGCGTCAGCCACCGACAGAGAGGAAACAGAGGAGGGCGGCCACACCCCTCACCCACCCACAGAGAGGAAACAGAGGAAGGCGGCCTCGCCCACCCACAGAGAGGAAACAGAGGAGGGCGGCCTCGCCCACCGACAGAGAGGAAACAGAGGAGGGCGGCGTCAGCCACCGACAGAGAGGAAACAGAGGAGGGCGGCCACACCCCTCGCCCACCCACAGAGAGGAAACAGAGGAAGGCGGCCTCGCCCACCGACAGAGAGGAAACAGAGGAGGGCGGCCTCGCCCACCGACAGAGAGGAAACAGAGGAGGGCGGCCTCAGCCACCGACAGAGAGGAAACAGAGGAGGGCGGCCACACCCCTCGCCCACCCACAGAGAGGAAACAGAGGAAGGTGGCCTCACCCACCGACAGAGAGGAAACAGAGGAGGGCAGCCTCGCCCACCGACAGAGAGGAAACAGAGGAAGGCGGCCTCAGCCACCGACAGAGAGGAAACAGAGGAAGGCGGCCTCACCCACCGACAGAGAGGAAACAGAGGAGGGCGGCCTCACCCACCGACAGAGAGGAAACAGAGGAGGGCGGCCTCGCCCACCGACAGAGAGGAAACAGAGGAGGGCGGCGTCAGCCACCGACAGAGAGGAAACAGAGGAGGGCGGCCACACCCCTCGCCCACCCACAGAGAGGAAACAGAGGAAGGCGGCCTCGCCCACCGACAGAGAGGAAACAGAGGAGGGCGGCCTCGCCCACCGACAGAGAGGAAACAGAGGAGGGCGGCGTCAGCCACCGACAGAGAGGAAACAGAGGAGGGCGGCCACACCCCTCGCCCACCCACAGAGAGGAAACAGAGGAAGGCGGCCTCCCCCACCGACAGAGAGGAAACAGAGGAGGGCGGCCTCGCCCACCGACAGAGAGGAAACAGAGGAGGGCGGCCTCAGCCACCGACAGAGAGGAAACAGAGGAGGGCGGCCACACCCCTCGCCCACCCACAGAGAGGAAACAGAGGAAGGTGGCCTCACCCACCGACAGAGAGGAAACAGAGGAGGGCAGCCTCGCCCACTGACAGAGAGGAAACAGAGGAAGGCGGCCTCAGCCACCGACAGAGAGGAAACAGAGGAAGGCGGCCTCACCCACCGACAGAGAGGAAACAGAGGAGGGCAGCCTCACGTGCCTCGTGGTGCATGTCACACTGAGTACACTGCCCAGAGGTGCCCCAGTCACGCATCCCGTGCCACTCAGACTGCCGCAAGGAGGAAACTAATGAAAGCAACCCAGCAGTGGGTGCAACAAGTCTGAGAGTGCATGATACAGACCCAACACCTAATAACTGGCAGTGCAACAAAAGAGGGGAGGCTGAGTCCCGGCCCCATACAGTATCAGCCCACAAGCTGCTCTCAGCTACGTTTACAAACAAACACACCCTGGTACTAAGAGAAGAAAAAATGGCCGCCGTAGTTGTATGCAGCAGACAGGCTTCCATCTGCGTTGTTCAATAATTTTGAGTAAGCAGATATCTCTTGATAATGGCTGTTTTAATCATTATGACTGGGTGCAAATTCGTGTATATTGTTTGCTTTAAATATGGCTGGTGTATTAGTTGAAGGTTTCGAGATATTGAAATCGCTGCTTTCAAATGTTTTGCACAGGTTAAAAATGATAGTTTGTCTTTATTAGGTGGCAGTATTTATTAAATATGCACCACTTCAAAATGGCCGCCGCGGTTTTACAGGTAGATGCTTGTCCGTTTTTTCGGCTAATGAACCTTGTTTGAGTTCTAACGCGATATTTAAAATAACGACGAATGATATGAGATATTAAAATTGCCGTTCCATAATTTCTACATAGGCTATAGATGATACCTCATCTTCATTCTGTGTTAGTATTCATTAAATATGAACCGCTTTAAAATGGCCGCCGCGGTTCTGTGGGCAGGTTTTTGTCCGTTTTTGCTGACAACTAACTTTGTTTGAGCATTAACGCGGCGTGCGAAATGCCGGCGAGGGATTTACACTCACCTCGGGAACATCGGGAAGCTTAAGGCGAGGCACAGGGGCCCTCGATGCTCTTGCCGAGATACATCGGTAAATTGATTTGGGTTGCAATTTAATCACAGAAAGGGAAGCTTATAGGTAAGTGTATGGCAGAAGTCTGTGAAATGTATTTTGGGTAATCCAATGTAAAATGGAGCATTACTAGAATGTTGGCTCCACTACAAAGATAGCGTGGAGATATTGGTATAAAGATGGTTACATAGGAACTGAGGTCTCTTTAGAGAGGACATTAAAGTTAATTTAATTATTTGCATTTCAGTTGGTTCCTCAATGCATGAGGTTTGCGATGCCCGTAACCTAGATTTATCTCGAAGACAGCAAGGAAGTGACTGACTGTGATTATAAACAGGTCAGTAATTGTATCACAATATATTATATTGGCATTCCCTGAAATGAATTCTGACAAGTGAAAGGGGAGTAACAGAATTATTATTTCCCCCCCGCCTTTTTAGAGGATGATAAATGGAATATGAACATACGAATATAGAAGTGAACAAAGGTATACATTTATTAGTTTTGCTTTCCTCACCATTACATAAGGAGGAGCATTATGGGCATTAAATAGTTTATCTTTGAGGGAAAAAAAGAGAATTTTTTTAGATATAAGGTGATCGAATGCCAACAAAAAAGAAATTCATTTACACTTGGGCTTGCATGTTGCATGGTTAACTATCACTGTGGCTTTAATAGACCTACTCTTGGGTATATGGGAAATCTCTTATATTATATTGTTGGACATCATAAATAAACATTTTACCACTGAGGTTGTGTGGTGGTGGTTTTCTTCCTTTCCTTTGAAGTCTTATGTTTAGCTTCAAATCAAGAGAAATATTATAAATAATATGTATATATAAGAGCTTGTGTATTCAATCGACCAAAGAATTTATTTGTTTTTGTATTTTTGAAAATGAAAGGACAAAACATTTGATGTGTATATATTTTATTGTTTATATATATTGTACATATTTATTTGTTGTAATTGATTGTTATTTGTTGTGATTCTCTCAGCCTTGAAGAAGTCCAGTCAGGACGAAACACGTGTCGGCTGATGGCTATTCATTCTCATTTTATATGATGTGTCTGTATATTTATATGTTCATGTGTATAATATGATTTTTTCTTTTGTATTAAAATTTTCTAATTGCATGGACACACGTCGTTTGGTTAAGTTTATATAAGTACATGTTTTTTTCTTTGGTTAGTAATGTTTGGTCTACACATTTAGGAAAGGGAGATTTTTTCATTAGTAATTTAGTTATATTATACTAGGATCTCTCATGTCATCCCATTATGTTATTATAAAAGTATAGACATTGATTGTTGATGTGCCCCACTGAAGTGTTTATTCATTATTAAAACGGGTCTACTATTGTAAACCCGGAATTACGCATCAAGGCAACAATGCGTGTCAGTGTATGAGCACTCATAAGTTTATTCCTACATGCTTAGAATGTGCATTTATTTCAAGTAATGAGTTGCCTTTTGTTGTTTATACTAAGAGAAGACCCCTGAGCTCTAAGTCCTGTGCCCGCCCAAGCAACACAGACTGAGACCGCACTGCAAACCACCCATCACGCACATCAATATGGCCACCATCCCAGCAATCAAACCATTTACGGATGACGGGGCCCTGCGTTTACACTTCTATTTCGAAGGAGCAAACATCCCAGCCCTGCTCCTCCACAGAGGGGAGGAAGGACATCCACAAACTTTACACTAAGCACTAATTGAGGAACCACCAAAGCCATACAACACCCTCCTCTGCGCCCTGAATGTCCATTTTGAACCAGTGGCAAACAGAGACTACAGGAAGTTTGTGAAGCCCGCCAAGAACCAGAGGAAACCCTTGACAACTTCCACAACAGACTTATAGAACTGGCCCGCACATGCGGCTTCACAGACGAGCAAGAGGAAATAGGGGGACAAAGAATACAAGGCTGCTCGTCCACCAAACTATGAGAGAAAATCCTCCAAGAATCAGGCGAGCCCCTACAAAGCTTTCTTACCTTAGGAACGTCAAAGGCAATTTCCAAAATCAGAGCTTCACATATGAAGGCCACCCTGCACCAACCCATCAAAACCGAGCAGGTCAAAATAGCACAAGCACGCTCAAGCAATGTGTTAAAAATGGGGACTCAGGTTGTCAGTCAGTTTGCACTCAGTCCAACCGGGGCCCCTCACTCTAGTGAGGATAATGAGATACACACCTAGGATAACCCCTGCTCACCCCCTTGGTAGCTTGGCACAATCAGTCAGCCTTATCTCAGAGGCAAGTGTAAAGTATTTTTACCAACACACACAGTAACACAGTGAAAACACCACAAAATCACTCACACCAGTTTAGAAAAATAGTCAATATTTATCTAAATCAAACAAGTCCAAAACGACAAAAATCCAACATACACAAGCAAAGATATGAATTTTTAAAGTAAAAACAGTCTTAATCAATAGAAATCAATGGAATGCGTTGTTTGTACAAAGTGCCTGGAATACATCAAAAATAAAGCTGCATGGGCAAGCGTGCGTTGGAAAAGCAAGCAATGCGTTAATTCCTTACTCGTAAGTGAGGCCTTGCGTCAGTTCTTTCTCCGCCGGGCAATCAATGTGTGTATTCTTTCCTCGTAGGATGGGTCGATTTCTGGACAAACAGCCTCAGGTTGCAGGGTTTGACACCCGGGGATGATGCGTGAAAAATCCGGCCACATGGCGGCGATGAATCCACGCTGAGCTGGCGAAGTTTCATTTTCACTGCCGCTGTGTCAATCTTTTAGCCGCAGTCCTGGCGCTGCGTCGATTTTTCTGCCGCTCAGCTCCGGTGTATGGATTTTCACCTTGAATTCACTAGCTTCTCCTTTCAAGGGCCCAGGGACTGGATGTGGCACCACTTGGCAGGGTAGAGGTCTCAGCAAGGGAACCCAGGTGCTGGCAGTTGAAGTCGTTGATGGTCCTGAGACTTCAGAATAGAAGGCAAGCCCCTGGAGAAACTTCACAAGCAGGAGACACAAGGAAGTCCAGTCTTTGTCCTCTAAGGCAATAGCAGAAACTGCAGGCCAAACCAGCAAAGCACACACATCAAAGGGGCAGTACCACTCCTCCAGCTCTTCAGCTCTTCTCCTTGGCAGAGGTTCCTCTTGACCCAGAAGGGTTTTGGGGCCACTGATTATACTCATTTCTATCTTTGAAGTAGGCAAACTTCAAGGGACAGTCTCTGTTGCTTACAAGGTCCTGCCTTGCCCAGACCTGGCTCCATACACACACCAGGGGGTTGGAGACTGCTTTGTGTGAGAAGAGGTACAGCCCTTTCAGGTGCCGGTGTCAGCTCCTACCTCCCCATTCTAGCCCAGGAGACTCACCAGGATATGCAGGACACATCTCAGCTTCCTTTGTGTCATCGTCTAGAGGGAATTCACAAACATCCCAACTGTCAGTCTGACACAGACTTGGATTCCATAGGCAGGCAGAGGCACTGAATGGTTAAGAAAGAAAATGCCTACATTCTAAAAGTGGCATTTTCAAACTGGCAATCTAAAAACCAACTTTACCTAAAGATATATTTTTAAATTGTGAGTTCAGAGACCCCAAACTCAATTTCCCTACCTGCCCCCAATGGGAAACTGCACTTAAAAGACATTTAAAAGGCAGTTCCTATGTTAACTTATGGGAGAGATAGGCCTTGCAATAGTGAAAATGGAATTTGGCAGTGTTTCACTATCAGGACATGTAAAACACACCATTACGTGTCCTACCACTGAAATGCATTGCACTCTGCCTATGGGGCTACATAGGGCCTACCTTAGGGGTGAGTTATGTATAGCAAAAGGGAAGGTTTTGGGCTGACAAGAGGGTACACTTGCCACGTTGAATTGGCAGTGCAAAACTGCACATACAAACACTGCAGTAGCAGGTCTGAGACATGTTTACAGGGCTACTCGTTGGTGGCACAATCAGTCCTTAGGGTCCACTAGTAGCATTTGATTTACAGGCCCTGTGCACCTCTGGTGCACTATACTAGGGACATACTAATAAATCAAATATGCCAATCAGGAATAACCAATCCCCAGTACAATTTAGACAGAAATCATATGCACTTTAGCACTGGTTAGCATTGGTAAAGTGCCCAGAGTCCCAAAACCAACAAAAACTGGTTAGAAAAAATAGGAGGAAGGAGGCAAAAGGTTTGGGGGTGACCCTGCAAAAAGGGCCAGGTCCAACACAATGCAGCCTACAAAGGGCCCTCAGACAAGCGCCAAGAGTGTGGATACTGTGAAGGCCCTCTGCACTGACCCAATGACTGCCCAACAAAAGGATGGCGCTGTGTGGCACGTGGCAAGTACAACCACTTCTTAAAGGTGTGTCAATTATCAAAGTTCAAAACACCCAAAGAGGGCGTCCATGCCATCTCCGAACGTGCAGAAGAACCAGGAGACATGGATGACGACAGAGAACTAAGCGGTCCACACCATTATTGAACTAATGCCAGAAAACACCTACGTGTCCCTCAAAGAGCCACTGCCACTGACCATAGTGAAAATAAGACTATTTGCATATGGCCAGACCACACCAATACCACTCCTAGGCTGTTTCCAATCATCAGTAGCCCATGGAGAATCCAGCACCAACACAATAGTCTAAGTCAGTGGTTCCCAACCTTTTGACTTCTGTGGACCCCCACTTTATCATTATTGGAACCCGGGAACCCCCACTGAATCATTATTGGATTTCGGGGACCCCCCCACTGAGACATTACTGTAAACTTGGGACCTAATCTGTTAACATTATTTAATTTTCTAAGAAGTCGCTGACCCCCTGAGGAGGCTTCGCGGACCCCCAGGGGTCCCCGGACCACAGGTTGGGAACCACTGGTCTAAGTGGACAAAGGTTGGACTAGCACACTGATCAGTGGACAAACCGCGGAGATGCTGGGACAAATATCCTTCGCTTTGGGAGTACAAGAGGAAAAGTTAACAGGCCTCCTACATGAGTAAGAAGACATCTTCAAAGAAATAGGCTTCCTCAAGAACAGTGAAGTCAAACTCCACATAGACAAATCCGTGCAGCCTGTGGTCCTAAGACATCGGTGCATAGCTTTCCACCTTTGACCCAAAGTAGAAGCAAAGCTGACCAAGCTAGAAAAACTCCAGCATTGCTGAAAAGGTATCAGGATCTACCCCATGGGTCTCTCTGATTGTCATCACCAAGAAGCCGAAGGAGCCAGGGGAAGTACGCATCTGCGTGGACATGAGACTCCTGATGCAACCATCAAGAGGGAGTGCTACCTAACCCCAACTGTGGACGATATCCTCAGCGAGCTCACTGGTCCCAACTGGTTCCTCCCTGCATTTTCTTCCCCATCGCCGCTGCCGCCTTTAATCCTGTCTGCCCCGTGTCCACTAGATTTTGGTGCAGCTACTTCCTTTTGACCCTCCGTCCCCCTGCCACTGCAGCAGTATGCACACC
Organism: Pleurodeles waltl; assembly: GCF_031143425.1. NCBI lineage: Eukaryota > Metazoa > Chordata > Amphibia > Caudata > Salamandridae > Pleurodeles > Pleurodeles waltl. The sequence continues at coordinate 1,711,775,794 of NC_090445.1, read as the reverse complement.
AGTAGAAGGTTACTTTCTACCGCTACTCCCGCTGGGTGCATTAGGACCCATCCATCCTGCCAAGAACTCTAATATTGAGCAATATTTCCTAATGGCAATAATAAAATGCTCCCAGACCTGTAAAAGATACGGAGACCTGGCTCCTTCTTCATTAGAATCATGTGCCAGATGCCGACAGAAAGGTACATACTCCAGGGAGTAATAAGGGAAAGCTCCGATCAGATGCCTCAAACAGCCGCCATCTTGCCTTATCTGTTCTACAGAAAACAGGTTAATGCTTTCTCCTTAATTCTTGGAAGAGCAGATTAGCACTTCAGTGACAGATAGAGTTAACATTTTTATTTTTGTCAGTTCCATTGACATAGGAGACATAACAACAGACACAGCCTACTTCACACATGTTTTTATTTATTTTTCTGAATTTACAGGATGCGTAGCCACGGACAGGATTTTAACCTGGTTCAGCCATGTTACATGGTCAACTTTTTTGCCACTAAGCCATATGGCTTCTCTTGAAACCTTGGCTCGTGATGGGCTCGAGTTTCGGAGTGGGAAGTTTCTGATTCACCTAATAGTGCTTAGAAGACCTTGCAGCATTTGCTTTGACTCAGCTCTAACCTTGCTTAGACCCCCTCATCACTTGTGCAAGAATTAATATATAAATGGATGGATACCCCCCTCACCTGTCCGAACACCCCTCCCTCACAATGAGAGAACTGAGCTTAGACACTAGGTTTTGGTTTAATAGGCTATTGTGTGGTGGAGGTTATAGTCCTAGTTCCCTTCAAAATAATTTTATTGAGTTTTGTAGTATAAGAACATGTAAATATACATAAAAACAGCAAAAAATGTATACAACTTAGTGTAAATCTGAAATAAGAATGACGTGCTAAACAATATTATTATAGTATATAGTCCATAGAACAGAAAGACAATGAAAACAAGTATAGGGCTCCTTATCATCAAAAGGCTTCACTACATTGGAATCCACCTACCTCCCTTCACCTCGTAAACCAAGAAAACCATTTGCCGCATCCCTCAAGATTCGTCCCTCAGCCCTACTCTGTTCAACACCAACATGACTCCCTTGCTGGATGCCGTCAGAGCACATGAACTAAACATCATCTCCTATGCTGACGACACCCTACTCATCCTCTCGCTATTAGAAAACCCCTCAGCCATGCTGACCAACTTCTGAAGGTGTACGGCGAGCGCCGCTGGCTGGATGAAAGACAACTGCCTAAGCTCAACACAGACAAGACAGAAGTACTGATATTCGGAAACAGCACCTCCCTGCGGAACGACTTCTGGTGGTCTACTGAGCTAGGAACCCCTCCGACCTCAACCAACCACGCCTGCAACCACGGCATCATCCTGAACAGGGGCTCGCCATGAAAAGACACATCAACGCAGTCTCATCCGCCTGCTACCTCACAATTCACATGCTCTGTAAGATCTTCAAGTGGCTCCCCATCTACACCAGATGAACCGTCGCACAAGCCCTGGTAACCAGCCGACTGACTGGACTACGGCAAAGCACTCTACATTGGAATCACCTCGTACTTCCACAAGAGAATGCAGACCATACAGGATTCAGCGGACAGACTCATCCTAGACCTCCCAAGGTGATCCCACATCACCCCCTACCTTAAGAAGCTCCAATGGGTCCACATTAAGAACATATGTCAGTTCAAGAAGTTGATCTACACACTCAAGGCCCTATACAACCAAGGACCAGCATCCTTCAACCACCGCCTGAACTTTCTCTTACCTTCCCTCTTCCTCAGTCACACACCCCACATCCGCTGCAGCAACAGTGGAAGATGCTTCTTCTCCTAGCTCACCTTGAAGTCCTGGAACAACCTCCCACTTCACCTCCAGACATCACCCTCGCTGCCGGAATTCAGAAAGGAGCCTGGCTGTTTAACTGAACCCTCAGCCGCAGCAGTGCTCTCAGCGCCTGCATAACCTCGTGGGGGATTTGCTGTGCTTCACAAATCATGATTGATTAATAAATTACTATCTAAGACAAGTAAATTAATATAGACAATTAGCTATTATTAAAAAAAGTATCCAAAGTCTTCCACATTGATGATGTAATATAGAGCGGTCGCTTATTATTATTGAACAAGAATTCAGTTCCTGTTCTCATATAGTATCCACTCCCACCTGGCAGCTGAAGATGTAGTCATTGCATATTTCCACTTCATAGTAATAGATTTGATAGCTGAGCAAGTCAAACAATTTAGCATCCATATACAAGAGAGGAAATGAAATGAGTGAAGACTTACCAACAATATTTTCATATGTAATGGGATGATCAATATTAAAAAGCTTTTGACCAGACCTCAGACTAAATGTTACACATAAAGGGCATATAAATAACCTGTTCAATGATCCTCATTTTACAATTGCAACAATGAGGTTTATCAATTAATTTCACATTATACAGCTTAACAGGAGTCCCATAATTATTTAATATAAAAGCATTGGTCTGGCAGGTGGAGGACGGAAACCAATTTAAAATATGACATAAGCGGAATGCTTCTACATTTGCAGAGGACAGCTGTTATGTAAGACGGGATTCCATAATGCACTTAGTTATTTCTTTTCATATATTTTAGAAGCAATAGAACGGGTGAGTCTATGTATACCAAAGAGCAACTCCATACCTGAGCACTGAGAATCTGGTATAGAAATATTGTAAGGATTGTGAATCCCACTACACAATGTAAAATATCTATGGTACTAAAAGTCAGGGACCTGATACTTAGATTGTAAATAAGAAAAAAGATAGAAACATAACACTAAAGCAAATATCCAAGATATAAAATATACCAGCATGAATCTAATTTTCCTTCCCAACAAGAGACTGCAGTACTTAGTTTAATCAAAGGATTATGCTATAAAGATACCTTCTTAGAAAATAGAAGTCTATTACCAAATGTTTAATCCAGACTTAATATAACGTTTTTAGTAGTGAGAATTGGAGTAAAAAACATTGTTTTTTTAAAAATCCATAGTACAAATGGCTGGTAAACGGAATAAAGCTACAATATTTCTTTCACGTAAAATCTAAGAGGGAGTTATGTTAGAGTACGGATTGGAAAACCAAGAAACACTTTGCAGAGTTAAAAAGAAGGTATGATATTTGTTAAAATCTGGAACACCTAGACCCCCATCTAAGTTTTCAGCTTGTAAATACCTGTATTTGATATGTGGGACTCTCCCCACCAGTAGTAATATTAAGGTGCATGAAGGCCTTGGCAGAGATTTTGTTGAAGATCATATTAAGTGAGCTCTGTTATTACTCTGGTGTTCAATCTGGTCTGATGCCCAGGTACCTCTGTGTAAAGCTGTAATTGAATATTGTTTGGAATGCACCCAGGTTCCTTCATTGCCATGGTTTCAATACATTCAAACTAACCTCTCCAGTCTTGGGAGACCCAGTCTTTTTACTGATCTTACATCCGTCAAAAATTCCTGTTGGAACGGTCCAGGGCAAGGGACCGGGTCGCATCCTCCTCGGATTCCTATAGACATTTCGTGATGATTAAAACACATCCCGGATCTGAACCATACCTAGATGGGTTAACAGCTACTGGGAACGGTCACTCCTCACGAGATTCCTCCTGGGCTCTGTTAGATGGAAACTGTGCTTCCCTCTCGGTCAGGATGATGTTTCTACCATCTGTCGCTGTCCTTGCGACAAATCATCTGGCCAAACTCTATTGCACTTCCTGTTTTTCTGTATCTTTTATAGAGATCTGAGTATGGGCCTACTCATTCCGGCTCTACGGAAAGCTAAGATAAAAAATTGTAGAGCTGCATTTTATTATCTTCAGTCACTGCCGTCTAAGGACGTCTGCTTTAGAATGCGCCAATTCTCAAAGTCTGCTGTCGCACTCTGTAATTCCTTGATGTTTAAATTGCCATTTTATCCATTTTATGTATTTCAACATTTGGGAATGGATCTTGTCTGTTTTACCTGTTTACTGTGGTGTTAACTCAATTTTTATTTTATATTGTCAAATTTTTATTGTTTTGATTGTGCTTTTATGGTCAAAGTTCTAGGTGGAAATAAAGATCATTATGAAAGAATATTCTGATTCTGTTACATGGAGTCTTATTATTCCCAAACAAAACTGAGCACGGGATTTATTAATATTGGTAAAAAAAGAAGAAGGAAAAGGTAACAGCCAACATTGATAATAGATATAACACTTCTGAGGCTGTTACCATTTTAAGTGCCTCAATTCTCCTCCACCATGAGAGGTTGAGCAAAGCCCATTTATCTAATTTTTCCATAATTAGGAATGTTTAAAACAGGGCGTGGGACATTGGGGGACGGAATTTCACAGTTGAAATTCTATCTAAAAGTGGATCAGATACCATATTAAAGTCTCTTCCTATGTACTTTTCTAATACGCAAAGTTTCTGAAGAAACGGATTACCAAAAATTAGAATAATCTTGTGTAGGGGCATAAATAAATATTACAGAAGTGAATGGGAGTATTTTTCAGTGAATGTCTGAACTTACACATAACAATCATCAGAAGCACGTCTGAAGTGCAAAATGGAAACTCGTAACTTCTGAGAGAAAAATATAGCCACAACGGTTTTACAGCCATACGTAGGTAATCAGGCTATGGGCCTGATTTACATCTTGGCGGAATCGGTCCTGCAGTCGATTTCGCAATGTGCCTTTTTCGCAGACGTAACTGTGGCGGCTAAACCTCCACACCTGAGTTGGCGGTTTGGAAGGTATATAAGCACAAAACGTACCTTTTTTGGGGTTTCTTCATTTCCTGCCGCCATGAACCCGATTGTACAAGTCCTACCTTTGCTTCTGCTAATGGACCATGACGAAAATCAACCCCATTGTCGCAGGAACTGAAGGTAAGTGACTGTTTTATCTATCATCATTAAAATTGTCTGTATAACTTAGCTCTGGACTCGTGCATGTTTAAAAAATACTTGCAAGCAATAGTAGAATGAGGTGCAATGCATATGTGTGCAATGTGGTAGTTAGAAAAACTTAAAGAAATACACCTCAACATATTATTAACACTCACCAATCTGGTAGTAACTGCCTTCCTGCCAATGGACACCTACACCAAAAGTCACATCAATCCCTAAATCGAAATGTGTCCATACAGGTGTGTGTGTGTGTGTGTAATAATTTTTCATAAACTACCATATCATATACATAAACAGAACAAATTATTGTAACTACAGAGATCCAATATAATATAGTAATTGCACTATACAATGCAACAAGCGGGTTTACACAGAATCTACAACCAATGTTACCTCTAAAATTAATAAGTCAGAGATGTTTTAAGATCACATGTCCCCTTGTCTTGTGCAATTTCTATTAAACATTCAATGTCATTTAACTCCAAAGAGTACATTTTTCTATGTAATGCATATGTGTTCGAAATGACCTTTCTGCAGGGTCACCCCCAAACCTTTTGCCTTCCTCCTTCTCTTTTTCTGACCTCATTTTTGCTGGCTTTAGGACTCTGCACACTTTACCACTGCTAATCAGTGCTCAAGTGCATATGCTCTCTCCTTAAAACATGGTGACATTGGCTCATACCCAATTGGCTTATTTAATTTACTTGTAAGTCCCAGTAAAGTTCACTACATGTGCCCAGGGGCTGTAAATTAAATGCTACTAGTGGGCTGCAGCACTGGTTGTGCCACCCACAGAAGTAGCCCCCTAACCATGCCTCAGATCTGCCATGGCAGGGCCTGTGTGTGCAGTTTCACTGCCACTTCGACTTGGCATTTAAAAGTAATTGCCAAGCCTTAAACTCCCCCTTTTCTACATATGTCACCCCTAAGGTATGCACTAGGCAGCCCATAGGGCAGGGTGCTATATAGGTAAAAGGCAGGACATGAACATGTGTGTTCTATATGTCCTGGTAGTGTAAAACTCCCAAATTCGTTTTACACTGCTGTGAGGCCTTCTCCTTTCATAGGATAGCATTAGGGCTACCCTCATATATTGTTTGAGTGGTAGATTCTAATCTGAAAGGAGCAGCCAGGTCATATTTAGTATGGCCAGAATGGTAATACAAAATCCTGCTTATTGGTGAGGTTGGATTCAATATTGCTATTATAGAAATGCCACTTTTAGAAAGTGAGCATTCCTCTACACTCAAATCCTTCTGTACCTTACAATCCATATCCGGCTAGGTTTAGTTGGCAGCTCCTTTATGCAGTCACTCAGACAACCCCAAACACAGGATGCTCAGTCACACATCTTCATACTGAATGTGTCTTCCTGGTCTGGGAGGGTGGAGGGCCTGACACTTACATTTGAAAGGACAGTGGCCTGCCCTCACACAAAGGACTGCCAAACTCCCTACTGGGACCCTGGCACACAGGATGGAACTGAAAGGGGACCCGGTGCACCTGTAAGCCACTCTTTGAAGCCTTCCCCACTTCAAAGGCACATTTGGGTACTTAAGCAGGGTCTCTGACCCTAGAAACTCAGACACTTACGGACAAGATACCACTGGAGAAGAAACCCTGAACCAGACCCTGCAACCTGCCAAGAGGAACTGCCTGGCTGCCCAAAGGACTCACCTGACTGTTTTTCTGCAAAGGACTGCTATCCTGCTGTTGCCCTGCTGCCTTCCTGCCCTGTGGCTCTGCTGAGAAGTGCTCTCCAAGGGCTTGGATAGAGCTTGCCTCCTGTTCCTTGAAATCTCAGGACCAAAAAGACTTCATCTCTGCAACAGAACTCCTCGTGCTGTGAAAATCGATGCACAGCCTGCAAGAAACGAAACACAGCCTGCATCGCGGTGAGAAAATCACTGCACGCCGAACTGGAACGACGCAACCCGGCTCCCCGAGAGGAGATCGACGCAGCGTTGCGACCAGAACTTTGACGCACGGCCCACAGGATCGACGCAAAGCCGAACCGGAAAGACACAGCCCGACATCCTGCGAGAAGAATCGACGCAGAGACTGCTGTGTGACAGAAATTTCCACGCATCACCCACCGTATCGACACAGCCCCTGTGACTTCGTACTGCACGCCCATGTTTTCTCCACATCATCCCCAGGGCGTCCAAAACCCCCACAACCCGAAGAGGATCCCAGTCTACTCGCCGTAAATCGAAGCAAAGCCTGCCCTGCATGAAAACTCAACGAAGCAACGTCTGTGCGCGCTGGAAAAATCGACGCACACCTCCCCTGTTTTCCATGCATCTCCTCCTCTGTGGCCCCTTGCAGAGAATTTGAACTCAAACCAGGTAATTTGTGCTTGCAAAAGATGTTTGTTGCTTTTTAAAGACTAAAGACTTCTTTTATCATTTCCGACAGTGATAATTCAAAGTGTACTTATCAAATCTTAATCGTTTTGACCTGCATTTAATCAGATAAATATCATATATTTTTCTAAACATGGTATGGTGTACTTTTGTGGTGGTATACTGTATTATTGCATGATTCATTGCACAAATACTTTACACATTGCCTTCTAAGTTAAGCCTGACCGCTCAGTACCAAGCTACCAGAGGGTGGGCACAGGATAATGTGGATTGTGTGTGACTTACCCTGACTAGAGTGAGGGTCCTTGCTTGGACAGGGGGTAATCTGACTGTCAACCAAAGACCCCATTTCTAACAATGTGTGTCTATTATTAACACATATCATGTTAACATAAACACCTGCATTCTCAAGTTTCAAAATATAAACATGGTGCAAGCATTCATCATGGTCCAGTATCATGATGAATGCTTGCACCAAAATGAACATGTCCAACACTAATGTATACCCTATAAAAAATATGTCAAAAATAATACTTGTGCTTGTCACTGTCAGAAATGAGAATAAGTGCATGTCACACACCCATTGGTATAAATAACATAATCAGCAATCAAAGGTATTGAAAATAAATGAAAATTTAGTACAACAATGACAAGTCTCTTGTATAGAAGGATAAATGAAAATATATATAAAAAATGTTCAAAATGATCAGCATGGGCAGTGAGTGCTGCAGGCCCAGAACCTGCCTCCTAACTGCACTGCCAAGTACAACCTCCTTAGTAAGAGGCATCCAGTGGGCATAGCAGGCACCTTAATGATGTTTTTCATTTGGGCGGGTTTGGATCTGACAGGGATCAGGGACAGGGCAAGAGCAAAAGCATCTGGAGGAGAAGGGGTGGGAGAGGATGGGGTTGGAGAGGTTGAGGGAGCTGGAGTGGGTGCTGTATATGTTTCTGTCTGTTGTGCATGTGGGTCTGGTGTATGTGGTACATGTTTGGGTGGGTGTGTTTTGGAAGGTGTGTGGTGTTCAGGTGAGAGTGTGGATTTGTGTTTGGTGAGTGTTGGGTTGTGTGTGCTTTTCTGTGAGTGTGCATGTTTGGATGTGTGTGGTTTTGTGGGTGTAGTGTATTCTGGTGATTGTAAGTGTGTGCATCTGGTAGGTGTTATTTTGTGTGTAGGTGTGTGTATGTGACCGTGTGTGTTTGGGTGAGTGTGATGTAGATGTGGATGTTGTGGTTGTGGCGCATGTGGGCGTGCTGGTGGTTGTAGGTGTGCTGGTGTATGGAGTGGTGGTGTATGTGTCTGTGGTAGTGGATGTTGTGGGTGTGTCTGGTGGATGTGTCTGTAGTGGTTGATGTTGTGGGTGTGGTGGTTGTGTATGTGGTGGTTGGTGTTGTGGTTGTGGGTGTGGTGGTGGGGGTTGTGGTGGGTCTGGATGTTGTGTCAGCAGTGAGTATGTTGGGTGGGTGCATGGTTGTGTTTCTTGGTGTGTTTGTTTTTATGTGTGTGCTGCTTGTGTCTGTGTGATTGGGTGCATGCAAGAAAGTGAGTGTGCTTAGAACAGGGCTGGGAATAGGGAATTTTAGATGGGGAAGGGGCAGGAGTTGGGGCACCAGGTTGGGATAGTGGGGAGGCTGCAGTCAGTGAGGAGACTAACCTTGAAATGATCTCTCTTGGCCAGACATATCTCTAGCTATTTGAAGTCTTTTTTAGCATTGCGTAACTGTTTCACAACATATGCTGGCTTTCACTTTAGGCACAAATTGGTACACCATCACAGTAATTACATACATTGATTCATATATAATTTTTTTTCATCTTAGATTCATAATATGCTACAAATTACACCTTGATTTTGACATTTACAAACTGAGCATGATTTGGGCTTGATATTGAGTTTTCTAGATAGGATATACCAACATATATGTGATGGAACCTTCTATCTGCAAAAGCCCTTTAAACATCCCATTTTCTCCATCATTGATCTATCCTCTGGGCATGACAAAGGACATTGTAAAATGGTTTACAATATGTGGTACTCTGTCACTAGCGTGTACACAGTCCTGTTCGTGTTGTACCAACAATTGTATGCCTATACACATTATTTTTCACCAAACAAGCTGGCTTACCCTGCACATTTATGAAGAAGTAACACATCATGCAAATCTGTCACTTTTAACATGAATGAAATAGTATTTATGTTTCAAAACACATCTGGGATATGGTTTAGAACAAAAATGTAGCCATTTACCTGATGTTACTAGTCGTTTTGGCTCACATGCTCACTTTTGTTTGTGTATAAAACCAACTTACCAGTGTGACGTTTGGAATATCCACTGTTTCATAATAGCATTTTATGCTTTGTCACCTGTGATGGGGCTACGTTGCATCATTCACAATACTGAGGGAGCATCCCACCGGACACAATAATGACCAGTGGCCTGTTTGGTGCTACTGTCCCTTATAAAATCAAACTACCTGATAATTCCGGCCCCCTGATTTACCTCCATAAAAAAAAAGTTGTCCTGAGATTTTCCTTTTTGATTTCTGTTTTTGTATCATTAGAGAAGCCATTTAGTTTGGGTAGACATTGCTGGTCTGGGCAGAATTGTTCTGGATGACATTTTTTAAAATGACAGATGTGTTGCAGTGATGATGTAATATTTCCGGAACCATGAGACCTTTATACTACATTTTGGTGTCAAAACATGGGGGATACAGTAGTCTTATAGAGACTGAAAATCATTCCTCAGAGCAACCCTTCTGCCATTTTCCAAAATAGGGGAGGAAGAGACATATATAGAAATGAAATAAATAATAAAGATTTAAATCTTTTATGTATAAACCAAACAATGTTTAAGACCTGAATATGAAAAAATAATAATGTTTATCACTCCTGTTTTAGACACATTTTCATAGTTCACTTTATTTATTTGTTTTGGCAATCACTGGTAGTACATTTGCAGAATGTTGAACATTTGAGAAAAGCATATCGACAGGGACGTCTTTTTGTAGCACAGGTTTTGCAAGTACATGTACGTGTAAGTTCTGTGGATAGGTGGATAGGTGCTTTAGCACCCCATCAATATCTTCCCAATCAAATTCACACGGATTTTTCTCTACATATGCATGATCCAAAACATTTACACATCGTCTGACCAATTAGAACGCTCTTTTAATGTGTCCACGCATAGAATATGACATCGGTGGAAGGTGACTAAGCTGGACTGAACTCTTGAACTCACTGTGCCGAAGATTGTCCAATGTGTGACCGTCTGAACTTGTTTTCCACACTTCCACAAGGGATTTTTCCACTTCTTTAAAGTTAAATTTTTCTTCTGCCTCAGCAAGTAATTTTAGACACTTTACATGTTCAGCAGTTAAAGTTCCAAGCTTTGTTCCAATTTTGCTCATCACTATGTGCCAGAACACTGTCCATCTCTGGGTCAAGTTTCCTGTACAGAATATAAAGCGGGATTAAGGCCCTCATTACAACCTTGGCGGGTGGCTGAAGCCTCTCAATAAGGTTGGCCCGCCGGGCGGCCGCCAATGCAGCCAAACTCCCTCGGCGGTCATTTTGAGATCCCCGCCGGGGGATCTCAACCGCGACACAGGAGCCGGCTCCAAATGAAGCCGGCGGTGTTGCGGCTGTGCGACGGGTGCAGTTGCACCCGTCGTGCTTTTCACTGTCTGCCATGCAGACAGTGAAAAGCTGAATGGGGCCATGGCAGGGGGCCCGCGACTCCCCTTTCCTCCAGCCTTTTCATGGTGGTGCAAAACGCCATGAAAAGGCTGGCGGGAGGGGGACTCGTAATCCGCTGGGCAGCGCTGCCCTGGCGGATTAGAACCGCCGGGACCATTGTGGCGGGAAACCGCCGGTCCCGGGGGTGGGACCACAACGCTTCCGCCACAGTCGTAATTCCCTGTGAAGCACCGCCAGCCTGTTGGCGGTGCTTCCTCTGAAACAGCCCTGACGGCCTTTGACCGCCAGGGTTGTAATGAGGGCCTAAGTGTCTTTTCTCGCCTATTCTATAATGTATCCACACCTCTGACAATGCTTGGCTTATGAACATTGCAACAGTTCTAACCAGCACAATAATGCCATCTGTGTCATTTGACAGACCAATGACTCGACTGGAATCATTTCGAACAGCCCACTCAACATGTGGCACAACACAAAGGTCAGCTTTCTCCAATTTGCTGTTAAGTTCTTGAACAGTACGGCCTGTACCTTTTGAATATCTCGTTGCAGGCACCAACTCCTCATTGACAATCATTACACTTGCAATAACTGGAAACTCAGTATTCACTGAAGCTTCAGCAATGTTTTGGCGAGTCACCATCTCCAAGTTCATTTTGTTCGATGTTGATGACCAAAATATTTGAAGTTGCACAGGTATACATGTGGAAGCTTTGATGCAGGTAAGGTCAATTGTTCCACTTGAAGACATTGGTCTGATTCTCTCACATTCTTTGACAGATAGCTTAAGATAACTGTCAAAGACAATGTGCAGTTCTTGCAAGATGCACACCGACTTTGATATCTGAGGAGCAGTCTGAACGTCCACTCCGAAGTTTTGCTTGGATGAAATCTTGACCATTTGCAATTGTGACATATAGTCCACAACAAAAGTAGTTTTCCATGAAGACACCTTTTTTGATTGAAATTATTCAGGTGAAAGTTTTTTTCAGGCTCTTGTATGAATCTGTGCTTCACTGGTTTGGTTGCAGCATCTCCATCAAATAGTGCGTTTGTTGGAAGAAGATCATGCAACAGAATGTCCTTGATAAATTCACCCCTTTCTTTTGCCTCATCCATCTCTCTATGTGCCTGCAAAAATGTTTTTTTTTTAATGTGTTTTGTAGTGGCTGGTTGGATGAAACTCCTACTATGGCAGTGAAAGCGTGGAAGTTTAGATTTAGTGATATCAAACAGCTTTTTCTCTTTCAATACAAATCTCTCCTGCTTAAGTTCTGCTTATAGTTTTCATCCATGTTCCAGGACATCTAGTAGACGTGTCTTTATATAGTTATCAACATATTGTTTGGTCATGAATTTGTGTAGTCGCACAGGCTCAGTCATTTCAAAGGGGTTTCCTTGCTGCTGCATGAAATGAAGAAGGGTGTCAACATGTATAATAAAACGTTCCCCTCTCTTTCTCACAAGTTCGTGGTGAGGAACAGTTTCACAATGGTCCATTCATTTTGAATTTGTCTTCTCTGAAAACATTGGAAAAAGAAAGGTCTTCATGGTAAACTAGCTGCCACTGAGCAACATATTCACTGTTAGGTGTCTGACTAACAACTCCCTTTGAGCTTTTCTGTGATCTCTGGATCGCCTGTTTCAGTTTCAGATCTGGAGCCACATCATTGAACCGTCCCTCTCTGTCCTTTACCACAAAATGTCTTTGAATTAATTTTCTGTAGAGGTATGGATTTTCCACCTCTAGCTTCTTCACTCTTTCCAGATACAAGGACCCACATCTCAGGTAGTTTAAGCAATCAAATTTGCGACAAAACAGCAATCAGTGACTCCACAGTCACGTGCAGCTCCCAGTCCCCTTCCCGATCAGCATGTACCACGTTTTTCACTGGAGCTATCATGTTTAAAACATCTCCCTAGTACTTGCAAAGTTCTGATTTTTCTTCACCTTCTTCAACAATCTCTACAAACTTGGTTTATAGGTTTTCTGATTCTGAACTGAGTATATTGAACATTCCCTGGCTTTGCATTATGTCTTTTGAATGAAGCGCACCCTGTGCCTTGTTCACTGCTGAGATAAGAAATGCAAAACCTAATTTGTCGTTCTTGTTCCAGAAAGCATTCCAACGCAATGTTTCTATGGCCTTAGATATGATGATCATACCTTGTAATGAGTGGCATAATGAGTTCCACTCAATACTGACTGGTCAGATTTGCTTCCAAAGATTTCAGCCTCAATAAGTGCATTGTCTATGCCATATCCACTGAGATAACTTGCACACAGCAACACATTTATAATATGGAAAATGCACATTATTGGATAAAGAGCATCAAATTCTACAGGATTACTCATAAAAATATCAGTTACAATACAGAAAACACCTTCATCACAGAAACGTGGCAGGATCGGCTGGTCTTCAAGCTGAGCATAGACATTCTGGAACTTTTTTAGAGCTGTGTGTACTGTTGGTAGTTTGTGACTGAGATGGTATTACTAGTAAAAGCCCAACCTTCTTCAGTGGGACAGTATTTCGGGAAATCAGAGCATGAATTCCAGCCCATGGAGGACTGCCTTTTCTTCATCTTTCCATCTGCATTCAATAAACAATATGATAAATTCAGGTAAATCACGCTTTGTGGACGGCAGCATCAGGTAGAAGAAGATCCATGTCCTCAGCCACTTTGGAACTTTCTGGTAGATTGGGACTTGCTGATGGCTTGTAATGATTTTGCACATGTTGGCAAGGCAGATGGGTTATAATTTTGATGCTTTGTTTGTTTATACCTGTAGCTGGCACAGCTTGTTTTCCAGCAGCTACTTCATTGGTACGGTCTTGAAATAGCACCACAGCAGTATCATGTGTGCTGGATGTTCCCGACATAGAAGAGCTGTCTTCAAAATCAAAATGATCAAGAGCAGCAATTGTGAATCCCTCCCTGGTAAAGTGACTTGGAAGTGATCTGCTGTCGGAGTCTCAAGATTTTACAGCATGAGCTGGTAACAAGTTCTTGCTCCGTACTATGTCATTATAACTTTTTATACACCAGCCCTATTCATTGAAGTGATTAGCTCTCTACTTTTGCATTTGTCATTGATTGCGTGGGCAGTCATCATGAGAGGCGGAGTTTTCTTTTTACCATGATGTAATTCATAAAACATGATTTGGAAAAGACAGTACATTTGCACAGCGTAAGCCTGTCGGTTCATAGGATAGTCTTCCACTGCTTCACTTATATCTTCAAAGCCATCATCAACGTCGTTGGCTTCTGTTCCGAACTCAAGAACTTTAGTCTGTGACAGTTTTGCTTTGCTGATATCGAACAATGATCTAAAAAATGTTAAGACAACATCACGCATTCTTGTTGACTCCCATGAATTGCAGAGTTCTGGGGCATCACAAAAATTGTCATTAAGTCCAAAATCTAAATCTTTTAGGACGTTTCTTAAAATGGTTCCTGCTGATTTTACTGCATCCTGTGATCTTCTTTTGGCAGCAAGAACTTCAGGAGTCAAATCAGCTGAGAACACCATAAGTTGCTAATTCTTTTTGTTAGACTGACAAAAACAAATTCTATCATTGTACATTCTCACCAGAAAAATCTTAATTTCATTATTATGGATCATACAGTTTCATCAACGTTGACTATTATTTCTCTGATCTCACCGAGTGTGAACACGTAGCCAGCACTCAAGAGTAGCTTTAAAATTTAATTTGCTTTTTCAAAGAGTGCTATCTTAACTGAAGGCTGGCGGTAACGTTAACACTGGGAGCCCATTGTACATTCATATTTTTTAATGTATGCATGCATGCAGTTCAGTGGGCATACAGGCCTGGTGCAAATACATCCACCTCTCTGTTTAGATCAGCTACTCTGCTGAAAACCTCATCTTGGATGAAAGTAGCTGCAGATAAAAACATGTTTGCCCTGTGAGACTCACATACTTTGTTCTTTCATCAGTCCCTTTGGCCCTTGTTCTGGCTAAACCACAGATAACACATTGAAGATCCTCTGCTTTCTGATCAGTTGTTGGAGCTGGACGAGTGGTAGCCATCCATCTTTTAAGTGGATGGGCACTGGGTTTCGTTGTTGAAGCTTTCTCAGAAATGTTTGTTGTGATTCACTGGTTTCTGCTATTTTTTGACAATTGTTTCCAGGCTTTTTTTCCATTGCATAGAGTTGTAGCACTTGTTGTTAAAATGATAAAATATTTGATCCTCTTCACCCATCAGTTTCAATCAATGGTAAACTTTGTCTTGTATTTCTGCAGCATCTCAAACTCTCTTCTGTCAAGCTGTTGTTGATGATCGCTTTTCTTTCGGATTAGTTTGGCGTATGAGGGATTTTTCTCTGTTGAGGGAGTCCTCAGATTTTATAGTTAGCCACACAACACTTGAAACAAAAACAATATTAAAGTAAATTACCAATATGATAGCTAAAACACATCATTATAGATCCACCATTTTGGAAAATGGCAGAAGGGTCCCTCTGAGGAGTTATTTTCTGTCTCTGTAAGACTACTTGACCCCCTAAACCTATTTTTTGACACCAAAATGAAGTATAGAGGTCTCATAGTTCTTGAAATACTACATCATCACTGCAACACATCTGCCATTTTTAAAAATGTAGTCTAGAAAAAATTGGCCCGGATTAGCAATGTCTACCTAAGCTAAACTACTTTTCTAATACAAAAACACAAAACAAAAATGAAAATCTCTTGACAACAATTTTTTACGGAGGCATATTAAGGGGCCAGAACTATGATGTATATGTTTTGATTAGGCAAGAATGTGTCATCTCAAACCATTCCTTTGATAGTGAACGCAAATCAGATGGTATCTATTCCCAAAATTTAATCTACTAAACATATCATCCTACACCTTGGGCAAAACTTACACTTTCAAGAACTCTTCTTCTGCGTTGGACATACGCCAACCTTAATGTCGATAGCAAAATTAGTTGCTGTAACAAAAAATAGTTATTTAACATGTTGAACTCACACTAGAACTTACCCTCTTGATGCTGATGTTGGGCTCTCTACTGACCATCAAGGTCCGGAAAGGCCACCACAAGTATTTGGGCCAATAGCAGGTCAGGGTGCGCCACACACGCTTCCCACCTTGGAAGGACTGGCTTAGCTGGACTTCAGATGAATTTCTAGTCCAGTGTCATAGGCCCTCCCACCTCTTCTGGCAATGGACGCTGCACCACTTATAGAACCCCAGAGTCCGCTCCTTCTTGCCTATGGTCTTCCATATTGCCGTCTACTGATAGGCATTGACCTGTATGCATTAGAGCATTAGAAATAAGATACTGCTCTGACACAATTTTGGAGCATTTAACATCAGAACAGATTATTTACCAACACCTTATATTTCCTAGGACACACTAATTTGTAGTGACCTGTTGAGTATCCTCAACATTTCCGGTGTCCTCATGTTACTAATTCAGTCCACAAACGTCATCTATGCCAGGGACCTGAAACCTTTCCTGTAGCGAGAGTCACTGCTGAGCAGTACAACTCAGTGTGAGCTACTATAGGTTAAACAAGTTGTCCAATATTAGCACCCCGCTACATCGGCTTAATGCCAAATTGTTTTAGAGGCAGATACTGTGGTTTAAAACGCATACAATGACTAATGGCAGTATGGAAGGGCTACCATGTGTGTCAGTGAGAGCATGTGTTTTGTGATGTATGAACAAGTGTATATAGCATTGGGACATACATGTATTAGTGATTGAGGGCCTGTGTCATTTATACTTGCAGCACATGGCTAAAACATACAGACACTCATCTTTCAGAAAATGGGATGTAGTTTAAGTTGAAACAAAAACATCAGACAAATCCATAACTTGAAAGTTTCTTCTTGCACTTTACATTTCTCTCACTTCAACACATGGCTGCAGTTTTTCACTTATACTACTGGTATAATGTCTACTGGCCACTGGAAGTAAGGGGCATGCGGTTTGTCAAATGAAATATGGATTTGAGAGTAAAATGAACTGAAAAGTCAGCTTATTCATTCACATTACTTTTCATTACACTTTACATACATTTCAAACATTTTCAAACATCATTAGTTCCCCTACGAAATTATTCACTTCACTGCACTCCAATCACAACACTTCACTCAGGAACAAAAAGGGACAAATTAGCCTGTGCATGAAGAAGAAACAAGTTACTTAGAAAAACTTAGAAAAACATTCAAACATGTACCTGTTCCGCTGGGTTCCCACACAGCTGGTTATACAGGGTCAGGACCTCCGTGGTGAGGAGTTCCAAATCCCAGAGGGAGAAGTTAGGGGCTCTGTCACCTGCTTTGCCCGCATCCTGACTCCCAGCGGTCAGTAGCTGCAGCAAAAGTGGAGGAGGTGTTGTTGGCTGCAGTGTTAGGAGACAAGTGAGCTTTTTTCAAGATGACATGTACAAGTACATGGCGTACCCGATCTGCAACAGTGACAGACACAGCCATTGGCTATAATGCATAACTGTCACACTGGTTAGCTTATAGCTGTGTCTGTTGTCAGGGCCGGCTTTAGGACTGGATGCCGCCCTGTGCGACAGTTTATTGTGGCACCATCCACCAAATGACCTCCTCCTCGGTTTCACTCACTACCACCTGGCAAATGTGCCCCTCATCTCTCCATCCCCCCCTTTCACATACATTCATGTGTTTTAAAGCACCTGTAGAGGCTGGCTTTACTAATCCACTCAGCTAGCCACATAAAATACAGGGGCATAGTTACCAGCCCCTAGCGCCATTCTAACGCCACATTAGCATAATTTTTTACACTAATGTGGAGTTAGAAGGCAAAAAACGCGTGCCATATTTAAAAAGTGGCACAATGCATGCATGGCACCACTTTGTATCCCTTTGCGCTGCATTATGCCTACGCCAGGCATAATGTATGCAAAGATGGCATTCCCCTGTTAGGGGGGGACCAAAAAAATGGCACGAAGAAATCAGACATATTTCTTTGCATCATTTTTTCAGGCACTATTAACTCCTGCCTCTGGGTGCTTTGCAGGATTATCATCAAGATTTTTTTATGGTAATCCTGCAAAGCACCGGACTAGCATAAAAAAATCTGACGCTAGTCCCCTAGCTACCGCCATGGTGTATTTTAAATATGACGCACACATGGTGGCGTTAGGGGGGGCGCTAAGGGGTGCAAGAAAAGTGGCACAGCACTGTGTGCAGCGTCACTTTTCTTAAATATGCCCCATAGTTCTGTTTTTTGCAGCAGGCATATTACCTTCTATGCTACTTTATGTTGAGTCAAAGCTGCCACTAGGCAAAACTCCCATCTCTCTCTCTCCCTAGCAGGAACATTAATCACAAGAGGTATCTTGACATTTCTATTGTTTCCTGACGGCTGCACGCACAAGGAACTTTTCAGAAGGTGCTTTTAAATCGCAAGTTTTGGAAGTTATTGCTAATACAGCGCCCCCCTGAGGTCAGCGCAAGGTGCAGTCGCACCGCTCAGAAGCCGGCCCTGTCCGTTGTGGAGTGTTACACCTACTATGCAGTCAACTTCCGCAGACGGCTGTCGAATAGAGAATATCCTGGCATCAAGGTCAGGCACTGGTTATTTTAGGTTGTGAAGCAGTGTATTTTTTAATTTGATGTGCGCCACCACCACTCAAAATGCTGGCTTGTTTGTTTACCAATACAAGATATGTACAACATTTTTTTTCAAAATTGACACATTAAAATGTAAACTGTTATTGTGTTTAAGATTGATAGTGAAGCGGTGTATTTTATAATTCCGTTGAAGGATTTAAAAGATTTAAAAGAAAAAAATCAAAAAAATACTGTGCAAATAATACATTTCAAAAGCCTGATCTTCTGCCTCACAATGAGAATACAACAGCAATAACACCAAAAGTGAAAATCATGGACACTGTGGCAGTATCTGGAAGCATGTCACAACCAACCTTCAGTGGTGCGCTACAAGAAGTCCTTTCTTCCATGATGAGGCACATCAGCAGCTTCATCCTGTTTCGACAACATCAGGATTTTGCAAATGCGAAGAGATATTTTTTATGCTTTGGGTGGCATACCACATGTGGATGGAGCAATTGATGGCACACAAATTGCCTTGGTGCCACCTCATGCTAGGGAACAGATCTACCGCAATTGGAAGAACATCTATCCCATCAATGTGCAAGTTGTCTGCTTACCTGGTTTGCACATCTCAAGTGTGTGTGCTCAATTCCCAGAGTCAGCACATGGTTCCTTGTACTACAGAACAGCACCATAACCCGTCAAATGTCACAACATGGACTACAGAGGGCCTGTCTTCTTGGTAAGTATAATATGACGCAAGGATTATTTGCTTTATTAATAGTTTAGTAATGTACAATGGGATGAGCTATTGTTGGTCAATATATTTTTTTCTTTCATGTATGGGACTCAGCTTATCCTAACCAACTATGGTTGTTAACAACGCTGAAGAATCCAACAACACCAGGGGAAGTCCACTTCAATAAGGCCCATGGGAGAACACGGAGGCCAGTGGAGCGAGCTTTGGCTCCTGAAGTCCAGATTGAAATATCTGGATAAGACTGATGGAGCTCTCATCTACTCACCTGATAAGGTGTGCCAAATCACTGTGGTCTGCTGCATGTTGCACAACTTTGCCCTGCAATGGAACATCTGATTCATCGCAAAGGATGGAGACCATGAAGAGCCACCGGGTGAGGATGTTGAAATTGGAAATGAAGAGGACTGTGGTGAAGAGGAAGGAATTGACATACTTAAAGGTGCTCTTGGCAACTTCTTCACCTGAGTCTAAGTTTACTTTTACATATTGTAACATCAAATGTCAGATCAACTTGTAACATAGAGAATATTTCAGGGTGCGAGTAATTTAGTAGTAATTGTTAGTTCAGGAAAGTCCATGGCAAAGATGTTTGTTGATCAAAGCTTCCATACATTTACTACTGTGTTTATTAACATTGATTATCTTTGCTTGTTTATCATTTGAGTTATTTTTCCTTGTTAGTCTGTTTGAGGATGGTTCACCGTCATCTTCATTTTGACATTTAAAATTTGTGACATTTGCAGTGATATGTTGCTGTTGGAAAGTGCAAAGGGAACATGGGTTGAACCTGGGACAGACACACACTTTGGCTGTTCGTACCTTGTACAGAGATAAACTTGCACAGTGATTAAATGGAAGTTCTTGAGATTGTATTAGGCCTGTTTTCTATTGAATGTTGCCACAGAGGCAATATGTGCTGCTTAAATTGCACTAACCAGATGTATACATTAAGCCACATCATACTGATCTTCCTTCACATTGGGTAAATCTTAATTTTGTGATAAGTGTATGAAGCTGTTAATGTGTCTCACCATTGTAGAAAGTTCTTCTTGTAGCCCACCACTGAAAGTTGGTTGTGACATGCCTCCACATACTGCCACAGTGTACTGAAATGATCCTGTGGTCACAAAATGTAGAACTGACGTGATTTTGACTATTGGTGTAATTTATGTGAAATTCCTATTGTGAGGCAGGATGTCTGCCTCCAGCTGAAGACATGAATCAATAATAGTTTGCCTATTTAATATGTTTATTTAGATTCTTTCCCCTTCTTCCATGGTGTCTTGCCATCCTCTCCTGGTGGTCTGGATGAACGCCCCCTCTGGTGGCCAGGGGGGGGGTTCATAGTTGCAGGGACTGGGGTGGGTGGAGTAGTTTCCTGTTGTGGAAGGCCCTCCTTGTCTGTAGCCGATGAAGGTGCATTTTGTGTTCATGTTCAAGGACCAGAGGCAGGGGTAGATGGTACAGGAAAAGCCCTGCACATACGATGGTAAATGTCAAACATCACCCCAGTCTGGGAGCACAAATCTCAGTTGTGATTCTGCATAAACATTGTGTACCTCTGCATCTGCTTCATGTCCGGGAGCTCTGCAAGGATCTGGGTCATCATGTTGGGGGGCTGCTGTACTGCTCCCAAGACTCGGTCGATGGTGGTCTGGGTGACAGTTATCTCAGTGGCCTCACTTTGCTAGCCCACTGATACCCCTCTACCCTGTGCCCTTGAGGCAATGTGCCCCATCCCACTGAGTCCTGGCAGAACTGGAGGTGGTGTTGGTTTTGGCTCAACAGCAGCCAGGACTGGGAACATGAGACCGGGGTGATGTTCCTTTGGACACAGGCAGTGGAGATATTCATTGGCTGGGGTGCTGTTGCAAATGGGGTAGGAGATGTAGGTGAGGGTCGAGTGAGACTCACTGGAGCTGTCCGCCCGGACAGACCAGATGGACCAGGCAGCTCCCCATAATCTGGACTTGAAGGAGTGGTGTCTTCAGTGAAGCTTGATCCTGGTCTGGAGTGGAAGTGTCTTCAGTTGCAGGTGGTGGTCCACTTCAGTTGCAGGTGGTGGTCCATCTAGGTAATGGACCTAATATTAATTACAAACAATATACATTTCAAATTCTGGATTATACCTCAAATGTGTCTTCAGCTACAAATGAAGCAGCCTAAAAGTAAAAATTATGATTAACGGAGTGATTAGGCCTTTGTGTGATTTTAATAATTTACACATGCAGGTTATTTTACATAGATGCATACTTCAGTAAAAATATTGAAGAGATGTCCTGAATTGAAAAATGTTATTTAGAAAATCCACATGACATGTACCAGACATTCAACCCAGCACAGTAGAGAGGAGAATTGAGAACGAAACTGTTATAAGTCCTAGCAGGCTTAAAAACAGACTATAGTACAATTTATACAATTAATGATATTGGCCATCAAATGAACACTGCAAACTGAGGGACATATTTATACTCTGTGTTGAAATAGCGTCGTTTTTTTTACGCTATTTCAGCGCACACTTAACTCCATATTTATATTTTGATGCTAGACCTGTCTAGCGTCAAAATATTGGTGCTAAAGTCATTTTTTGCCTGCGGAAAACTACTTTGCGTCAATGAGATACAAGGTAGGCGTCCTGGGGCAGAAAATGACTCTAAGGCACGTGCGCCTTATTTATACTCCCAGGCAAACATTGTGCACGGGAGGGAGCTGGGCCTAAATAATGGCACTAAGTTTGCTTAGCATCATTATTTTACACCTGGTCAGGGCAGGCGTTAGGGGACCTGTGGGCCTATTTCCATGGTGGAACACCATGAATGAGCCCACAGGTGCCCTCCCCAGGGACACCCCCAACCACACCAGAGGGGCAGCGGACGATGAGGGACCCCATTCCAGGTAAGTACAGGTAAGTATTTACCTTTTGTTTTTAAATGCCACAGTGGACCCTTGTCCCCTGTGCTGGTCATTGGGATGGTGGGCATGACTCCTGCCTTTTCAAAGGCAAGAGTCATGTGGCATGGTAGGTTTAGTGCCGTAAAATGACGCTAATCTGTCATCTTTTTGTACTCTAACCAAACTGGTGTCAGTTTTTGGTGCTAAACACCCATCTCCCATACTGCCAAAACCCACCCGGCTAACGTCAATTGTTTTGACGTTAACCCACCCTTTGAGCCAGATTGCACCGTTTCATTAATATGGCGCCTGGATGGGTCCTGGAATGGCGCAAGCCTGCGCTATACTTTTTGACGCAAACCTGCGTTAGTGCAGGTTTGAGTCAAAAAGTATAAATCAGGGCCTGGATTGTGTATCAAAACTACTTATATTTAGCATGCCACAGAACATGATTAGAAATCTTTGATTCAACAAACTAAGAATTATGTAAGAAACTACATCAATTCTATGGAGTAAAGAACAGGTGATAACATACTAGATCAACACAACAAATGACATTTTCATCCATAGCATGAAATGGTGAATGAGAAGTGCATAGCACAGGGTATCATGGTAGCTGCATTCATATGTAAACATCATTGACAATGCATGTTGAAATGTGAGTTAAACATATCTATTTAAATATCTACAGCGAAAATGAACACACGTACAATATGCACACTCTTATGTGAATGATGTAAATAGGTGAAAACACACAATCACTATTCCTTCATGTGCAAATACATGGAGTTTGGAACCTGTTCTTTAAGTAAAGGCAAATGCAAGCGATGATCCGTGGAGAAAAACACACATTCTGACAAAACATAATTAGCATTGTTAAAAAGAGAGATACAACCATGATGCTAGTGATTTGGATAAAACAATATATTTTGATGAATTAAGTTTACATATATATGTTTTGATAAGGGTCCTGAAACATTCTGAACAGCTAAGTTAAGGACAAAAACGACATTTGTGATTAGTGAGATATTGCAAAGTTCAGGTTAAGAGTCTCCACTCCACCAGGAATTTCTTTCAAGCCTTCAGGATGTAGGACATGGACGGCCTTCTCCTCCCAGGGAAAGTGTTGTAAGGGAGGGCTGGGAGAACTACCACCAGTCATCGGGGCCTCCAGGTGACACGCGGAGGCCAGTGAACGCACTCTCTCTAATTCCACCTCTTTCTAATTCCCTCCAGTGTGTGCAGATTGTTTGCTGCAGCATTCACTCTGTCAACTATTCTGGTCCACATTTGTCTTTTCTGAGATATGGTTGTACTTTGTACTTGGGCTCCAAACAATTGTGGCTCTACTCTAATAAATACATCCACTATGACTGACAGTTCTCCCTCTGTAGGATGTGGATTCCTACTCCCTGCAATAGAGAGTAACATAAAACAATTATCTAGTGCCCCAAAAGTTGATGATACCGAAAAAATGAAAGGAAAGGAAAATAAACAAGAGTAAAAATCTGAGAAACAACCTGACTCCTGAGTGGCAAATTCAGCAGCAAAATGGTGTTCTGCCGTTGAATGACAAAGGTTCATGGTCTGAAATGTAGTGTGTTTTATAGTGTGTTTTCAAGGTGTTCACAATATACAGTAGGTGTGTGTTGCTAGCATCACCCAATAACCACAGCCATATTACAATCCTGAATGGGTCCTGACATGGACTCCCGCCATCAGGGGACTGCCGCTGGTACACCACCAGCATGACTGTGTTATCTTAATATGGTTGGCGTAAACTCCCCATCCTCGATGGAGTGCTGTGTGCCAGCACTGGAGTCCACCCTGTCGGCTGCAGGATTATCTAACCCTATATAACTAACCCACAATGTTTTCATATAGGCAAGAATATTATCATGAATGTGCGTTTCTTGTAAAAACACAAATACTTTAAATTCATTTAAATTGTCTAATATTTTCCTTCTTTTTTTGATGAGGAAGGCCTTTAACATTTAACAAGGCAATTTTTAAAGTGTAATTATTTACCATAGTAATAGAAAGAAGAATGAAAAAAGAGAAAATAAGTTGAAGGCTGAATGTGGACAACAGTGATGAAGATAGAATGCAGCCCATTTATAACTACAAACAAAACGAACGAGACAGACAAAACAGATGTATCCCTAAGGGAAGGAAACCATTAATTGAAACATTGAGACAGTGAATGTATAATCCAAGTGGATGTAGAGCGTCAAGAAATCCTGCTGAAGGAAGACAAAATGGTTAGAAAAGAAGATGGCTGAAACTCATTTTAAGTACAGAAGCTTGCGAATCCATCAATACTGGAGCATGAAGATCCAAGTAGGCAACCAGATCTGCACGTGAAGAAAAAAAACTTAGGGGGTGATTCCGACCCTGGCGGTAAAAACCGCCAGGGCCGGGGTCCGCGGGAGCACCGCCAACAGGCTGGCGGAGCTCCTTTGGGCATTCTGACCGCGGCGGTACAGCCGCGGGCAGAAACGGAAAGTTGGCGGTGTACCGCCGACTTTCCGCTGCCCAGGGGAATCCTCCATGGCGGCGCAGCTTGCTGCGCCGCCATGGGGATTCCGACCCCCATACCGCCATCCTGTTCCTGGTGGTTTCGGCCGCCAGGAACAGGATGGCGGTATGGGGTGTCGTGGGGCCAATGGCATGGGCACTGCAGGGGCCCCCGTAAGAGGGCCCCACTTTGAATTTCAGTGTCTGCTTAGCAGACACTGAAATTCGCGACGGGTGCTACTGCACCCGTCGCACCCCTTCCACTCCGCCGGCTCCATTCGGAGCCGGCTTCCTCGTGGAAGGGTGTTTCCCACTGGGCTGGCGGGCGGCCTTTTGGCGGTCGCCCGCCAGCCCAGTGGGAAACCCAGAATGACCGCCGCGGTCTTTTGACCGCGGTACAGTCTTCTGGCGGTTCCTGCTTGGCGGGCGGCTCCTGCCGCCCGCCAAGCTTGGAATGACCCCCTTAAACATGTAATTTTTCCATATTCTCATGACTAAAGGGTCGAACAGTCCATACTTGAAGACTGCATCACAAAGCTGAGGATGTAAATCAGAAAACTGTTTCCTTAGAGCTACAGTTACTTTTACAAAGTCCTGATGTATAATATCCTATCGCCTTCCACCATTAATGATGGAATTTCCCAGAGAGTTTTGGGTATCATAATGAAGTGGTGATGACACAACACTGAGGCCCTCATTACAACCCTGGCGGTAAATCCCGTGCATTGCGGCCTCGGAATTCCGCTACAGGTATTACGACCCACAGCTCGGAATCCGCCACAATACAGACACCCACACAAGTCCGCCACACCAAAGGTCAGTGATAAACTAGCGATACCAAAACCCACACCGTCACGCCAACAGGAATACGCCCACAGTATCACGACCCACGAATCAACGCAGCGGTCTTTCAACCGCGGTAAACCATTGGCGGTATACACCGCTGCGCTCAAAATACACACACACTAACAAAACACAACCACATTGGACAATTCAAAATACACACACCTGATACACATACACACACCACACCCACACACCCAATCCAATATAAAGCACACACCCACATCACCCACAAACCCTTACAACCAAAAATTTGAAAGGTCAGAGAGAGAGACTACCTAACACAACACCAGCATCCACAGACACACAACACCACCACAGATACAACATCCATGCACCTCAAACAACACACACCAACACATCCCCTCACACATCACAACAGACACCACCTCACACATCACCCACCCCACATCATGGCACCTCAAAGACACCCCAGGTTCTCTGAGGAGAAGCTAAGGGTCATGGTGGAGGAAATCGTCCGGGTAGAGCCACAGCTATTCGGATCACAGGTGTAGCAGACATCCATTGCAAGGAAGATGGAGCTATGGTGCCGAATTGTCGACAGAGTTAACGCAGTGGGACAGCGTCCAAGAACACGGGATGACATTAGGAAGAGGTGGAACGAACTACGGGTGAAGGTACGTTCCGTGGTATCCAGACACCAGATTGCTGTACAGAGGACTGGCGGTGGACCCCCACCTCCTCCCCCACAACTAACAACATGGGAGGAGCAAGTCTTGGTGATCATGCATCCTGAGGGCCTCGCAGGAGTAGCAGGAGGACTGGACTCTGGTAAGGCAAATCTTTAATACTTTATCCCCAACACCCCACCTGCATGCCATCACATACTCCCACCCTCACCCCCACATCCATCACCCCAACAACCCACAGATACCCCACTAACACAACCCACATATCCTAAAACCAAGCCCTGCATGTAACACCAATGCATGGACACCAATTGCCAAAAGCATGTCCAGTAGAGAGACTCACTCATGCCCCAAAATCACCAATCACACAAGGGCCAAGCCAATAATGCAAGCACAGGAATAGAGGGTAACTCACCCATTGCACACACAGATACAGTAACTATGCATTTACACCCCAACAGGACCCCTACCCAACGTTACTGGACAGGAGGTGCCAGACATGTCCAGTCCCCCCACTGAAGAGGCACACAGTGATGACAGCAGCTCTGCACGCCTGGATCAAGATTACCAGCCCGGCCCATCAGGGACCTCGGGACATTCGGTTCCCCTGACACAGTCACAAACCACCACTGAACCTCCCCCTCAGGAAACACCACCACAGCACCCACCCAGCGGGCCCATCCCTCTGTCCCCAGGACACGTCAATCAGCAGTGTGTCCACCACTACAGGAAACCCAGGCAACCCCACTAACACAGGACGATCAGGGACCTTGGGGCAGTGGCAGTAGGCACACGTTTAGGGGACAGAGGCACAGGATAACAGGGAAGCTGGGAGGACTGCTGTGCGACAGGGGGAGGACAGACCCAGGGAACCAACACTCCACAAGGCACTCTCCAACATCATGGGAGCGTACCATCATTACCAGGAGACCATGGCAACAGTACTGGCCAAGTTTCAGGAGACCCAGCGGCTGCAGGAGGAACACTACCTGGGGATCAGGGAGGACTTGAAGTCCATGAACACCACCCTGGTCACCATTGCAGGAGTGCTGGCAGACCTTCTCAACACCAGGTGGGACATAGTGGCACACCAACGGGCCCCTGACACTAGCCTGGACGATGAACAGCCCTCCACCTCCGCCGGCGCTAGTGGACAGGAGGCACTGCCACAGGAACAACAGGCCACCAGCACTCCACCCCGTGCAGATGGAGAACCACCCCGCAAACGGTCCCTGAGATCCAGGGACAAGACAGAGAACATTGCCAAGACCACCGCCAGGAAATAAGAACCCCCTGAATGTCACCCTTCTGTCCCACTATGTCACCCTGTCCATCCTTAAACTGCCATTGCTCCACTTCCTATGCCCCTTTGGACAATGCACCTCTGAAACAAATAGACTGGACTCTGCCATGGACATTCCTCCACCATCACCCCAGCCTATTTTACAACCCTCTCCACTTATTTGCACAGAAATAAACACACTTGAATCACAAAACAATCTGGAGTCAGTCTGTGCTTTCACAAATGTGTAACTGCAATATCTCTGGAATATAGCAATGTCAATGTACTTGTTCACATACCAATGTAACACAGCTGTAGGCCAGCAGTAAACATAGCAGGGGGCACAAAGTGGGACCCAGATCTGTGAAATGGAAAGCCAAAGTAACAAGTCAGGGTCCATACACTGAGTGAAAATGACAGACTTATGCTAGCTCCAACAACAGTATGAGATGTGGGTAGCAGTTACATCTTCATTACCTGTGTTTTACTGGAAGTATTGCATGATGATGTTGTTTCGGTTGTCGACATCTTCTGCCTCCTCTTCTTCACTGTCCACAGGCTCCACAGCTGCCACAAGACCACCATCTGGCCCATCCTCCTGCAGAAAAGGCACCTGGCGTCGCAAAGCCAGGTTGTGCAGCATACAGCAGGCCACAATTATCTGGCACACCTTATTCGGTGAGTAGTATAGGGAGCCACCTGTCAGATGGAGGCAACGGGATCTGGCCTTCAGGAGACCGAAGGTGCGTTCTATAATCCTCCTAGTTCTCCCATGTGCCTCATTGTAGCGTTCCTCTGCCCTTGTCCTGGGATTCCTCACTGGAGTCAGGAGCCATGACAGGTTGGGGTAACCAGAGTCACCTGCAAATATCAAGGGACAACTGTTAGACAGACACTAACCCCTAGGGACAACCCCATATCCAGACACCTACGTCAAGTGTTTTGGGACCTTGGCCTCACCTATTAGCCTCACAGGGTGCCTCAGGAGTTGCCCCATCACATAAGGGATGCTGCTATTCCTCAAAATGTAAGCGTCATGCACTGAGCCAGGATACTTGGCTTTCACATGGGAGATGTACTGGTCTGCCAAACACACCATCTGCACTTTCATCGAATGGTAGCTTTTCCGGTTTCTGTACACCTGTTCATACCTGTACAAATGCCACATGTGTCCAGTCAATGGCACCTATGATGTTGGGGATATGTCCCAGGGCACAGAAGTCACATTTCACTGTGGGCAAATCCTCCACCTGAGGGAAAACGATGTAGCTGCGCATGTGTTTCAGCAGGGCAGACAACACTCTGGACAACACGTTAGAGAACACTGGCTGGGACATCCCTGATGCCATGGCCACTGTTGTTTGAAAGGACCCACTGGCCAGGAAATGGAGTACAGACAAAACCTGCACTAGAGGGGGGATTCCTGTGGGATGGCGGGTAGCTGAAATCAGGTCTGGCTCCAACGGGGCACACAGTTCCAGGATTGTTGCACGATCAAGTCTGTATGTGATAATGGTGTGTCTCGCTTCCATTGTCGACAGGTCCACCAGGGGTCTGTACACCGGAGGATGCCGCCATCTCATCACCTGTCCCAGCAGACGTGCCCTATGGAGGAGAACAGCGAGCAGAGAGTCATCCAACACAGAGGTATCACAATGTGTTATTTGCAGAAACATTGGTAATTCGCAATGTGCCGGTATCTGTCTGTATTCCTGGCATAGATAGGTGTGACGCAGTTTTTATCCATCCCATGTGGTCCCCCGAAATGGCGGCTGCCTGACCTGTAAGGTGGGACAAGGGGAAATGAGGTAACTGTGCTGGCATTCTACATCGTCGCGGTGGGCGGTCAAAGACTGCGGCGCAATTCTGCATTGGTTAACATTGGGCCCTATGGGTCCCAGGAGCCAATGATGAAGTACGCCGGCGGTGACGGTATGCACCGCCGCGGACGTGACTGCCGTTTTCTGTCTGTTCACTCACTTGATACCTGGCCTTCAACAGGAGAGGACCTACACTGCAAGTGCTGCTGTGACCTGTGTCTGGAAGCGACGATGGCTACAGTGTCTGGGGAAAGGGCCCCTACCTTCACTTCGGAGTTGTTGGAGAAACTAGTGGATGGGGTCCTCCCTCAGTACACACAACTGTACAGTCCTCCAGACAAACAGGTGAGTACACTGTGAGCATGCTGCGTGGGCAATGCCTGTTTTGAGTGGTGTGGATGGAAGATACATGGGGGGGCTGAGGCCTGCATGTGCGGATGGTGAGTGTATGTGCGTCAGGGCATGGGTGGGAACTGGTGGGCAATGAGTATGACGTTCCAGACGGGTGAGTAATTTCCTTTCCTCCTGTACCATTCCTCTAGGTCAGCGCCCACCAGAAGAAGGGTATTTGGCGTGCCATCGCCAAGGACGTCCGGACCCTGGGGGTCTACCACAGACGGAGCACCCACTGCCGTAAATGATGGGAGGACCTGCGCTGCTGGAGCAAGAAGACGGCGGAGGCCCAGCTGGGGATGGCCTGCCAACATGGAAGGGGTGCCCGTCGCACCATGACCCCCCTGTTGTACCGGATCCTGGCAGTGGCCTATCCGGAGTTGGAGGGGCGCTTGAGGGCATCACAGCAGCCACAAGGGGGTGAGTACACTCTCATTCAGCTGACTCAGCACGCATTACGAGCTGTCTGGGTGGGGGAGGTGGTCAGTGGGTTCCCCTAGGCCAGGGTGAACTTGGTAGGCAAGGTCCCTTTGTGAGGCAGGCTCTGTGGCACCCCAACCCCACTAGTGGTAATAGCCATCTACACCTAGTCAGGCTCCGTTGACTTCCAGGTGGGCAGCAATTGGGCTTAGGCCTCGTACCCCATGGGTATGTGAATTTGCTAGGAACTGTTAGTGCATGGCATAGTGCAGAGGGCTGCTCCCTGTGTGTTGTGTCCACCAACAGTAGTGGTGTTGCATGCACTGAACATGTTTTTCTTCAGTTTTTCCCTCCCTTTTTGTTTTGTCTCCCTGTTCTTGTGTGCAATAGCATCATCTGGCGGAGGAGCAGTGGCACCGGAGCAGGAGGGAGCTGCAACCCACTTGCCCCTGAAGGGTGAAGCAACGGAGTGTGAAGCCACCAGTGGGACAGAGGGCAAGGTGAGCTCCACGACGGGGACAGGAGCATACACCAGTGACAGCGACTCCTCCTCTGATGGGAGCTCCCTTGCGGTGGCAGGCACCTCTGTGCCCACCGCATCAATAGGTACAGCCGCCACCCCCCTCTACCAGCACGGCCCTCCCAGCAGCCCCTCAGCGTGTGTCCCGTGCCCACTCACCCAGGAGGGTTACAATCATGTAATTTTGTCCTTGCGTTCTTCCAGGGGGTGGGGGGATGTATATGTAGTGTTGCTGCATGTATTTGTGTGTATGTTGTTGTGAGTGAGGGTGGGGGTGTTGTGTGCTGCGTGTGTGTGTCACTCTCTTTTCCCTCCCCCCCTTCCCTGTGTTGGAGGTGCAGTACTCACTGTGGTCGTGGACGGCGTTTGTCCTGCTCCTGATAGAGCAGGAGGAAGACCAGCATAGGTAGTACGTGTAGTTCGGGCTCCATGGCGTCCTGGTTCCTCGTTGGGTGTCAAGAGGTGAGTGGCTTCCCTTCTGTGTACTGTTTCCGCCGTGCTTTTGATAGCGTTGGTTCCGCCCCGGAAAAGGTGGCAGAGAGGCCTGTTGTGTTACGGTGGGCAGTACTTTTTTCGCCGGCCTGTTTTTTCTCACTTGACATTGTTTAGACTGGTTAGGTTTACGATCTGAGGGTATGCAAAGAGTTTTTTATAGTTCAAATTTCTCTGGCAATTTTAATTTCAGTAAGGATGGAAGTAGGGTTTCTAGAGCAGCTCTGTAGTTCTGACCTTCAGTGTTCTCCAGTAAGTTAAGATAAGCAAGTTATATTGATGATTTCTATTTTCACTCCCCTGACCTACACCTCCCCTGGGATGTGCCCAGAGCTCCTCCAGTGTGCTCCAGTCCTCTGCCATCTGGGAAACAGAGGTGCTGCTGGCACACTGGACTGCTCTGATTGGCCAGTGCCAGCAGGTGACGTCAGAGACTCCTTCTGATAGGCTCCTTCAGGTGTTTCTAGCCTATCCTCTCTCCTAGCTAGCCAAACCTCCTTTTCTGGCTATTTAGGGTCTCTGCTTTTGGGAATTCCTTAGATAACGAATGCAAGAGCTCATCAGAGTTCCTCTGCATCTCTCTCTTCACCTTCTGCCAAGGAATCAACTGCTGACCACGAGTTTGTAACCCTGATCCTGCCGCCTTCTCAACTGTTTTCCTGGTGGTGCATGCTGTGGGGGTAGTCTGCCTCCTCTCTGCACTAGAAGCTCCAAAGAAATCTCCAGTGGGTCGACGGAATCTTCCCCCTGCAACCGCAGGCACCAAAGAACTGCATCACCGGTCCTCTGGGTCTCCTCTCAGCACGACGAGCGAGGTCCCTTGAACTCAGCAACTCTGTCCAAGTGACTCCCACAGTCCAGTGACTCTTCAGTCCAAGTTTGGTGGAGATAAGTCCTTGCCTCCCCACGCTAGACTGCATTGCTGGGAACCGCATGTTTTGCAGCTACTCCGGCTCCTGTGCACTCTTCCAGGATTTCCTTTGTGCACAGCCAAGCCTGGGTCCCCGGCACTCTAACCTGCATTGCATGACCTCCTGAGTTGTCCTCCGGCGTCGTGGGACTCTCTTGTGCAACTTCGGGTGAGCACCGATTCACTCCACTTCGTAGTGCCTGTTCCGGCACTTCTCTGGGTGCTGCTTGCTTCTGAGTGGGCTCCTTGTCTTGCTGGACGCCCCCTCTGTCTCCTCACGCAATTGGCGACATCCTGGTCCCTCCTGGGCCACAGCAGCATCCAAAAACCTTAACCACGACCCTTGCAGCTAGCAAGGCTTGTTTGCGGTCTTTCTGCAGGAAAACACTTCTGCACGACTCTTCACGACGTGGGACATCCATCCTCCAAAGGGGAAGTTTCTAGCCCTTGTCGTTCTTGCAGAATCCATAGCTTCTACCATCCGGTGGCAGCTTCTTTGCACCCACAGCTGGCATTTCCTGGGCATCTGCCCACTCCCGACTTGATCGTGACTTTTGGACTTGGTCCCCTTGTTCCACAGGTACTCTAGTCTGGAAATCCATCATTGTTGCATTGCTGGTGTTGGTCTTTCCTGCAGAATTCCCCTATCACGACTTCTGTGCTCTTTGGGGAACTTAGGTGCACTTTGCACCCACTTTTCAGGGTCTTGGGGTGGGCTATTTTTCTAACCCTCACTGTTTTCTTACAGTCCCAGCGACCCTCTACAAGGTCACATAGGTTTGGGGTCCATTCGTGGTTCGCATTCCACTTCTAGAGTATATGGTTTGTGTTGCCCCTATCCCTATGTGCCCCCATTGCATTCTATTGTGACTATACATTGTTTGCACTGTTTTCTATTGCTATTACTGCATATTTTGGTATTGTGTACATATATCTTGTGTATATTTGCTATCCTCATACTGAGGGTACTCACTGAGATACTTTGGCATATTGTCATAAAAATAAAGTACCTTTATTTTTAGTATACCTGTGTATTGTGTTTTCTTATGATATTGTGCAAGTGACACTAGTGGTACTGTAGGAGCTTCATTCGTCTCCTAGTTCAGCCTAAGCAGCTCTGCTAAGCTACCTTTTCTATCAGCATAAGCTGCTAGACACCCCTCTACACTAATAAGGGATACCTGGGCCTGGTGCAAAGTGTAAGTACCCCTTGGTACCCACTACAAGCCAGTCCAGCCTCCTACATTGTCTGCGTAAATATCTTTAATCTTCGAATCTGTCTGTTAATCATTCAATATCCTAGGTCAATAATCATGCTTAAACTGTCAACAAAATCAACATGCACAGGGACCATTAAAAATAATGTAATGCACTCAGATTGTATTTAAAAGGTCTTGATTACTTACATGTAAGCAAATTATCCTGTTCCGTTCTGCACATATTATTGTCGATGTGGACAAATCATAGTAGGAGTATATGAGGAGTCTCAGCTAGGGCTACTAACAACCAAAGCAATAATGATTGCAGTTACAACAGAATACATGGTTACAGACACAAAAACAAATTATTGCAAAAACGTTCACTACATAGGTCTGTACATAAATATTACGCTACTTTACCCATTTATTTGGTCACCAATTACTCCTTTGTACTACTAAAAAGGACAGTGGATGTTCACCTACCGGAAAAGCAAGGACACCATTGATAAACTAATTTAAAGACTCATATACACTCTAAATGGCCTTTTCACAATGGAGCATCTTCAGTTACACAATCTCCTCTTTTGATGATAGAAACATTGAAATTATTAGCTTTACTTTTTCAGGTGAAAGGAGAAGGGTCCTCCAGACTTATCCAGACACCAGAATCTTGCTTTCAAGAGCTCAAAAGCCTGCGCCGCAACCCGACGAGTTCTACCATGTGCCTCATTGAAGCCGAATAACACTGGCATAGTTAGACCTCTCAGGCGTGGTAACAGCCGTGGTCCACTAGGCTAGGCTGAGACTCCCACAATACATATTACAGGACAAATTATTAGGTTACAGTACAGACATTTTACATTGTTTACAGCACTATATTAATGGTTCTTCACATACATCAAATCATGACACCAACAAGCCAGCCCTTCACATTTCCAAGATGTGCCACTTACTGCTGCGTACTGCTATTGTGTAGTATAAACAACGCATGGGTGGATCCTGAGAACCTCTCAGAGATGCTAGAGATGCACAAATCTGGTAGCCAAACCACTTGTACATTAATGGAATAAAAGCTTTTCCTGTTGCGGTAGACTTGTTCTCTTTTGTGTGGTGTGTGAGAAAGTAGCCTCTTTCTAGCATGGTCACTCCCACTTTTGGCCTGTTTGTGAGTGTGTGTCAGGGTGTTTTTACTGTGTCACTGGGACCCTGCTAGCCAGGACCCCAGTGCTCATAGATAAAAACATATATGTCAGTATGTTTTGCCTGTCTCACTGGGATCTTGCCAGCCAGGACCCCAGGGCTCATAGTTTGGCCTAATGGGCATGCCTGTGTAGTGCCTAACTGTATCACTGAGGCTCTGCTAATCAGAAGCTCAATGCTTATGCTCTCTCTGCTTTTATATTTCTCACTGTAGGCCAGTGACTTCATTTACCAATTTCTATTGGAATACTGAACCCCCCTTATACGTCCCTAGTATATGGTACCTAGGTCCCCAGAGCATTGGGGTTCCAGGAGATCCATATGGACTGCAGCATTTATTTTGCCACCCATAGGGAGCTCAGATAAACCCTTACACAGGACTACCACTGCAGCCTGGGTGAAATAGTGCACACAGTATTTCACAACCATTTTCACTGCACTTAAGTAACTTATAAGTCACCTATATGTCTAACCTCCACTTGCTGAACGTTAGGTGCAAAGTTACTAAGTGTGAGGGCACCCTTGCACTAGCAAAGGTGCTCCCACATAGTTCAGGGCCATTTCCCTGGACTTTGTGAGTGCGGGGACACCATTACACATGTGCACTACATATAGGTCAATACCTATATGTAGCTTCACAATGGTAACTCCAAATATGGCCATGGAACATGTCTAAGATCGTGGAATTGTCCCCCCAACCCAAATCTGGTATTGGGGAGACAATTCCATGCATCCTGGGGGCTCCACCATGGACCCCCAGTACTGCCAAACCAGCTCTCTGAGGCTTGCACTGCAGCTACACCTGCTGTCACCTCACAGACAGGGTTCTGCCCTCCTGGGGTCTGGGCAGACCAGTCCCAGGAAGGCAGAACAAAACATTTCCCCTGAGAGCAGGGTGTTACACCCTCTCCCTTTGGAAATAGGTATTACAGGCTGGGGAGGGGTAGCCTCCCCTAGCCTTTGGGAATGCTTTGAAGGTCACAGATGGTGCCCTCCTTGCTTAAACCAGTCTACACTGGTTCAGGGACCCCTTCTCCCCTGCTCTGGTAGGAAACTGGACAAAGGAAAGGGGAGTGACCACTCCCCTGTCCATCACCACCCCAGGGGTAGTGCCCAGAGCTCCTCCAGTGTGTCCCAGACTTCAGCCATCTTGCTTTGCAAGGTGTGGGGGCACTCAGGAGAGCTCTGAGTGGTCAGTGCCAGCAGGTGACGTCAGAGACCCCTCCTGATAGGTCCACACCTGATAAGATAGCCACTCCCCCTCTCAGGGCTATTTAGGATCTCTCCTGTGGGTTCTCTTCAGATTCTGAGCGCAAGTTTCCTTCAGGAATCCTCTGCAACAACTTCAGCATCCTCTGACCTCGGATCAACCGCAGCCTGATCCAGAAACGCTGTAACTGCAACAAAGTGTCTACAAGAGACACTTTTCTTCAGCAACCTCAGCTCCAAGTCAGCAACCGCAACAGTTTCCATGGTGTGCATGCTCTGGAGACTCCCTGTCTTCATCCTGCACCAGAAGGACCGAAGAAATCTCCAGTGGAGTGACGGAGTCACTCTCCTGCTCAAAGCAGGCATCTTTCAAGACGACGACTTGTACCCTGGGATTCCTGTCACTGCGACGAGCATGCTCCTAATGACACTGAGGGTGGACATCATCAACATAGACTGTCCTGAGGTCCTGCTGACGCATTTTAGAGGAGGTAAGACCTTGCCTTCCCAGAGAACGATGGTACCCCTGTGTTTTGTGTCTTCTTCTCCTCCTGAGGCTTCTGTGCACTCTTTGCAAAATTCCTTCGTGCACACCCTGGCCCAGTTCCCCTGCCCTCCACCCTGTGATGCTCAACTCGCAGAGTTGTTTTTCGGCGGCATGGGGCCTTCTTTTGCTGTGCTGCATTAACTGTGTTTTGCACCTCCTTTGAACCCAGATCCTGCGGCTTCTGGGGCTGCTGGCTGGCATCCTGAGTGCTCTCTGAAGTGCTGAGAGCCCCCTCAGCCTCCTCACACAGAGCTGAGGATCCAAGGTCCCTCCTGGGTCCATCCAGCGCCATTTTGATGAAAAATGCACTTTTGCCGTAGGCAAGGCTTGTTGGTGCCTTCCAACACGAAATCTCACCTGCAATGATCTTCACACCGTGGGACATCTTTTGCATCATGCAGGAACCCGCTGGCACCTTCCTAGGGTGCATTTCTGCAGTCTTCAACTAACTGGGGACTCTTCTTTTGCACCCTCTTCTGGGTTGGCAGGGGCTCCTGTCCTTCCTGGAACGTCTTTTGACTTCTGGACTTGGTCCCCTTCCTTTGCAGATCTTCAGGTCCAATAATCCAGCAGTTGTTCTTTGCAGACTTGGTTGGCTGCTGCAAAATCCCCAAAACGAGGTGTAGTGTGTCCTAAGGAAACTTGAGGTACTTTACTCCTGCTTTTCTGGGCTATGAGGTGGGGTAATTTACGTACGTTTACTATATTCTTACTGTCCCAGTGATTCTGCACACACTACACTTGTCTAGGGGGGAATTTGTGATTCACATTCTACTTTTTTAGTTTTTTGGTTTGTGTTGCCCCAGACCTATTTTCTCCCATTGCATTCTTTAGGATTTCCTACTGTTTGCATTGTTCTATGACTATTTACTTGTCTAAGTTTAGTGTCT
Organism: Pleurodeles waltl; assembly: GCF_031143425.1. Taxonomy (NCBI): domain Eukaryota; kingdom Metazoa; phylum Chordata; class Amphibia; order Caudata; family Salamandridae; genus Pleurodeles; species Pleurodeles waltl. The sequence continues at coordinate 1,711,738,695 of NC_090445.1, read as the reverse complement.
AGGGTATATATTGTGTATAATACTTACCTCCAGAAGGAGTATTGTCTCTAAGATATTTTTGGTACGGTGACAGCCAAATGAATACCTTTATTTATGGTAACACTGAGTATTATATTTACTTGTTTACAAGTACTGTTAACTATAAGTGGTATTGCATGAGCTTTGCATGTCTCCTAGTTCAGGCTAAGCTGCTCTGCTATAGCTACCTCTATCAGCCTAAGCTGCTAGAACACTACTACATTCACTAACAAGAGATAGCTGGACCTGGTGTAAGGTGTAAGTACCCAAGGAACCCACTAAAAACAAGGCCAGCCTCCTACATGGTGCCACCACACAATGTGGGTGCACCAATGGCACCGATGACATGTAAAATGCCAACCAACCATAATAATCATCCTCCACATTGTCTATTTCCTCCGCAGTCCTTGGGAATTGTATGAAGCGGTTACAGTGGGTCAGCATCTTGTATATTAATTCCCACAGCACACCACTAAAAGTAGCTTGTGACATTCCATCACAATCACCTATGGTGTGCTGGAATGAATGGTTCTTGCCTTGAGGTTGGAGGATGTTTCTAAAAGACAATGTGTAAAAATATAAGTATAAAAAGACAATGTTTACAATGTAACAAATTCAACAATTCACATACAGTATTTCTGTATTAGACAACATAAGGATTATCTATATGCATTAACTCACAATTTAACACATAAATCAACACAATTGTAACTACATGACTACATGCTGGAGTGTGAGGCAGAGTGCTCCCTTTCTGCTTTTCCATTGTAACTAACATGTGTGTTATGCTTACACCAAACATGCTTTCAATGGCCTTTAACAAATGAATTACCATTGAATATGATTGCCAAGAGTATATAAATTAACACTCACAGAAGTCCCTATGTATTTTAAAACAGGAAATGTTCATGAGGCATGTAATTGCAGAACATTTAAAAGTTTTTCATGAAATATTTCTAGCAGATTTTTATTATTTTTTAATTTAAAATCTGTCAATGGAGGTTTACTTTGTCCCTTGTACAGTACGGGTATAGAGTACACAGTCGCCATTTCACACATAACAACTTTATGGATATCAAATCTATGTGGAATTAAATTATGTTTTTTCTAATTTAGCAAGATTGCGATTTTAGTTATTACTATGTAGTTCTGACTTTAAATATTGAGTGCCCGATGTCTGCTTCAAGACAAATGGAAATAGTCTGTCTCTTACATATTACTTCCAGCAACACACCACACACCCATTGTTAAACGAGGGACAGATGCTTCTAAAATGGTAAATGATTTTAGAAAACATTCTGTTGATGCATTTACACATATCAGTATTGTTCATGTTTTCCAGTGGATTCTCACTCGCCTCCCATCTTTGGTACGGCTGCAGACCTCCTGTGACTTTGATGCTCCTGGACTGTTTGAAACCATGGTGGATGGTGGAACATGCTCCAGTCTTTACTGGAAATTGTTACTCATAAGGTCCTGTCCCAGTATACCCAGCTATATGAGATGCTACAGCAGCAGCTAAGCAAATGATAGCTCTTATGCTATGACTAAACCAAAGCGTTTGAGAATTCACAGCTAGACCTACATACTCTATGTGACATATAGGGGTCATTTTGACCTCGGCTGTCTTTTTCCAAGACCGCAGAGGGACCGCCGTGCGGAAGACCGCCAGTGGTGGCGGTTTGCCACTCGGCCTATTATGACCGTTGGCAGCTCTCCGTCCTTTTTCGGATGGAGAGCCGCCAACAGCCATACTGGCGGGAGGTGGGGAAGTGGAGGTTGCTCCACCTCCACTGCCACCCCAACAGAACACCGCCCAGCGAATCACGTCCTGTGATTTGCCGTGGCGGTGTTCTGTTGGCGGTGTGGTGTCGGCGGAGCTGCCCCCATGGCTCCCGTCCCCTCCCGGAGGATCAACGGAACAGGTAAGTCGATCGTCCGTTAGGGGAGGGGGGTGGGGGGAGTATTGTGTGTTGTGTGGGTGCAAGGGGGTGTGCGTCTGTGTATGTAGAGGGGGTGTGTGAGTGCGTGTATGCTTGCAGGGGTGTTGCGTGTTTTGGGAATGAGAGCGTGTATGTCTGTGGGTATGTCTGTATGGATGTGTGCGTGTATGTTTGTATGTGGGTGTGCGTGTCTGACTGTGTGTGGATGTAGGCATGTATGTCGGTGTGTGCGTGTAAGTGTGTAGGTGGTGCGTGCGTGTCGTGTGGGTATGGGTGATGTGATGTTGGGGGTCGAGGTGGGGAGGGGGCCCTGCCACCTTTGGGGGGTGGCAGGGGTGGTGGGGGGAGTAGGGGAGGGAGTCGGGGTGGGGGTAGGAGGTGGAGGAGACCCCTATCAGTGCCAGGGAAGGAATTCCCTGGCACTGATAGTGCTTACCGCCATGGATTTCATGGCGGTTCAAACCGCAGGAAATCCACGGCGGTAAGCCGGGTCAAAATACCGCCGGCGGTATAGTGACGCCCGCCGGGCTGGAGACCCAGGTCTACAGCCTGGCGGGCGCAACGGAGAACTGCCGGATGACCATGGCGGTAACCGCCATGGTCATAATACTACAAAGAAAGACCGCCTGCCTGTTGGCGGTCTTACCGCTGCTTCTCCGCCTTCCGCCAGGGTCATAATGACCCTCATAGTGCTTATGTGACACAGGTAAAAAGTATTTATGGGGACAATCATGTGATCCCTGGTATTTCAAGTTGCCTTTCCTCAGTTCATTTCACTTTGTCCTTGGTACTTGCTTCCATTAGGGAGTATTAGATGGTCGTGTAAACATGCAAAGCAGACATACATATTTCTCTCTTTGTACTCACATGCTGCAATGGAGTACATTGGTTCTGTGACCTTGCATATACATGTAAATGTGTTTCATCCGAAGCCATATATGCTACATGGAGAAATCATGCTAAGCTGCCAATAAAATGCTTTCTTGCTCAAGTCTCAATTTAGTGGCTCCTGATAATATCCGCACAGCATTTAATCTAAACACACACTGACAAAAGCAGGGGACACAGACAATGTCCACTAGGAACAGATAGACTTCTTTTCAGGGGAACATACCAATATATCTTTTTAATTACATGATGTGCATGATAGGACACTTATGTATTTAATGATGGGCTAATTATTTAGATGTTGAAAAAATACTATTGTTATGTCTTAGAAGAAAATTACATTAACATTAGTTATTCAGATGTGCAGGCACGTAGTGATTCAGATATGATTCCTAATGCATATATGACTTGAATAGGATGTGTGTATACACACATATATCTGTGCATGGACATACGTGTGTACACACATCCTATATACAGGGATCATGAAAAATAAACATTTTCTTTTAAAAAAATGTGCACGATTACAAACGAAATAAATATATGATTGTATTTATAGAAGGTTAAATCTTTTTAGACATCATGTTGCAGAGGGTAAGCATATGTTTTCTGAGCAATTCATATTACTAAAATGTAAATGCACAATCTTATGATGTTTTGAAGTTAGACATGTTCAAATGATGACATCTATAACCATTTTTGTACATATTTTGTTTTTGCCAAATCTCAGTCAGCCCCAATATGAAAAAATGTGGAGGGCCATGGCTGCTTAAGTGCGGACCTTGGGGGTCCATAGGTGGCAGACTGGCCTGCATTGCTGTAAGCATTGGGAGGACCTATGTGGCTGGTCCAAGATGGTGGCAGAGGTCCAGCTGGGGAAGTCCTTCTGGCACAGGAAGCAGGGCAGGTCCGGAGCACCCTGACTCCGCCCCCAATGGCCCGCACACTGCTGGTGGCCTTTCCACTCGTTGATGGGGAGCCGATGGCCTGAGAGCAGCAACAAGGGGGGAGGAATGCTGGTCAGGGTATGGCCTGTTGTATGATGTAAAATTTATGTTGTTTGTGAACTCCATAAGTCGGAGTATATGTTGTGGGAGAGCAAAATTGATGATAGAATTAGTTATATAGGAGTAAGTATATAACATGAGTATGATGTGTGCATATAGCTATTTCTGAGTACTCATTCAAAAAGATGACCCTTTCTCAGTGGATATTTGCTTACATTGACCTAACAGGTACCTACATATGACTAGGGTGTATATCGGAAATTTAACGATGGTCCTCCACATATATATGACGGCTGCTTACATTTTCTGCAACTATTCACCTCAGTATGGAAACATCCATGATTGCCCTTTTTTACTGTAACAGTTGATGTGCAGATCAGTGGAACTGCCACTGTGTCCAAATAGTATGTAACATGGAAAAACATCTGAAGTACAAGTAATAACTAAGACAAGTTCAAATTAAAATGTATACTTGCAGACCAAGCACAACATTGACATATGTGAAAGGATGCAATATGTAAGTAACATATTTTGTGCAAATTCCTGCTCGCGTGTAAGCTTACTATGGTTCAGAGTCTTGTTTGGCACATATCTTCCCTGAGGGCACCATTTAAAGAAAACAACATTATGGGTTTTGTTAAGTAGAGGACTATTCATAATGCAATCACTATTATTGAGACTGTCATGAATAAGACCATGGAGTCTCCATATGTGTGGTCATGTAGAGTCACAAATGCAATGTATGTCCTGCCCATCCTCGTCTGTGCAGATTAACGTCCCGAGTTTGACTTGATTAATGAGTGTGGACGATATAATCCACACTCATTAAGTAGTTTGTAATTATACCCTCCATACCTACATATCTGATTCACTATTCTATTGTGCCTTTACTACTAAGATGTCAAAAAATGGTCCAACCCTCCACCCGATTGGTAACCTGGGGTGCTTGGACTCCAGCATGTTCATGGAGTGACAGATGCCCCTTTTGCAGGACCTCAAACACTGTATGCCTTTAAGTTTGGTTACTGTATGGACCAGGCACCATAAATGCTGCGTGGGAGAATTTGTTTTCAATTACGATTTTATGTTTGAGTAGGTTTATCATTATTTATATATAAATTAGAGGTATCTCATTTTGTGTTCATCTAATTCTTCTGCATAACTTGTCCTTTCTTGTGATTTACAGCAATCACATTGTGCAGCAAATATTTGAATAACTTTTATAAGTTGACTTTTTTGCTGTAAGTCACAGTAAGATATTTAGCTCCTACATGTTGGCTCCTATGTGGTTTTGAGCACATGATTTGATAAAACCTCTTCTCCTACATATCGGTGCCCTTGAGTTATCTCATCCTGTATTGACAGGCCTAGTAACCAGCATTTCACATTCATCCTGTAGCTCACAGTAGAAGTGCTCTTATGACACCTAAGATCTCATGCATATCCCTGTCTACATCGATTGTAACTTATTGTGGACTTGTGAGTGCCAATGTGAGCTTCATGGTGGGGTGAACCTAAAATAGTGAAAATATTACTTTAAACAATAATTGCACAGGTAATGGGGCAATCTCATTTACATATCACAGGCATGTCGAGATGAGAGAGAGGTTATGGAGAGCATTTCATTGTCATCACTCTTCAGGAGGGCAAAGTAATTTATGATGCGGGCAATGATCTCTATCTTACAATAGGCTACACCCTTAGATATGTGTGTCGATTTGTGTTACCTAGTTTTTTATGGGATAGTCATTTGAGCAAATGTAAGGTCAGGTGTATGTGACGTACACTTACAATTCTAGGACTCTTGTAGACTGTGGAGATTCTTTAATGTATTTACTGTTATAGTGGTGAGTTAATTTTGCCACCTACAATTGATTTTGTGATGATGGAGATTGACCACGGGCATGATTTAGCATTCATTTGATCTGTCCAGAGTGTCTCTGCACGTACATGCAGTACATTTAGTTTATGGTTTATTTGTACACATAAGATGTCATAGTTAGTGTTGTAGAGCAGTCGTGGGAAAAAGACAGCACAATCCAGGTCGGGTGAAAGAACTCCAAGTTTAATGTTCTTAGGTACAGCAACGTGCGGCTCCCAGTTCACCATCCAGCTCCGTAACTGTCACGGCAAGGAACGCCACACTCATACCCCGCATTCTACATTCCTTCCTAGCAACCAGCAATACCCAATACAACACATCTTTCCCTTTTTACAATAAACAAAAGCAAAAAAATGAAAAACTGCAAAAAAAAAAACAAAGAAAAACAAAACAAAACCAACAAAGACAAGGCAAAACATTGTTTACAAAACAACCATGAAGAAAATAATTTGCTTCTCAACATTAGTCTAAGAAGCCCCCATTTGGTGCTTTGGAGCACTATTCTGTACTAGAATAACATCTTATATAGAAACTTTAACTCACATAACTTACATAATCTCTCATGTAAAAGGGAGTTCTGTGAGTCCTCTGAGTTCTTTGCAACAGCCTCTCTCCCATACTCTCTCCTTCACCAACACTACAATCACCTCCTTTTCTACCTCCTCTATCACCATCTCTGTGAATCAAATCATCATCATCCATCAACATTGTTAGAAATGGGGTTTTTGGTTGGCAGATAGGTTGCCCTCTGTTCAAGCAAGAACCCTCACTCTAGTCAGGGTAAGTCACACACAATCCAAAATCAGCCTGTGCTCACCCTCCGGTAGCTTGGCACGAGCAGTCAGGCTTAACTTAGAAGGCAATGTGTAAAGCATTTGTGCAATAAATCATACAACACCATAGTATAACACCACAAAAATACACCACACAGTGTTTAGAAAAATATAGAATATTTATCTGGATAATTGTAGGTCAAAACGATCAAAGTTGCAATACGAATTTGTAAAGATATCACTGAAAAGTGATATTAAGAGTCTTTAAGTCTTTAAAAAGCAATAAAGTGTCTTTCAAGCACAGAGTACCTGGTTTCTGGTGGGAAATCTCCTCAGAGGGCCACAGGAGAAGAGATGCGTGGAAAAAGGGGTGTGTGCGTCGTTTTCCGCTCAGCACACACAGACTTGCGTCGTTCTTTTCCACGCGGGGAAGTCGGGCGTCGTTTTCCGGCGCGCAGACAGTCTCTTTTTGTGGATCGCGAGGATTACCAGATGTCCCGGGTCTGTGCGTGGATTCTCCTGCTTATTTTCCGGCTGCGCGTCGTTCTGCGGGGCTGCGCGTCGAAGTTTCGATCTCACGGTAGGCGTCGCGTCGATTTCTCCTTGGAAGTCGGGCGGCGTTGTCCTTGCGAGGCCGTGCGTCGAAAGTTTGGTCTCACGGCAGGCGTCGCGTCGATTTCTCCTTGGAAGTCGGGCGGCGTTGTCCTTGCGAGGCCGTGCGTCAAAGTTTCGCACTCACGGTGGGCGTCGCTTCGATTTCTCCTGGAAAGTCGAGCGGCTTTGTCCTTGCGAGGTTGTGCGTCGAAGTCTCGATCGTCCCGAGGGCGTCGCGTCGATCAGCGTCGGTGTGCGGCGTTTTTCTCGCCGCGAAACAAGCTGTGCGTCGAAATTTTCGGCGCACGGAGCGTCCAAGTGAAAGGAAGAAGTCTTTTTGGTCCTGAGACTTCAAGGAACAGGAGGCAAGCTCTATCCAAGCCCTTGGAGAGCACTTTCACAGCCAGACAAGAGTTCAGCAAGGCAGCAGGGCAACAGCAAGACAGCAGTCCTTTGTAGAAAGCAGACAGGTGAGTCCTTTGAGCAGCCAGGCAGTTCTTCTTGGCAGGATGTAGTTTCTGGTTCCGGTTTCTTCTCCAGCAAGTGTCTGATGAGGTAGGGCAGAGGCCCTGTTTTATACTAAGTTGTGCCTTTGAAGTGGGGGTGATTTCAAAGAGTCTCTAAGAAATGCACCAAGTTCCCTTTCAGCTCAATCCTGTCTGCCAGAGTCCCAGTAGGGGGTGTGGCAGTCCTTTGTGTGAGGGCAGGCCCTCCACCCTCCCAGCCCAGGAAGACCCATTCAAAATGCAGATGTATGCAAGTGAGGCTGAGTACCCTGTGTTTGGGGTGTGTCTGAGTGAATGCACAAGGAGCTGTCAACTAAACCTAGCCAGACGTGGATTGAAGGGCACAACAAGATTTTAGTGCAAAGAAATGCTCACTTTCTAAAAGTGGCATTTCTAGAATAGTAATATTAAATCCGACTTCACCAGTCAGCAGGATTTTGTATTACCATTCTGGCCATACTAAATATGACCTTCCTGCTCCTTTCAGATCAGCAGCTGCCACTTCAACAGTGTATGAGGGCAGCCCCAATGTTAGCCTATGAAGGGAGCAGGCCTCACAGTAATGTAAAAACGAATTTAGGAGTTTTACACTACCAGGACATATAACTACACAGGTACATGTCCTGCCTTTTACCTACACAGCACCCTGCTCTAGGGGTTACCTAGGGCACACATTAGGGATGACTTATATGTAGAAAAAGGGGAGTTCTAGGCTTGGCAAGTACTTTTAAATGCCAAGTCGAAGTGGCAGTGAAACTGCACACACAGGCCTTGCAATGGCAGGCCTGAGACAAGGTTAGGGGGCTACTGAGGTGGGTGGCACAACCAGTGCTGCAGGCCCACTAGTAGCATTTAATCTACATGCCCTAGGCACATGTAGTGCACTCTACTAGGGACTTACAGGTAAATTAAATAGTCAATCATGGATAAACCAATCAATAGTACAATTTACACAGAGAGCATATGCACTTTAGCACTGGTTAGCAGTGGTAAAGTGCTCAGAGGTCAAAAGCCAACAACAACAGGTCAGAAAAAATAGGAGGAAGGAGGCAAAAAGTTTGGGGATGTCCCTGTCAAAAAGCCAGGTCCAACATGACCCCCCCACCAGCCTAAAGCCAGGGGAGAACAATCACTATCCTGATGTACTTCCCTGTTTGAGGCGACAGAACAAGGACCCAGGCCCACAACAGCAGGGGCATGCTCCAGTTCTTCGCCTTCCTGACTCCCATTGGATCCCTCTGTCCATACTCTCAGGGCCCACTAAGCCCATCCATGGGGAACCTTTCTCCTTTCCTGCGGATCCCATCTGTGCAGCACCTAACCTTACTTTGCTCACAGATGTATCCCAGGAGCAGGATAGTACCACCATGACCAACATAGTGGTGTTGCCCACTCTACCCCTGGGGTGTGACACTTGTCCCCTCCCCAGGGATAACTCTGTCCACCCGGACAGCAAGCCACAGTGATTACTGACAGCTGCCAGGGATGAGAGCCAGGCCCCAGGCCTCTCAAAGCTCTCCAACCACTGTGGCTGTGGAGAGTGGGGGGCGGTAGCCCCAGGTGCTGGGCACCCTTTAACCACTCTCCCTTTCACCAGGTCAGGGATGACAGCCTGAACCTGGTCCTCCCCTCTGGGGCTTTGTACCCTCCCTCCTGGAGCGGTACCCCCAGAGTCCAACATGGTCAGGGTGCTTACAGAAGTCACCCTGTACCATTCCTCCACCAGTGCAGGGCTGTTAACCTGCCACTGGCCCTCCAACCTGGAGCCTGTACCTTCAGGTTGGACTAGGGCCCGGGGTGAGGCTTCCCTCCCCCTGCCCTCCCTTCTGGGGTCCAGCACCCTCCAACTAGGAGTGGCCTCCTCAGAAGACAACATGGTAGGGGCACTGTTATCAGTAGCCCCTCCCTCCAGGTCCGGGGGGACACCCTGAACCTGGTCTTCCAGCCCAGGGTCTGTACCCTCAGACTGGATCACTGCCTGGCAAACCAGGACTTCCTGGGAGGCACACCTACCCCCCACCAGGTCAGAGTTTAACCTCTGCACCTGCCCATTCAACTCAGAGTCACCACCCTGAAGTTGAACAATTGCCTGGCACGCCAGGACTTCCTGGAGGGCACACTGACCCTCCACCAGGTCAGAGTTTAACCTCTGCACCTGACCACTCAACTCAGAGTCACCACCCTGAAGTTGAACAATTGCCTGGCGCACCAGGACTTTCTGGGAGGCACACCTACCTCCCACCAGGTCAGAGTTTAACCTCTGAGCCTGGTTCCCCAACCCAGGGTCACCACCCTGAGGTTGGGCAATTGCCTGGCACGCCAGGACTTTCTGGGGGGCACACCTACCCCCCACCAGGTCAGAGTTTAACCTCTGAACCTGGTCATCCAACCCAGAATCAACACCCTGAGGTTGGACAATTGCCTGGCACGCCAGGTCTTTCTGGGGGGCACACCTACCCCCCACCAGGTCAGAGTTTAACCTCTGAACCCGGTTATCCAACCCAGAGTCAGCACTCTGAGGTTGAACAATTGCCTGGCACGCCAGGACTTTCTGGAGGGCACACTGACCCTCCACCAGGTCAGAGTTTAACCTCTGAACTGGCCCATTCAACTCAGAGTTACCACCCTGAAGTTGAACAATCGCCTGGCACGCCAGGACTTCCTGGAGGGCACACTGACCCTCCACCAGGTCAGAGTTTAACCTCTGAACCTGGTCCTCCAACCTAGGGTCACCATCCTGAGGTTGGACAATTGCCTGGCACAGCAGGACTTCTTGGGAGGCACACCTACCTCCCACCCGGTCAGAGTTTGACCTCTTCACCTGGTAAGCCAACCCAGAGTCACCACCCTGAGGTTGAACCATTGCCTGGCATTCCAGGACTTTCTGGGGGGCACATCTACCCCCCACCAGGTCAAAGTTTAACCTCTGAACCCGGTTATCCAACCCAGAGTCACCACCCTGAGGTTGAATCTTTGCCTGGCATGCCAGGACTTCCTGGGGGGCACTCTCACCTCCCACAAGGGACACGCCGTCCCCAAGGGCCACACAAGAGTCTGGTTGGCGCAGGTCTCCCGACCTCTGCCCATCCGGCAGAGTCTGGGTTTCCCCCAAACCAGAAACGGTTTCACCTGGGTCATTCCTGGGGGGCTCTGCTCTCAGAGCTGACCCCTGACTTTCAAGATCCTCCACTGGGGTCGGCCACCCCCTCTCAACCCTATGTCTGGACTTCTGCACCCCCTCACTAGGAGTGGTACTGCCAGACACCAGAACTGTGGGGATGCTGGTTACAGTCACCCCCCCAAGTTCTTCTGACACTGCGGGACTTCCCTCAAAAGGTGGCCCTACGGTACAGACTAGGCTTCCTTCCTGGTGTTCCCTCATGGAACCCTCCAGGACCTGGGACCTACCTGGGACACTACAATCCTTTCCCACCTTACTCGGTTGAGAACCACCTAGACCACTCCCTTCAGGAGCACCCCCAAATGCCTCTTCAGACTCTCTGGTACTCACCCAGAAGTCTGCCTCCATTGTAAGTTCCCTGGGGTCAGAGAACTCACACTCCACCTGGTGTTGGCGTAGCTCTGGAAAATAAGGACCAGACATATGCTCTCCAGCAATTACATCACTCTGCCCTTCACATGTATTAACCACAGTACCCTTCACCCAACCACCTAGTAACTCAGCCTTGGAAAAGCACTCTACATCACCCTCTTGAGACTGGTGAGACAGTATCTGTCTGTCCCTGACACTCAACCCAAACTCTTCTGGGATGTCTCTACACTCTATATCCAGGACGTCCACCAGGGGGGAACCCTTTTCTCTGTCACTCTCTGCTAGAGTCAGTAAAGTGTCCCTCCCCCCAGTAGGAATATGACTCCCTGTGCCAGTTCCCCAATCCTTCTCAGGGACCCTGTGCATAACGGGAACTACCTCATACCCTTGAACCGCCTGGGGTGTGTCAACTCCCTTCTTCAAGTTGGGTACCACATCTCTGGGCTTGTGCCCTTCTTCAGCAGTACTAGATGCAAGACTTTTGCTGCCACCATCTGAACTGGACTCAGCCCTTCCGGCCTCCAGTTTCAGCTCTTTACAGCTCAGCTCTTGAGCTGCAATCTTTTCTTCTTCCAGGGCTAAGAGACTTGCTGCCTCAGCCCTTTCAATAAACTCATCTAGCTCTTCCATCCACCGTGCTTGAGCCATGAGCCATTCTTTTTTCACTGGGTCTCTTTCCTCATCTGAGTCGTCTTCCTCCTCATGTGAGTAGTCCTCCTCCTCCTCTGAGGGGTACTTAGTCATTTGGTTTCTTGCTGCCTCTCTCTCTGCCCATCTGTCTTCCTCCCAGACTATGTAGGCATGTAGCATCTCTGCTTTAGTAGATCTCTTTGCTACAGGAAGGCCACATTCTCTGCAAAGCTTCTTTAGGTCAGCCTTAGTGAGGTGGTCAGTAGGCAAAAAGAATAAGTAGGTAAGCGATCCCATTCTGATAGGATCTTACCAGCAAAAACCAAAATCCAAAGTCCAAAATATCAATAGTATATCCAGGAGGACATCAGAGAACCAAAAGCCAAAAAAAGATGAAAAATCAAGTTGACCTTCAACTGTGGGTAGGTAGTGAAATACTTAGCTATTGTATGTCACTGCACAAACACAAGTCCTATCCTCACCGCTGATCACCAATGTTAGAAATGGGGTTTTTGGTTGGCAGATAGGTTGCCCTCTGTTCAAGCAAGAACCCTCACTCTAGTCAGGGTAAGTCACACACAATCCAAAATCAGCCTGTGCTCACCCTCCGGTAGCTTGGCACGAGCAGTCAGGCTTAACTTAGAAGGCAATGTGTAAAGCATTTGTGCAATAAATCATACAACACCATAGTATAACACCACAAAAATACACCACACAGTGTTTAGAAAAATATAGAATATTTATCTGGATAATTGTAGGTCAAAACGATCAAAGTTGCAATACGAATTTGTAAAGATATCACTGAAAAGTGATATTAAGAGTCTTTAAGTCTTTAAAAAGCAATAAAGTGTCTTTCAAGCACAGAGTACCTGGTTTCTGGTGGGAAATCTCCTCAGAGGGCCACAGGAGAAGAGATGCGTGGAAAAAGGGGTGTGTGCGTCGTTTTCCGCTCAGCACACACAGACTTGCGTCGTTCTTTTCCACGCGGGGAAGTCGGGCGTCGTTTTCCGGCGCGCAGACAGTCTCTTTTTGTGGATCGCGAGGATTACCAGATGTCCCGGGTCTGTGCGTGGATTCTCCTGCTTATTTTCCGGCTGCGCGTCGTTCTGCGGGGCTGCGCGTCGAAGTTTCGATCTCACGGTAGGCGTCGCGTCGATTTCTCCTTGGAAGTCGGGCGGCGTTGTCCTTGCGAGGCCGTGCGTCGAAAGTTTGGTCTCACGGCAGGCGTCGCGTCGATTTCTCCTTGGAAGTCGGGCGGCGTTGTCCTTGCGAGGCCGTGCGTCAAAGTTTCGCACTCACGGTGGGCGTCGCTTCGATTTCTCCTGGAAAGTCGAGCGGCTTTGTCCTTGCGAGGTTGTGCGTCGAAGTCTCGATCGTCCCGAGGGCGTCGCGTCGATCAGCGTCGGTGTGCGGCGTTTTTCTCGCCGCGAAACAAGCTGTGCGTCGAAATTTTCGGCGCACGGAGCGTCCAAGTGAAAGGAAGAAGTCTTTTTGGTCCTGAGACTTCAAGGAACAGGAGGCAAGCTCTATCCAAGCCCTTGGAGAGCACTTTCACAGCCAGACAAGAGTTCAGCAAGGCAGCAGGGCAACAGCAAGACAGCAGTCCTTTGTAGAAAGCAGACAGGTGAGTCCTTTGAGCAGCCAGGCAGTTCTTCTTGGCAGGATGTAGTTTCTGGTTCCGGTTTCTTCTCCAGCAAGTGTCTGATGAGGTAGGGCAGAGGCCCTGTTTTATACTAAGTTGTGCCTTTGAAGTGGGGGTGATTTCAAAGAGTCTCTAAGAAATGCACCAAGTTCCCTTTCAGCTCAATCCTGTCTGCCAGAGTCCCAGTAGGGGGTGTGGCAGTCCTTTGTGTGAGGGCAGGCCCTCCACCCTCCCAGCCCAGGAAGACCCATTCAAAATGCAGATGTATGCAAGTGAGGCTGAGTACCCTGTGTTTGGGGTGTGTCTGAGTGAATGCACAAGGAGCTGTCAACTAAACCTAGCCAGACGTGGATTGAAGGGCACAACAAGATTTTAGTGCAAAGAAATGCTCACTTTCTAAAAGTGGCATTTCTAGAATAGTAATATTAAATCCGACTTCACCAGTCAGCAGGATTTTGTATTACCATTCTGGCCATACTAAATATGACCTTCCTGCTCCTTTCAGATCAGCAGCTGCCACTTCAACAGTGTATGAGGGCAGCCCCAATGTTAGCCTATGAAGGGAGCAGGCCTCACAGTAATGTAAAAACGAATTTAGGAGTTTTACACTACCAGGACATATAACTACACAGGTACATGTCCTGCCTTTTACCTACACAGCACCCTGCTCTAGGGGTTACCTAGGGCACACATTAGGGATGACTTATATGTAGAAAAAGGGGAGTTCTAGGCTTGGCAAGTACTTTTAAATGCCAAGTCGAAGTGGCAGTGAAACTGCACACACAGGCCTTGCAATGGCAGGCCTGAGACAAGGTTAGGGGGCTACTGAGGTGGGTGGCACAACCAGTGCTGCAGGCCCACTAGTAGCATTTAATCTACATGCCCTAGGCACATGTAGTGCACTCTACTAGGGACTTACAGGTAAATTAAATAGTCAATCATGGATAAACCAATCAATAGTACAATTTACACAGAGAGCATATGCACTTTAGCACTGGTTAGCAGTGGTAAAGTGCTCAGAGGTCAAAAGCCAACAACAACAGGTCAGAAAAAATAGGAGGAAGGAGGCAAAAAGTTTGGGGATGTCCCTGTCAAAAAGCCAGGTCCAACATGACCCCCCCACCAGCCTAAAGCCAGGGGAGAACAATCACTATCCTGATGTACTTCCCTGTTTGAGGCGACAGAACAAGGACCCAGGCCCACAACAGCAGGGGCATGCTCCAGTTCTTCGCCTTCCTGACTCCCATTGGATCCCTCTGTCCATACTCTCAGGGCCCACTAAGCCCATCCATGGGGAACCTTTCTCCTTTCCTGCGGATCCCATCTGTGCAGCACCTAACCTTACTTTGCTCACAGATGTATCCCAGGAGCAGGATAGTACCACCATGACCAACATAGTGGTGTTGCCCACTCTACCCCTGGGGTGTGACACTTGTCCCCTCCCCAGGGATAACTCTGTCCACCCGGACAGCAAGCCACAGTGATTACTGACAGCTGCCAGGGATGAGAGCCAGGCCCCAGGCCTCTCAAAGCTCTCCAACCACTGTGGCTGTGGAGAGTGGGGGGCGGTAGCCCCAGGTGCTGGGCACCCTTTAACCACTCTCCCTTTCACCAGGTCAGGGATGACAGCCTGAACCTGGTCCTCCCCTCTGGGGCTTTGTACCCTCCCTCCTGGAGCGGTACCCCCAGAGTCCAACATGGTCAGGGTGCTTACAGAAGTCACCCTGTACCATTCCTCCACCAGTGCAGGGCTGTTAACCTGCCACTGGCCCTCCAACCTGGAGCCTGTACCTTCAGGTTGGACTAGGGCCCGGGGTGAGGCTTCCCTCCCCCTGCCCTCCCTTCTGGGGTCCAGCACCCTCCAACTAGGAGTGGCCTCCTCAGAAGACAACATGGTAGGGGCACTGTTATCAGTAGCCCCTCCCTCCAGGTCCGGGGGGACACCCTGAACCTGGTCTTCCAGCCCAGGGTCTGTACCCTCAGACTGGATCACTGCCTGGCAAACCAGGACTTCCTGGGAGGCACACCTACCCCCCACCAGGTCAGAGTTTAACCTCTGCACCTGCCCATTCAACTCAGAGTCACCACCCTGAAGTTGAACAATTGCCTGGCACGCCAGGACTTCCTGGAGGGCACACTGACCCTCCACCAGGTCAGAGTTTAACCTCTGCACCTGACCACTCAACTCAGAGTCACCACCCTGAAGTTGAACAATTGCCTGGCGCACCAGGACTTTCTGGGAGGCACACCTACCTCCCACCAGGTCAGAGTTTAACCTCTGAGCCTGGTTCCCCAACCCAGGGTCACCACCCTGAGGTTGGGCAATTGCCTGGCACGCCAGGACTTTCTGGGGGGCACACCTACCCCCCACCAGGTCAGAGTTTAACCTCTGAACCTGGTCATCCAACCCAGAATCAACACCCTGAGGTTGGACAATTGCCTGGCACGCCAGGTCTTTCTGGGGGGCACACCTACCCCCCACCAGGTCAGAGTTTAACCTCTGAACCCGGTTATCCAACCCAGAGTCAGCACTCTGAGGTTGAACAATTGCCTGGCACGCCAGGACTTTCTGGAGGGCACACTGACCCTCCACCAGGTCAGAGTTTAACCTCTGAACTGGCCCATTCAACTCAGAGTTACCACCCTGAAGTTGAACAATCGCCTGGCACGCCAGGACTTCCTGGAGGGCACACTGACCCTCCACCAGGTCAGAGTTTAACCTCTGAACCTGGTCCTCCAACCTAGGGTCACCATCCTGAGGTTGGACAATTGCCTGGCACAGCAGGACTTCTTGGGAGGCACACCTACCTCCCACCCGGTCAGAGTTTGACCTCTTCACCTGGTAAGCCAACCCAGAGTCACCACCCTGAGGTTGAACCATTGCCTGGCATTCCAGGACTTTCTGGGGGGCACATCTACCCCCCACCAGGTCAAAGTTTAACCTCTGAACCCGGTTATCCAACCCAGAGTCACCACCCTGAGGTTGAATCTTTGCCTGGCATGCCAGGACTTCCTGGGGGGCACTCTCACCTCCCACAAGGGACACGCCGTCCCCAAGGGCCACACAAGAGTCTGGTTGGCGCAGGTCTCCCGACCTCTGCCCATCCGGCAGAGTCTGGGTTTCCCCCAAACCAGAAACGGTTTCACCTGGGTCATTCCTGGGGGGCTCTGCTCTCAGAGCTGACCCCTGACTTTCAAGATCCTCCACTGGGGTCGGCCACCCCCTCTCAACCCTATGTCTGGACTTCTGCACCCCCTCACTAGGAGTGGTACTGCCAGACACCAGAACTGTGGGGATGCTGGTTACAGTCACCCCCCCAAGTTCTTCTGACACTGCGGGACTTCCCTCAAAAGGTGGCCCTACGGTACAGACTAGGCTTCCTTCCTGGTGTTCCCTCATGGAACCCTCCAGGACCTGGGACCTACCTGGGACACTACAATCCTTTCCCACCTTACTCGGTTGAGAACCACCTAGACCACTCCCTTCAGGAGCACCCCCAAATGCCTCTTCAGACTCTCTGGTACTCACCCAGAAGTCTGCCTCCATTGTAAGTTCCCTGGGGTCAGAGAACTCACACTCCACCTGGTGTTGGCGTAGCTCTGGAAAATAAGGACCAGACATATGCTCTCCAGCAATTACATCACTCTGCCCTTCACATGTATTAACCACAGTACCCTTCACCCAACCACCTAGTAACTCAGCCTTGGAAAAGCACTCTACATCACCCTCTTGAGACTGGTGAGACAGTATCTGTCTGTCCCTGACACTCAACCCAAACTCTTCTGGGATGTCTCTACACTCTATATCCAGGACGTCCACCAGGGGGGAACCCTTTTCTCTGTCACTCTCTGCTAGAGTCAGTAAAGTGTCCCTCCCCCCAGTAGGAATATGACTCCCTGTGCCAGTTCCCCAATCCTTCTCAGGGACCCTGTGCATAACGGGAACTACCTCATACCCTTGAACCGCCTGGGGTGTGTCAACTCCCTTCTTCAAGTTGGGTACCACATCTCTGGGCTTGTGCCCTTCTTCAGCAGTACTAGATGCAAGACTTTTGCTGCCACCATCTGAACTGGACTCAGCCCTTCCGGCCTCCAGTTTCAGCTCTTTACAGCTCAGCTCTTGAGCTGCAATCTTTTCTTCTTCCAGGGCTAAGAGACTTGCTGCCTCAGCCCTTTCAATAAACTCATCTAGCTCTTCCATCCACCGTGCTTGAGCCATGAGCCATTCTTTTTTCACTGGGTCTCTTTCCTCATCTGAGTCGTCTTCCTCCTCATGTGAGTAGTCCTCCTCCTCCTCTGAGGGGTACTTAGTCATTTGGTTTCTTGCTGCCTCTCTCTCTGCCCATCTGTCTTCCTCCCAGACTATGTAGGCATGTAGCATCTCTGCTTTAGTAGATCTCTTTGCTACAGGAAGGCCACATTCTCTGCAAAGCTTCTTTAGGTCAGCCTTAGTGAGGTGGTCAGTAGGCAAAAAGAATAAGTAGGTAAGCGATCCCATTCTGATAGGATCTTACCAGCAAAAACCAAAATCCAAAGTCCAAAATATCAATAGTATATCCAGGAGGACATCAGAGAACCAAAAGCCAAAAAAAGATGAAAAATCAAGTTGACCTTCAACTGTGGGTAGGTAGTGAAATACTTAGCTATTGTATGTCACTGCACAAACACAAGTCCTATCCTCACCGCTGATCACCAATGTTAGAAATGGGGTTTTTGGTTGGCAGATAGGTTGCCCTCTGTTCAAGCAAGAACCCTCACTCTAGTCAGGGTAAGTCACACACAATCCAAAATCAGCCTGTGCTCACCCTCCGGTAGCTTGGCACGAGCAGTCAGGCTTAACTTAGAAGGCAATGTGTAAAGCATTTGTGCAATAAATCATACAACACCATAGTATAACACCACAAAAATACACCACACAGTGTTTAGAAAAATATAGAATATTTATCTGGATAATTGTAGGTCAAAACGATCAAAGTTGCAATACGAATTTGTAAAGATATCACTGAAAAGTGATATTAAGAGTCTTTAAGTCTTTAAAAAGCAATAAAGTGTCTTTCAAGCACAGAGTACCTGGTTTCTGGTGGGAAATCTCCTCAGAGGGCCACAGGAGAAGAGATGCGTGGAAAAAGGGGTGTGTGCGTCGTTTTCCGCTCAGCACACACAGACTTGCGTCGTTCTTTTCCACGCGGGGAAGTCGGGCGTCGTTTTCCGGCGCGCAGACAGTCTCTTTTTGTGGATCGCGAGGATTACCAGATGTCCCGGGTCTGTGCGTGGATTCTCCTGCTTATTTTCCGGCTGCGCGTCGTTCTGCGGGGCTGCGCGTCGAAGTTTCGATCTCACGGTAGGCGTCGCGTCGATTTCTCCTTGGAAGTCGGGCGGCGTTGTCCTTGCGAGGCCGTGCGTCGAAAGTTTGGTCTCACGGCAGGCGTCGCGTCGATTTCTCCTTGGAAGTCGGGCGGCGTTGTCCTTGCGAGGCCGTGCGTCAAAGTTTCGCACTCACGGTGGGCGTCGCTTCGATTTCTCCTGGAAAGTCGAGCGGCTTTGTCCTTGCGAGGTTGTGCGTCGAAGTCTCGATCGTCCCGAGGGCGTCGCGTCGATCAGCGTCGGTGTGCGGCGTTTTTCTCGCCGCGAAACAAGCTGTGCGTCGAAATTTTCGGCGCACGGAGCGTCCAAGTGAAAGGAAGAAGTCTTTTTGGTCCTGAGACTTCAAGGAACAGGAGGCAAGCTCTATCCAAGCCCTTGGAGAGCACTTTCACAGCCAGACAAGAGTTCAGCAAGGCAGCAGGGCAACAGCAAGACAGCAGTCCTTTGTAGAAAGCAGACAGGTGAGTCCTTTGAGCAGCCAGGCAGTTCTTCTTGGCAGGATGTAGTTTCTGGTTCCGGTTTCTTCTCCAGCAAGTGTCTGATGAGGTAGGGCAGAGGCCCTGTTTTATACTAAGTTGTGCCTTTGAAGTGGGGGTGATTTCAAAGAGTCTCTAAGAAATGCACCAAGTTCCCTTTCAGCTCAATCCTGTCTGCCAGAGTCCCAGTAGGGGGTGTGGCAGTCCTTTGTGTGAGGGCAGGCCCTCCACCCTCCCAGCCCAGGAAGACCCATTCAAAATGCAGATGTATGCAAGTGAGGCTGAGTACCCTGTGTTTGGGGTGTGTCTGAGTGAATGCACAAGGAGCTGTCAACTAAACCTAGCCAGACGTGGATTGAAGGGCACAACAAGATTTTAGTGCAAAGAAATGCTCACTTTCTAAAAGTGGCATTTCTAGAATAGTAATATTAAATCCGACTTCACCAGTCAGCAGGATTTTGTATTACCATTCTGGCCATACTAAATATGACCTTCCTGCTCCTTTCAGATCAGCAGCTGCCACTTCAACAGTGTATGAGGGCAGCCCCAATGTTAGCCTATGAAGGGAGCAGGCCTCACAGTAATGTAAAAACGAATTTAGGAGTTTTACACTACCAGGACATATAACTACACAGGTACATGTCCTGCCTTTTACCTACACAGCACCCTGCTCTAGGGGTTACCTAGGGCACACATTAGGGATGACTTATATGTAGAAAAAGGGGAGTTCTAGGCTTGGCAAGTACTTTTAAATGCCAAGTCGAAGTGGCAGTGAAACTGCACACACAGGCCTTGCAATGGCAGGCCTGAGACAAGGTTAGGGGGCTACTGAGGTGGGTGGCACAACCAGTGCTGCAGGCCCACTAGTAGCATTTAATCTACATGCCCTAGGCACATGTAGTGCACTCTACTAGGGACTTACAGGTAAATTAAATAGTCAATCATGGATAAACCAATCAATAGTACAATTTACACAGAGAGCATATGCACTTTAGCACTGGTTAGCAGTGGTAAAGTGCTCAGAGGTCAAAAGCCAACAACAACAGGTCAGAAAAAATAGGAGGAAGGAGGCAAAAAGTTTGGGGATGTCCCTGTCAAAAAGCCAGGTCCAACATGACCCCCCCACCAGCCTAAAGCCAGGGGAGAACAATCACTATCCTGATGTACTTCCCTGTTTGAGGCGACAGAACAAGGACCCAGGCCCACAACAGCAGGGGCATGCTCCAGTTCTTCGCCTTCCTGACTCCCATTGGATCCCTCTGTCCATACTCTCAGGGCCCACTAAGCCCATCCATGGGGAACCTTTCTCCTTTCCTGCGGATCCCATCTGTGCAGCACCTAACCTTACTTTGCTCACAGATGTATCCCAGGAGCAGGATAGTACCACCATGACCAACATAGTGGTGTTGCCCACTCTACCCCTGGGGTGTGACACTTGTCCCCTCCCCAGGGATAACTCTGTCCACCCGGACAGCAAGCCACAGTGATTACTGACAGCTGCCAGGGATGAGAGCCAGGCCCCAGGCCTCTCAAAGCTCTCCAACCACTGTGGCTGTGGAGAGTGGGGGGCGGTAGCCCCAGGTGCTGGGCACCCTTTAACCACTCTCCCTTTCACCAGGTCAGGGATGACAGCCTGAACCTGGTCCTCCCCTCTGGGGCTTTGTACCCTCCCTCCTGGAGCGGTACCCCCAGAGTCCAACATGGTCAGGGTGCTTACAGAAGTCACCCTGTACCATTCCTCCACCAGTGCAGGGCTGTTAACCTGCCACTGGCCCTCCAACCTGGAGCCTGTACCTTCAGGTTGGACTAGGGCCCGGGGTGAGGCTTCCCTCCCCCTGCCCTCCCTTCTGGGGTCCAGCACCCTCCAACTAGGAGTGGCCTCCTCAGAAGACAACATGGTAGGGGCACTGTTATCAGTAGCCCCTCCCTCCAGGTCCGGGGGGACACCCTGAACCTGGTCTTCCAGCCCAGGGTCTGTACCCTCAGACTGGATCACTGCCTGGCAAACCAGGACTTCCTGGGAGGCACACCTACCCCCCACCAGGTCAGAGTTTAACCTCTGCACCTGCCCATTCAACTCAGAGTCACCACCCTGAAGTTGAACAATTGCCTGGCACGCCAGGACTTCCTGGAGGGCACACTGACCCTCCACCAGGTCAGAGTTTAACCTCTGCACCTGACCACTCAACTCAGAGTCACCACCCTGAAGTTGAACAATTGCCTGGCGCACCAGGACTTTCTGGGAGGCACACCTACCTCCCACCAGGTCAGAGTTTAACCTCTGAGCCTGGTTCCCCAACCCAGGGTCACCACCCTGAGGTTGGGCAATTGCCTGGCACGCCAGGACTTTCTGGGGGGCACACCTACCCCCCACCAGGTCAGAGTTTAACCTCTGAACCTGGTCATCCAACCCAGAATCAACACCCTGAGGTTGGACAATTGCCTGGCACGCCAGGTCTTTCTGGGGGGCACACCTACCCCCCACCAGGTCAGAGTTTAACCTCTGAACCCGGTTATCCAACCCAGAGTCAGCACTCTGAGGTTGAACAATTGCCTGGCACGCCAGGACTTTCTGGAGGGCACACTGACCCTCCACCAGGTCAGAGTTTAACCTCTGAACTGGCCCATTCAACTCAGAGTTACCACCCTGAAGTTGAACAATCGCCTGGCACGCCAGGACTTCCTGGAGGGCACACTGACCCTCCACCAGGTCAGAGTTTAACCTCTGAACCTGGTCCTCCAACCTAGGGTCACCATCCTGAGGTTGGACAATTGCCTGGCACAGCAGGACTTCTTGGGAGGCACACCTACCTCCCACCCGGTCAGAGTTTGACCTCTTCACCTGGTAAGCCAACCCAGAGTCACCACCCTGAGGTTGAACCATTGCCTGGCATTCCAGGACTTTCTGGGGGGCACATCTACCCCCCACCAGGTCAAAGTTTAACCTCTGAACCCGGTTATCCAACCCAGAGTCACCACCCTGAGGTTGAATCTTTGCCTGGCATGCCAGGACTTCCTGGGGGGCACTCTCACCTCCCACAAGGGACACGCCGTCCCCAAGGGCCACACAAGAGTCTGGTTGGCGCAGGTCTCCCGACCTCTGCCCATCCGGCAGAGTCTGGGTTTCCCCCAAACCAGAAACGGTTTCACCTGGGTCATTCCTGGGGTGCTCTGCTCTCAGAGCTGACCCCTGACTTTCAAGATCCTCCACTGGGGTCGGCCACCCCCTCTCAACCCTATGTCTGGACTTCTGCACCCCCTCACTAGGAGTGGTACTGCCAGACACCAGAACTGTGGGGATGCTGGTTACAGTCACCCCCCCAAGTTCTTCTGACACTGCGGGACTTCCCTCAAAAGGTGGCCCTACGGTACAGACTAGGCTTCCTTCCTGGTGTTCCCTCATGGAACCCTCCAGGACCTGGGACCTACCTGGGACACTACAATCCTTTCCCACCTTACTCGGTTGAGAACCACCTAGACCACTCCCTTCAGGAGCACCCCCAAATGCCTCTTCAGACTCTCTGGTACTCACCCAGAAGTCTGCCTCCATTGTAAGTTCCCTGGGGTCAGAGAACTCACACTCCACCTGGTGTTGGCGTAGCTCTGGAAAATAAGGACCAGACATATGCTCTCCAGCAATTACATCACTCTGCCCTTCACATGTATTAACCACAGTACCCTTCACCCAACCACCTAGTAACTCAGCCTTGGAAAAGCACTCTACATCACCCTCTTGAGACTGGTGAGACAGTATCTGTCTGTCCCTGACACTCAACCCAAACTCTTCTGGGATGTCTCTACACTCTATATCCAGGACGTCCACCAGGGGGGAACCCTTTTCTCTGTCACTCTCTGCTAGAGTCAGTAAAGTGTCCCTCCCCCCAGTAGGAATATGACTCCCTGTGCCAGTTCCCCAATCCTTCTCAGGGACCCTGTGCATAACGGGAACTACCTCATACCCTTGAACCGCCTGGGGTGTGTCAACTCCCTTCTTCAAGTTGGGTACCACATCTCTGGGCTTGTGCCCTTCTTCAGCAGTACTAGATGCAAGACTTTTGCTGCCACCATCTGAACTGGACTCAGCCCTTCCGGCCTCCAGTTTCAGCTCTTTACAGCTCAGCTCTTGAGCTGCAATCTTTTCTTCTTCCAGGGCTAAGAGACTTGCTGCCTCAGCCCTTTCAATAAACTCATCTAGCTCTTCCATCCACCGTGCTTGAGCCATGAGCCATTCTTTTTTCACTGGGTCTCTTTCCTCATCTGAGTCGTCTTCCTCCTCATGTGAGTAGTCCTCCTCCTCCTCTGAGGGGTACTTAGTCATTTGGTTTCTTGCTGCCTCTCTCTCTGCCCATCTGTCTTCCTCCCAGACTATGTAGGCATGTAGCATCTCTGCTTTAGTAGATCTCTTTGCTACAGGAAGGCCACATTCTCTGCAAAGCTTCTTTAGGTCAGCCTTAGTGAGGTGGTCAGTAGGCAAAAAGAATAAGTAGGTAAGCGATCCCATTCTGATAGGATCTTACCAGCAAAAACCAAAATCCAAAGTCCAAAATATCAATAGTATATCCAGGAGGACATCAGAGAACCAAAAGCCAAAAAAAGATGAAAAATCAAGTTGACCTTCAACTGTGGGTAGGTAGTGAAATACTTAGCTATTGTATGTCACTGCACAAACACAAGTCCTATCCTCACCGCTGATCACCAATGTTAGAAATGGGGTTTTTGGTTGGCAGATAGGTTGCCCTCTGTTCAAGCAAGAACCCTCACTCTAGTCAGGGTAAGTCACACACAATCCAAAATCAGCCTGTGCTCACCCTCCGGTAGCTTGGCACGAGCAGTCAGGCTTAACTTAGAAGGCAATGTGTAAAGCATTTGTGCAATAAATCATACAACACCATAGTATAACACCACAAAAATACACCACACAGTGTTTAGAAAAATATAGAATATTTATCTGGATAATTGTAGGTCAAAACGATCAAAGT
The DNA here is from genome assembly GCF_031143425.1 of Pleurodeles waltl. NCBI lineage: Eukaryota > Metazoa > Chordata > Amphibia > Caudata > Salamandridae > Pleurodeles > Pleurodeles waltl. Next base: position 1,711,714,440 of record NC_090445.1, on the reverse strand, counting down.
TGCAATACGAATTTGTAAAGATATCACTGAAAAGTGATATTAAGAGTCTTTAAGTCTTTAAAAAGCAATAAAGTGTCTTTCAAGCACAGAGTACCTGGTTTCTGGTGGGAAATCTCCTCAGAGGGCCACAGGAGAAGAGATGCGTGGAAAAAGGGGTGTGTGCGTCGTTTTCCGCTCAGCACACACAGACTTGCGTCGTTCTTTTCCACGCGGGGAAGTCGGGCGTCGTTTTCCGGCGCGCAGACAGTCTCTTTTTGTGGATCGCGAGGATTACCAGATGTCCCGGGTCTGTGCGTGGATTCTCCTGCTTATTTTCCGGCTGCGCGTCGTTCTGCGGGGCTGCGCGTCGAAGTTTCGATCTCACGGTAGGCGTCGCGTCGATTTCTCCTTGGAAGTCGGGCGGCGTTGTCCTTGCGAGGCCGTGCGTCGAAAGTTTGGTCTCACGGCAGGCGTCGCGTCGATTTCTCCTTGGAAGTCGGGCGGCGTTGTCCTTGCGAGGCCGTGCGTCAAAGTTTCGCACTCACGGTGGGCGTCGCTTCGATTTCTCCTGGAAAGTCGAGCGGCTTTGTCCTTGCGAGGTTGTGCGTCGAAGTCTCGATCGTCCCGAGGGCGTCGCGTCGATCAGCGTCGGTGTGCGGCGTTTTTCTCGCCGCGAAACAAGCTGTGCGTCGAAATTTTCGGCGCACGGAGCGTCCAAGTGAAAGGAAGAAGTCTTTTTGGTCCTGAGACTTCAAGGAACAGGAGGCAAGCTCTATCCAAGCCCTTGGAGAGCACTTTCACAGCCAGACAAGAGTTCAGCAAGGCAGCAGGGCAACAGCAAGACAGCAGTCCTTTGTAGAAAGCAGACAGGTGAGTCCTTTGAGCAGCCAGGCAGTTCTTCTTGGCAGGATGTAGTTTCTGGTTCCGGTTTCTTCTCCAGCAAGTGTCTGATGAGGTAGGGCAGAGGCCCTGTTTTATACTAAGTTGTGCCTTTGAAGTGGGGGTGATTTCAAAGAGTCTCTAAGAAATGCACCAAGTTCCCTTTCAGCTCAATCCTGTCTGCCAGAGTCCCAGTAGGGGGTGTGGCAGTCCTTTGTGTGAGGGCAGGCCCTCCACCCTCCCAGCCCAGGAAGACCCATTCAAAATGCAGATGTATGCAAGTGAGGCTGAGTACCCTGTGTTTGGGGTGTGTCTGAGTGAATGCACAAGGAGCTGTCAACTAAACCTAGCCAGACGTGGATTGAAGGGCACAACAAGATTTTAGTGCAAAGAAATGCTCACTTTCTAAAAGTGGCATTTCTAGAATAGTAATATTAAATCCGACTTCACCAGTCAGCAGGATTTTGTATTACCATTCTGGCCATACTAAATATGACCTTCCTGCTCCTTTCAGATCAGCAGCTGCCACTTCAACAGTGTATGAGGGCAGCCCCAATGTTAGCCTATGAAGGGAGCAGGCCTCACAGTAATGTAAAAACGAATTTAGGAGTTTTACACTACCAGGACATATAACTACACAGGTACATGTCCTGCCTTTTACCTACACAGCACCCTGCTCTAGGGGTTACCTAGGGCACACATTAGGGATGACTTATATGTAGAAAAAGGGGAGTTCTAGGCTTGGCAAGTACTTTTAAATGCCAAGTCGAAGTGGCAGTGAAACTGCACACACAGGCCTTGCAATGGCAGGCCTGAGACAAGGTTAGGGGGCTACTGAGGTGGGTGGCACAACCAGTGCTGCAGGCCCACTAGTAGCATTTAATCTACATGCCCTAGGCACATGTAGTGCACTCTACTAGGGACTTACAGGTAAATTAAATAGTCAATCATGGATAAACCAATCAATAGTACAATTTACACAGAGAGCATATGCACTTTAGCACTGGTTAGCAGTGGTAAAGTGCTCAGAGGTCAAAAGCCAACAACAACAGGTCAGAAAAAATAGGAGGAAGGAGGCAAAAAGTTTGGGGATGTCCCTGTCAAAAAGCCAGGTCCAACAAACATGTAACTGCTACACCCATCCGCAGTCTTACTGCTTTGCTTGTCTGCGGAATGTTGATCCTCATCCATCCGTACAGAACTCGCCCCACCAAACTTAGCTACTCTCCTCAAGTTCCATTTTTCACCATTCTCCAAAATTACAAAAAAACGATGCACTTCTTTCACTTTGAAAGGGCCACGAAACTTCTTCCACATGCCCATATTGATTCTAACTTTTACCCTGTCACCTTTTCGTATTCCATTGGAGCACATTTTGAAGCACTCTTCGTTTTTCTCACTAGACTTGTTATCCTTACCATCGCAAAGACACCTGTCCAACATGGTTCTCATCCACTCTGGAAACATTCTTGCCCCCGCATTTCGTCCTCTCGTCAACTCAAAAGGTACCTCCCCTGTCACTCCATTCCTCATAGTGCGATATGCCCAAACCATGTCCGAAACCAATGATTCAACGATGTTGCTGCCACTCACCGCCAATTGCACTGCTCCTTTCACCAAACGATTAGCCCTTTCTACAACACCATTGGCACGGGGATTATACAAACTGGTGCAAGAGTGTTTGACACCTGCCCTTTGCAAATAATCTTTAATTACCGTGGAAACTAACTGAGTACCATTATCTGTAATGATCCTGTAGGGATATCCTTCTTCCCTAAAGATCATTTCAAATACCTTGATGGTAGCCCTTGTCGTAATTTTCTTCATGAATCTCACCACCAACCACTTGGAATAAATATCAACCATCACCAAGGCGAATTTCAAATGACTACCAACTTGCGATAACGGTCCTATAAAATCCACACACACACTATGCCAAGCAGTACCAGGATTTTCAATAACACCACCCAAGGATTGACTGGCAACCTTCAACCTTTTCTCACCCTGTTTACACAAACTGCACTTCTCTACTGTAAAGAAATGGCTCCCTGTTCCAGTTACCCCCCACTTTTTGCCTGATACTGATGCTGACTTGACTGAGAAGTGTGCTGGGACCCTGCTAACCAGGCCCCAGCACCAGTGTTCTTTCACCTAAAATGTACCATTGTTTCCACAATTGGCACAACCCTGGCACCTAGGTAAGTCCCTTGTAACTGGTACCTCTGGTACCAAGGGCCCTGATGCCAGGGAAGGTCTCTAAGGGCTGCAGCATGTCTTATGCCACCCTAGGGACCCCTCACTCAGCACAGACACACTGCTTGCCAGCTTGTGTGTGCTGATGGGAGAAAATGACTAAGTCGACATGACACTCCCCTCAGGGTGCCATGCCAACCTCCCACTGCCTGTGGCATAGGTAAGTCACCCCTCTAGTAGGCCTTACAGCCCTAAGGCAGGGTGCACTATACCACAGGTGAGGGCATATGTGCATGAGCACTATGCCCCTACAGTGTCTAAGCAAAACCTTAGACATTGTAAGTACAGGGTAGCCATAAGAGTATATGGGCTGGGGGTCTGTCAAAAACGAACTCCACAGCTCCATAATGGCTACACTGAATACTGGGAAGTTTAGTATCAAACTTCTCAGAATAATAAACCCACACTGATGCCAGTGTTGGATTTATTAAAAAATGCACACAGAGGGCATCTTAGAGATACCCCCTGTATTTTACCCAATTGTTCAGTGCAGGACTGACTGGTCTGTGCCAGCCTGCTGCTGAGAGACGAGTGTCTGACCTCATGCGGTGAGAGCCTTTGTGCTCTCTGAGGACAGAAACAAAGCCTGCTCTGGGTGGAGGTGCTTCACACCTCCCCCCTGCAGGAACTGTAACACCTAGCAGTGAGCTTCAAAGGCTCAAGCTTCGTGTTACAATGCCCCAGGGCACTCCAGCTAGTGGAGATGCCCGCCTCCTGGACCCAGCCCCTACTTTTGGCGGCAAGTCCAGGAGAGATAATGAGAAAAACAAGGAGGAGTCACTGGCCAGTCAGGACAGCCCCTAAGGTGTCCTGAGCTGAGGTGACTCTGACTTTTAGAAATCCTCCATCTTGTAGAAGGAGGAGTCCCCCAATAGGGATAGGAAATTTGACCCCCTCCTCTTGGGAGGAGGCACAAAGAGGGTGTACCCACCCTCAGGGCTAGTAGCCATTGGCTACTAACCCCCCAGACCTAAACACGCCCTTAAATTTAGTATTTAAGGGCTCTCCCTGAACCTAGAAATTAGATTCCTGCAACAACAACAAGAAGGACTGCCTAGGTGAAAACCCCTGCAGAGGAAGACCAGAAGACAACAACTGCCTTGGCTCCAGAAACTCACCGGCCTGTCTCCTGCCTTCCAAAGAACTCTGCTCCAGCGACGCCTTCCAAGGGACCAGCGACCTCGGACTCCTCTGAGGACTGCCCTGCTTCGAAAAAGACAAGAAACTCCTGAGGACAGCGGACCTGCTCCAAAAAGACTGCAACTTTGTTTCAAGGAGCAGCTTTAAAGACCCTGCAATCTCCCCGCAAGAAGCGTGAGACTTGCAACACTGCACCCGGCGACCCCGACTCGGCTGGTGGAGAACCAACACCTCAGGGAGGACCCCCGGACTACTGTACGACTGTGAGTACCAAAACCTGTCCCCCCTGAGCTCCCACAGCGCCGCCTGCAGAGGGAATCCCGAGGCTTCCCCAGACCGCGACTCTCTGAAACCTAAGTCCCGACGCCTGGAAAAGACCCTGCACCCGCAGCCCCCAGGACCTGAAGGACCGAACTTTCACTGCAGAAGTGACCCCCAGGAGTCCCTCTCCCTTGCCCAAGTGGAGGTTTCCCCGAGGAAGCCCCCCCTTTCCTGCCTGCAGCGCTGAAGAGATCCCTTGATCTCTCATTGACTTCCATTACAAACCCGACGCTTGTTCTAACACTGCACCCGGCTGCCCCCGCGCCGCTGAGGGTGAAATTTCTGTGTGGGCTTGTGTCCCCCCCGGTGCCCTACCAAACCCCCCTGGTCTGCCCTCCGAAGACGCGGGTACTTACCTGCAAGCAGACCGGAACCGGGGCACCCTCTTCTCTCCATTCTAGCCTATGCGTTTTGGGCACCACTTTGAACTCTGCACCTGACCGGCCCTGAGCTGCTGGTGTGGTAACTTTGGGGTTGCTCTGAACCCCCAACGGTGGGCTACCTTGGACCAAGAACTGAACCCTGTAAGTGACTTACTTACCTGGTAAAACTAACAAAAACTAACCTCCACCAGGAACTGTGAAAATTGCACTAAGTGTCCACTTTTAAAGTAGCTATTTGTGAATAACTTGAAAAGTATACATGCAATTGAAATGATTCAAAGTTCCTAATGTACTTACCTGCAATACCTTTCAAACAAGATATTACATGTTAAATTTGAACCTGTGGTTCTTAAAATAAACTAAGAAAAGATATTTTTCTATACAAAACCTATTGGCTGGATTTGTCTCCGAGTGTGTGTACCTCATTTATTGTCTATGTGTATGTACAACAAATGCTTAACACTACTCCTTGGATAAGCTTACTGCTCGACCACACTACCACAAAATAGAGCATTAGTATTATCTATTTTTACCACTATTTTACCTCTAAGGGGAACCCTTGGACTCTGTGCATGCTATTCCTTACTTTGAAATAGCACATACAGAGCCAACTTCCTACATTGGTGGATCAGCGGTGGGGTACAAGACTTTGCATTTGCTGGACTACTCAGCCAATACCTGATCACACGACAAATTCCAAAATTGTCATTAGAAATTGATTTTTGCAATTTGAAAAGTTTTCTAAATTCTTAAAAGACCTGCTAGGGCCTTGTGTTAGATCCTGTTTAGCATTTCTTTTAGAGTTTAAAAGTTTGGTAAAAGTTTGAATTAGATTCTAGAACCAGTTTTAATTTCTTAAAAAGTATTCCAACTTTTAGAAGCATAATGTCTAGTACAGATGTGAATGTGGTGGAACTCGACACCACACCTTACCTCCATCTTAAGATGAGGGAGCTAAGGTCACTCTGTAAAATAAAGAAAATAACAATGGGCCCCAGACCTTCCAAACTACAGCTCCAGGAGCTGTTGGCAGAGTTTGCAAAGGCCAACCCCTCTGAGGATGGCAACTCAGAGAATGAAGATAGTGACTTGGAGGGAAATTCCCCCCCTCCAGTCCTACTTAGGGAGAGCAGGGCTTCTCAAGCCCTGACTCCACAAATCATAGTCAGAGATGCTGGTTCTCTCACAGGAGGGACCAACAACTCTGAAATCACTGAGGATAACCCCAGTGAAGAGGACATCCAGTTAGCCAGGATGGCCAAAAGATTGGCTTTGGAAAGACAGATCCTAGCCATAGAGAGGGAAAGACAAGAGATGGGCCTAGGACCCATCAATGGTGGCAGCAACATAAATAGGGTCAGAGATTCTCCTGACATGTTGAAAATCCCTAAGGGGATTGTAACAAAATATGAAGATGGTGATGACATCACCAAATGGTTCACAGCTTTTGAGAGGGCTTGTGAAACCAGAAAAGTGAACAAATCTCACTGGGGTGCTCTCCTTTGGGAAATGTTCACAGGAAAGTGTAGGGATAGACTCCTCACACTCTCTAAAAAAGATGCAGAATCTTATGACCTCATGAAGGGTACCCTGATTGAGGGCTTTGGATTCTCCACTGAGGAGTATAGAATTAGATTCAGGGGGGCTCAAAAATCCTCGAGCCAGACCTGGGTTGATTATGTTGACTACTCAGTGAAAACACTGGATGGTTGGGTAACTGGAAATGAAGTGTATGACTATGTTGGGCTTTATAATTTGTTTATGAAAGAACACATTTTAAGTAACTGCTTCAATGAAAAGTTGCATCAGTATCTGGTAGACCTAGGTCCAATTTCTCCCCAAGAATTGGGAAAGAAGGCAGACCACTGGGTCAAGACTAGGGTAACCAAAACTTCCACTGGGGGTGACCAAAAGAAAGGGGTTACAAAGCCTCCCCAGGAGAAAGTGGGTGACACTAGAAACAAAGAAAAAGAGTCCCCTGTAGGCCCCCAAAAACCAGACCAGGTGGGTGGGCCCAGAGACACAACCCAAAACAAAGGTGGGTACCAGGGTAAGAGCTGGGATGCCACTAAGGCATGGTGCCATAACTGTAAACAGACAGGGCACCACACCAAGGACACTTCTTGTCCCAAAAACAAACCCCCTAGCAAAATCCCAGGGGTGACCAGTGTAGCCATTGGGGATGACTCCTCAGATGAGGAGGTCTTCATAGCCTTCAACTGGAAAAAGGGCCCAACAGGTGAGTTGGAGATTCCAGAGGGAAGTAGACACTTCCACCACCTACAGGTGAATGGAATCCCAGCCACTGCCCTGAGAGACACTTGTGCCAGTCACACTATTGTGCATGACAGGCTGGTGTTCTCAAACCAGTACATCCCAGGTGAGATAGCCAGAGTAAGAGTTAGCCCAGACAGGGTCACTGATAGGCCTGTGGCTTTTGTGCCCATAGAAGTGGGTGGAACTTTTAGCTGGAGAAGGGTGGTAGTCAGTACAGACCTCCCCCTTGATTGTCTCCTTGGAAATGACTACCCAGAGGTTAGTCAGAGCCCAAGAGAGGAACTGGTCCAGTGCCAGGCCTCTCCCAAGGATTCTGGAGTGCCTGCCTCTGCAGTAAATGCAAGTAGGCCCCAGAAGAAAAAGAAAAGGAAACAGAGTAGGAAAGGTGGACAACCTTTAGCCAAGGTTCCAGCAAGCCAAGGAGATTCTGCTCCAGTAGAGGAGAACTCCAAAAGTGGCTCTGATAAAGTCCAACCTGACCCACAAGAAGTCCTGGCTAGTCAGGCAACTGTTAAGCCTGAGTGGGTGGCTCCTCAGCTAACAGAAGAAAGAGTGGAAGAAGGGTGCTTACTACAAGATGTGGTAACCCCCCACTCTAATACAGCAGACAGGCACCCTGAACCCAAAGAAGCCTGTAACTTAGCCCCTTCCCTTGTAGGTGAAGAGCTAAAGGTGTGGTTCTGGGCACTGACAGCTGTCAGTGGCCTCTGCTGGGTGTTAGCCTTTATGGCTGCACTATCCTTGGCATGGTGGTCTGACCCCATGCCAAATAACAAGTTAGGCCCCCTGACCCTGTTGGTCATGGTGGGGTTACTCCAGCTCTGGGTAACCTCTTTGGGTAAGCTAGGGGTGACCCTGGCTAAGATAAGATTAGCAGAGGTGGATACCTCTAACCCCAAAATAGAGAGAATGGGTGAAGACATAAAAAGCACAGACAAGAGGCAGTTCAGACTAGGTCCTATCACTGTGGAAGTGGGTCAGTTCCCCAGAGGGAATGACCTGAACAGGAGGATGTAAGGCAGAGTAGGCCCTGCAACAAACCAGCCTATTTCCTCTACTCTTCCTCGCCTGACAGACTAGGAAGACTCTCCCAGCTTTGGCTGAGTCTCCTGGCCTGTGGGCTGGGGGGGACTTGTGTAAAGAAATGGCTCCCTGTTGCAGTTACCCCCCACTTTTTGCCTGATACTGATGCTGACTTGACTGAGAAGTGTGCTGGGACCCTGCTAACCAGGCCCCAGCACCAGTGTTCTTTCACCTAAAATGTACCATTGTTTCCACAATTGGCACAACCCTGGCACCTAGGTAAGTCCCTTGTAACTGGTACCTCTGGTACCAAGGGCCCTGATGCCAGGGAAGGTCTCTAAGGGCTGCAGCATGTCTTATGCCACCCTAGGGACCCCTCACTCAGCACAGACACACTGCTTGCCAGCTTGTGTGTGCTGATGGGAGAAAATGACTAAGTCGACATGACACTCCCCTCAGGGTGCCATGCCAACCTCCCACTGCCTGTGGCATAGGTAAGTCACCCCTCTAGTAGGCCTTACAGCCCTAAGGCAGGGTGCACTATACCACAGGTGAGGGCATATGTGCATGAGCACTATGCCCCTACAGTGTCTAAGCAAAACCTTAGACATTGTAAGTACAGGGTAGCCATAAGAGTATATGGGCTGGGGGTCTGTCAAAAACGAACTCCACAGCTCCATAATGGCTACACTGAATACTGGGAAGTTTAGTATCAAACTTCTCAGAATAATAAACCCACACTGATGCCAGTGTTGGATTTATTAAAAAATGCACACAGAGGGCATCTTAGAGATACCCCCTGTATTTTACCCAATTGTTCAGTGCAGGACTGACTGGTCTGTGCCAGCCTGCTGCTGAGAGACGAGTGTCTGACCTCATGCGGTGAGAGCCTTTGTGCTCTCTGAGGACAGAAACAAAGCCTGCTCTGGGTGGAGGTGCTTCACACCTCCCCCCTGCAGGAACTGTAACACCTAGCAGTGAGCTTCAAAGGCTCAAGCTTCGTGTTACAATGCCCCAGGGCACTCCAGCTAGTGGAGATGCCCGCCTCCTGGACCCAGCCCCTACTTTTGGCGGCAAGTCCAGGAGAGATAATGAGAAAAACAAGGAGGAGTCACTGGCCAGTCAGGACAGCCCCTAAGGTGTCCTGAGCTGAGGTGACTCTGACTTTTAGAAATCCTCCATCTTGTAGAAGGAGGATTCCCCCAATAGGGATAGGAAATTTGACCCCCTCCCCTTGGGAGGAGGCACAAAGAGGGTGTACCCACCCTCAGGGCTAGTAGCCATTGGCTACTAACCCCCCAGACATAAACACGCCCTTAAATTTAGTATTTAAGGGCTCTCCCTGAACCTAGAAATTAGATTCCTGCAACAACAAGAAGAAGGACTGCCTAGCTGAAAACCCCTGCAGAGGAAGACCAGAAGACAACAACTGCCTTGGCTCCAGAAACTCACCGGCCTGTCTCCTGCCTTCCAAAGAACTCTGCTCCAGCGACGCCTTCCAAGGGACCAGCGACCTCGGACTCCTCTGAGGACTGCCCTGCTTCGAAAAAGACAAGAAACTCCCGAGGACAGCGGACCTGCTCCAAAAAGACTGCAACTTTGTTTCAAGGAGCAGCTTTAAAGACCCTGCAATCTCCCCGCAAGAAGCGTGAGACTTGCAACACTGCACCCGGCGACCCCGACTCGGCTGGTGGAGAACCAACACCTCAGGGAGGACCCCCGGACTACTCTACGACTGTGAGTACCAAAACCTGTCCCCCCTGACCCCCCACAGCGCCGCCTGCAGAGGGAATCCCGAGGCTTCCCCTGACCGCGACTCTCTGAAACCTAAGTCCCGACGCCTGGAAAAGACCCTGCACCCGCAGCCCCCAGGACCTGAAGGACCGAACTTTCACTGCAGAAGTGACCCCCAGGAGTCCCTCTCCCTTGCCCAAGTGGAGGTTTCCCCGAGGAAGCCCCCCCTTTCCTGCCTGCAGCGCTGAAGAGATCCCTTGATCTCTCATTGACTTCCATTACAAACCCGACGCTTGTTCTAACACTGCACCCGGCTGCCCCCGCGCCGCTGAGGGTGAAATTTCTGTGTGGGCTTGTGTCCCCCCCGGTGCCCTACCAAACCCCCCTGGTCTGCCCTCCGAAGACGTGGGTACTTACCTGCAAGCAGACCGGAACCGGGGCACCCCCTTCTCTCCATTCTAGCCTATGCGTTTTGGGCACCACTTTGAACTCTGCACCTGACCGGCCCTGAGCTGCTGGTATGGTAACTTTGGGGTTGCTCTGAACCCCCAACGGTGGGCTACCTTGGACCAAGAACTGAACCCTGTAAGTGACTTACTTACCTGGTAAAACTAACAAAAACTTACCTCCCCCAGGAACTGTGAAAATTGCACTGTGTCCACTTTTAAAGTAGCTATTTGTGAATAACTTGAAAAGTATACATGCAATTGAAATGATTCAAAGTTCCTAATGTACTTACCTGCAATACCTTTCAAACAAGATATTACATGTTAAATTTGAACCTGTGGTTCTTAAAATAAACTAAGAAAAGATATTTTTCTATACAAAACCTATTGGCTGGATTTGTCTCTGAGTGTGTGTACCTCATTTATTGTCTATGTGTATGTACAACAAATGCTTAACACTACTCCTTGGATAAGCCTACTGCTCGACCACACTACCACAAAATAGAGCATTAGTATTATCTATTTTTACCACTATTTTACCTCTAAGGGGAACCCTTGGACTCTGTGCATGCTATTCCTTACTTTGAAATAGCACATACAGAGCCAACTTCCTACATCTACCCACTCCTCAACATCATTGTCCATGCCCGGCCACCAAACCAAATTCTCTCAACCTTTTCTTGGTCAACGTTTGACCCAAATGCCCCAAATGTGTCAATTTAAACAACTCAAAAGGTAAACCCGATGGAGGAATGAATTTATCCCCCCTCATCAAAAACGCATCTTCACATAAAGTCAACTCATCCAAGACTTTCAAATACGACGTGTAGGAGTGCTTACACAACTCTCTCTCTTCGCACCACACTTCACTACTTCAATCACTTCACTTAGAACAACGTCCTCTTCTAGACTCCTTACCCACACACCCTTAGGAACGGCCCTATGCGTGCTCTCAACAATGTCCTCACCACTTGCTACAACAATATCTCCCTCACACTCCACAGTAGTTCGAACATCCTCTGGCACTGGCAACCGAGACAAACAATCAGCTTGTACATTCGGCCAACCCGAAATGTGTTCCACCACATACATATATTCTTGTAACTTAGAGGCCAATCTGAGTAATCTAGGTGAACCTTTCCCCGCACCACCAGGAGCCAATATCTTAACTAAGGGTTTGTGATCTGTGCGTAGTACAATTGTCGTCCCCCAGCTGAATGTGCGGAAATACTCTAATGCCCAAGCAGCCGCTAAGGCCTCACGTTTGATAACAGAGTAATTCCTCTCAGTCGGAGACATAGTTCTGGAAGCAAACGCCACAGTTCTCTCACCCCCTGCATGGTGCTGTGATAACACTGCACCAACTCCCACTGCGCTAACATCCACCGTAACTATAGACTTGCGATTCACATCGAAAGGTGCTAAGACCCCCGCATTGAACAATTCTTCTTTGATACAAACAAAACATTTCTCTTGTTCCGCACCCCAAAAGAAACTCGTGTTTTTCCTAAGTAACTTCCTTAAACCTTCAGTTTTATCCGCAAACTTTTGAATACATTTTGAATAGTACTCAATAAGGCCCATAAATGATCTCAACTGATCTCTGTTATTTGGTGGAGGGGCATGTCTGATTGATCTTAATAAATCTCCTTTAGGTTTCACACCCTCCCTCGAGAGAGTATGACCCAAGTATTCCACCTCCTCCACCAAAAACGTACACTTCTCCTTTTTGAGAGTTAATCCAGCTAATTTCAGTTTATCAAATACAGCTTTCAACGCAACATTATGACTTTGAATAGAATCCACAAACACCAGAATGTCATCTTGGAAAAATATAACATTCTCCACTCCCTTAAAAACACGTGACATCATCCTTTGAAAAACACTAGCAGCCGAAGACAAGCCAAATGGCATCCTGTTAAATTGAAAGTTGCCTTCCGACATCACAAAGGCCGTAAGTTTCTTAGAATCTCGATGTAACCTGATTTGGTGGTATGCACACTTGAGATCAAGTTTGCTGAAAAAAAACGCTCCTTTCAATAATAATAGCATCTCATTAATATTCGGTAGAGGATAAGTGTCTACAACGATATTGTGATTAACGCTGCGTAGGTCCACACAGAATCTCAAATTTCCATCTGTTTTCTTTGTGATGATGACTGGTGAGATCAATTCTGAGCTTTCCGGTGGCTCAATTATTTTTTTCGCTACCATATCCTCAATGAGCTTCTTTGCTTCCCCACGAACCGTTATGGGGATCTTCCGTGGAGGATGTTGTATTGGGACTGCATTCTCTTTTAGAATAATTTTGTGTTCCTATGCCATCTGCAAAGACCTCATTTGCACCATCAATAATATCTTCCATGGACAAATTCTCCACCACCATGACTTGCGAAGGGGTTCTTGGGTTGATGACAATATGAAGATCATATTGGTGTTGCCACCCTAAAATAGGTGGTCCAGATCTGGCAACATATACTTTGCCTTCTACTGTTCTATCTTGAAATGTTATGTTTGCAAGCATATAACCTATAATGTCAATCTGCTCTCCTTGATATCCACTTGGTTTTATATCTTTTGGCAGTAGAGTGACGCCTTGCCATTTCTGATCCACTATGTTTTTGGGGATGATGGTATACAAGGATCCTGAGTGTACCATAAGTTGAATCACTCTACCATCAATCGTGAAGTTCGCCTTAGGTCGGCAACATCTCCCATTAATTTGACTTTGCACATACAAAATCCTGTCTTCAGATTCTTCATCAGCATCCAACTTCATACTATCTTGCACCATTGCCACTTTACCCGACGACGCTCTACAAACTTTTGCAAAATGGCCTTTTTGTCCGCACTTCTGCACTCTTTACCCCACGCACTACAACCCTTGAAATCAGCGTTGTGCGTAGTACTGCCACACCTGAAGCACATTTTAGAGATATTCTTGTGAGCTCGCATTACTTTATCGCGATTACTACAGAGATTTTCTTCTGACTTTTTCTCTTTTGCAACAACAGAGACATGTAGTATTCGGATTGTTCAACTATTTTAGCAACCTCAATGGCATCTCTGAGTGAGGGATTCTTCATTGCCCACAAACGTTCCTGGATTTTCTTGCTTTTGCACTGACCCATAAGTTGCTCCCTTATCATTTCATCAGACATGCTCCCAAATTGACATTTGGTGGACAGTTGTCTCAGGCGTGAGACAAAATCATCAATAGATTCATACATGCTCTGGGGCTGTGTATAAAACTTATATCTGCACAAAACTACACTTGTCTCCTTTGAAAAACTCTTCTTAAGTCTAAGTTTGGCTTCAAGAAACACATCTTCAATATGTGTGCCATCTTCATTAACATATTCCGGTAAATACTTGAACAAATGTTGGCCCTCTTTGCCTAGAAAACTCATTAAAATAGCTTTCTTCCTCGAAGGTCTAAATGTTTGGCCATCTAAGGCTTCCAAATAGTTTTCAAACATATCCACCCATTCTTCTCATTCAATATCAGGTGAACCTACATCTTGTAGAAACATAGTTGGTGGGATAATAGCTGAATTACTCATGCTTATCCATTTATTCAGTATCTCTTTTTTTTTTTTTTTTTTTTTATAGCCAGGAAAATAAAAATGTGTTTTTACACAATAGAAGACCTTCTAGTATTCACTGTTCTGCAATAACGTTGTTAAACTCTCCTGTCCACTTTCTATGTCCATGCTAAACCAAGAGAAATATTTTAGTCCTTTTACACTTTTTCTCAGCTACTTCGTTTCGCTGATACAAGTTCCCTCTCTTTTTATTTTAAATGCGCAGCTCGGCGCGCGTCGAATGGTGTCACCGTAACCCTGGCAACACAACACAGGTATGGAAGTTGCGCTCTTAAAATAACCTTGCGTGTCATTTGGTAATTGCAGCTAACACAAACTGAAATGCCGATATCGTAAGTACTTTAAACGGCAGAAGCGGCAAGACTTTTACTGCTTCGTTGAAGGCTAGAGGTAACACAGGCACATGTGGGTTAACGGCACGCGCTGTACCTGTAGACCGGTGAGTCGTCGCCAAATAAATGTTGTAGAGCAGTCGTGGGAAAAAGACAGCACAATCCAGGTCGGGTGAAAGGACTCCAAGTTTAATGTCCTTCGGTACAGGAACGTGCGGCTCCCAGTTCACCGGCCAGCTCCGTAACTGTCACAGCAAGGAACGCCAAACTCATACCCCGCATTCCACATTCTACATTCCTTCCTAGCAACCACCAATACCCAATACAACAGTTAGTTAGACATAATGACTGTGATGTTGTTTTTCTATGTTCTGCTGGAGATCTGGTGAAAAATCAACAGAGTTAGGGCAGATTTAAGAGCCCCTTGCGCCATTTATCGCCACATGAGCGTCATTTTATTTTACACTAATGTAGTGATATTGAGGCAAACATGCTGCACCATGTTTACAAAATGGCTCAACCCAGGCATTACGCCACTTTGTAACCTGTGCACCACATTATGCCTCCACCAGGCATAATGTATGAAAGGGGGGCGTTCCCCCGTTGGGGGTGGGGGGCGAAAAAATGGCGCAAAGAAATCTAAAAGGTTTCTTTGCGCCAATTTTTGTGGGATTATTAACGCCTGCTCAGAGCAGGCGTTAAAAGGGGGCACACCATTGGTTACAATCGGCCCCAATGTACTGTTCAACATTTTAGCACTAACCCTGAATAATACATCAATAGCGGCAACAAATTTTAAACTATTGCCCCCTACCCTGCGAAATGGCGCACGTATTTTAAATACAACCCACACATGGTGGCGGTTGGGGGCACTAAGGGGGCACAAGAAAAGTGGCGCAGCACTGGGTGCCCTGGGTGCAGCGCCACTTTTCTTAAATCTGCCCCAAGGTTCTTATATTTACGACAGGATAATGACGAGTTCTAACATTAAGTGCACATACCTCCTATGACATCACTGGCGTGGTGGGTCCTCATCCGGAGCAAACAGCAGATACGCTGCACTTCTCAAAAGCAGGTTCACTGTCACTCACATAGTACAAGGTGTCTGTAGTGGTGGCTTGCCCGTTATCCGATGAAAACCGCCAGCTCAGGTGTGGAGGTTCAGCAGCATCAGGTACACCGATAGAAAGCAACATCATGATAGGGAGGGCCAAGTTGTGGCTGTTATCCTGCAGTCAGCAGCTTTCGGCTCTAGACTCCATTCATGGAGACGTCTCCATGTGACGGTGGTGGCGTGTCCCTGGCTGACTTTGGTCTGTCACACTGCCCACATATAAACCAGGTAGGAGTATGGTTCCAGCAGTGGATGGATGGACCATCCATATTAGACGGTCCATACACTTCCACCAAGATATAAATCAGGCCCTTAATAAATGTACCATTTATATGTAATCAAAGAATCCTAATGATTACCGATGTCCATATATTCAGAGGAAAAATACTGGAATTCTATCAAAAAATGAGTGCCATACAAAATGGAATTGTTAAACCGCCATCTGCTCCTACCTTTCAAAAGAGGCAAAATATCAGTGTTATCTGAAGTCAGATTTAAGCTTAGATATTTTTTTCCAAGATTAATAAATTAGTTACCTTAAATATTTCTGATGGGGTCTTCTTCAAGAGATGTCGTCAGGAGAGTGAGGGTAGAACTGATGTGACTTGACTAAGCTCCCAACATCTGCTGAGCAACAAAACAGTCTGAATAGGTGACTGACCTACAGGAAGCTCTAGTGTTTAACCTGGGACTGGTTCCATGAGGGCAGTGCTTAATTTAAGCGGGTGGTTTCCGGTGCTTGGTACCACCACTTAATTGTCAGCACTGGGGCTTATGGCAGTCTGCCACATGGTGGCACTGTCTGCTTTATTTAGGTATGAACACAACAGTTGTTTATTGATACAATATACCTAAACAATGACTAACGCGTACCACCCAAGCTATTCTTATAGCTTTGAGGGCCAGGCATAGTATTATTTGTCACACTTTTAAGAATGTGATGGTCAGTAGTTGTATTGATTCTGTCGTTGGCAGCGCTGGCGGGGGCAAGCGATGGCGCAAGCTGCGGTATCCTCCCGAAAAGTGCCCTGGCTCCCCATGAGGGATCCACTTCCGTCTAACGGAACACCTCCTGCTCTTCATCATAAACAACCTCTGGAAGGCCCAGCATCACTGTCTATGGTAACTACCAGAAGCCTCTTACCGGGTCTCTGCACTCGGACACTTCTAGCCCCAGCGACAACGGAACACCTCCTGCTCTTCATCATAAACAACCTCTGGAAGGCCCAGCATCACTGTCTATGGTAACTACCAGAAGCCTCTTACCGGGTCTCTGCACTCGGACACTTGTAGCCCCTGCGACAACGGAGCACCTCCTGCTCTTCATCATAAACAACCTTTGGAAGGCCTAGCATCACTGTCTACGGTAACTACCAGAAGCCTATTACCGGGTCTCAGCACTTGTACACTTCTAGCCCCTGCGACAACGGAACACCTCCTGCTTTTCATCATAAACAACCTCTCGAAGGCCAAGCATCACTGTCTATGGTAACGACCAGAAGCCTCTTACCGGGTCTCTGCACTCGGGCTCTTCTAGCCCCTGCGACAACGGAACACCTCCTGCTCTTCATCATCAACAATCTCTGGAAGGCCCAGCATCACTGTCTACGGTAATTACCAGAAGCCTCTTACCGGGTCTCTGCACTCGGACACTTCCAGCCCCTGCGACAACAGAATACCTCCGGCTCTTCATCATCAACAACCTCTGGAAGGCCTAGCATCACTGTCTAAGGTGACTACCAGAAGCCTCTTACCTGGTCTCTGCAGTTGGACACTTCTAGCCCCTGCGACAACGGAACACCTCCTGCTCTTCATCATAAACAACCTCTGGAAGGCCCAGCATCACTGTCTACGGTAACTACCAGAAGACTCTTACCGGGTCTCTGCACTTGGACACTTCTAGCCCCTGCGACAACGGAACACCTCCTGCTCTTCATCATAAACAACCTCTGGAAGGCCCAGCATCACTGTCTATGGTAATTACCAGAAGCCTCTTACCGGGTCTCTGCACTCGGATACTTCTAGCCCTGCGACAACGGAACACCTCCTGCTCTTCATCATCAATAACCTCTCGAAGGCCCAGCATCACTGTCTAAGGTAACTACCAGAAGCCTCTTAACAGGTCTCTGCACTCGGACACTTCTAGCCCCTGCGACAACGGAACACCTCCGGCTCTTCATCATCAACAACCTCTGGAAGGCCCAGCATCACCGTCTATGGTAACTACCAGAAGCCTCTTACCGGGTCTCTGCACTCGGACACTTCTAGACCTGCGACAACGGAACACCTCCTGCTCTTCATCATCAACAACCTCTCGAAGGCCCAGCACCTGTCTCTATGGTAATTACCAGAAGCCTCTTACCGGGTCTCTCAACTTGGAAACTTCTAGCCCCTTGCGACAACGGAACACCTCCAGCTCTTCATTATCAACAACCTCTAGAAGGCCCAGCATCACTGTCTATGGTAACTACCAGAAGCCTCTTGCCGGGTCTCTGCACTCGGACACTTCCAGCCCCTGCGACAACAGAACACCTCCTGCTCTTCATCATCAACAACCTCTGGAAGGCCCAGCATCACTGTCTACGGTAACTACCAGAAGCCTCTTACCGGGTCTCTGCACTCGGACACTTCTAGTCCTGCAACAACGGAACACTCCCTGCTCTTCATCATCAACAACCTCTCGAAGGCCCAGCACCTGTGTCTATGGTAATTACCAGAAGCCTCTTACCGGGTCTCTACACTTGGACACTTCTAGCCCCTTGCGACAACGGAACACCTCCTGCTCTTCATCATCAACAACCTCTGGAAGGCCCAGCATCACTGTCTATGGTAACTACCAGAAGCCTCTTACCGGGTATCTGCACTCGGACAGTTCTAGCCCCTGCGACAACGGAACACCTCCTGCTCTTCATCATCAGCAACCTCTTGAAGGCCCAGCATCACCATCTACGGTAACTACCAGAAGCCTCTTACCGGGTCTCTGCACTCGGACACTTGTAGCCCCTGCGACAACAGAGCACCTCCTGCTATTCATCATAAACAACCTCTGGAAGGCCCAGCATCACTGTCTATGGTAACCACCAGAAGCCTCTTACCGGGTATCTGCACTCGGACAGTTCTAGCCCCTGCGACAACGGAACACCTCCTGCTCTTCATCATCAGCAACCTCTTGAAGGCCCAGCATCACCGTCTACGGTAACTACCAGAAGCCTCTTACCGGGTCTCTGCACTCGGACACTTGTAGCCCCTGCGACAACAGAGCACCTCCTGCTATTCATCATAAACAACCTCTGGAAGGCCCAGCATCACTGTCTACGGTAACTACCAGAAGCCTATTACCGGGTCTCTGCACTCAGACACTTCTAGCCCTGCGACTATCACTGAAAAATGAAAATGTTGCTTCGTAAGTTAAGTGAGCCCCCAGGGAATGTCCCAACACCATCCACTCTACATAGCTCTACAGCTCCAATACCATCCTCCCTGCCCACGGATGCATGGATCTGACAATATCCACTCTGCACACAGATGTACAGCTCTGGCACTATCCACCCTCCACACAGATGTATAGCTCTGCCACTATCCACCCTGCACACAGATTTACAGCTGTGACAATATCCACCCTGTACACAGATGTACAGCTCTGACACTATCCACCCTGCACACAGAAGTACAGCTCTGACAATATCCACCCTGCGCACAGATGTACAGCTCAGACACTATCTACCATGCACACAGATGTACAGCTGTGACACTACCCACCATGCAGATACTAATGATAGAACCCATTTTTAGACTTTGGGGGTCATTTTGACCCTGGCGGTAGGCGATAATGTGGCAGTAGTACCGCCAACAGGCTGGTGGTACTTACTACCACATTATGACCGTGGCGGTCCCGCGACAGTAATACCGCTGATACCGCCAGCCTGCAGCCTGGTGATTACGAGTCCCCATCCGCCAGCCTGTCCATGGTGGTAAACACCTCCATGGAAAGGCTGGCGGTATGGGTGACTCAGGGGGGCCTGGGGGCCCCTGCAGTGCCCATGCACTTGGCTTGGGCACTGCAGAGGCCCCCATGCACAGCCCCATCGTGCATTCTACTGCCCGAATTACGGGCAGTGAAATGCGGGACGGACGAACCTCAACATTGCCCCCGGCTCCATTATGAGCCGGCTTCAATGTTGTGGTGACTTTTCCGCTGGGCCAGCGGAAACGTCATATTGTGGTGCCAAACATACCGCCAGCACTGGTGGTATGTAGGCGCCCGCGACTTCCGAAGTCGTAATGAGGGCCTTTATCTGTTAATTTAGTGCAAAAACATACAGAGCACCTGGCACAAATGTTAGAAGCGTGAGGGTGTTTTTGCACCCATTTGTACCGGTCGGGCTTTAATAACCCCAAAAGAGCAAGCATGCAGGTGAAACTGCGCCCTGTTAATCAAGCACTACATAAATGCTGTTAACGATCCGCTCATCAGATTAGCACCTAGCAATATGCAACACTTTATTGTCTGGGGACTTTCCTCTATCTTTGACAAATTGTACAACTTCCACAAAGTCTTTCTGGAGCCCAAAGACAGTGTCATGCAACACCTGAAAACCTGCCTACTGCTGGTTTATTGATGACATCTGTATTCAGGTAGCTCCTAAGACTGGAAGTGGAGGCTTACAGCAAGGGTGTCACCACACATAGCTCACCTCCCTCTCATCACTCATAGTTCCCCTCCCTCTCATCCCTCACAGCTCCTCTCCCTCTCATCACTTACAGTTCACCTCTCTCTCATCCCTCATAGCTCCCCTCCCTCTCATCCCTCACAGCTCCCCTCCCTCTCATCCCTCACAGTTCACCTCCCTCTCATCACTCACAGTTCATCTCCCTGTATTCACCTCCAGTCTCAGCACTCACAGACCTCACCAAGGTACAGGAATCTGATACATGCAAGGGAGAGGGGTATTGCAGGGAATATCCCCACCATTTTCTCATCAAGAGCACAATTAAGCCAGAGCTCGCATAGAAGCGTGAAGAGGGCTACAGAGGCAAGTACTCCAGGTCACGAAGGAACAGCAGCGCTGTGGCAAGCCTCGTTCAGGAGCGGAGGATAACCAAGGCCCAGAGATGGATTCCTCCTCTCCGTTAAAGGATGTTCTCTTCTAGACAAGGGTGCTGATGGATGCCTCCTAGCCCAGGACCTGGACCTGTAACAGAGTGAGGATCAGACATTCCTTTAATAAGGGCTCTATTCTCAATCAGAGGACAAATTATAAATAACCGTGCAGGACAAACATGAATATCACCGAAAAACTTTGCGTTCCAGTTCTACTTTGTGCCAACCCTCCCAGGAGTGCTGTAAGTAACACGCTTGAACGTATCCATCAATTCTCAAAAGCAGTATCCAAGTCAAAAAAAATTATCATAAATATTAATAGGTGTTTTCTTTCCTGAACAGCACAACAAACCTAAAATGTAACATACACTTTGAGTAAGTTTACAATTACTTTAGTGAGTTTACACTTTTGGGTACGTTTACTACTTTTCATTATTTGCAAACTCCAGGCCTGATTCACAAACTGCATTTTGTAGTACTACACAATGTTGTACAAATTGCAGTTCACAAACTACATTCTGCAGTTCTAAGCTCCAACTGTGGAGTCTCCGCACATGTAAGTATACATTTTAGTAGTAAATGTGGGAGGAGTGGGTGGGAAAAGGGTCCTACTTACTACTAAAGGGGATGAGATGAGCAAGGACTAAAAGGGGTTTAGGTAGGATCACAGAGGGCTTTACTGAAGGATGTCACACACCCACTCAAGACTAATCCAATTGCATTGCTCAGGTGGTGGAAACATCCAACTTATACCTTTGTGGTATGCGAAGCCTCTGAGTTTGTGAATACCGAAAGGAGTAAACTCATTACAAAGTGTAAACATACTCAAAAGTGTATCTTACCTTTGTGAAGCAGGCCCTCAGAGTGTACGTTACTACTAAAAACACAGCAGTAGTTCCACCACTGCACATGTTCAGTCACTGCTACTGCAACATCCTCCCTGAGAAAATACTGGTGGTAGGGAATCAAAATAAAGCCCCATCGGAAATAATATTAAATGAAATTTAGAAAATAATGTCACAATACACTTTAATAAAGAATAAAAATGAATTTTAATTGATGCTGTACATCTTTTCTGATACTTATTAATGCACATTAAAAAAGCTTTAGGTGAGAACTTAATTTTTAATTTACACTTCAAATAAATAATGTTGATTTAATGTAATATATTTCCATTCGTTATAATTTTAATTCTAATTTAACTTGCTAGTTTTTTTTAAAATTTTTAGTTTTGTTCTACATATAAGGTTAATGTATACAATTAATTTAGGTTAATATTTAACAAAAATGTTAACATCATTCTTTTTTATTTTTCCTGTGACTGCAGAGTTTCCCTATCATAAATTCATTCCTCTAGGGCTGTGGGGTTTACCCAAAAGAAGCTTAACATAAACAAAAGTAATTTTTAAAAAATTTAAATAAACCTTTTTTATTTTTCAATCTACTTTATGATGTGGAGAGCTTTGTCCCAATTGCCAAGTCTCCCCATGGTAAATTCATCCCTTGAGGGGTGTGGGAATTACCCACAAGAAGTGTTCACTATACCATCCCAAAACTAATGGAATAGTGGAAGGTATTATCCCTCCATCCAACGTACCAGCTCCAGCGGCAGAGCCTTCTCCCACCTCGCCACCAACCTACGCAAGACCCAGGACCTCCTAACCTTCGGAAAGCACCTCAAAACATGGCTTTTCAACCTGTAACCCCCCCACCCCCAGCGCCTTGAGACCCTACCAGGTGAGTAGTTCGCTTAAGAAATTTGTTTGATTGATTGATTGATTGATTAATAGGAGATTTAGGGAGGGAATTCAGTTATCTAGAGGCTGAGGAAAAGACTGGAAGTTAGAGTTGGGGGAAAAATTGGAAACATATCATTTTTCTCTGAAATCCAGGGGTTACTCCTTTCCAGCTATTCCACAGGGGACAGTCCAACCCTATAGTGTATCTAGCCTGTGTAAAAGGCCATTGTGGTTCTTTTATGGGTGGGAGTGTGGGAGAAGAATCACATAATTTTACCTCAGTATTTGAGATCACCCCAAAATTACCTCACATGGTTCCACTCCAGCACCCTTGATCTAGACGTAATGTTGCTCACTGGAGGTTAATCAAGTGTCTCTTTAAGGACCACATGTGATGACTTTATATCACTCTGTCATTCATTACTTATTATGATGTCATTCCCTAGACGGTCATCTCTTTGCAGGCAAGGTAGGAATTCCTCATGTCACTTGCATGTTGAGGTGCTACTTTAATTAGGAGGGATCTATTACCTCTACCTTTATTAGCTATGATGAATGCCTGAGACAGTGAAAGTGGACATCTTTCAGATCGAGCACTGTATGAAGTCTCCTTGATGTAGTAATGGGATGACATCCTGCAGAGTGACCATGTGAAAATGTTCTGAGCGGATGTATTCTTTCAGGCTTCTAAAGTCCAATATTGGCCTTAAGGACCTATCCTTTTTGGGTATAAGAATGTAGAGTGGATAAACCCATGTGCCTTGTTGGTGTATGGGCACTGTTTCTATGGCACCTTTGTTGGGATGTGCCTGAACGTCCTCTTAGAGCAACTGCTGGTGTTTTGTTGAGAGTCTGTGTTTGTGAGGTGGGATATTTGGAGGTGTGCAAGTAAGCTCCAGATAATAACCATGTTGGATAATATCCAACACCCACTGGTTGGAGGTGATTCTCTGCCAAGCGGGAAAAAACTGTTATAGTCCCCCCACGATAGGTGTAGTTTGATGAAGGGGGATAGTCGGCAAGTCAAGGTTTGCCAATGGAGGCGGTAGGTTTGGTAAGCCGTCTTTACTAGTTCCCTGGGAACTGTTTCTCCTGTATGAACCCCTACAGTACCCCTTTGGTGAGTATGTTTGTTATATGATTTGGAGGTTTCAGGGGAGGTGGTTTTGGAGCCTTCACCATAAGAGGAGCGGTGAAAGGAGGCACGTTGTGATAAGGTTTGCAACGCCCCCATAGCCTTAGCTGTCTCGGTGTCATTTATTATTTTTTCTAAAAGGGTGTGTACTTGGGGGCTAAAGAGATGTTTTCTGTCAAAGGGGAGAGCTAGGAAGTTCTGTTGAACTTTAGATTTAGAAAACTGACACCCTCAGCCAGTCATGTCTTCTAAGGAGCAGGGTTGAATTAATACCCCACCTCCTGAGGCAGCTGCATTGAGGGCCAAACATATAGTTGTGTGTGATATGTTTACCCTCTGCAGCAGTCCTCTTCGAGAAGATGCTTGAGAATGTTCTCCATCTCGTTCCAGTGGGTCCCATCATAGCGCGATAAGAGACCAATGGAATTTGCGATCCTCCAGCGGTTGGCAGATTGTGCAGCCACTCTCTTACCCACAGCTTCTATCTTCTTACTCTCCTTATCTGATGGGGGCACCTCACCAGATGTTTGCCCTTTTACGAGCCATGGCCACCACTAGGGAGTCAGGTATGAGTTGTCCCTTGATGTATGTGGTGTCATTTGGCAAGGGCTTATAGGATAAACCCTGAGGGTGATTACTCTAGCCCTAACAGGGTTGTTGAAAATGTCCTCCTTGTGACTCAGCATACCCTCGAGCATTGGTAGATATTGTGCCAAATGCTGATTGGACCAGACAGTTTCAAATAAAAAGTCATCATCTGGAGGCTCTGTATATAGTGGTATCTTATGAAATTCAGCCTCTCTACTTATGAGGTCATTATCATCCGGTGGGAAAGGTCTAGCTGGATATACATCCAGGTCCGTATTATCAGGTAGGTGTACATCATACGCATCCCACAGATCATCCTGAGGTGGGGTTAAGTACTGGTTTGCATCCCCCTCATCCCCTGTGTAAGAATGTAGTGAACCCTCAGGTGACCCAGTAATATCAACAGGTGAAAGTTGTGGTGATGGGGTATGTAGGAGGCTGGCTCTCTATGTAGTGTGCAAAGCTAGGCACACTGTGCAGAGAGTCCGGGCAACCACACATTGGCTTACAGAGGTAAACATTAAACAACGTAATGCTTTAATTTTTATGGTAACTTGTTCGACCAGTTAGGCTAATCTTGAAGAAGTGCAAAGCATTCATTGTACTCATAGTATCAATAAAGCAAGACACACACTCAAGAGAATTACTCAAGACTAATTTACAAAAATACTTCAGGTTTTATAAAACTTTTAAGACCAAGATTATCAAAATTGAGTAAGTACTCTTTAAGCTCGTATTTTTTTAAGTTTAGAAAATGTCTCAGGTCTGTGCGTGATTACGCACCATGAGAATCAATGGGGAAATACTTTAAAAATGCATATAAAATCAGGCAATGTGTTTACCAATGTCTCCTTTTGCAGATAGGTCGAGGCCATCAGTGGGCCTGGTGGACCAGCTGGAGAAGTTCAGGTTGCTCCTGATTTAGGCAGGAGCAGCTGTAGAAATTGTTGGAGCTAGTGCAAGGCCATTGAGGGGGATCACTTGGAAAAGAACTGCACAGGTGGACTTCAAGGTGAGTCTGGTGGGTCCCCTTGGAGTGTCGAAGTCACAAGGGGGGAGGGACCCTTAGAGCACAGCTGGATCTTCAGTGCAGGGCACAGGGTGGCCGAGTGCAGAAAGAATCAATGAGCCAGGAGCTGTGCACAAAGGTGTCCTTGGAAGCAGGAGGTAGGTCGCTTTGAGGGTTGCTTGCAGGTCAGCAGGGCCACTCTTGTGGAAGGTCCTGGTGCTTTCTGAAGTCCCTTGACTGGGGCTTTCTTTTGGTTCTTTTTCAGTCCAGAGTGGACTGTCCTTCTGGGTGTCCGATGTTGAGTGACCAGTACCAGGGGCTATTTGCACGGTTCAGCCACTGAAGGTTGCAGTGCCACCAAACTTGGCACACTTACAGGTTTTGTCCTCACTGTCTTTTGGGTGAAATGTGGTCTGGCTGCAGCATCAAGTTCCTTGGTCAGCAGCTGGTAAGGGAACTGGACTTCACTGGGCTTTTGGTCTTTGTTGCAGGAGAGCGATGCCTTCTTTTTGGAGGTAGACTGTTGGTGATTTTCAGAAGTGTGGAGGTCCTCTGCGTTTTTTTTAGAGTCCTTCTGATGTCCGAGCAAACCCTCCGTGGCGATTGTCAAGTCCTGGGTGCAGCAGGCAGGGTTAGGCGCCTTTTTCTTGGTGCAGCCGAGTTGTTTGATACTAAACTTGAGTTGTTTGATACTAAACAACACAGACTTCAGAGTGGCCATCATGTAGCTTCAAAACTCGTACTGACCAGAGTCTAGCACGTGCATTTAAATGGCTGCTCTGTTCACTTCGTATGTCCCAGGTTTGGCAAGGACACAGTAGGGGCATATTGCTCGTGCATCGATGCCCACACATATAGTATAGTGCACCCTGCCTTGGGTCTGGAAGGCCTTCCAGAGGGGTGAGTTACCTATATTACATGTAGTGTGTAGGGGACAGGGCACACAGGCTGTGTGCCATGTTGACTTTGCATTTTAGGATTGCATCAGAACAATCTAGATGCATGGCCCTAGAAGGTGCCACAATCTATGCTGCTGCTCCCCCCGCCAGGGGCCTACCCTTAGTATCCCATGCCCTGGGTACCTAAGTACCAATTACTAGGGACTTACAGTGGCAGCTAAAGGTGTTGTCAATTATGCCAATGCATCACAACAGTTTTGGGAAAGAGATCTGGCCCAGGGAACCTGGTTAGCAGGGGCCCTGGGCACTTGCAACTTTGAGACCACATACAATACCAGGCAAAAAGCAGGAGCTAACCATGACAAAAGCGGCCTTTTCTCACAGGGTATGCACAGTAGGCTGTGATGATTATAGCCAGGCGTGCAGCGGGCTAGTTGCCTCGTCCTCTTTCTTTTTTACATGGTGGAAGAGGAATTTCCAGTGTCTCCTCAAAAGACAGCTCTCTTTTTGCAGGTTGTACTCCTTATGATACCTCATGTATCTGTATGGATCATTAGGTGCAGTTGTCTTGAATCCAACTCCTGTTGAAGTTTTTCTCAAGCACCGTTTGCACTGTTTCCACCAACTGTTCATCAGCTGGCAGAGATTTTGGCTCCGACATGGGTTCAGGCAACACTATTTTCGGTGCCGGTGCTTTTGGTTTCATAGTGTTTTTTTTTTTTTTACACTAAGGTGGAGTGCTGTTTCGACTCCAAAGCTTTCGATGCCAAAGGTCGACTTGAATCCGATGTAGTGGGCTTTGGGTTGATGATATGCTGCTTAGGCTGTTTTTTTTTTTTTTGTGCCAAGGCTGGGTGTGTGTGAATCAGTTGGTCGGTGCCAACCATGTCTTGATGGGAATTGTGGCCCAATGAGTCTTTGGTTTTGGGTGAGAGGATATGGAGTTTTTGTACATGTTTGCTGTGGTCGGGGTTTACATGGAGAGGGCACAGTACTCACGGTTTGCCCTGGAGTGAGGTCTTGTATGTCCATACCGGAACTAGAGCTCTCATCAGGTGAAAAGTTTCCTTCATTGGCAGCCGATAGGTAGGGCCAGACATCGAGTTCTGGGTCTTCCAAACTGAAAAGGTCCACAGAGTTTTCAGCGCTGCGTTGAGACATTTCGAGTCTTCTGGTTCTTTGATCTCTGAGTTTCTTTTTCGATCAAAAAGACTTGCAGGCCTCACAGGTTGGCTCCTCGTGTTCGGGGGGACAAGGACAAGTTGCACACCTGAAGTAAGTTGGTGTGGCAAGATGGGCAAAAATGGAAAGGCATCAGTTCCATCACCAAGTGGGCATCTGTTGGAGAGAACGTCAATGAGAAATAGCACCCCGAAGAGTGAAGGCCCAAGAGGGCCATAGTTGAATAGAAAAAGCCATGGATGAATTCATAGTCGATGTGATAACATGAAGATAGGAATCAAGCTGTGATCACAAACAGTACCGATGGTGTCAAAGGAATAATTGACAATGGTGTTGAAATGAAGCAGGAGCAGCACATGCCCAAATGGGATGGTGGAAGAAAACAAACTAACAATGGAGTTGATGATCATGTGGATTGCTAGCAAGAGGAGGAGTCACTAAATATTGTGACTTGAAAGACTTTTGTCGAAGAAAAAAATCTGCAGAGACAAGAATTGGTCCCAAAAGTATCAGCCAGATCCGAGCCTCCCTTTGATGGATGGCAGAAAATGTTTTGGGCCAGATGGTTTGTCCAGATCTCCAGAAGATAGATATGGGGCTGGCTCTCCACTGGAGACCAAAGGCATATGATCTCCACCCTTCCCAGGTGACCTACCACCCCAACCAAGTAGTGATGCACCCATGAACTGTAAACTAAGGGTATGGAAGGAAGAGCGGCCTGCGCCAGGCAGGTTGACTCTTATCATTTACCACTGCATAGCCTGACCTTTTCTCGTGAGATCTGAATGGAGTCAGAGAAGCAGCCCTGAAGCTAGGCCCACTGGGATCTGAGGTTGCACTGCAAGGCCTGCTTATGCCACCGGGTGTTTAGAATGAGTAGAAGGCATGATGTCAAAAGACCAAGAAGCCTTGTAGCCATTCTTACAGAGACCCAGGACTGATCTTGAAACATCAAGATAATTTCTTTTACATCCGGGTCCAGGATAGCCCCAAAGAAGGGGATCCTCTGTATGAGCTTCAGGCGAGACTTTGGCTCTTTGATGATAAACCCTAAAGATGTCAGAGTTTTGGCTGTCATCTGGAGGTGGTCCACAACTGACTGAGTCTGGCCCATCTTTAGCAACCATAAGTTGAAGTACAAGAACACATGTAACTCCAACCTTATAAGATGGCCAGCGACCACTACCATCACATTCAAGCACACCCGACGTGAGGGGCCTAAGTAAAACAATAGGGGTGGCTGGAAAATTGGAAGTGTTCTGGCTTCAACACAAACCACAGGTAACAACTGTGAGACTGCAGAACACATTATGAAAATACGTGTCCTGCAAGTCCAGAGACACCGTTCAGCCTCCAGAATCCAGAAAAGAAAGAGTCAGAGAAGAGTGAGCATTCTGGATTTCTCTTTCTTCAGAAAAGCATTCAATGGGCAGGGGCTCAATATAGTCATGGGGCCTCCGTCTTTCTTCAGAATGATAGAGTAGCATCAGTAACACCCGTCTCCCTTCTCTGAGTCTGGCGCCGGCTCAGTGACACTTGTGGTGAGGAGACGGTTGACTTTCTGCAACAGGATTGCAGAGTGATATTTTTAAAGTTGTCTGGCTTTGGGGGAAGAAGGGCAGGGAAGGAAATTTTAAGCAGGGTGTAGTCCTTTTAGATAATTTGTCCCCAAAGGACTGCATCTGTCCTCCAGGACAGGTTGTAACAGCTAGCGTTTGGTATAAGCTAGTCCCTGGCATAGCCTCTGAGATTTCTCTAGTGTTGGCGAAACTGTTTGGCCAGATACAAGAGCCCCAAAGATCGTGCTGTGGTACAACTATCTGAATCATACTTGTGTCGAAACAGCTTACTCTCAAACAATCAAGACTCATCATCAAAAGCCATGTCCATTAGGCACGCTTGTACATCTCCTGAAAATCTGATTGATTTCATTGGGCTGTGCCTTCAAAGCAAGACACTGGTGCCCACAACTTTACCTATGGAGTCTGCAATCTCCACGCTGGCGGGCAAAACATACTAGGTAGCATCCTGGCCATCTTATGCCACTTTGGCCAACAAAGTCCTGAGCCCTTCTGGACATCTGGTAAGGTCTTGCTGGCCAGGTCCCACAAAGCATGGGTGTACCTACCCAAGAAGCTTACTGTTTTGAGAGCTCTGAGGGCAAATATGGTCTAGGAGAACATGTTCTCTCTAAAAGCATCAATTAGTTTTGACTCTATTTGGAGGATTGGTCAGAAAAGAATTTGGGTTCACTATTGGTTGGTGCCTGAACTATCCAGGCCTTCTGTTGTAGTATGTTTATTCAGGAAATCTGGATCACTGTGGCCAGCCTATGTTACATAGCCACAGGCCAACTAACTGGGGCTCAGTCCATCCCACCAACAGGGTATCTGTAAGCGCTTCAATGTAGCAGTGGCTCAGACAAGACTGGCCCGGATTAGAAAATGTAAGTTAATAAATTAGTTTTTGACTCAACAGTGGACAATTGTAAGCCTAGGAATTCAGGTCTTCGTACTACTACTACTGCAAGCCTGCTACTTCCCCCCTTCTTTCCACTACTGCAAAGGCACTGCCTCCCACTGGTGGCCCAAGTGAAGAGTCTAGCTCTGCTTCAGGGGAGGCATCAGCCCTACTGGCATTTTCCAAATCTACCTATAAGCCATCATCAGTACAATGCACCATTTTCCTCCAATCGCGAGCTTTGCGTGTGCCAAGGCTTGTTGGCAGAATCCAGCAACGCAAACCAGACTGCAATCATCCATCCAGGGTGGGACATCATCTGCACCAAGCAGGAATCCGCATCCATCTTCTTGGGTGCAGTAGTGACTGTTCTTCTTCACCAGTAGTTGTTCTCTTACACCTTTATCCAGGTTAGCAGGGGCTCATGTTCACCCTGGACTCTTCAGTGCTTCTTGGACTTGTTCCCCTTCTTCCACAGGTCTTTAGGTCCAGGAATCCATCGTTGGTGTCTTGCAGTCTCTTCTGGTTCTTGCATTATCTTCTATCTTGTGTTCTTGTGTGTTCTAGGAAACTTACTGTGATTTACTCCTGCTTTCCTAGGCTCTTGGGTGGGTTCTATTACTTGCCTTTGGTATTTTCCTACACTCCCAGGTCCCCTGTACACACTACACTTGCCTAAGTGGGAAACCGACTTTCGCATTAGACTATTTTAGTTCATGGTTTGTGTTCCCCCTAGGCCCACTGCTATCTATTGTGATTTTCACAATTTGCACAGTTTTCTGTTTTTACAGCTATTACTGCATTCTAGTGTATATACTGGGTATATTACTTACCTCCTAAGGGAGTATAGTCTCTAAGATATTTTTGGCATTTGTGTCACCAAACTAAAGTACTTTTATTTTTGTTTCACTGAGTATTTTTGTATGTATGTAAGTACTGTGTGACTACAGTGGTATTGCATGAGCTTTACATGTCTCCTAGATAGGCCTTGGCTGCTCTGCCTAGAGCTACCTCTAGACAGCCTGGCTTCTAGACACTGATTACATTTCACTAATAAGGGATAATTGGACCTGGTATAAGGTGTAAGTACCATAGGTATCCACTACAAACCAGGCCAGCCTCCTACACAAACAACTTCAGTTGGGACCTGGACTTTTCACAGGAACAGCCTTGTGACTGGGACCGCAGGTGGTACCACGACTTGGAAAGGAAGAAAAATTTGTGCATCAACCACAATCTCTTCTTAAGTTCAGATGATGGAGAGCTGCACCTCTCATTCTGGAATCAGTTTTGGGTGCAAAAGGCCACCCTTATTGCCGAATCTGAGTCGTGAACGGCGCACAAGCACCATTAACATCATCAAGTGGGGTCATGACCGGCATCTGCTTCCTGCAGGCTCAGCATGGTTTGAATCATGTCATTTTTGGTGGGGACAATTCCCATATCACACGGTCACAATAAGAATTTGAAATCATAGGACCACTGAGTGCGGTAAGGACCTCCAGAAATGCGTTGAAGCATGCAGAAAGAAATGAATTGATCTGTGTGCAGGGGTGGCATTTATATGCTGCTTCACTCCATCACTTCCATGGCAGTTCAGTGCCACCTGCTGGCGTGCAAGAACATTAATGGAAAACATCTGTTGATCTAGTATAGTGCCTGGTGGATATACTAAAGGTGAGGAATCTGTGATTAGAAGTAACAAGTAGAACGTCACCTAAAAGTTGGATCGAGTTCTTTGAGGCTTATACTAGTTTAAGGAATTGTTTTAACGCATTTGAACTGAAGTGTTTCCCTAAAAACAATGATTGGAGTTAATTTCCTTAGGTCAGTGGGTAGCAAGTTTCAAGCTGGTGATGCTGCCAATGAGAAGATCGTTGTTGGTTGTGGAAGTTTGGAACTTTGAAACTTCCAGCAGAGATGTGTCTTCACCCCATAGTCCTATTAAGCCGCCAGCAAGAGTCAGAAGTTCTGCAAGGCAAGGTTGGTTATTCTTTTAGATTGTCTTGTGGACAAGGCAGCATAATTTGAATTGTTTGTTCTTTTTTGCTGGGTGTATAAATCTACCTGTAGAGTGGGCCTATAGAGGGAAGTGGTACTCTAAGAAGGTCAGTGTTGCCAAAGTACAGTCTGGATAGGACTAGTCAGAGCACTGTGGTTCTAAAATGTTTGGTTGCTTGAGGGAGATGTTCCTCAGGGTATGTAGATAAAGGTTGTCTGCTTTGGCCATTCAGTTAATGTGCGGAATGAGTGTGAAGGATGAATCTAGTGTGTGCCCTCAGGGATTGGCATTAGTGGAGGATAAGGTGAAAATCCCATTGGGTTCAATAATTTCAGAATCGTTAGATCAAGCTTTAGTTAGAGGGACCTAGATAGGAGGAGGAATTCAGTGTTATGCAATTTAAGGCTAGGTTGTGGAGCATTGTGATGTCTTATAATGTTGATATTTGAAGATACAACTGTCCATTGTCAGGGTATTGGTGCACAGTCACATGAGAGTCTTTCATGATCAGTCCTGGGAGCTCCACGTAAGGGATAAATGGTGTGGGAGCTGGATAGAGCCCTGAGGCTCAGTGCACCCTATCTGATGTATGACTGAGATCTGGAGACTGATTTGCATCACAAGGCGTCTGTTGAGCAGTGAAGTGAACTAGCCCTTTAACTTTTCTCTGAAACCCATGAGCTGTTCCAGTGTCTTAAGTAGCCGGCCACTAGCAAAAGTGGCTACAAGATCAACTGACACAATTACGCAGCGATTGCCTCTGTCGAGGATGTGGTGCTTGTTGTCAAGTACCTTCAAGTGAATCATTTTGAAACTGGACCTGAATTATTAGTAGCCAAGCAGCCTTTCTTAGCTTTCTGGCAATGATGGTGTTTAGTTGGTCTGTACAACCTTTTCAATGGGTTTTCCTTGCCATGAGATGTTGGACGCAGGATGGTTGTTGGCTGGGCCTAGGTTGGCTTTCTTGAGATTGAGATATTCTTTCATCGTGGGAGGCATTGATCTGATTACACCAGAAGCCTTGGAAGGCAACAACTTTGTGTTTGATCATTTGTTTCTGGGATGGGACCTGTGAAGCAGCTTGTCGGCAGAGGTTTTTAGAAGATTCTCCTAGCTAGTTGGTGGAGATAGGTTTGAACATGTCTCAGTTGTGGTAGTATTTTGGGAAGTGTGCTGTCCAGATCAAACCTATCTCTTACTATGTAAATCTTCTCAGTGAGAAATGTATTGGAGATTTCTGCAGAGGGCGGCTGGTGATCTTTTTTGAGGTGTGGATAGATTTTTGATTTGCCTGAAAAATGCATGTGTCACTGGGCAAAGCCCACAATTGGCTCGTAGGATACATGAGGATTTAGCTGTTAGGATGATGTCTAATACTCTTGCCTGAGTTTCCTTGGCTTAGGTCTCATTATTTCTGAGGATCCTCTGGCTTTGGCACCTGGGACAGTGAACCAGGGTTAGCTTCTCTTGGGGTGCACTTTCTTTAAGCTATAATGGGGTTCTTGTGTCCACAAGATTTACAGTCTTATAGCATCATAGTACGTAGCTGCTGTGCAAACATTTTCTTTGTGACCTAGCTGCTTCAGTGTGGATGCGATGTGATCTTGGACAGTGAACTTTTCAATGATAAAAAATACGTAAGTTAGTGGAGCGCGGTTTTAGCGTGTGGATGTAGTGTTCACTTAGGACTCATATGTATCCAGCAGAGAATCAAAATCTGTTCAAAACTCTCATCAAAAGCCCAGAGCCCCTTTAGGTGATAGAGACGGCAAACTTTACTGTCATACATTTATAGATGGAAAATGCACAAGCAGGTATTTTAGTCACAATGTTACCACTGAAGCTGGAAAAAATGAGAAGGTTATTGTTATAATTGAGTAACAAATGCCCCTTGGAGTCCGGCCATCACCTACCTCAGGCAGAGGACTGGCTGGAAGAAGAGTCTGTAGTAGGAGGGTCTGCCAAGAGAAGAGAGAGTGAGAATCCTGCTTCCAATCCAGATATGTCTCTATTTTAATTCTTCATTTGTGATTTTTGCAATTTAACTATTCACAGCAGTAGGACAACAATGGTGCGTTCCTGCACCAGCACAGTGAGTACTAACAGTACCCACAACATTATAGCATACAATACTACACACGTCATCTGTAAGCGGTCCTTCATGCACCATCCTGCCCCTCGTTCCCACCCATTCCAGTCACCCAGTCTCACCCACACACAACCACTCCTCTGTCCCTCGCCCACCGTATGACATATGTGTCTCTTTCACAAACACGGGAGACAAGACAGAATATTGACCTTTGTAAATAAATAGTGCCTGCAAGAGCCCTCTAAGCAGAGGCCTGTTTCCGAGCTGCCCTGGAAGTCCCAATGAGGGCTCATTTGAAGATTCAAGCCCAGTCAAGGATTCAAGAGGCTGTCATTCAGTGTGTATGGATTACAAGAGTTGGAATTGTTCTGGGAGGCCTGGGGTGAGGACCCAGGACTGGACATGCAGACACTGGAAGGCCTCCCCTGCTTGCCTAGGATAAGAAGCTCTGTCCACGTTGGATATTCAGGTGGCCCTGGTGGGAAATGTCAAGCCTTTGGCACCCTTCTCCAGCCTACTTCATTGCAAAGTGCATCAGGAGGTCTCCCCTGCTTATCCTGGTTCAGAAGCTCTGACTGGGCCCCGGGTCAGAGCTCCGGTTGGCCGCGAGTGGAAGCCCCTGGCCTGCCGTGCTGGAAGTGCCCCAGATGAGGTCCCACAGGCACTAAGAGGTCTCCCCTGCTTGTCCAGGTTCAGACGTTGTGACCAGGCCCCAGATCAGAGCTGTGGCTGGCCCTGGGTTGGAAGGTCTCTCTTTTCTGGCCCATCGTGTCGCAAAGTGCCCAAGATGGGGTCCCGCAGGCACCGGGAGGTCTTCCCTGCTTATCCATTTTCAGAAGCTCTGATCTGGCCGGGGTCAGAGCTCCAGCTGGCCTTGGTAGGGAAGCACCTGGCCCTGGGTTCCCGTCTCGAACTTGCTGTGTTGCAAAGTGCCCAGGATGGGGTCCCACAGCCCGGGGAGGTGTCCTTGAGGATAGCCATTTGCCTGATATCCAGGAGTCCCTGTCTTCTCCACAGGTGAGCAGAATCCTTTCTCATAAGACATGGTGCGATCAGATAACTGTCCTTTGAATCTGAACACCTGATCACTGTAAGCCCCGGGCATCTGGATGCACACCACCCTATAGCATGCACAGATGGCCGGTCAGTCCCAAAGAGGGATCATTTGCCTCTTCAAGCCCAGCCAGATCTCTCAGAGGTCAGGAATGTTTTCTCCAATTGCCTTTTGTACAGGTAAGGGAGGGGGGCTTTCTCTGGATTAGCAGCGGCAGTGTACTCAGGCCCTTGGGCTGCTGGTGAAATACCACTACTCTAAGGGTCAGATTTATCATGATTTCCAATAGCTATTACCAAATTGCAATTTGTTGCGAATGGCAATTAAGTAATTGCTATTGGAATGTATGAAACTCCAGGAGTTTCATATAGCGATTCTCAAGGTCTCGCAAATGGACCTATCTCATTATTATTCATGAGGTAGCTCTCAATTCGCAACCCATTGCGAGTGGCTACAATCACAGGGGTGGTGGCCTGCAGGGCTCAGCAAACCACCATGTCTGTGATTGCTTTTAAATAAAGCAATCTTTTTTTTTTTCAATGCACCCTGTTTTCTTTTCATTTTTTAAGAGCGGACCACTGCCTGCTCTTAAACAAAAAAAAAAAAAAAGATTTTGCATGCATTCACAAAGGGGAAGTAGTCGCTTGGGGACTCCTTACCCTTTGCGAATGGGTTACCACCTACTTTCAATAGGCAGTGTTGCAAATGTTTTGTGACCGCATTTGGGTCACACAACATTCATACATACCTCTGCTATTCGGTATTAGGAAGGGACGCCCTTGACACGCCCCTTCCTAATACCGAATCGGTATGTAGTCGCAATACTGAATCACATATTGGACTTGATACATACCAAAATGCATTTTGGCCATTTGCGATCTGCAAAAATGTTTCATACATCTGGCCCTTATTGTTTTTTCACTTATCTGAGCTAAGGGAGTACAGAACCCTCCTACCAAGCACAAGGGCTGGCGTGATCTTAATTTTCAGTATGAATACAGACTGAAAGTGGGGTCTCACGGTCCTTCTGACTTTTTGAGTTTCAAGCAGGAGGTGTCAGAAACATTACTACAGTGGTAGCTGGTTTGTAGAGGCCAAATATTCATAGCAATGTCACTTTCTGATCCTTCGATGTTGGCTCTTCCCATCATTGTAAAGCAGAACTGACCGTGGGTGCCTGTGCCCCGTGATGTTCCTCTGTTACCAGACGGGCAGGAGTGATAGGGTGCGGGCTGTGGGACGCAACCTCCATCATGTGCAGTGTGGCTCTGGGGCCTCCTACTCCTGCCCTGCATCACTGGGCAAAAGGATGGGGGCATGATCCGTTGCAGGTCAGGAGAATGACCAGATGGCTGGAGTGGGCACCAGTGGAGTCGCCTTGAGAAAAGAAGTCAGTGGGTGGCTCTAGGAAGGAGCCTCCGTAGCACTGGCATTGTCGTTGGCTGCTGCCTAGACACTCTGGTCACTGGGTCAGCACAAGCCATCTAGTCGCAGGCTGCTTGACCACATTACCTATCAGCGGCTGGCTGACCAGGTGACCGGCCAGCGACTTGCGGACCACTTTACCGGCAGGCCAGTGGGCACAGCTAATTCTGACCTGTGCCTTCCCACAGGATCTGTATGCCTCTACTGTGTGGGGGGCTTAAAATTTGAGGAAAAAAGGCTTCCCTGGCAGTCCCAAGGGAGGAGTGGGTTGGAGAGAGCTAAACCCTCCATAGCTCATCAGTCACCAGGAAGATGAAAGGCCCCCGGGGCTCCTGTAGCCAATTAGACTGGGGTGACAATCTCTATCTAGGGCAAGGTGGCTGCACACTAGGAAGGACTCTTGTTCCCCTCCGGGGTGTGGAGCAGATATGGGACCTCCTGCCATCCCTGCCCGAGAAGGCCCAGTCACCAGGTGCATCCCAGAGTGGGGTAAAGTCAGACCAGAGAGGAGTCTGGGGCTCCTGCAGCCTGAATAGCTTGTGTAATCTCCATTGAGAAGCCGGCAAAGCCATAGCTTTCACCTGGGAGGCCTGGTCCCTAAAGGCCAGGGGTCAAGGCACTGGGCAAAGCCACCTTCCCTACCCAGACCAGGGTGTAGTAGGGAACACTGAAGTGTCAGAGTGTCATTATTCCACCATAGAAAGATAGCTCTTTGAGTCCACATGGGATATAGATTATTTCAGACACTTTATGTGATATGTGATTTATTGTCAGAACAGTTCACAAGCTGCCTATTTGCATGTTATCCCAGCATGGGAGCAGATACTTGATGTTTCAGTTGGCACGCCTGGCTGTCAATTTGCAGATATATCAGTTTTATGTGGAATATATTCCTGGCAGAGTCAACCATCGTACTCTCTGGCTGTCCAGGTTGCTATTTGAGGTTCGTCAGATTACTGAGAATGACGACGAGGAATGTGAGATGGGTTTCTTGATAGAGGATGTACTCCTTTACAACGGAGCGGAAAAGTAATGTCCACCACAACTAAGGCGCTTTGGGTGAAATTGATAAAGGAGGATAGAGTGATTCTGATTGATTCTCAAGGTGTAAACTGGGGGGCGTGGCCAAGATGGCGATCGGAGCGGTAGTGTAAACCACAGCTCCGTCGCCCAGCCCGCACAATTATCCTGTCATTGAGCTCCTAGCCCCCCCTGGGGCAGGGTGGGGAGGCTGCTCGGGGGGCGCCAGAGGGCTGCACCATTAACCGCGACCGAGAGCGCTGCATTCCCGGTGGAAATTAAAAAACATCGCTGAGATATGCGCTCACCTCGAGGACCGCCTAGCCCAGCTGATCGGGGCTACGCACTTGATGCACCGGAGCCGTCACCCGGACCCCGTCGCCATCAGTGAGGTAAGGGCTCGACGCCGCGACCCCGTCGTGTGCGCCTGAGCTGTCCGCTAGTCCGCGGGAGGCTGCCTGGCGCGCACAGGGCCGGCCGAGTCCTCCCGCACACAGCCCTGCTTTATTGAACGTTGCGCCGGAGCGCGCCTGTTCATACTGATCTCTTTTCTCCCGCGGGCACCCATCGGGCGCCCGCGCTCCGCCCTACGGCATTGTCTTATAACTGGGACCTTTGGAACCTAATACAGGCGCTGCTGACGACCCGTGAGGCGGTCCGGAAAAAGACATAATCGAACACTCGTAGGAACGGAAGCTGCCATTTTAGGTGCCTCAAACCTTGGTGGGACCGAGATCCTGTGGCTCAATAATACCGCTCTCATTAACAAAGAAAACTATACTGCATAAACGCCCCCCTTAAACGTGATGCACACCAGGTGCACTGACTGACCGCAATTGAGCAACAACATCACCCTAAGCCCCACTGCACCTCCCTAAGGCATTAGGAAAGCTAGAATTAGTGAAGCCAATGTAGTTGGTGCAGGAGTGTTGCGGCAGAGGCAGAATAAATCGCGCACGAATCTCTGGGGCACAAGTAGTGCAGATAAAAACATTAGGAGAGCCTCCTGGCGATACTCATCGAGTTGGAGCTTTATAATAAGCACAAACACTGCCCCTGCCTGACCTGAAAGCGCCAAATACACGCCTCCTCAGCAACGCGATATCCAGCTGACACCACTAACTGCAGCCTCTTTAAGCAGATAGTCAACGCTTCTAGCTGCTCCTTCCCCAGTTAATTACCGGACGCAAGCTCCGTTCGGCCGGCTTGTCACACCATCTGATCTGGTGGCTTTCACCGCAGTGACTCCCAATGCAATACTAACTCACAGACATTGCTGCATCTCTCAAATGGTGAAGCCAAAGACCACCCGAGCACCTCTTACCAAAATGGACCACACTACAGCACCTCCTCCGGAAGCTCACCCCAATGCGCAATCAACATTACAGAAGCTGGAACTAACCTTACAATCACATACTTCACAATTTGAAAAAACCCTGCAAGCTATTCTAGACACTAAGACCACCTTGGAAGCCAAAATAGGCTCTGTAACAGAAGAACTCAATATCCTTCGCACTGACCAACACGCTCTAGCTGATAGAGTATCTGAACTTGAAAAAGACACGGCGTCCTTACCTGGCTCCATGAAAGACCTGCAACTACAGCTAACGCAACTGTCAACAGAAGTTGATTTCTTAAAGTGCAGAACAGAAGATGCAGAAGGCAGGTCCCGCCGCAACAACATACGCCTGGTAGGATTCCCTGAACGCGCAGAGGGCTTAAGTGCGGAACTGTTCATTGAGCAATGGCTCATAGACACACTCCTTAAAAATAAAATCCCGAAGTTCTTCTCAGTTGAAAAAGCACACAGAATTCCAGGCAGACCTCCAGCACCCGGCTCACAACCAGGCCCCCTGATAATAAGACTCCTTAACTACCGAGACAGAGATCTTATCCTTCAACTATTCCGCAAATCAGGCCCAGTGTGCTACGAAAATGCTACGATAACAGCTTATCCAGACTTTACAGCAGAAGTGCAAAAAAAACGTAACTCCTTCTACCGTGTTAAAATATGCCTTCGCAAACACGATATCAAATATGCACTGATGTTCCCAGCCAGACTTCGGATACAGGATGACTCTCGTTCCCTCTTCTTCACCACCCCGGAAGATGCCTGGACCTGGCTACATGCCAAAGGCTTAGCGGACCCGTTGGACGCAAGCACTCAAGACGACAATAGATCTCTCTCCACGCCGCACCGTAAACAACGCAAGAGACAGGGAGCCAGACCCTCACCTGAGCAGGCAAAATCCGAGCGCTCTCGGCTCCTTCAAACAACATCCAATTTTGTCAATGCTCCCTCCGCCGCCCTACCTTTGCAAACGGAAAGCGAACAGGAACAAGATCTAAACTCTGACTCAACGGAGTCCGCATGTGGTCCGCTTCTCACACCACGCACAGCGGACGACATCTGATGAATGAACGGACTGGCTCACTTACTGCCTAAAAGTTTCATCACAGCTTCTTCGTGGCTCCTATACGTAGTCCTGCAGTCAACGGGTGCCCCCCGCCCGACGCGCTTCGCCTTTTAAACTATGTGAAACCCGGGCAGGGTAAGACCTTACCTTTGTATCAACGCTAACTGGCACCCCCCAGCTCCATATGGACAATTACCTCACACTGGATTTTTCCGGTATTGTTTTCTATATGTTAATAGCTTATTCGTTGTATGTTGTTTTAGTGTGCACCTCTATATTAGGAGTATGGATCTATAGAAGGCGGGTCAAGCATAAAAGCAGCAGCAAACACACAAGAGACGCTAATTGTAGCAACAAAAACACAGCTCACAGCCTGTCTCTTGATTGTCGGCCAGCCACAGCGACTGAGTCCCATAATAATGTTAACATTGGGTCACCAGATAATCATAATCCCAATTATGTAACGCACATAAAAAACAACTATGGCCACTCACAAGCACCCAGGAACCCTAAAATATAAAACACTCATATGGAACGTTAAGGGTATGGCAAATCCTCGGAAACGCCAAAGGGTTCACACCTTTCTCACAAGACATCAAATAAACATAGCTCTGCTACAAGAGACACATTTCACCAAATCTATCCTGGACACTGCACGCTCAAAATGGAAGTGCCAATTATATGGCACTACTTCTTCATCCTTTGCTCACGGAGTAGCCATCTGGATAGCACCCAGTGTCCCGTTCGTACCCTCCCGCACGCAATGTGATCCAAGCGGTAGGTATGTAATACTGGAAGGCGCCTTAGACGGGTCCCCATTAGTCTTGGTCGCACTATACTCCCCAAATACGAACCAGCGCGACTTCTTATCCACACTCACTACTGGCAACCTTAGCGACCCCACATTGGAATGCATATGGGGGGGTGACTTCAATAGTGTCCTGGACACTCAAATGGATCGCTCATTTCCCCCACTCATTGCAGCCCCCGCCAATCGTGCTTCAGAATCTTTGGCGCAGTGGGCATCAAACAATGGACTAAGAGATATATTGAGGGTGCACCACCCCACTCACCGCGAGTACTCTTACTTCTCCCCAGTCCATAAACTGCATACCAGGATAGATATATTCTTTGTATCCACCACTGTTAATCACAAAATATGCTTATCTGAATATTTAGCACGCACGATCTCAGACCACAACCCATTATGCTTAACATTGGCATGGGGACACATACACACTCGGATACCAACATGGCGTTTGTAACCAGAAGCCCTCCTAGATCCTCCTTTTCAAAAAGATATCTCCAAAAGTTTAACCGATTATTTTCTATCAAATAAAAATACAACATCATCCCGTGCCATAGAATGGGACGCTCATAAAGTGGTAATAAGGAGTCACTGCCTTTCGGCCATGGTTGGGGTCAGAAAGGTACTCATTAAGGAACTACAAGACTTAGAAATAAAGCTCCGTAACGCAGAAAATGCAAATGATAATAGTGAACCTGCACTAGCAACACTGCACCTGCTTAGGACCTCTCATAAGGAGACAGACAATAGATTGAGCAAACACGATTACAGACACTATATGATCAGGCAACACGCTGAAGGCGACAGATCTGGCAGACTATTAGCTTGGCTGACTCGGCAACCACCACAACCAGCACCCATTGGCGCAATACGCTTAAACCCTGACACGATCGTTAATACCCAAGCAGGCATAAACGATGCCTTCTCCACATACTATCGGACCCTCTATACGCCCCCTCCACAACCTCCAGAACAACATATTATCAACACACTAAGTCTGGTCCCACAAAGTCAACTTATCCTCGATAACACTGCCGCGCTAGACGGCCCCATCACTATTGAAGAGTTGCGTCTTGCATTATCACAAATGGCACGTAATAAAACGCCCGGCTCTGATGGCCTGCCGATAGAATATTACAATTCTCACGCTGCCTATTTATTACACCCACTCACAGAAGTATTCAACGAAGCACACAATAAATTACAACTGCCGGACTCAATGTGCGAAGCACTGATAGTCGTCCTCCCAAAAACGGGCCGCGACCCTCTAGATGTCAAATCATACAGACCGCTCTCCTTGCTGAACACAGACTGTAAATTATTAGGAAAAATACTCGCAAACCGTCTTCTCCCCTACTTACCGGCTTTAATACACCATGATCAATCAGGCTTCATTCCTGGCAGAAACACCTTCCTGAATATTAGGAGACTCTTACACATAATACACAGTAATACAAACTCGGAAGCAGTGGCCCTATCTCTAGATATAGAAAAAGCATTCGACACACTCAGCTGGAACTATCTTTTACACACACTGAAAGCATTCGGCTTTGGTGCCGGCTTCATTAACTGGATCAAAACGCTTTACTCCAGGCCCACTGCTCGGGTCAAAAATGGACGAGTTATCTCTGAAGCATTTCCCATAGGTAGAGGCACCAGACAAGGCTGCCCATTATCTCCATTGCTGTTCGCTATTGCTATGGAGCCACTAGCGATTAAACTACGGAGTTATGCACACATATGGGGTATCCCGGAGGCTAACACCCACCACATCATATCTATGTACGCGGATGATGCCTTAATATATCTGCGTGATCATTCGGCTTATATGACTGAGGCCCTGCAGTTACTGGACTCCTTCGCTATCGCCTCTGGTCTACACGTCAACTGGTCCAAATCAAGCGTATTCCCCATTTCTCCGTCCCCGGTAGCGCACCATATGTTATTGCCGCAATACAAACTACCCTGGTCACACATAACCTTTAAATACCTGGGAGTGCAGATTTATCACGGATCTAAAAGAAGGAAACATAGACAGGATCCTTGGCTCCGTTCGCGGCTCAATACCCTTCTGGAGCTCACTTCCCCTGTCTCCAATGGGCCGAGTGGCAATAGCCAAAATGCTCATCCTTCCAAGGTTTCTATATTACTTTACAGCTCTTCCGCTGTGCTTACCGCGTTCCTTTTTTAATAAGCTGCAATCAATGCTAACAGATTTACTCTGGGGTAAAGATAGACGCAGAGTGGCGCTGTCAATAACGCAACATCCGCAAGAGATGGGCGGATTAGGAATGCCTAACTTCGAAAGATATTATGCAGCCACCCAATTATCATGGCTGTCTACATGGCTATGCGACACCCTGTCGGCTGAAAGCAGGATGTTACAGACACATATAGCATCACTGAAGCTGTTACTCTCGATACTAACTAGTACCCCCCACACGTCTCCCAGACTAATATTACTAGAGGCAGCCCGATTCTGCTGGCGAAGATATGTCCAAACCAAGTCCACATCTTTCCTCTACTCGCCTCTGTTGCCACTACTTCAATTGCCGGGCACCCAAATCCTGTCAATACACCATGATACACGTGAAATGAATAT
This sequence comes from Pleurodeles waltl, assembly GCF_031143425.1. NCBI lineage: Eukaryota > Metazoa > Chordata > Amphibia > Caudata > Salamandridae > Pleurodeles > Pleurodeles waltl. The sequence goes on along the minus strand of NC_090445.1, from coordinate 1,711,671,424 downwards.
GCTCCAATTGGGTGACTTATATTCTGGCTCCGCGATGCGTACTTTCGCTGAACTGGTGACAGCAGGCACTATGCAGAATAGGGCCTTCCTAACATTTAATGCCATAAAGCTATTGCTCAATAATATCTGGGGCGCAGGAGATTCGGAACCTCCCGAGTCCTCGCTGCTCACCACTATACTAACCATTGGCAGCTCAAAGAGCATTATTACCATACTATATAAAGCATTGCTCGAAGCAATATGTACAACACTGCCACACGCAAAGGCTCGGTGGGACGCTGTCCTTCCTACCCCACTACCACAGAAGACCTGGGTTACTGCCCTCGCAACAATCAAATCAATATCTCGTAATCCTCGTCTGCGGTACACTCAATATAATTACCTTCACCAATCATATCTATCACCAGCCCGCATTCAAAAAATCTACCCCAATACAACACCAACATGCCCTAGATGCGCTACACCAGCAGCTGACTTCTACCATATGGTTTGGAGTTGCCATTCTATAAACTCGGCCTGGCAACGTGTGACGGAGGTCACAGCAGAGATCTCATCTCACACCCTAGCGCCCACTCCTGACTCCTGCTTACTCGGCATAAGGCATCGCACTAAAGCAGACAAACATACGCACAGATTCATTGACCTGGCATTCGTAGTGTATAAACGCTTGATAGCAATACATTGGAACGCTCCACATGCTCCCTCCCACGCGACATGGCTACGTGACTTATATAGCCGATCTCAAGCTGAAGCCCAGACACTTCACTTGCTCCAACACAGAGGCCTTATCCTAGATGGCCCGGAGGTCTGGGACACATTCGTGGTGGCAACAGAGGCCAGAGACGACATGTATCCCCCATGAACGGGTCTCAACTCACGTACATTACAGCCTGCGCTGACACTGTTAATACCTTAGCCGCACGGCACCAACTCTGATTGTCCTTAAATACACTCATTGCTAATATCCCTCTTCCTCCTCAAAAGACATTTCTTAGCTGTGCCCAACTACTCCCCAAACGCTCATACAAGCATGTAACATACAATCATAACATGTAAAATACTCCTGCCCCTGAACCTGTCAACACCACAGACACCCTCTACAGCCTTGAAGTGTTTTCTATATTAGTTACGGATAGCGTCAGTGATTGGCCAGACCCCTTAAGCTGCAATCGGTCATCACAATAGCTTGCATGCTAAATGTCGCCGCATTCTCCTTTTATCATGCCCTTAACTCCTTCGCATTATTAGGATTAGTTGTAAAAGTCTCCCCCCCCAGCTATCCTTGTCTTCCCTTTCCAATTTCCCCTTCTCCTCCTTCCTTTTTACACCTCTCGGTGTGGCAATGCTGTGTAAAATTATACAAGTGTGCAAATGTATCGCAAAAGAATGTACAGCTGCTGTATTGTTGTGGGAAGTTTGTGTTCAATAAACAGATTTAAAAAAAAAAAAAGGTGTAAACTGAAGAATGCAAGCTTAATGCTGATTTGAGTGCATTTTTCAAAGTCAAGGATGATCTGGCTGAGTATGGAATGTTGATGTGTGCAGATAAAGTAGTTCTCTCTGTGTTGTGTTAAGGAAGAGGAGTTTTAATTTGGGACATGATGGGCAAGTCAGAATACCTGGCAATAAGAGGCACATCAAGGATATTTTATGGTGGGCGGGCACTGGTAAATGTATGGATATATAGGCAGGAGTGTCCTATGTGCGCGTGCAGTGATAAGTCAGGCAAGCCGTGTGTGACAGAATGTTCTATGGTGGAATGTCCCCCGGAACAGTACAAGACATGGTATTGATGTTCTGGGCCACTTTTCTGTGATTCCAGAGTAATAGGCTGATGCCCTGGTCCTAGTGGATTATTTCACAAAATGGCTATAGGTTAGAATGATGGAGAAGGTAGCATCTAGGGATATGATTATGTTCAGAGGATGTTTTTTTCCAGTAAGGGTTGCCAGAGATGTTGATTTCAGATAATGGGTCCCACTTTGTGAGCAAGGAGTTTGAGGAGTGTTTGTCTAGGTATGGCATTGTACACAAGGGAACAACTATCATCCCAATCCAATGGTCAGGTTGAGGGAATCTGTATAGATGGGGGAGGAAAGTGTTTTTTCTTTGCGGACGCGGTTCAGAGATACTTGGCTAACTTACAGAAATACTCAAAGTTCTATAACTAAGGAATCATAATTTGAGTTGCTTGAGAGATAGGGAGCCATGGTCTAAGTGTGCCCCGTGGTCGCTTAAGAACCGTGATAAAGCTGGCAATAGTGTTGGTAGTCTTGATTTTGCAAGAGTCAAGGAGTGAGTGGAAAGATACCAAGAAAGGATGAAGATGTATGTGATTCATAATAGACGAAAACCATCAAGAAATGGTTTCAAAGATGGGATGCGAGTTCAAATTACATTTCCCAGAGTTCTGCTGGGGAAGGAGTGCCTAGGTGGTCTTGGTCTAGGAATAGTTTTGATGCTCAGTAAGGTGATAAGACTTGAGGTCGGCCAGATCTGGAGCCTGAGCAGGGTTTTGTATCTACTGAGCTGGGTGGGAACAATCTTTGTCCTGTTCTGGACACCACTGAGGATAATGTCTCTCTTGATGTCCCATCTGGTGTTTCTGGGAACGTTGACCTTCTTCCCAGGAGCCTGAATGTGTTCAGATGCCTGGTGCAGTTCTTCAAGATGGATCTGTCTCAGGGCATCAGGTTGTCAGATGCAGTGCTAGCCTAAGACGCAAACCTGATGGATCACGGGAATTTGTCAGATTTGAATTGCAATATTTCAAATTAGTTTTTTTCTTCATTTTTGTCATTTGTGCATGTGTGTGTTTTTCCTTGTTGTCTTGTTTTACATTGAGGAGGAAGGTGTGTTCTGTGCTGATGTAATTGAGTAGATTTTTTATTGATCTAGAACAGGAATCGTTATGTTGTAATTCCTTGTTATTGTCAGTGGCACAAGCTGTGTTTGGTGGGTCTGCTCCAGTGTCTGATTCAGTCTGGGAATCACACATTGCTGCAGTCACCACTGCACTAGGACATTCCGTGTAGCACACACCGCTGCTCTCACCACTGCACTAGGACATTCCGTGCAACACACACTGCTGCACTCACCACTGTACTAGGACATTCCGTGCAACACACACCGCTGCTCTCACCACTGCACTAGGACATTCCGTGCAACACACACTGCTGCACTCACCACTGTACTAGGACATTCCATGCAACACACACTGCTGCACTCACCACTGCACTAGGACATTCTGTGCAGCACACACCGCTGCACTCACCACTGCACTAGGACATTCTGTGCAGCACACACTGCTGCACTCACGACTGTACTAGGACATTCCATGCAACACACACTGCTGCACTCACCACTGCACTAGGACATTCCGTGCAGCACACACCACTGCACTCACCACTGCACTAGGACATTCTGTGCGGCACACACCGCTGCGCTCACCACTGCACTAGGACATTCCATGCAACACACACCGCTGCTCTCACCACTGTACAAGGACATTCCGTGCAGCACACACCACTGCACTCACCACTGCACTAGGACATTCTGTGCAGCACACACCGCTGCGCTCACCACTGCACTAGGACATTCCATGCAACACACACCGCTGCTCTGACCACTGTACTAGGACATTCCGTGCAGCACATACCACTGCACTCATCCCTGACCTAGAACATTCCATGCAGCACACACTACTGCACTCATCCCTGCATCCCTGTACCAGGGCATTCCAGGCAGCACACACCACTGCACCCATCCCTGTACTAGTGCATTCCATGCAGCACACAGCACTGCACTCATTCCTGCACTGGGCATTCCCTGCAGCGCACACCACTGCACTCATCCCTATACTAGAATATTCTGTGCAGCACATACCGCTGCACTCTTCCCTGTACTAGGACATCCCATGCAGCACATACCACTGCACTCATCCCTGACCTAGAACATTCCATGCAGCACACACTACTGCACTCATCCCTGCATCCCTGTACCAGGGCATTCCAGGCAGCACACACCACTGCACCCATCCCTGTACTAGTGCATTCCATGCAGCACACAGCACTGCACTCATTCCTGCACTGGGCATTCCCTGCAGCGCACACCACTGCACTCATCCCTATACTAGAATATTCTGTGCAGCACATACCGCTGCACTCTTCCCTGTACTGGGGCATTCCATGCTGCATATAGCACTGCAGTCATCCCTCTACTAGGAAATTCAATGCAGCACACACTGCTTCACTCATTCCTGTACTAGGGCATTCCACGCAGTGCACACCGCTGCACTCATCCCTGTATGAAGCCATTCCATGCAGCCACACATCTATCCTCATCCCTGTACTGGGGCATGCCAAGTAGCACACACCACTGCACTCATCCCTGTACCAGGGCAGTCCATGCAGCACACGCCACTGAACTAATTCCTGTACTGGGACATTCCATGCAGTACATACCGCTGCACTCATCCCTGTACTGGGACATTCCATGCAGCACACACTGCTGCACTCATCCCTGTACTGGGGCATTCCAGGCAGCACACACCGCTGCACCCATCCCTGTACTAGGGCATTCCATGCAGCACACACCACTGCACTCATCCCTGTACTAGGACATTCCATGCAACACACACCGCTGCACTCATCCCTGTACTAGGACATTCCATGCAGCACATACCGCTGCACTCATCCCTGTACTGGGACATTCCATGTAGCACACACTGCTGCACTCATCCCTGTACTGGGGCATTCCAGGCAGCACACACCGCTGCGCCCATCCCTGTGCTGGGGCATTCCAGGCAGCACACACCGCTGCGCCCATCCCTGTACTAGGGCATTCCATGCAGCACACACCACTGCACTCATCCCTCTACTAGGACATTCCATGCAACACACACCGCTGCACTCATCCCTGTACTAGGACATTCCATGCAACACATACCACTGCACTCATCCCTATACTAGGGCATTCCATGGAACTCACACCACTGCACTCATTCCCGTACTAGTGCATTCCATGCTGCACACACCACTGCACTCATCCCTTTACTAAGGCATTCCATTCAGCACACACTGTCACACTCATCCCTGTACTAGGGCATTCCATGAATCCATGCGGAACATACCACTGCACTCATCCCTGTTTTAGGGCATTCACTGCCACACACCAGGGCCCTCACCCTAACAAAGGGCACTCTGCAAATTTAACATTGTTGCTCTTTTACCAGTTCGAGGGCATCCTGTAAAATTCAAACACAACTCAACAAGCAGGATCATCCACTGCACTCATTCCTGTCACAGGGCCTTCCTTTCATTAAATATCACTGCAATGAGCGCTACCCTAGAGGATTCCATGGACGTCACCTCCCTCGCCAGTAGTGGCACCATACACTGCACTCATTCCTCTCACAGGACATTCCATTAATTAAATATCACTGCGCTGAGCTCTGCCCCAGAGCATTCCATGGACGTCACCCCCCTCACCAGTAGTGGCACCATTGACTCACTCATTCCTGTCACAGGGCATTCCATCCAATTAAATATCACTGCGCTGAGCTCTGCCCCAGAGAATTCCATGGACGCCACCTCCCTCACCACCAGTGGCACCATACACTCACTCGTTCCTGTCACAGGGCGTTCCTTTCATTAAATATCACTGCACTGAGCGCTGCTCCAGAGCATTCCATGGACGTCACCTCCCTCACCAGTAGTGGCAGCATACACTCACTCGTTCCTGTCACAGGGCATTCCTTTCATTAAATATCACTGCGCTGAGCTCCGCCCTAGAACATTCCATGGACGTCACCTCCCTCACCAGTAGTGGCAGCATACACTCACTCGTTCCTGTCACAGGGCGTTCCTTTCATTAAATATCACTGCACTGAGCGCTGCTCCAGAGCATTCCATGGACGTCACCTCCCTCACCAGTAGTGGCAGCATACACTCACTCGTTCCTGTCACAGGGCATTCCATTAATTAAATATCACTGCGCTGAGCTCTGCCCCAGAGCATTCCATGGACGCCACCTCCCTCACCACCAGTGGCACCATACACTCACTCGTTCCTGTCACAGGGCGTTCCTTTCATTAAATATCACTGCACTGAGCGCTGCTCCAGAGCATTCCATGGACGTCACCTCCCTCACCAGTAGTGGCAGCATACACTCACTCGTTCCTGTCACAGGGCGTTCCTTTCATTAAATATCACTGCGCTGAGCTCTGCCCCAGAGCATTCCATGGACGCCACCTCCCTCACCACCAGTGGCACCATACACTCACTCGTTCCTGTCACAGGGCATTCCTTTCATTAAATATCACTGCACTGAGCGCTGCTCCAGAGCATTCCATGGACGTCACCTCCCTCACCAGTAGTGGCAGCATACACTCACTCGTTCCTGTCACCGGGCGTTCCTTTCATTAAATATCACTGCGCTGAGCTCCGCCCTAGAACATTCCATGGACGTCACCTCCCTCACCACTAGTGGCACCATAGACTCACTCATTCCTGTCACAGGGCGTTCCTTTCATTAAATATCCCTGCACTGAGCGCTGCCTCAGAGCATTCCATGGACGTCACGTCCCTCACCAGTAGTGGCACCATAGACTCACTCATTCCTGTCACAGGGCGTTCCTTTCATTAAATATCCCTGCACTGAGCGCTACCCCAGAGCATTCCATGGACGTCACGTCCCTCACCAGTAGTGGCAGCATACACTCACTCGTTCCTCTCACAGGACATTCCTTTTATTAAATATCACTGCACTGAGCGCTACCCCAGAGCATTCCATGGACGTCACGTCCCTCACCAGTAGTGGCACCATACACTGCATCAGAGGACCTGCAGCCTTCACAGTGTTTCCATAGTTGGCCATCTCTTCTGAATTACAAAACAGATCACAAGAAATTGACTTTTACTTGAGACCTAAACACCTAAGAGAGACGCCTGGGTATCTGCAGTAGGCATTTGTTTGAGGCAGGAACAACACTGGTTGCAGTCCGTGACTAAAAGTACATTCCCAAACATAGCAATTGTTTGAAGACTTTGCCACAAACTAAGGAGAGGAGGTCTCCAACCGTGCTGAGGTGTGTGGCAAGAAGGAACTGAGACCAGCGAATAAGGTGGCGTCCTAGAGGGCTCCATGATGTCACATCCGGGGAAGATTCAGGGCCATGGTTAGTCACAAAGCGCCAACTTTTAGAGCTGAGAAACTATCGCGTGACGAAGGAAACCGCTGAGGGTGTGCAAGGTTCGTCAAGATGTGCACCTATGTGCATGACACACACCCTGGACATGCACCAGTCCGGTTAATATGTGCACCTATGTGCATGACACACACCCTCGCTGTGCACCAGTCCGGTTAATATGTGCACCTATGTGCATGACACACACCTTTGCCGTGCACCAGTCTGGTTAATATGTGCACCTATGTGCATGACACACACCCTGGCCGTGCACCAGTCCGGTTAATATGTGCACCTATGTGCATGACACACACCCTCGCTGTGCACCAGTCTGGTTAATATGTGCACCTATGTGTATGACACACACCCTGGCCGTGCACCAGTCTGGTTAATATGTGCACCTGTGTGCATGACACACACCCTCGCTGTGCACCAGTCCGGTTAATATGTGCACCTATGTGCATGACACACACCCTGGGCATGCACCCGTCTGGTTAATATGTGCAAGTATGTGCATGACACAACCCTGGCTGTGCATCAGTCTGGTTAATATGTGCACGACACACCATGAACGTGCACCAGTCCGTTTAATATGTGCACCTAGGTGCATGACACACACCATGGACGTGCACCCGTCCGTTTAATATGTGCACCTATGTGCATGACACACACCTTTGCCGTGCACCAGTCTGGTTAATATGTGCACCTATGTGCATGACACACACCCTGGCCGTGCACCAGTCCGGTTAATATGTGCACCTATGTGCATGACACACACCCTCGCTGTGCACCAGTCTGGTTAATATGTGCACCTATGTGTATGACACACACCCTGGCCGTGCACCAGTCTGGTTAATATGTGCACCTGTGTGCATGACACACACCCTCGCTGTGCACCAGTCCGGTTAATATGTGCACCTATGTGCATGACACACACCCTGGGCATGCACCCGTCTGGTTAATATGTGCAAGTATGTGCATGACACAACCCTGGCTGTGCATCAGTCTGGTTAATATGTGCACGACACACCATGAACGTGCACCAGTCCGTTTAATATGTGCACCTAGGTGCATGACACACACCATGGACGTGCACCCGTCCGTTTAATATGTGCACCTATGTGCATGACACACACCTTTGCCGTGCACCAGTCTGGTTAATATGTGCACCTATGTGCATGACACACACCCTGGCCGTGCACCAGTCCGGTTAATATGTGCACCTATGTGCATGACACACACCCTCACTGTGCACCAGTCTGGTTAATATGTGCACCTATGTGTATGACACACACCCTGGCCGTGCACCAGTCTGGTTAATATGTGCACCTGTGTGCATGACACACACCCTCGCTGTACACCAGTCCGGTTAATATGTGCACCTATGTGCATGACACACACCCTGGGCATGCACCCGTCTGGTTAATATGTGCAAGTATGTGCATGACACAACCCTGGCTGTGCATCAGTCTGGTTAATATGTGCACGACACACCATGGACGTGCACCAGTCCATTTAATATGTGCACCTATGTGCATGACACACACCATGGACGTGCACCCGTCCGTTTAATATGTGCATCTATGTGCATGACAAACACCCACGCCATGCACCAGTCCGGTTAATATGTGCACCTATGTGTATGACACACACCCTTGCCGTGCATCAGTCTGGTGAATATGTGCACCTATGTGCATGACACACACCCTGGCCGTGCACTAGTCCGGTTAATATGTGCACCTACGAGCATGACACACACCCTCGCTGTGCACCAGTCCGGTTAATATGTGCACCTATGTGCATGACACACACCCTGCCCGTGCACCAGTCCGGTTAATATGTGCACCTACGTGCATGGCACACACCCTCGCCGGGCACCAGTCCGGTTAATATGTGCACCTATGTGAATGACACACACCCTCGCCGTGCACCAGTCTGGTTAATATGTGCACCTGTGTGCATGACGCATAACGCACACCCTGGCCATGCACCAGTTAGGTTAATATGTGCACCTATGTGCATGACACACACCCTGGCCGTGCACCAGTTCGGTTAATATATGCACCTATGTGCATGACACACACCCTGGCCGTGCACCAGTCCGGTTAATATGGAAACATTAGGGTAATTAACCTTATGCCAGTTGAAACAAATTGAACAAAAACATCTGGCTTACCCCAACCGCCCATGGACTTTCAATCTAAAAAAAAATTTAAGAGGCAGATGGTGTGGGTGACAGTCTCACACCTAATGTCACGATGTGAGGTACCCACAACTTGTCTGTAGTCTCACTGCACTAGAGTGTACGTCTGGGACTCTACATTTATCTGACATGAGTCTACTCTGCACTCTATGACACTGCATCACTCTGCATTACTGCACTCTCTGCCACTCTATTGCATGCCACTCTATGCCACTGCACTCTGCGCCAATGCACTCTAAACAACTGCATTGTACGTCACTGCCCTCTACTCTGCACCACTTTACTCTACGCCACTGCTCTCTGTGTCACTCTACATCACTGCACTGACACTCTACTCTGCAACACTGCACTCTCCGCCACTGTACTGTACACCAATCTACTCTGTACTACTGCACTCTATGCCAGTGCACTCCATGCCACTGCACTCTACGCCACTCTACTCTGCACCACTCCAACATACGCGACTGCACTCGACAGCACTATACTCTACTCTGCACTGCACCACTCTACACTACGCCACTGCACTCTGCTACACAAGTCTACTCTGCACTCTATGCCACTGCACCACTCTGCATTACTGCACTCTCTGACACTCTATTGTAGGCCTCTTTACTCCACTGCACTCTAAGCCACTCTACTCTGTCTCATGACACTGCACTCGAAACCACTGCACTCTACACCATTGCACTCTAAAGAACTGCACTGTACCTTGCACCACTGGACTCTATACCACTGCTCCTATGCTGCTCTACTCCACGTCACTATGCCACTAACATTTAGCTATGAACAGAAGCCACTCTGGTGTATAACATGGCTAAAACACATTGGCAAAGCCAATAACTCTTGTGTAGACTATACCTATTGGGTTTGCCAATGTTTGTTAGTACTATGAGGTACCAAGGCCTCTGAAATAACTGTGAATGTTTAAGTCCTTATTTTGAACATGCATTCGACGACTCATCAGGGATAGTAAGCGCTATATAAATACAATGACATCATATATAGGCGCTACAAAATGCGCAAATACATTTCGGTTAAATACAAAAAAGTGCTTCTCAAATACTGATTTGAACAACATACAGTTTATACCTAGTACTAACACTCTTTATAACACTCCATTAAAACCACACACTCCCCAGCTCACCTTGACACACCATTGCAGTACCTCTGCCATCAGAAAGCTTCAAGTGACTCCTTTGGTTAAAGTGGATGCAGGTGTCCAAGCCCCTTTGCATTTGCAGATTTACCAAATGTCCACAACCGCATTGCTTTAGGGAAGGAGACACCTTGGCAAGAAGGTCTGTTTCCTATCTGTCCACCCCTCCCTTCCTCAGAGCACAGGAGACCCCCTGCCTTCCACTCAAGCTGGGAAAACTCATCTGCGCGTAATCTCGCCGTGCCGTCCCTTGTCCTTTTGGTGAAAGGCTAAAATTACCCACAAATGCCTCCGTTACGCCTTCCATCACGGCCAACTGACGGCAGGGCGAAATTACGGGCAGTCTGTGAAATGTACGGAAGGATGGTCTCCCTATACGTGAGGAGGAACCTTTAGGTGTCAGATAGTGAGGAAACAACAACGGGAGTGGGGGGGGGGCAGTAAACTCCGTCAAGTGCTGGTTGCAGAGTTTTTGCCAAACTGTGTTCCACGCAAACACTCACAGAACTCCGCAAGCGGAGCAGAGTTTGCCGCCCACCCTTAGTCTTCTCTTATTCGCTCTCAGCGAACCAGCGAAACTCATCACAAACAAGTCAGGACTCACTCACCTTTGTTTGCCGCAGTGTAGGTAGATTTTCCTGAAAAATAAAACATTTCGTGAGTCTTAAGGTCACAGCGGTCACGCGCCCAGTCTCTGTTGTAGGAAAGTACCATCTTGCCTGGCATGTTACCCCCATATTTCACTGTATATATATTATTTTAGTGTATGTGTCACTGGGACCCTGCCAGGCAGGACCCCAGTGCTCATAAGTGTGCCCTGTATGTGTTCCCTGTGTGGTGACTAACTGTCTCACTGAGCCTCTGCTAACCAGAACCTCAGTGGTTATGCTCTCTCTTTGCTTTCCAAATTGCCACTAACAGGCTAGTGACCAATTTCACAAATTCACATTGGCATACTGGAACACCCTTATAATTCCCTAGTATATGGTACTGAGGTACCCAGGGTATTGGGGTTCCAGGAGATCCCTATGGGCTGCAGCATTTCTTTTGCCACCCATAGGAAGCTCTGACAATTCTTACACAGGCCTGCCACTGCAGCCTGAGTGAAATAATGTCCACGTTATTTCACAGCCATTTACCACTGCACTTAAGTAACTTATAAGTCACCTATATGTCTAACCTTTACCTGGTAAAGGTTGGGTGCTAAGTTACTTAGTGTGTGGGCACCCTGGCACTAGCCAAGGTGCCCCCACATTGTTCAGGGCAAATTCCCCGAACTTTGTGAGTGCGGGGACACCATTACACGCGTGCACTATACATAGGTCACTACCTATGTATAGCGTCACAATGGTAACTCCGAACATGGCCATGTAACATGTCTAATATAATGGAATTGTCAACCCAATGCCATTCTGGCATTGGGGAAACAATTCCATGATCCCCCGAGTCTCCAGCACAGACCCAGGTACTGCCAAACTACCTTTCCCGGGGTTTCACTGCAGCTGCTGCCAACCCCTCAGACAGGTTTCTGCCCTCCTGGGGTCCAGCCAGGCTTGGCCCAGGAAGACAGGACAAAGGACTTCCTCAGAGAGAGGGTGTTACACCCTCTCACTTTGGAAAAAGGTGTCGGGCTGGGGAGGAGTAGCCTCCCCCAGCCTCTAGAAATGCTTTGATGGGCACAGATGGTGCCCATCTCTGCATAAGCCAGTCTACACTGGTTCAGGGATCCCCCAACCCTGCTCTGGTGCGAAACTGGACAAAGGAAAGGGGAGTGACCACTCCCCTGACCTGCACCTCCCAGGGGAGGTGCCCAGAGCTCCTCCAGTGTGCTCCAGACCTCTGCCATCTTGGAAACAGAGGTGCTGCTGGCACACTGGACTGCTCTGAGTGGCCAGGGCCAGCAGGTGATGTCAGAGACTCCTTCTGATAGGCTCTTACCTGTGTTGATAGCCTATCCTCCTTCCTAGGTAGCCAAACCTCCTTTTCTGGCTATTTAGGGTCTCTGCTTTGGGGAATTCTTTAGATAACGAATGCAAGAGCTCATCAGAGTTCCTCCACATCTCTCTCTTCACCTTCTGCCAAGGAATCGACCGCTGACTGCTCAGGACGCCTGCAAAACCACAACAAAGTAGCAAAGACGACTACTGCAACCTTGTATCGCTGATCCTGCCGCCTTCTCGACTGTTTTCCTGGTGGTGCATACTGTGGGGGTAGTCTGCCTCCTCTCTGCACTAGAAGCTCTGAAGAAATCTCCTGTGGGACGACGGAATCCTCCCCCTGCAACCGCAGGCACCAAAAGAACTGCATCACCGGTCCTCTGGGTCCCCTCTCAGCACGACGAGCGTGGTCCCTGGAACTCAGCAACTCTGTCCAAGTGACTCCCAAAGTCCAGTGACTCTTCAGTCCAAGTTTGGTGGAGGTAAGTCCTTGCCTCCCCACGTTAGACTGCATTGCTGGGTACCACATGATTTGCAGCTACTCCGGCTCCTGTGCACTCTTCCAGGATTTCCTTTGTGCAGAGCCAAGCCTGGGTCCCCGACACTCTAACCTGCAGTGCACAACCTCCTGAGTTGTCCTCCGGCATCGTAGGATCTCCTTTTGTGACTTCCGGTGAGCTCCGGTTCACTCTTCTTCATAGTGCCTGTTTTGGCACCCCCTCTGTATCCTCACGCAAGTGGCGACATCCTGGTCCCTCCTGGGCCAGAGAGCATCCAAAAACCCTAACCGCAACCCTTGCAGCTAGCAAGGCTTGTTTGCGGTCTTTCTGCGTGGGAACACCTCTGCAAGCTTCTTCACGACGTGGGACATCCATCCTCCAAAGGGGAAGTTTCTAGCCCTCTTCGTTCTTACATAATCCACAGCTTCTACCATCCGGTGGCAGCTTCTTTGCATCCTCAGTTGGCATTTCCTGGACATCTGACCTATCTCGACTTTGTCGCGACTCTTGGACTTGGTCCCCTTGTTCCACAGGTACTCTCGTCCGGATATCCACTTTGGTTGCATTACTGGTGTTGGTCTTCCTTGCAGATTTCCCCTATCACGACTTCTGTGCTCTCTGGGGAACATAGGTGCACTTTACACCTACTTTTTAGGGTCTTGGGATGGGCTATTTTTCTAACCCTCACTGTTTTCTTACAGTCCCAGCGACCCTCTACAAGCTCACATAGGTTTGGGGTCCATTCGTGGTTCGCATTCCACTTTTGGAGTATATGGTTTGTGTTGCCCCTATGCCTATGTGCTCCTATTGCAATCTATTGTAACTGTACATTGCTTGCATTACTTCCTTTTGCTATTACTGCATATTTTTGGTATTGTGTACATATATCTTGTGTATATTTGCTATCCTCATACTGAGGGTACTCACTGAGATACTTTTGGCATATTGTCATTAAAATAATGTACCTTTATTTTTAGTATATCTGTGTATTGTGTTTTCTTATGATATTGTGCATATGACACCAGTGGTATAGTAGCTTTGCATGTCTCCTAGTTCAGCCTAAGCGGCTCTGCTATAGCTACCTTCTACCAGCCTAAACTGCTAGAAACACCTCTTCTACACTAATAAGGGAAAACTGGTCCTCGTACAGAGTGTAAGTACCCCTTGGTACCCACTACAAGCCAGGCCAGCCTCCTACATCTATGTAATCACAAATGTTCATATTAGGAGGTTGGTGCAGATGGGGTTGAGGGAAGCACAGTCTCAGGGGCAAAGCTTTGTCAGTGAGATTGTGTGTGTGTGTGTGTGTGTGTGTGTGTGTTTGTGTGTGTAAATCTCACAATCTCTAAGTAAAAAGCATTGCCCACAGGGTGGATGTGTGAAGTTACCAAAGTCCTGGGTGGACTGTTCCCATGAGCAGAAGTGATTTGCATTAGGCAGGTCTCTGGGGCTGGTTTACAGTTTGGTGGATAGGTTCTCTGTTGCAACCAGCCAAATTCAAGACCTGCCCCCCGATTTTGAGTTGGGGAGGCCACAGGTTTTACGCCTACAGACTACATTTTATTCTGTCAGGGTAAAGCGTCCTTCAGCGGTCCGATGGAGTAGGTGCATCGGAAGTAGGCCTTCTGACCGTAGTTAGAGTGGACGGTTAGTGGCTTTTTTTTAACTCTTTGCCACGGCCAGGTATATCTTGGTTGTGAAAGAGAATACAAAAGGGAATTTACCCCACACCATAGAGGAAAACCGGTGTGAGCTGTTATTTCTTTTATTTATCAAGCAACTCTAGCTTTGGGAGTTTGCTTTTGAAAAAAAAAAACTTTAGAAAACTATGACAGCCAGCCACCATGGTCGATGGAGCATCCATAAAATTTTGCCCACACTGATAGGAACCACCAGGACAGCTGTGCCTGCCAATGTATAAAGATGGCTGGTGAGCTGGCAGACAATTGGGTGGGAGGAGGGAAGGCGGTAAAGTTTTCTGCCACCCCTTCTGCCTTTACTCCGTCTGCTAATTCCTAAATAAGACCCTTTTCTAGCGTGGCACAGTGAAAAAGAATGGTTTGGGTTACTACCCGAGGGATTGCCAGTGGTTAGACTATTTGAAACATTTGTCTCATTACCTTTTGGGTGTTTGACTGTGAGTAGTGCCTGGAAACCTGGGAGTGTTGCAGCGCTCCAAGGTACTGCTGCCAATGTTTGTGAACTCTAAACAGTAGGAAATTTGCATGAATTCAAGGAGTACTCCCATGGGTGCAGATTTGCTACCTTATCTGTAAACCCGCCTCTAGGGGGCATATTTACAGACAAGAGCTGCAAAGCACTGCGGCAAGCAAAACTGCTGGGTTGTGTCATCTGAAGAGAGCAAACCTGAGGCACATATTCAAAGAAATAGAGCACTTCTGCTTTCTCCAAGCGCTGCATTACATTGGAATAAATATGGCCATTATTCTTTTACCGTTCTCTAAAGGGAAGCGGTCCATTGGGGACCCATTCCCGTTTGTGAAGTACTTACCACTTCCTTTGAATAAGCAGCAAAGTATAAGTGCCACATTATCAAAATGTAACACAGCACAGTCAGTCACACCTCAGCACACAGTACCTGTGTGGCACTCATGGCTCTCACACAGTACCTGTGTGGCTCTCATGGCTCTCACACAGTACCTGTGTGGCTCTCATGGCACGGGTCTCACACAGTACCTGTGTGGCTCTCATGGCTCTCACACAGTACCTGTGTGGCTCTCATGGCTCTCACACAGTACCTGTGTGGCTCTCATGGCTCTCACACAGTACCTGTGTGGCTCTCATGGCACGGGTCTCACACAGTACCTGTGTGGCTCTCATGGATCTCACACAGTACCTGTGTGGCTCTCATGGCTCTCACACAGTACCAGTGTGGCCCTCTTTGCACTGCCCTCACACAGTACCTGTGTGGCTCTCATGGCTCTCACACAATACCTCTGTGGCTCTCATGGGCTCTCATGGCACTGCCCTCACTCAGTACCTGTGTGGCTGTCATGGCACTGCTCTCACACAGTACCTGTGTGGCTCTCATGGGCTCTCATGGCACTGCCCTCACACAGTACCTGTGTGGCTCTCATGGCACTGCCCTCACTCAGTACCTGTGTGGCTGTCATGGCACTGCTCTCACACAGTACCTGTGTGGCTCTCATGGGCTCTCATGGCACTGCCCTCACACAGTACCTGTGTGGCTCTCATGGCACTGCTCTCACACAGTACCTCTGTGGCTCTCATGGCTCTCACACAGTACCTCTGTGGCTCTCATGGCTCTCACACAGTACCTGTGTGGCTCTCATGGCACGGGTCTCACACAGTACCTGTGTGGCTCTCATGGCTCTCACACAGTACCAGTGTGGCCCTCTTTGCACTGCCCTCACACAGTACCTGTGTGGCACTCATGGCTCTCACACAGTACCTGTGTGGCTCTCATGGCACGGGTCTCACACAGTACCTGTGTGGCTCTCATGGCTCTCACACAGTACCTGTGTGGCTCTCATGGCTCTCACACAGTACCTGTGTGGCTCTCATGGCACGGGTCTCACACAGTACCTGTGTGGCTCTCATGGGCTCTCATGGCACTGCCCTCACACAGTACCTGTGTGGCTCTCATGGCACTGCTCTCACACAGTACCTCTGTGGCTCTCATGGCTCTCACACAGTACCTCTGTGGCTCTCATGGGCACTCATGGCACTGCCATCACACAGTACCTGTGTGGCTGTCATGGCACTGCTCTCACACAGTACCTGTGTGGCTGTCATGGCACTGCTCTCACACAGTACCTGTGTGGGTCTCATGGCTCTCACACAGTACCAGGGTGACTCTCATTGCTCTCATACAGTACCTGTGTGGCTCTCATGGCACTGCCCTCACACAGCACCTCTGTGGCTCTCATGGCACTGCTTTCACACAGTACATGTGTGGCTCTCATGCCACTGCCCTCATACAGTACCTGTGTGGCTCTCATGCCACTGCCCTCACACACTACCTGTGTGGCTCTCATGGCTCTCCACAGTACCTGTGTGGCTCTCATGGCATTGCTCTCACACTGTGGCTCTCATGTCACTGCCCTCACACAGTGCCTTTGTGGCTCTCATGGCACTGCCCTCACACAGTACCTTTGTGGCTCTTGTGGCTCTCCACAGTACCTGTGTGGCTCTCATGGCATTGCTCTCACACTGTGGCTCTCATGTCACTGCTCTCACACAGTGCCTGTGTGACTCTCATGGCACTGCCCTCACAGGGTAACCGTGTGGCTCACATGGGCGCTCATGGCACTGCCCTCACACAGTACCTGTGTGGCTCTCATGGCTCTCAAACAGTACCTGTGTGACTCTCATGGCACTGCCCTCACACAGTACCTGTGCAGCTCTCCTGGCCATCACACAGTACCTGTGTGACTCTCATGGCTCTCACACAGTACCCATGTGACTCTAATGGCACTGCTCTCACACTGTGGCTCTCATGGCACTGCTCTCACACAGTACCTGTGTGGCTCTCATGGCCATCACACAGTACCTGTGTGACTCTCATGGCTTTCACACAGTACCCATGTGACTCTAATGGCACTGCTCTCACACTGTGGCTCTCATGGCACTGCTCTCACACAGTACCTGTGTGACTCTCATGGCACTGCTCTCACACAGTACCTGTGTGACTCTAATGGCACTGCTCTCACACTGTGGCTCTCATGGTACTGCTCTCACACAGTACCTGTGTGACTCTCATGGCTCTCACTCAGTACCTGTGTGGCTCTCATGGCACTGCTCTCACACAGTATCTGTGTGGCTCTCATGGCACTGCTCTCACACAGTACCTGTGTGGCTCTCACGGCACTGCCCTCACACAGTATCTGTGTATCTGTCATGGCCCTCACACAGTACCCGTGTGACTCTCATGGCTCTCACAAAGTACCTATGTGACTCTCATGGCAAAGCTCTCACACAGTACCTGTGTGGCTCTCATGGCTCTCACACATTACCTGTGTGACTCTCATGGCCCTCACACAGTACTTGTATGACTCTCATGGCTCTCAGACAGAACCTATGTAACTCTCATGGCACTGCGCTCACACAGCACCTGTGTGGCTCTCATGGCACTGCCCTCACACAGTACCTGTGTGGCTCTCATGTGACTCTCATGGCACTGCCCTCATACAGTATCTGTGTATCTCTTATGGCCCTCACACAGTACCTGTGTGACTCTCATGGCTCTCACACAGAACCTATGTGACTCTCATGGCACTGCGCTCACACAGTACCTGTGTGGCTCTCATGGCACTGCTCTCACACAGCACCTGTGTGGCTCTCACACAGTACCTGTATGACTCTCATAGCCCTCTCACACAGTACCTGTGTGACTGTCATGGCACTGCCCTCACACAGTACCTGTGTGACTGTCATGGCACTGCCCTCACACAGTACCTGTGTGACTCTCATGCACTGCCCTCACACAGTACCTGTGTGACTCTCATGGCACTGCCCTCACACAGTACCTGTGTGGCTCTCATGGCACTGCTGTCATTCAACAGCCCAAGTTATTTTGCCTACGTTGTACTTTTTCTGGGGACCCTGCTACGGTATGCTGTGTGCTTTACCGCCTTCCACAGTATCCTGGAGCTGATCCTACTGGAAGCTGGTCCAGGAAGGCACAGGGTGTTTCAGCTGAGCAGCCAATCAGAATGGCTGAAAAATGGGAGACAATTTTCATTGACCAAAGACTAGCCAAACTGATTGGTGCACACCAACTGTTACAATTCAGGACAGCTTTAATATTAGTTTATGCACTGGGGGTTGGAGACTGAGTAGTGAAATGGTGCAATGACCCTGCATCAGTCGTTAATCAGCAGGGAAATACCTGCTCCACCCACATCCATGTAAAGGAACCAGGTCTCCAAGCACAGATGTGTCCCCACCCCTGCTCCACCCACCTCCATGTAAAAGAACCAGGTCTCCAAGCACAAATGTGTCCCCACCCCTGCTCCACCCACCTCCATGTAAAGCAAGCAGATCTAGAAGCATGGATGTGTCACCACCCTGCTGCAAATGGCAGATAGTATTCACCTGCACCCCTGCACACTAATCATGAAGTATTACTACCTCCCACTAACAAAATCAAACTGATTCCACTTACCTGATGTGTTCTTCTTCGAGTAGACAACCCAAACGACCGCACCGAGCGTCCCAACACCCACGAGGGCTCCAATGACTCCTCCGATAACCACCCACACTGGAGGAGATTTCTCTTCCATGGGACAGAGACGGACAGGAGCAGAGTTACAGCAGAAATCACTTCAAAGATGAAATTTAAGATGCAGTAACACTAAGACCTGCCAGGCATGAAGATCTCTGTGAGTAAAGAGTCAGCAAGAGCTACAGCCTGGCCTGGGAACAGAGGTCTGATCCTACTACAGCCCTCCATACTGCACTCCTGTCACACCATAGTCCACAGTATACCCACAGCTTTGTAGCCCTCCAAGCGGCACTAGTCTCACACCATAGGCCTTGTAGCTCCTTGTTTTAGTATTTTAATCTCTTGCCTTTTCCTAGGTAGACAGAGTTTACGATGCGCATTGTATCAGCCATTGTACAACAAGTGATCTGTACCCTTGTCCAAGGCGGTCATGTATGGTACATGATATGCTAACTTGCATTGCCATTCCAGGAGTCCAGGAGCCAGTCCCTATATACTAAACATACCAGTTCATCAGGCCTGTTCCACAAACTCTCTTCTGGTTATTATATAAACACATAGGCCTAAGGAGGACAGGGGGCATTCTGGTCATAACCGCCCTGGGACGCACACCACACCGTAAACAGCTTTGCTGATCCTGGGGCTGACTCTTCCACTTACTGAAAGGATTGCCCTTGACATCCTATCGAGGCAAGGGGTCGGGGTTACTCTCTTAGATCAGGGCAGTCATAAAGGTTACAACCACTGTTCTCTCAGATCTAGACATAGGCCCTCATTATGACTTTGGTGGTCTTTGTACAAGACTGCCAAAGCCGCGGGCACCATAAGACCACAGTGCTGGTGGTCTTCCGACCACCATATTGAGAGTACTGCTGGATTTCCTCCACATTTTGGGCCAAAATCCAGCAGTAGTCGTGCTAGCGGTCAGAGGCGCTGTGGCGGTTCCACCACCGGCCCCGCCTCACCAGTATGACTTCACCAGCAGTATTATGTGCAATAATACCACCTGGCGGTGTCCTGCTGGCGGGGCGCAGCTGGCAGTGGAAGCGTCCTTACCCGTTCCCTGCCGGTTGACCTCCTCCCCAGACCAGGTAAGTTGATCGTCCCAGAGGTGGGGGGAGGAAGGGTGGGGATGTTGTGTGTGCGTGTGTGGTGTCTGCGTGTGTAAATGAAAGTGTGTATGCATTGTTGTATGTGTGTCTGAATGTTGAAGTGAGTGCATGTAGGCATGTAAGTGTGTATGCGTGTGTGTATGTGAGTATTGTGGTGAATGCGTGTTTGTCTGCATGTGACTATGCGTGTTTGGATGGGTGTATGAGTGCTGAGGTGAATGTGAGTATGAATGCGTGTGAGTGAATGTGTGTATGAATGTTGAAATGAATGAGTGTATGTAAGTGTGGGTGAATGCGTGTGTGTAGGTGAATGAGTGTATGTATGGTGCGCATGGGTGTCTGTGTGCATGTATGCAGGGGGATGGGGCGCTGTACCAAGAGGGGGTGCTTTGTATGGAGGGAGTGTGGGGTATTGTGCTTCCTTGAGGGGGTGGGGGCACCGTACTAGAATGGGGGTGGGGGCAGGCGGAAGGGGGGGTTGTGTATGGGGGTGCATATTGTGTTTGCTTGTGAGGGGCGCTGTGCTTGAAGGGGGGATAGGGCGTGGAGGATGGGAGTGCTGTGTATGGAGGAAGGTCGGGGGAAGTATTGTGCTTGCTTGGGGAACAGGAGTCGTCTGCCAGTGACAGGGAAGAAATTCCCTGTCACCGCTAGCCTTTCCGCCATGGTTTTCTGCCATGAAAACCCTGGTGGAAAGGCATCTCCTAATACCGCCGGCGTCTTAAGTGGACCGCCGGGCCAGAGATGATCATCTCCGGCCCGGCGGATATGACCGCCATGGAGGTATGAATGAAGATGTGGCGGGTTGACAGCTGCAAACCGGCCACACTCATAATGTGGCAGTCTTCATCTCCAGCCTGTTTGCGGTGGTGCTGCCGCCCTAAACATGTAGTCTTATCATCATAATAAAAAACCTGCATGACACACAAAGCACTACCATCACACCACAGCCCCCTGTATACACAGTACTTTTTAACCTTCTCAGGGGACCTCAGTTACTAAAGCACAGAGTGTACTTAGCAGTTCCCTGGAAGAGGTCACAAAGCACTATCACAACACAGCCTTCCTCAGAGCACTGCTATGATACCGGAGGCCACGACTCTGATGTGCCCAGCAGACTCTGTGCAACTTTTGAGCATCAGGACTCAGTCTCCCAGGCTGCACTGCGGCGTGAGTAACGATCCGGTACTCTGAGTTACCAACACACCCAAGCAAGCTTCTCCGGCTTTTGTGCCCTTGTCCTGAAAGAAGTGAGTAAACTGAGGGCCTCATTTACAAGGAGCTTGCGCTGCCGTTGCATTATTTTCTTTGATGCAGCATTGGCGCAATCATTGCTCTGCACTGCCCCATACATACAAACTGACACATGCGTCACATTATACCTGCACCAGCTGTAATGTATGCAGGGTAGACGTTTGCACGTAAATGTACAACTTTTCACTGCATCAAAATCCTTACGCCTGCTCAGACCAGGTGTAAGGATTGATGCAGGGCTTTTTTACTTAGGACTTTTCTTTGTGTTCTGACGCATTGCTGAAGTTGCATCAGTTTTATGACACAACTCCTGCAATGTGTCACCATAGCGCCAACAGATGCGTCAGAAATTCTGTGAAAACTTGCACCACAGAACACTGTATTGTAAATAAAACACATCCATGGCATTGTTAGGGCATTTGCGGAAGGCGCAAGAAATTTGATACACCGATCTGTCAGTTCTTGTAAATGGGACCCAGACTCTCGGAGTGTGTTTCAGTCTGATGCTCGGGGACAACTCCACGAGCAGGACACCACAGGCATGTTCCTCTTTTTGCCAGCCAATGGTACATCACCTACAGTCCAACTTTGGTGCATCTTCTGCCGGCCATGTCCAAGGTTAGCAGGACTGTCCTTCTTCGGTCAGTCGAGATCTGAGCTCTGGGTGTCATGTTGATACCCATAAAGTTCCATTGGGGGAGGTGACAGTCACTAGCCAAAAGGCTGCTAGGTCCCTTACCGTCTGATGAAAGCTTCCTGTGAAGTGTGGCATCTAGCAATCCCAGAGTGCTCTAGTAAGCCCCCTCCCAAGATGGCAGAACCCTCTCTCAGAGGAAGTTCTTTGTTCTGCCATCCTGGGCCAGGCCTGGCTGGACCCCAGGAGGGCAGATGCCTGTCTGAGGGGTTGGCAGCAGCTGCAGTGAAACCCCAGGAAGGGCAGTTTGGCAGTACCAGGGTCTGTGCTACAGACCACTGGGATCATGGAATTGTACCAACAATGCCAGGATGGCATAGAGGGGGCAATTCCATGATCTTAGACATGTTACATGGCCATATTCGGAGTTACCATTGTGAAGCTACATATAGGTAGTGACCTATATGTAGTGCACGCGTGTAATGGTGTCCCCGCACTCACAAAGTTCAGGGAATTGGCTCTGAACAATGTGGGGGCACCTTGGCTAGTGCCAGGGTGCCCTCACACTAAGTAACTTTGCACCTAACCTTTACCAGGTAAAGGTTAGACATATAGGTGACTTATAAGTTACTTAAGTGCAGTGTAAAATGGCTGTGAAATAACGTGGACGTTATTTCACTCAGGCTGCAGTGGCAGGCCTGTGTAAGAATTGTCAGAGCTCCCTATGGGTGGCAAAAGAAATGCTGCAGCCCATAGGGATCTCCTGGAACCCCAATACCCTGGGTACCTCAGTACCATATACTAGGGAATTATAAGGGTGTTCCAGTAAGCCAATGTAAATTGGTAAAATTGGTCACTAGCCTGTTAGTGACAATTTGAAATAAATGAGAGAGCATAACCACTGAGGTTCTGGTTAGCAGAGCCTCAGTGAGACAGTTAGGCACCACACAGGGAACACATACATATAGGCCACAAACTTATGAGCACTGGGGTCCTGACTAGCAGGGTCCCAGTGACACATAACAAACATACTGAAAACATAGGGTTTTCACTATGAGCACTGGGCCCTGGCTGGCAGGATCCCAGTGAGACAGTGAAAACACCCTCACATACACTCACAAACAGGCCAAAAGTGGGGGTAACAAGGCTAGAAAGAGGCTACTTTCTCACATTCCCCTTTTAAGCTCACTATTTGGGCTCACACCCTGTGTGATTTTTCCTGCCAGGGGAGATAATACCTCATTCCCCAGCAGACCCTTTGGATGCTGTCATGGGAGTCGTTTACACTCCTCCCCAGGAGGCCAGAAGTCTGTTTGTAGGACCGTCCGCTCTGTGCAACTGGAAACGGGCACTGGAAACCTTGGCAACAAAGTAGCAACTTACTAACGTTGTACTGTGCCCACCAGAGACATTACATTTTATTTAACTATTTTGATATCTTGAAGTACCAGCTCTGGTAGTCCATTCAGAAGTTAACAGGGCTGAGATGTCAACCTGTAACTCTTCACTCGCCAATGGGGCAATCAGCCTTTCAGCAGTAAATACGACAATGGCAGTTTATACTGTTAGGGCCTTAAAAACATGAAAGTACAAATCTAATCTTTCAACATAACGAATCTGCTGGCAGGGCTCAGTAGGCCTGCTATAGGGGTGACTTACAAATATTAAAAGGAAGGTTTGGGCTTTGCCACTGGGTTTAGTGGCAACGTAAAGTTAGCAGTTTAAAACTGATCTGCGAGCCAGCTGTGGTAGGCTGGGAGTCTTCATCAAATGTTTAGAGAGTGACCCCTTTACGAAGGCACAGGGGATAGGGTCAGCCAAACCAATACAATTTTTTTTTTCCTGGACTTGTTAAAATCCAATCTTTTGCTACGTAGATGCTTAGTTATTAACCTAAGAAGAACAGGTATAACTTCGATATCAAAAATAACCAATTATGCTCCAACCACAATATTTAGACTCTCGTAAATATTTAATAAAATGCACTTAATACTATTGACATTTGTTAATATGTCATGGTCCACTAGACAACATCATCAAAAATGTTTAGTCCAAAAATAACACAAAAAACACAACTGTATAAAAAGTACTAACACTGTTATTGTGTTGACGCAGCGTTTCGGAGGCTTTTTGACCTTTATCCCACCTTCTTCAGGACCAATAACTGAATGAAAACCATTAATCCTATCCAGGATTTGATATTATGTACATTGAAGGTGCTGTGCTTTTATTGCCTGTCACCCATAATGATACAAATAACCTGTTTTTTTGCCCAATGGGATAAAAAACTAGTATCTAATACTTTGTTGTTTTAAAACATGCAGCTCAAAGTTCACGTGGGTAAACCAACGTTAGCAAGTCTACTGTTCCTTTCCTGCCCTGAGCAAGACAGCCGCTATGATGATGCAGATCTCAGCAGTCAATAAATTGCTCCTTAACGCAACATTTTCAATACCATATATTTCAGCATGGTTCACGCTGCTCATTATATCTGCTGGCTTAGGAACCAACAAAGGTCTTGCAGGCTACCAATAAATTGGCCGTTGTTTCTCATTGAAGTCAGGGTCCAACAGGAACACAAACTGTTGTTCCTTTTTTTTTTTTAAAGGCTGGGAGTTTTGTCTTCCTTGTGGTGGCACAACCAGTGCTGCAGTACACAAGAGACATTTTAACTTACATGCCCTAGGTACTCCTGGCACCATATACTAGGGCCTTACAAGCAGATTAAGGGATATCAATTGAGGGACAAGCTAATTAACAATCTACTTTTAAAGAGCTCAGAGCACATTGACTGATGCTTGCTCAGTAGGGATCAGTGCATTTTAGAGCCATTAGACCAGCACCTGGGGTCAAAAGAGTAACAAAACGTGGGAATGAACCTCCAGAAAGCCTGTGTCCTCACATATTCATTAAGAAGGAGTAGATCCAGCTCAAAGTGGGTCTTTGGATGCCAATATCCTGCAGGCACCTGATAAGGATGGGGGGTAAGATAGTGTCAATTCCTACAGAGCGGTTCAGGACAATAAAGGCTGCTCTGTCTCATCTGTCAAGGTTCATGCTGATATCATCTGTGGTGGTGATGAGTGGTGTTTCTGTTCGGCCTGAATCTAGACTGTGTGGCATTGAGGTGGTTGGTAAGGCATTGGTTGATTAGTTTCTCTAAGACCTTTGCTGGGTTTGGTAGGAGAACGATGGGTCCGTAGTTAGAAAGCGCAGCTTGGACAGCAGATGGTTTCTTGAGAAGGGGCATGATGGTGGCCTGTTTCCGCATGTTTGGGAATGTGGCTGGAGCCATGGAGGCATTGAGGATGGGTGTTAGTGCTTCACTGATTGGAAAGAGTCATTTGGTGAAGGTGTTGGGTGGGGCAAGTATCAGATGCTCCCTGAGTGGATGGTCTTCATGGTAGTCGTGATTTTAACGGTGGTGCTAGCAACTGGGAAACTTAGTTGCAACAGTGACTGGGTCTTGAAGCTTGAAGATGCTGTATCTGGAGGTGATTTTGTTACAGGAGAACTCAGAGAGGTGGTTGCAAAGGTCTTTTGAGTGTGGGATGTTGATGGAGATGGCAGGAGGCACAGTGAAACCTTTGATGATGCCGAAGATTTCCTTGCTGTGGTTAGTGCCAGCGCCGATGCAATCTGAAGAGTGGTGTGCTTGGTGTTACATATCTGCTGGTGAGAGCGCCTTAGAGCTGATTTAAAGAGGTCTTTATCTGCGGTGCCTTGACTTGTTCTGCATTTGCACTCCAGTTGCTTGTAGTGGTGTTTCTTCAGCCCGAGATCCTCTTTAGATTGTTAACATGACTTTATTCCAAATCATACTATCTGAGGGCATTAAGTAGTAAATATTTGATTGTCATTTTGAACGCCTGTGTCTTGACTAATCTATCGTCTAGAATTCATCTTAATGTTGGATGTCACATTGGTATACTGGCAGGAAGTATAGAGAGTACACCCCTGTGTTCTTTGCGACAGTGGTATGGTCTCTATAGCTTTGTTTCTAAAACTAAAGTACTTTATTTTACAGTGTGGCTCTGCTGTGAGCTTGTGTCTTTCGTATACATTTACCTTCTAAATCTAAAAATAAAGGTGCAGGAAAAAGATCAACGCTCATTCATCCATTGTGAGCGGTCTACATTCTTCAAGGGAATATTGGCTTCTGCCACTTCTGGGTGTTGTTTGATCTGCGATTGTTCTGATACAGTCACTTTTATTGTGCGCTTTCTGTGGCAACCTGAGGCCTCCTCTCCCTCGAGAGGGGTGCCACGCCAGTGAGCTCTGCTGCCAGTGCGATGCCAATTGTGATGGGCTCAGGGCCTGTGCCTACTGTGTCTGTGTCTCCAGGACAAATGGCTGATTACAACCATTGCCTCCTCTGGGTGCATTTGTTCCTCTTGTTTGTAGCGTCCTCAATGGCTGGAGTGGTGTTCATTGCCTTTTTTTTTATTAAGGGTTCATCCATGTTCCATGTTCTAACCAAACAAACCCTGCCTGGCAGAGGGATTACTAAATAGCCTTCAGTTGAAACCCAGAGATTCCTAGCCATGTATGTGTACATGGTTTTCTACTGTGTCTGCTGAATCCACAGACGATCTTGACCCCTGTTAGATCTGGTAATCCTTGCATAACAAGTTCATTCACCATTTAAATCAAATAAGCAAATTCATTATTTCAGTTCTGCCTCCGTATGACTTTATTTTAAAATCACTGCCACAAAACTCTAAGGTAAGATAACGTTTGCTTACAAAGCAGAGAGGACTCATCCTCAAATTTATAATATCTTACACATTTGCTGAGTTTCCCAAACAAAGATACACTATGCCTTATCTCAGCAGATGCAATATGGAAAGCTGTGCTGGCGTCTTCTTCATTTCATACAACAACATTTTGAAAATAGAAAGAGGGAGATTTTAAAAATAATATCAGGGGGAATGTATTTTGCCCATCGGCTTTCATTGAAGCAGGGGCAATTTCAAAAATATTTTTAAGACTGAAATTTAAAGGAAGGATTGTCCTCCCAGCCATGCGATGGATCGCGCACCTCAGCGCACCACGCACTATATTAAATATAACTTGCGCCTTCTCCATGCACTGGTTATACCTTTGCACATCACATGAACATGATCTGCAGCATGTGAAATCGTAGCATTCACTTACAACATCTAAAATGACAATTTCTGAGAACACGGTGCATGGTAGAGTGGCGAGTTATAGTTTACGCAGTGTGGCGAGCGAGGTGACAAAGTGCGCGAGTTCTAGTAAATTAAAGGTGGTGCGTAAATTATGAATTTAAGTTATAACGATAACTTTAGAAATTCTAATGTTTGTATAGTTTAAGTTAAGTTTGTATTGAAAGAATAAATAAAGTTTTCTTAACTATAACTTATCCTTAATCTTTGTTATTTTCATCGAATTTAAATGGTTTAAGTGTCTTGAATCGTACTGTTGAGGGTCATTCAGTCGAGCGTTGTTACGCAAGTGTCAGAGTATGGTGGAGCACAGTGTTGTACAATCTAGTGTCAGAGTATTATGTTCAAGGGTGCAAAAGAGTGGAGTAGAGAGGAGTGGTGCAGCATACAGTGGAGTAAAGTGTCATACAGTGGAGTGCCATGGTGTGTCGTGGGGTGTTGTAGAGTGGAGTGTTTTACAGAATGTACGGTCATAGAGTAAAGTAGAGTGTCTTGGAGTGGCATGGAGTGTAGGTAAGCTTTGTAGAGTGGAGTAAAGTGTCATACAGAGGAGTGACATGGTGTGTCGTGGGGTGTTGTAGAGTGGAGTGTTTTACAGTGGAATGTACGGGCATAGAGTGAAGAAGAGTGTCTTGGAGTGGCATGGAGAGTAGCAGAGCTTTGTAGAGTGGAGTAAAGTGGCATACAGTGGAGTGCCATGGTGTGTCGTGGGGTATTGTAGAGTGGAGTGTTTTACAGAATGTACGGGCATAGAGTGAAGTAGAGTGTCTTGGAGTGGCATGGAGTATAGGAGAGCTTTGTAGAGTGGAGTAAAGTGTCATACAGTGGAGTGCCATGGTGTGTCGTGGGGTATTGTAGAGTGGAGTGTTTTACAGTGGAATGTACGGGCATAGAGTGAAGTTGAGTGTCTTGGATTGGCATGGAGTATAGGAGAGCTTTGTAGAGTGTAGTAAAGTGTGATAGATTGGAGTGTTATGTTGTAGAGTAGAGTGGCATGGAGTATAGGAGAGCTTTGTAGAGTGGAGTAAAGTGTAATAGACTGGAGTGTTATGTTGTAGAGTAGAGTGGCGTGGAGTAGAGTGGCCGGGCGCATCATACAGTGAAGTAAAGTGTCAGAGTTGAGTGCTGTGTGGTACAGTGGAGCAGATTGACACATTGTAGAGTGCTGGAAAGTGTCATAGAGTGGAGTGCTACAGGTTGAATTAGAGTGGCGTGGAGTACAATGGAGTGTGATACAGTGTGGTAGAGTGGAGTAACGAAGAGCCTTGTAGAGTTGAGTGGCATAGAGTATTGCAGAGACTAGTTTTGCAGAGTTGAGTGTTGTACAGTGGTATAAAGTTAACTAGAGTGGTGCACACTCAGATACACTGGAGTACACACTGGAGTGCTATAGAGTGGAGTATTGTGTGGTAGAGTGTAGGGGCGCAGAGTGTTGCTGAGCAGAGTAGAGTGAGTTGGCAGATAGCAGAATAGGGTAGAGTGGAGTGGCGTAGAGTGACGTAGCATGGAAGGGCGGAGAGTGGACTGATCTAGACTGGAGTGGCATAAAGGGGAATGGAATAGGAGACAGTGGAGTGGCATATAGTGAAGTGTCATGCAGTGGAATAGCATGGAGTGGTGGAGAGTTGAATGTCACACAGTGGAATACACAGAGTGGAGCGGCATAGATCAGAATAGCATAGAATGCACTGGAGTGGTGTAAACTGGAGTTTTGTACATTGGAGTGTGGTATAGTGGCATAGCATACAGTGGAGTGGCATAGAGTGACATGGAATGGAGTGGAATAGCAGTGGAGTGGCATACAGTGGAATAGCATACAGTGGAATAGCGTAGAGTGTAGTGGCGTGGTATAGAGTACAATAGCGTGGAGTGGTGTTGGGTAGAGCAGAATTCCGTACAGTGGAGTGGCATAGAGTGGAGCGGAATAGCGCAGACTGGAATAGCATAGAATGATGTGGCATATAGTAGAGTGGAGTGGGGTAGAGTGGAATGGCAGAGTGGAACAGAGTAGAGTGGAGTGACACAGTCGAGTGGCTCAGAGTGAAGTAGCATAGGGTGGAACAGTCTACAGTGGAGTGGCATAGCATGGAGTGGCATACATTGGAACAATGTAGAGTGGAGTGGTGTACAGTAGAGGGGCGTAGAGTGGAATGGCCTTGAGAGGAATGGCCTTGAGTGGAATGGCCTAGAGTGGAATGGCCTAGAGTGGAATGGCCTAGAGTGGAATGGCAGAGTAGAATAGCATACTGCAGTGGCGTAGAGTGGAATACCATAGAGTGGAATGGCGTAGAGTGGAGTGGAATATGGATGTACGTGAAATTTGGCAGGAATGTAGACTATGGTGTGCAGGATAATGCAAGACAGCGATTTGTGTTGCCTCACGTTTCTCTGGATTTACCAAGCTACAGGGCCAAGCATGGTGACCTTGTTTTGCTTTGTAAATGTAACTTAAGTATTGTGCTGCTCATAAGCCCATGCATGTAACTTTGCGGTTAACAGAGGTGCATGGCGATGACAAAGCAGTATATAATTGGCCATTGGCTGTCTTTACAAAATTAAATATTATTTTTACTGTACTTTGCCTGTGTTCTGTGTCAAGGCCTTAGATATAGGTAAGTAGTAGTTTTTTCACTATACTCTACCTATCAACACTGTATTCAAGTGGGAATATGTAGGGAAATGTATTTATACTTTTTAAAAAGGTTTACTGAGTACCATGCTAGAACCTAGCTAGTACTGGGTTTGTTAAAAATGTTTTTTTTTTTGCTTTTTTCAAATATCGCTGTAATGCATAGGTACTACCACAGTTCTCTGTAGACTTATTTGTCATAAATATGTAAAAAAAAAAAAAATACACTGCAGTACACTATGGCCCTCATTACAACCCTGGCAGACGGTGTTAACTTGGCGTTAGCATCGCCGACAGGCTGGCGGTAATTACCACCAAATTATGACATTGGCGTTTTGGCACATGCCAAACGGCCAATGTACCACACCGTCTGCCACGGCGGTTACGATCGCCAGGCTGGAGACAACAGTCTCCAGCCCGGCGTCCGTCTCTAGATCGCCTGCGGGATAGTGACCCCACATACCGCCATGGTTTTTGTGGTTTTTGTACCGCCACGAAAACCATGGTGGTAGGCACTATCAGTGCCAGGGAATTCCTTCCCTGGCACTGATAGGGGTCTCCCCTGCCCCCCTCCCCAGAGTCCTCCCCCAACAGCCACGACCCCCCGACCGCCCCCAAAGGTGGTAGGGTCCCCTCTCCTCCCCCACCCCCCTGACCTCCATGGGCCCCCCCAGACATACCCCCCACTCACGCACACACACCACTCACACACATACACGCGCACACACATGCACACATACATACACAATACATTCCCCCGACACACATCACACCTCCGCATACATACACGCACTCACACCCCCCCTCCACACACTCACAGTCACACCCTCATTAACGCACACACCACACAACACCCCTCCACCCCACTCCCCTGTCGGACGATCACCTTACCTGCCTCAGTGGTCATCCGGGAGGGAATGGGTCCCACGGGGCCTGTTCCGCCACCAGCACCCTGTCACCAGAACACCACCACGCCGAATACTGAAACCTAATTCGGTGGGCAGTGTTCTGATGACGTGGCAGTGACGGACGAGGAACCTCCACTGCACCGCCGACCGCCAGTATGGCTGCTGACGGCTCTCCGCCCAAAATATGGCAGAGGGTCGCCAGCAGTCATGATATGGTTGGCGGAAGACCGCCAAAACTGGTGGTCTTCGGTGTGGCGGGACCTTGAGGTCATAATGAGGGCCTATATTTGTTAAATATAGTGTAGTACAGTGTATTTTTTTAATTGTTTTACAAATTTCCTTTAACAAACATTTTTAAGTACTGCAGTACTTTCTAGGTAGTACTGCAAAACTCTATTTAAAAAAAAAATATATAGAAACTTATAAATAAGTTCCTCTACTTATTGCCACTTTACTCATGTGGTAGCAGGTAGGGAAAATCTAAAACCTCTTAATTATCTATATCTAAGTCCCTAACCTAGAATTTAGCCATAGTGTACTTAAAACAACATGGCTGCCTTTAACTTTTGTAAAGGCAGTCTTTAGCCAATTCCATAACGCCTTGTCATCTTCACATACCGCAGTACTTTTGTGAAGTGTTCTGAAATTACCTCAATAACAGAAATCACCAAGTTAAAATACTTCTAACTTTATAAAATACATATCCAACTTACCTATATTACCAAAAAGGATCATCTGCACACCATAATCTATAATCCTGCCAAAATTTGTTTAAATCTGACTGGGCCTTTGCCCGCTATACACGAGTAGAAAGTATATGGACCCAAAATGTGTTTTGGGAAGAACACCTTTTTTCTTTGCACCCCCGTGATGAATTCTCACTAAATTGTGCATTGTCCGGCAATGCAGAAAAAGTAATAGGTCTGCAAAGTTTCGTACAGATTTGTCAAAGTTATTAACAGGCAAAAATCAGAGGAATTCCTATGTTTGTGAAACCTAGCTATAACTTTAGAGGGGCTAGCACCATTTTGTAAAAAAGTTTCTTGTATTTGTTTTTGTTGCAGTGAGTCTCTGGTGGGGTGACCTGCATGGACCCCACTAGGTTTTCTTTCCAAGAATGCCTTTAAATCTCAATTCTTGGCAAAAATCACGCATTTCTTTCATACTTCTTTGAGGGAAACTTCTGGAATCTGCAGGGATCCACGAAATTTCTACCACCCAGTATTCCATCAAATCTACTCATCAAAATGGTACTCCACTTGTGTGGCTGGGTCTGGCGTCTGTGACAGAAACAGGTCAAAACAGGGACCATGCCAAGTCAATTTGTGCACCACTGTCAAAATCCCCCGCTACAGACCATAGTGCACTTACCATACATCACGGTCACAGTCTCCGGCAGGCTGCTGTGATACACCTCATATCTGTACATGTTCTCATCATCTCCTTCCTGAACTTCCACTGTTGTCCTGACCTGGTAGGTTCCGTCAGGGTGTGGTAGGATGTCCCTCGACTCCCAGGGAATCTCTACACCATTCCTGACCCATTTCACCTCAATTTCTCTGGGATAAAATCCATACGCGTAGCCGGTGAGAAAGGTGCGATCACCATTCTTTCTTCGTGTAACCATTGTTTCTGGGGCAACTGCAAGGAAACGCAATATCTGTAATTACACAACAATCACAATATTGGGATTTACCCAGTACATTGGAATTACTTACCTGTAACACTTTTCTCCGGCACATGCTCTGAATACCCCCGTCACATCACTTCCAGGACCCCGTGTGCACCTGCACAGCGGAGGAACCTGGGTAGAGGGGCTGCTAGAAGAGGCCTTACCACAGCCATCTCGGATCACAGACCCAACTACATTGGTAGCTGTATCCTACAAATATCTGTGGGTGCTTTCCAGGTGCTCAAGGAAAGGATCAAAGAAGGTGACAGATGTTGGGGCTCACCCGTGCTAGAGATTTTTATTAGAAAATTGGATTCATTTAATTGCTAACATGTATGAATAAAAAAAACATGCCTAACCAAAGCTGCATTTAAACGTGCACTTTCCTTTTTTAAACCTTGCATGATTCGCGATTGCCTGCCTCGCTTGATTTGCAAACGATGACATATTCCAACATACTTTAACTCATTAGAAATGTTTCCATCGTAACCTCTGCAAGGCCTATGTATGACACTAACTTCCTCCGATAACATAGAAAGCTATACTATTTTATTCTTTCTATCTGGTTTACCAGCATTAGAATTTCAAACTTTGCTAAACAAATCTGAAATTTGCTTCTTTATGAATAAGGTTACGATGTGGAGATGTTTGAGAATGGAAGTGACGGAGTGAAAATAAACATAAAACGTATACAAATGTTGTGTTTTTCAGAGAGCAAAGCGCATAAGAAAAAGTACCCATGTAACCAGAATAATGACTGAAACAATGCAAGTAGCATGTTTAGACTGCTCTTTGTTTAACCTCCTATCTCAACCAAAGTTTTTCCGTTCTAACAAAACTCACGACTCCTGATTGGCTGTTTAATATCTTGAATGCCACAAATTTGCTAAAATGCATTATTCATGTTTTATGTATAAAAAGTGTCCCAGGGAAAGAAAATGGGTTGAGCTTAAAGAGAGAGAGAGACTGATTTTGGACAGTACTCAAGTTATTGTTATTTGCTCTCAGATCTAGACGCTCTGGGTTCTTGACACAGACAGATTACTCTTCGCCAAGACTATTCTCTATCATACTCGGTTACAGTATTCTTTATCACTAGACTGCTCTCTTGAAAGCTTGTTCACGTTTGAAAATATCAACTAAATGTTTTACTGATTTAAAATACTAGAAAAGGGATAGATTGTATGACACACTTTATGCATTGTTCTATAAAGTTGAATTGATTAATAAAGAAAAGACCAAAAACTTATGATAAAATAAATTCTTTAAAACTTTAATCCACTCTAACTTGAATAAAAAAGATTGCAATGTATTTTCATTGACAATTGCACCTATACCCATTCCCAAGATCCTCCTCATGGGCCCTAAGTGGTGAGAAGTATTTTATAATTTTAGGACTCTCCGCTCTCTCAAAAAGTCAGTAGCAGAGCTATGCTTGGATGGTTAGGGAAACAAGCTGCAATAATTAAAAAGTGCCCAAAATAACTCAGCATTGTGAGTGGCGAATATTTTTTTATTGAAAATCGGAAGCGGTAAAACCTAGTTCTGGTTTTTGAATTGTGCTGTTGGTTTTATTTTAAAAAAAACGACAATGACTGATGTCTTTTTATGTTGCTTAGTTATCAGATTTGTCTTTGTTTCGTTTAGAGAAGACAATTGTAAAGGAGAGTGAACCGCTGCAAGGACTGAGTTGTTGAGTCACACTGTACTGCGCTGGTATTGGTAGGTTGGTGTGGAGCTATGCTTTGATTGGCTGAATCTCAGCAAGAGTTGCAAAGTAATTAGTTGACTGAATTACTTTGCTGTACTGTGATTTGATAAAAGGGGTTTTGTTTTCTGATATATACGGAACAATTTCAAAACATTTGAAACACTAATTTTAATTATTGAAATGTTCAAATAAATTTGAAATTATGAAGTTTTTCAAACCTTTATGAAGTCTAATGAGAGGTGATGTAATGATACCAGTTAGAGAGGGTGAGGAAGTACCTTCTGAGGATACGCCAGAATATCAAATGATGATTAAGTAAGGGTTAAATAGATATGCTTAGCTACGGAAATGGTGCAAGATCACTGAAAAAGAGGGGTCATTGAGTTTTCATAGACGGGGAACATTTAATTTAGGGATTATTTGCAGATTACGAGAAAAATTACATGAAATAAAGCCATTTCCTAGACCTACACAATTTGAAGTGCATGGGAGAAATAGCATGAAACAATGATAGAGAAAGATTTAAAAAACAAACTAATGGAGCAATGAGAAATTGTGCAGATGCAGTTTGGAATGAACGAGCACAGGTATGGAGGAAGGTACTAGATTATATCCTGTACTCACAAAAGAGAGCATAAAATCTAAAGATTCTGAGAAGCCTGTAAAGAAAAAGATTAAAGAGGATATAGAAGTGAAAACTGAAATAAAATTTGATTCAGATTCTTATTCTGATGATGAATTAGAAGAATTATCGGCTACACGTCCACCACTATATATGGGTCCTATGCCATATGCTAGAGCTCTATTAGTAAATAGACCTTGAGAACCTCATGGGTGAGCAGCACACTTTACAAAAACTGATTGATTGATTAAATAATGTGACCACAGCTACAGCTCTAACAGATCCAGGTGTTTCACAACTTACTAGCCCAATCTAAGTAGTACAACCTGCAAATACATAAACTGTATTGACACAGCCAATTGTACCACACCCAGTAATAACTCTACCAATTGTTGCCCAACCCGTGATTACACGGCCTGTAGCTCAGCAAGCACTTGCAAATGCTCCAGCACCAATGAGTACAGCACAAACGGTAATTCAAATTGATGGTCCTGTACCTGTGATTGCAACTCCAGCACAGATTACTGAATTGATTACACTGCAAACATGTTGTGAGGGCCCTTCCGGGCCTGATTTGGGCACCCCATCCTAGCTTATTTTCACAGTTTGTGCAGTTTACATTCATACATGTTTTATTAATATTTTTTAGAAAACATGCTTTTAACAAATTGTTTTATATATTTTATCAGCTGCCTCTTTCTAAGTATAGAGAGTCCATGCTGCACATTGTATCAGCTGTTGCACAACACAAAATCTGTACCCTTGTCCAAGGCTGCCATGTATGGTACATGATATGCTTACTTGTATTGCCAGCCCAGGAGCCAGAACTATCCTTGAGAAACTACATTATTTTATGTCAGGATTATTCTCCAAACTCTGCATGGGTTATTATATAACTGGGTGGAGGGCATTCAGGTCATGACCATCCTGGGACTCATACCACACAACAGACAGTTTTGCTGATTATGGCGCTGACACTTAAGCTTCCCGAGAGGAATGTCATCCAGACAACTGGCAGATTCCTTCTATTTTTTTCAGGTATGGGGCTGGGACCACTCCCTTGGATCAGGACAGGCGGAAGGGTTACCCCTACTATGCTCTCAGATCTAGACATAGGGTTCGGTAGGAATCTCTAATCACACAGAATCACACAACATGGTGGGGTTGTTCATCTTCTTCACTTTCTATGTAATGTTGATTAAGGTGTTCTGTTTTATCTGCCTTATTATTGCAGTACATGATTTTTACACTAGGATGCAATTGCTTTAATAAATGCATTAAAATCCAGTTTGCATCTTGTTTCTTGGCTTGACATGTTTGAGTCACTGAGTAAAGAGGTATGATCTGTTTCCACAACTTCCCTGGGGAGTCAGTGTCAGGGTTCAAGTTGCGACAAATCTCTTTCTAGATTTAGGTGAGGCATGGCAAGCTAGTCAGGACCTAGGCCGACAGCTTCAAAGTAACGTGGGTTGAACTTAGTCTCCCATGCTCAGTGTTGCTGATGTCCTAAACATGCAGTCTTATCAACTTAATAGTAACCACACAACATGGCTCTCCCAAGGTACTATAGTTAGGTACATATTTAACAGATCTCCTGAGGAACTCTCTCATGTATGCCAAAGGTACGCTAAGCACCTTTGTATGCAGGGACGTCCCTGGTATCGGGAAAACTCCTCAGCTTTATTATATAGGCTATACAGGCTATATTATTATATAACTATATAATATAGTTAGTACCTTTATCAGTCTGTAGGTTGTTCAAGCTTAAAAGGGATACCCATTTGGTGTTAATATCTCCAAATTCTAGCTTACAATATGGCACAACCACAACCAGTAGTAATTCTGGTTAATTGTAGACAAGCTGTCACACAATCTTTACTGGAGATGTTACATTTGTAGTAGAGGCACGTGTAGAGTACAGAACAGCAACATTTTATTTTTGGGTAACTTTTCCTGAAGTTGATGCTAATTCAAACACTTTTCACACATACACTGTAGCTAACATACAAGCACAGTAAAGAGCATATCAATATTTAGAAATACCATTAAGATATCAAGAACACCAAAACTGGTTTCAAGGCACCCTACCACACTTTACTGAGAATGTCAAATTAGGACCCCTCAGTAAGGATGGGGCCTCATGGCCAGTTCTTGCTGCTTACACACCATTTCCAAAAATACAAAATTTACAGGCAGCAGATCTGTGCCCAATATATAATAATCTAGTCAGAATATATAGATGCTCAAAACAATTTGTAATTCCACCTCTAAATAATGCCCCAGCAAGGGCTGCTCCAGCTGTACAACAATTGGCTACACAAGGGATAAACCAGGTAACTATTAATGCAATTAGGGGTAAGGTTCCCACCAGACGTGAAGATGTTCCATTCCGGATTGCAGAAAAAACAAACCAGCTGGAACCAGTGTTTCTCCATATGGGACACCAGGCTAAACATAGAATTTTCACGATATGCTTACCATTTGGGACAATTCCCTCAGTTGATGACTGTTCCCCTTGGAGCACAGTATTTGCTGCAGTATATACCACAACACATGGTACACCAACTCTGTGAAATCTTCAAGAGGTGTTAAAAAAATACAAATTTAACATGAGACTGTCCTCGCCCAGGATTTGGGGGTAAAACTAATGGGCAACTTTGCCTCAGTGTCCTCATTAATTTTAGAAAATATAAAAGGGGAAGCAGCAGCATTGGGAATACCCCAGCAGCTAGGAGATGTTCCTTAAATTGATCAAGAGATTGAGCTATCAAAAAACTATCTCAGAAACGTATACAAGTACAGGTAGGGATAATCGGGGTTCCATACTAAATAAGCCACAACTTATTGGTAATTCTGAAAAGGATAATACCAAGAAAGAGTAGGAGGGTTCAAAAATTACTGGGACACACAAAAATATAATAAAAATAAAATAGAACAATGAGGAGAATCTCTGCAGTCAGACACCTCAGAGAAAAGCTATAACTTAAGAAATTGTGATAATTTAAAAACCCCTGACAGATATCATTATACTGATACACGCCCTTCTCATACCTTTCAGGACTCATCCGACAAACAGATGGAGAGATGTGGGTGGTCAGAATGCAGAAACGAGTACATGGAACCAAAGTAAAACTCCCAACGCTCATCTGATATCATGATAAAAAAGGAATAGAAGCTTCAACAACTAAATCCTCCATTTATAAAGAAGACAATTGTGGGGATTTCAACTAAGTACGACACATATTTTGAGAACATTACTGAAGAGCAGGATGTGGACAGTGACCCTGATAAACAACGTGGCAGATGTCATGATAGTTTGCCAGAATCTTCAAGAGTTTCTGGATGTGAGAGCAACTAACGACTATCTCAAAGTTGAAACCCCTCCCAATCGGGTTTACAAACTAAGGGCCTGATTTATATATCAGTGGATGGGTTACTCCCTTCACACTGGTGATGGATCTCCTGTCTGCTGAAATATAAATCCCTTTATTTCCTATGGGATTTACATTTTGGCAGACGGGATATCCATCCCTATTGTGACAGATTAACCCATCCGCCAAAATCTAAATCAGGCCATAAATATTCAAATTGAGGGTGACATTATGTGCACTATTTAAGTAATTTCCTGGGAAAGTTTAACGGTCAGTTATGACATTCTTCTGGTAGAGAAAGATTGGCCGCCAGAGTTTGTTAGAATGCTTCCACAAGGGAAAGATGTAATTTTGAAAACTTTTTCAGTCCTAGTTCCAGACACGGTAAAATAAGTCTATGCTACAGAGGGCTCTAGTACAGGTGCCAGCACTCTACCACAACCATGTGGGCTGGGATATAGGCTCTCCTTTTCATGTTATACCTATATAGTTCAGCCCACAAATACAACTGCAATATCCAATAAACAATATGCAAAAACAATGTGAGGGTAATTTTCTCTCAAATGGAGTACCAGAGAGTAATTGAACCCTGTGTATCGGCTAACAATCACCTTTTATTTCATATAGCTAAGCCGGACCATTCATATAGAATAGTCTTAGATTATAGACATTTATATAGTCACACGTGCATTTGCTATTCAAAATTCACATAGCACAGCTGAACAACATTGTCCGTTAAAAAACACAAAACAACCCTGGATATTTCCAATGGGGTTTTCTGCCAAAATCTTGCACCTGAAAGCAGAAATTTAAGTGCATTTTCTGTGCTAAGCTCTCAGCGTCACTTTTGCTGACTCCCTCAAGGGTATAAGAACAGTCCAGGATTGTTCTCAGCCCATGTGACATAAATATGACATATTGATCTTGAGGCGTTGTCCTATGTAGATGATATTTATCTGACAGACGACCACCTTAACACACACCTGACCAGGGTAGATTGCATTGTATTGGGGTTTGCTGATTATGGCGATAAATACAATTTCAAGAAAACTAAAATTGCTTTCCTCAGTGTCCTGTTCCTGGGATACGAGCTTTCAGATGAAGGTAAGTCTCTGGCACCACACTTCCTAGAGAAGTGAGCACAATTACAACTACCAAATACTATTCAAAAACTCAAATCCTTGTTAAGATTCTTCAAATTTGGCCGAACATATGTTCCGGATTATGCACCATGCATTAAAGCACTTTATATTTCCTCCAGATTTCTCAAGCAAACACTACAACACACACTAATACTTAAGTCATACAAACTGACATGCTTGAAGCAAAACACTTACACATGCGTGAAAACAAAACAAATTTGGTGGTCTGGGTAATTCCCGGTGCTAAAGGATTCACACATGTCACATTCAATGAAGGCGACAGTACTAATTGCGTACAAATCACACTTATACTCAAATGCAGAAATGTGTTTTGCACCAACAGAAAATATAATGGCTGCAGTTCAGGTGGCTATCATCATGGATAGACCACTGTCCCAGTGTAAGCTCATTATTGTTGTTACTCCAGTACTAGCCCTTGAGGCTGCTACGAAAGCCAGCGTTCCAAACGTTAAAGCATTACATCCGCAATGGATACAATGGGCTACCTCCTTGACTGCCACTGATGTTGACTATGGTTTTGATCCAAAACGACAGACACAAGAATTTCTCCAATATGAACTTGAATACCCCATGTCTACTAATGTCATGCCTCTTGATCATTACAAATACATCATTTACACTGATTTTTCAGCACAACCTGCTGTAGGTACCAAACACCAATACTCTGCGGCTTGCACAGCAGTTTACGGAGTCATGAGGGATTGTGAATTACACTCTCAACAAACCTACACACAGTCCGTAGGGGAATGTACAGCTCAGCTTGCTGAGCTGAAGGCACTGATCTTGGCACAGAAACATACAAATACTGATTTTCCCACACTTATTGTGTGTGATTCGTATTACTGCGTCCAGTTCTTAAATGAAACTTACACTACTGGCACCTAAATGCTTTCAGAGAATCAAAAGGAAACACCACAAGACACAAATTATGGGGGAAGGTGGCACAGTTTAAGGACAAATTGCCACAGGCTCATGTTTTAGATACACTGTGCCACCAACGTGTTGGAATACACATTGTAGGAAATTAATTGGCTGATGAAGCTCCCAAATCTGCAGCTGTCATGGCAACTGTTGCTGTGATAAGTTGTTCTCATACGAGGGTGGATGTTGACATTTCAGCTGCTGTAAACACTTCAGCTGACGGCAAGCCTTTACCAAAAGCATACCCTACAAAATATCCCTACCACTTGAGTGCTTAAAACATCCCCTTTGTAACAATACCAGAGCTGGGAGAACGTATGATCCCTAACCAAGATCACAGAACTAATCATTACAGCTCAGTAGGATGCTGCTTCTGCCCATGCTGGTGTAGCAGATGCTATTTCCCTTTTGCAAAAATGCTATTGGTGGCAGGGTCTATACAAAAAGACCAAACAGTATATCCTTAGCTGTGACATTTGTCAACAAATAAAAGGTTACACCATCAAACACCCACTGTAGGCAACCCTCTTAATATCAAACACGCCCATCCATTGTACATACCTAGACCATTGTGGTCCCCTAAATTCAGATGGTGCATACAGATACATTCTACTAGCAGTAGATTCTTGCTTCAGATTCCCATGGGTGTGGCCACAACAATCAGCTGACGCTCGCACTGTTATTAAAGAGTTGCAAGTCTTTATCAGAACATATGCATTGTCCGATTTCCATTCGGACCAGAGCCCTGCTTTTGCCTCTAGGGCTTACAGGGATGCCATGGGAACGCTGGGGTTAGCAGTGTATTTTTCTTTACTATACCATCCTGAGGAAAATTCGGTTGTGGAAAGAAAAAAAACAGACTTGAAGCAATCCTTAATAACTAGAGTAATAGGCTCAGGTCATAGTTGGATCCATCACTTGTATGGAGTCCAGAGAGCATTAAATAATCTGCCTAGAAGATCTTTTGGAGGCTGTACCCCCTATGAAGTCCTGTTCGGCATACATATGTACGTCCCAGATCTTGATGGTCCGTGCACTGGTGGCAGAAATGAACATCTCACCGTCTTGCAGGAATTACAACAGTTCTGAGATGAACATTCCTAAGCACATGTTGCCAGTTTGGGAATGAGGGATTCAACAAATTCTACAAGCTGAATTCCAAAAATGAGGGTTCTGGTTTGAGAAGAAGTTGCTGTGAAGAAGAAGTTAGGACCATCCTACCGGCACCAGTGCAGGTTCTTGAAATACACGGTACAAGGATTGTAATTCCACCATCGCTGTCTGGTTCCAAAGACAATTGTTTTGTCTCCATTGATCACATAAAGTTGCATCATGTGGCCGATCCTGCACAGTAGACCACGAGGATTCCTGGGTGGTTCCCTGACCCCTCACACTGCCATACAGGAGATACATCTTCAAACATTAAACAACACTGAAATTGTTTCCCCGAGGTTGACGAGGACGGAAAATGAACTTTTGTTGATTTCAGTTATCACTACAATGACAAGAAATGTCAAAAATCTTAATCTGCAATTTTCTAAAGCAACACAACTTGATGGGATTGTCTACGTTAAGCCACCATTGAATACTTCTACCAGTTCTCTTTCACCAGCATCAACTCCAGTTTTTGCACAGAATGCTTCTGGTTATTTTGCTGACTTGATGATTTTTCTTCAAATTCTTCAGCATCAACTATTGCCTCAGTGCATGGTATACATAAGCTTTTTAACTGGCTTAAACACACTTATTTCATTTGTCCATGGTATTACCTGTGGATTCTATTGGCATTGTTTGCAATGGATCTGTTATTGTCTTATTTTTGCTAAACCATGGCCATTATTTTCCTGAATGCTTTGCTGCTGAACTGGTGGGTGGGGTTTTAAAGCCTTATTTGTCTTCTCACAAAGTGTGAAAAGACTTGTACCTACAGAGCATTTCTGCTGTTCCAGTTCCTGATGGGATTGCTTGGGATTACATTTTTATTAGATATATTTAGCCCCACAGAGATTATACAGAGCCCGGGTTTTTAAAATTTCCATGAATGACATTGTTACACCTGGTGTTGTTTCTTATGACTGGGGTGTTAAAACAGTTGATTCTATGCTTTCTGAGCTTGAATATTATACTGTGTTTTAAAAGTGAAGACATACACGAACAGTGCACATTATGGTGAAATGTCCTGTTACCATTATTATGGACATCATTATTTACATAGAGCTAGTACTCCAAGAAGAGTTTTCAATTACACACAATGGGAACATTGTCCAGTGTCTCCAGTAGGGAGTTCCAAAACATTTGCAGAAAAATTAACTGATTTTTCTGGGCATGATGATACTAATGGTGAGTCATATTATTTCAAATTACTCACAGCAAGAGCAGGAAAAACACTGCTTACAGACACTAGATTGAATTATTATTACTCATTTGTTTACCAGAAGGCTACAATTATTGGTAAAAAGCAATTGATTTAAAAACGGTTTGGGGAACAAAAGATTGGCAGTTACAAGGCATGGAAGCCTTATTTAAAGCATGTTTAATTCCATTACCAATGATTTTCTTGAACAACAATGTTCAGCAAATAACTTGCCTTAGGTGAGCAAAAGTAAAAGAGATTAATGTGTCCAGTACTCCCTCAATAGCTGAATTTGATAATTGGCAAAAGGTTGGGAATTTTTCAAAAGAGCAGCTCAACGGGATGGTTCAGAATGGTGCATTTAATTCATGACTCTCGGGTCCCAACGGGTAATTATTGTGGCCAGTGGACACAAATGGTTGTCATGTAACTCCACGCAGGGTTTTAGAGCGAGCAGACAGGACCCTCGTTATGTCACCACACAATATAGAGGTAATGTCACCACGTATGGCGTGTGAAAATTATGTCAGCAGTGGTTGCAACACTCCACATTAACAGCTGTTAAGAACACTTCTCTCTCCTTTGGAAATAGACTTACAAGATTGCTTGTAAGGTCCTAGAAAACCACGCTCTAAATGATTTCTGTATGTAATATGCAATGAAATATGAAAGCTTTCACAAATGGAAGCTGCTGCTTTTTTAAGGCAAATTAATGAGGAGAACTTAGAGAAAGCATTAGCCGTTGTTGATAATGGTGTGAACACAATTTCCACTCGTATTTACACTTTAAATAACATTCTGTCTTCTGCTATTCACATTATTGAAAAAACATGTGATTTTTACAACATGGGCAAAGTCATCTTACATCCATTATGCAGCCGAGTTGCACTTTACAAGTGTCATGAAAGCACAAGAACTCTAAAGAGTTATTCACCGCATTCAACCTTACACATAAACAACAGATAATGGCAAAAAAGGAAG
Organism: Pleurodeles waltl; assembly: GCF_031143425.1. Classification (NCBI taxonomy): domain Eukaryota; kingdom Metazoa; phylum Chordata; class Amphibia; order Caudata; family Salamandridae; genus Pleurodeles; species Pleurodeles waltl. Next base: position 1,711,627,714 of record NC_090445.1, on the reverse strand, counting down.
CTAGTTACATCATGCTTAATATAAAAAAGCTAGGAAAGTTGCCTTTTACAGTAGCTGAAAGTGTGGTTAATACAAGCAGTAATATTCCTGTTGATATCTACATTTCAGTTCATTTTGTGTTTGAGACATTTTCCTATTGGTTCAGTTGAATATTTAAGAGATAGTTATATCCATGAGGTGTGAGAACTGCCTTTTGATTTGAAATGTATGAGTGGGGAAAAGTTTTCTTCTTAGTGGAAACTAATGTGAGCCTTCTGTAAGCCATTCAATGATTTGTAAACAGGTGCTTGTAATTCATTGGCCACTAACTTACCCAGCTACTTGAAGGGTATTCCCGTATCTGTGATACGCCCAGTATTTCACTTACTCTCAGATGGGAGTTACTTGATGCTGAGTGATCAAGGCTGTTGTGGGATAAGAGAAGCTGTCCCATATGTGATTTCGGTTTCTTAAAAAGTGACCTGCTGTGGAAATGTACTTTGCACTCCCATGCAACAGATACAAGTGGCAAATTTGTGGTCTCACATTGCTACTTTGAATGTAAATTTTGAGAAGCTGAGCAGACTAAAGGCACTATTGTTTCAAAAACACGTGGAGCTCACATCTGCCCATGAGACCTATGATCTACAATGGCGAGGTCATCAGCTGAGACAGTCCCTTTTAAACACCAACTTTCCAAGACAATTTGGTGAATTGGTGAGTAGCATTTTTAATGCATCTAACACCACAGGGATTGTACACTTTTTAAAACCTTTAGGTCTGGATTTGTTAGTACATTTCAGACTGTCTTTGGGGTTATACCATCGACAATTCACTCCCTTTGTTCGAGTGTTTTTGGAGGTTTCCGGATTGCTTTGGCACTAATTCGAAGTATTTTGCTGTTTCTGATTCGCAATAGCTGCCCCATCTCAACCAAGAAGAGTGATGGAGCTTCCACCCGCCCGTCTGAGTTGTGACTGTATGATGCAGTACTTTGGAGTATTACTGTTAGAAGAACTTGATAAGGACTGGTCATTATCATTTCGACCAGTTTTCTGCTGTGTGCCTGTTTTCAATTGCTTATTGTTGCCCTTTCGAGAACGCAACAGAAGTGTATCTTATTCAGTAACAGGTACTTTCTATGGACATGAATCTGATGATGTTCCTGATAATGGTTCATTGCTGGAGTTGTCCAATAATACTGTGGTTGCTCTGTGACGCCTTCTATGAGCCAGCCTTCATGGATCAGGCCGTATTTAGATGTATGGTAGCTGAACCTCCACCTATGTCCGAGTGTATTCCATTATGTAAACTGCTGACGCATGGACTCCTCAGTTGGCTAACAGTACTCCATCATCATCCAGATGGCATGAATGTGCCAGGCATATTTAGATTTCACAGTTGTGCTGGCGTTGTTCTAAAAGAGGATCCCTGACAGCGGGAGTCCATTGCATGATGCGTTAAAAAGTGTAATATGCTTGTGGCTATCTAAATGCTAGGAGCGCACACTTGATGTATTTTGGTTACTTGTTAACACCTACATACCACGCTTGAAAACACGCTCCATTTCAGACCATGATCCTTTGCCATTCCACTGCACTACACCATTTTTCTGCTGAAATTGCCACACGTTCATGTTTCAATTTTCTTTTTTAATCCTATAACTTGTGGGTCCTTATCTCATTTATTTTTCCATTCGCTTATAAAGGCTGGGGAGAAAAATCCCTGTTTGATAGAGGGAGAATTGTCAGTCATCGTGGATAAAATCATTAGAGAAGAGCCACAATTGTTTGGAGCACAAGTCCAAAATACAACCATAGCTCAGAAAAGGCAAATGTGGTCCAGAATCATGGTGTGAACACACTGTCCACTCATATTTACATTTTAAATAACATTGTTTCTTCTGCTATTCACCTTATTGATCAAAAACATGTAATTTTACAACATGGGCAAAGTTAGCTCACGTCCAATATGCAGTTGAGTTGCACTTTACAAGTGCAGAGTGAGTGCTGTAGCAAACCACCTGCGCACAGGTGGAAATTAGGAAGAGGTGGAATGACCTGCGTGGTAGAGCGCATTCCCTGGCCTCCAAGCAGCACCTGGAGGCCCAGAGGACTGGTGGTGGTTTTCCCAGCCCCCCCTTACAACTTTTTCCCTGGTAGGAGAAGGTCTTGCAGATCCTAGATCCTAATGGGTTGACAGGAATCCCCAGCGGAGTATAGACTGGCAAGTTAGACTTTTGAATATCTCACTAAACATAAGTGTCTCCTAAGTTAGCTGTTGTAAAACACATAAACCCAAAGTTAAAATTCACAAATCTATTGTGATCATCAAATCAGTAGCCTTATGGTACTATCGCTTGTTTTACTACTCGGTAATATGTGAGGTCAATATGTGTATTGTTCTTCATTCATCATTGCTAGCATTTGCTTGTTTATTTGAATGTATTTTGGTGTAATTAAGATAACAGGTTGCAAACTCCATCTACTTTACCATGAAGGTATACTGCTTGTAAGTATCCTCTCACCTACTAACATATTTCACATGTGTTACTATTTATTAGTAAATATATGTACATCTTCACTGCATATATTTTAATAGGAATGTTCAACTTACAATTTTGCAAGTGTTGCCAATGTTAAATTGAAATGACTACAACTACCATGATGCCTTCTTTTTGTACCTGGAAATAGTTTTTGCATTGTGATGTTGGTCTTTCTTCACTTTGACCTGGTACAGCGTAAACATTTATGGGAAAGGTTAGCCTCTTGGGGAATTCCTGCTCAGTTATTAAAAGCCATACAGATGTTATATGCTGATATATGGGTTAGAGTGAGGATAGAGGATGGTTACTTCTTGTCGAGGAAAATCAAGACAAAACAAGGACTTAAGCAGGGCTGTGTGCTTGCATCATATGTTTGATCTCTTTTTTATCAGATTGGACTGCTAAACTAAATGAGGTGAATGTGCATCCTCCAAAGATAGGAGAAATCTTTTTCTCAAATCTGCTTTATGCAGATGACCTAATCCTTCTAAATCAAACAAAAGTGGAATTACGGTGATTTAGTGACAGTCTATCTGATTTTGCTGAGGCAAATGGAATGATAATAAATGAGGAAAAAAACTAAAGTTATGTAAGTAAAAAAAATACAGAAGAAATTGTACAAGTGGTACCTACAAGGGCAAGAATTAGAACAAGTTGTTTTACAGATATCTGGGCGTATTATTTGATGGAAAAGGTTCCTTTCTACCTTAAAAGAGGATTTACAGAGGAAAGGAAATACATTGCTGCTTGCTTTCCATACTTTGTAAAGATCGCTAGATGGCCCTAGCTATCAGCCTCTGTTACAAGTAATTGCAGCAAAATTAATGTCAAGTATTAGCTACGGAAGCAAAGCTCTGCGAGGAAGAGACGCTGGCATTTTGAATGGGATAGTTGGAAAAGTTTTTAGGTCCCTGTTCCATCTATCCGGTAACTCGTCTCAGGCCCAGATCAGGTTAGAGTATGGATATTTGAACCAAACCACAGCAAGAAAGGGTAGTTACATTAAGATTTGGCAAAATTGACAGCAAACTACGAGGAACCAACTATGTCAGGCACTTTGGAAGGAGATGAGTTTGATCCATCTGCTCTGTCCGGGCACCATCTGGATCTGGCTTGGGGGTTCAGACATTGAGGGATAAAAGTCTCCCTAATGATGACTTCAAAAAAGTCATAAACCGTACAGTGAAGAGCAAATCCTTAATTATGGATAAGGGTCTCCTTGCTGATAGATCACACTCATGGATTAAAATAAATGAGTATAATACCCTAAAACCCCAGTTATACCCGATAAGGACTTATTTATTTATTAGATATCGTTTCGGCCACCTCTCAGTTCAAGTCAATACAGTTCCCTGGGAACGGACTGGTTTAAAATCTTCGTGTAGTCTGTGTGGAGGTGGAGTAGAAGATGTTATCCATTTGGTTTGTCTGTTAAGGGTTGCAAAATGAACACATAATTCTTTTGAAGGCTGCCTTCAATCAGAGAGGTATACAATCGTGTAGGCAAGCGGTGATTGCCAGTTTTAAATCAACAGATATTATGTTGAATGCTAGATTAACAAAATTCTTATGTTTGGCAACAAAAAAAACTGTACATACAAAGCAAGATGAATTCAAACGGAGCAGGCAAGTGAGGTTTTTTGGGTTTGATAAATGTTTTTTTAAAAGAGGTTTTGAAATGATTGTGCCTTTTATTCTGAATATTTTAGGTGGGTAGGGCTGTTGGCATGTGTTGAGTACAAAGCCTTTTAGGTCAATATTTTACTTTGCACTTTATTATTATTTTGGTGGGATGATGTGGTTATGTCCTATAGAACAAAACAGGGGAGTTAATCCCTGTAAATTAAAATATATAAGGATTACATTTTAAACACTGGTGCACTCTAAAACTAGTTACCTTGCTAGTCATTAGTTGTATGGTACTAGGAGAATATCTTTGTTGTAATACATGCTTTTGCTGCACTCATAGTTTTTTATGTAGTACATAACTCCTATGATGACTTTATGGGTACACAGTAAAGAATATATTTATGTGTTTTAAATCTTTTTACTTTGTATGGTGTAATGGTTTTGATCAACTATGCACTTAAAATAAACTTGAACTTGGTTTTTCTCTCTTTTCTTCCATATATGCACATATGTTAAAGTGTTATGCATTTGTCAAACCCAATTTTATTCAATGTATTAAAATGCCATTATTTTAGTTAATATTGTATGTTGTCAAATTCTTGTTATTTCATTGAATTGATGTAATTGGTTTCACAAATCAAAGTATGTTGACAAAACATTTATTTCATGTCATGTTGTATGCAGAATATAATGATAGTAAAGGTACTTTGCAATGTTTATATGATGACTGATGCCATTAATCCTACCAAGTTGTCTAACAGTCTGAACTGTAGCCTGCTAGGGCTTGGTATAGTTTAGTTCTCATTTATCCACTCCACTGTGTTGGGTTTAATGTGTGGTATATTTTATGTACACTTCCTAAGTAACCTTTTTTCAGGACATCTCTTCACCTAATATTTCGAAGTTTGTATGTGTCAAATTTATAAAGTGTGTGTTATTACCCAAAAACACTGAAAGGTCAAATCAAACTATTAAATTTCTTTTTAATTTTAGGTTGCTTTATTTGAAGATCATAACCCATTTGATATATAAACCGGACTTTTAATTGGTCCTACACCCAGAGTACATGGGCTACCATCTGCCAATGAGGATACCTCCACTCCAAACCAATAGCAGGCCTAATGTGAGGACTCCACTCCTGCAAGTTCAGATGATAATCAGCTGCTTGGTCCATCTGGTCTGTTCGGGCAGACAGCTCCAGGGAGTCTCACTCGGCCAACACCTACACCTCCCACCCCATCTGTTACAACACCACAGTCCGTGGATACCTCCACTTCCTGTGTCCAAAGGAACATCAGCCCAATCTTGTGTCCCCTAATCGTGGATGCTGTTGAGCCAACACCACCAACTCCAGGTCAGCCAGGGCCCAGTGGGATGGGACACACTGGCGCAAGGGCACAGGGTAGTGGGGGTAAGGTTCGTGGGAGGGAATCTGTGGGCCAACAAAGTGAGGCCACTGGCTTGACTGTTCCCCAGGCCACAATTGACATGCTAGGCCAGGTGCTTACGGAGCTCTGGGACATGAAGCAGGTGCAGAGGGAGCACAATGTAGAGATGCAAACTAGAAACTCTAATTTGAGCTCCTAGGTTAGGATGCTGTTTGACATTTACTACCACATGTGCAGGACTTTCCCAGCAACATCTATCCCTTTATATAGCCCTGCAAGATCTGGGCCCACTACACCGGACATTCATCCGGACCACCAGAAGTGGATGCCAAGACCACCATCACTACCAGCAAGAGACACAGAGCCTAATTTCATCCAGTGTGTGACTACCATTCACTCTGTAGACTATTTTATGGACACATTTGGATGCTAGTTGATTTTTGTGTCTTTTAGTCTGAACAATTTTGGCTTTACATTAATAGTTTCATTCATCATGACTGTTCTTTGATTTTTAGTTTTCATCCAGTATCAATGAGACTCTCCTGATTATCCCCCTTGTGTCCCACCCTGTCACCTTGTCCACTTTGAACTGCCTTTGCTCCCCTTCCTATGGCCCCTTGGACACTGGACCTGTGCTACAAACAGACTGATACAATACCCTGGACATTCCTCTACCATCACCCCATTCCATTGCACTTTAACCTCTATTTCATAGCACTTCAATAAACACCCTTGAACACAGCTTGACTACTAGTTTTTAATGTTTTGGAAATGTGCATTTATGAAAACAGCCACATCTAGTGCAAGTGATCTGAACACTGTGAGAGCATACAAATAATGACCTGTATCTGGCTGTAGTAATCACAACAGGACACTGTTGTCATATCACCAACATCTGTAAAATGACAAGCCATAAGTGAGTGAATGCCATCATGCTACAGCCACACAGATAACATCAATAGTCAGAGTAATGGTCAGTTCCACTGTCTCACCTCTGTGTCATTGGAAGTATTGACAAATTACTGATGTTCTGCTGTCCACATCCTCTGCTTCCTCATCCTCACCGTCCTCAGGGTCCACTGCTCCCACAGGGGCATCTCCAGTCTCTTCCTCTTGTAGAAAAGGCACATGTTGTCTGAGGGCCACGTTGTGCAACATGCAGCATGCCACTACCATCTGGCAGACCTTCCCAGGTGAGTAGCACAGGGATTCACCTGTCAGATGGAGGCACCTGAACCTGGCCTTCAGGAGGCCAAAGGTACATTCGATTATTCTTCTGGTTCGCCCATGTGCCTCATTGTAACAATTATCAGCCCCTGTCCTGGCATTCCTCACAGGGGTCAGGAGCCATGATAGGTTTGGGTAGCCAGAGTCACCTGCAAGTATTGAGGGACAACATTTAGCCTTACACAATGCTATGGGGATGACACCTGAAGGCATACACTGCCATACAGTGGGTGGGGACCCGGCTCACCTATTAGCCAAACCCTGTGCCTCTGTAGTTGGGCCATCACATTTGGAATGCTGCTATTTCTCAGGACAAAGGCGTCATGCACCGACCCAGGATACTTGGCAGTGACGTTGGAGATGTACTGGTTAGCCAGGCACACCATTTGCATGTTCAATGAGTGGAAACTCTTCCGATTCCTGAACACCTGTTCATTCTGGTAGGGAGGTCGGGTGGGGGTGGGGGTGAGGGGGAAACGAACGCAATATGTGTACCGTCAATCGCCCAAATAAAATTGGGAATATGGCCCACTGCATAGAATCCGGCCTTCACAGTGGCCAAATCTTCCACCTGGGGGAAAGCGATGTAGCTGCACATGTGTTTCACCAGGGCAGACAAAACTCTTGCTAGCACGATTAAAAACATTGGCTGTGACATTCCTGCTGCCAAGCCCACTGTCACTTGGAAAGAATCAGCTGATATCAGGTCAGGCTCCAATTGGGCACACAGCTCTGTGATTGTGACCCTGTGCAGTCTATAGGTGAGTATAATGTGCCTGTCTTCCAGTGTAGCCAAGTCCACAAGAGGTCTGTACACGGGGGTTGCCTCCTCCTCCTATTCAACCGGTAGATATCTAAGGGACACAAGAGTGAGTAGGCTGTCACAATTAGAACAATGGGAACACCACCTAGGTTAACATATAGCAGCAATGTGATGGGGCAGTGGGAATGGCAATGTATGTACAATTATAGGCATTGACGCAGTAATGTTGCCCACCACCATGAAATGGCGACCGCCTGTCCTGTATCTAGCGACTGGTGGAGGTGAGGTAACTCTGCCGACGCTGGGCGTCGTGGCACAAGGCGGTCTTGCACCACCATGCAATTCCTCATTGGACAATATGGGGCTCTATGGAGTACAGTGGCCAATGGGGATCACCGCTGCAGACATGACCGCCATTTTCTATCTATAACCTCACTTGTTTCCTGACCTTCAACAGGAGAACACCTACACTGCGTGTGCTGCTGTGACCTGTGTCTGGAACCTACCATGGCCTTTCTGACTGGGGAAAGGGCCCCTGCCTTCACCACGGAGGAGTTGGAGCGATTGGTGGATGGGGTCCTACCCCAGTATGGACCGCTGTATGGGCCTCCAGACCAACAGGTGAGTACACCTTGTGCACGATGCATGTGTGAAGGATACATGGGGATGTGTGTGCAAGCATTGTGCCATTGGGGGTGAATGTCTGGTGGCAGTGTAGATGGTAGGCGCTGGGCGATGTGTGTGCCGATGGTGATGGAAACAGGAATGGTGGGCCATATGTGTGACAGGCTGGATTGTATGTGTAACGGTGTCCTTCTGTCTGTATTTCCTCTGCAGTTCAGTGCCCATCAAAAGAAGGGATTATGGCGTGCCATTGCCAAGGACGTGCAGACCCTGGGGGTCTATGGCAGGCGAAGCACCCACTGTCAGAAACGGTGGGAGGACCTGAGACACTGGGCACGGAAGACCTCGGAGGCCCAGCTGGTGATGGCCTCCCAACAAGGAAGGTGTGCCCGTCGGAACTTGACCCCCCTGATGGCCCGCATACTGGCGGTGGCCTACCCAGAGCTGGATGGGCGCTTGAGGGCATCACAGCAGCCACAAGGGGGTGAGTACAGTGGCTGTTACAACAATAATTGGTAGGTGGCATGGGATCCAGGTGGTGGGTGTGAGTTAATGCGTGCCCCTAATGCCAGGTCAGACATTGCAGTGTGATCCAGCTCAAGGGTAATGGGTGTATGGCAAATGCAGGTAACCTAGCTTGTTAGCATTCCATGTCAGTCAGGGCTTTGTGGGTCCCAGGAGGTGTGCAGTTGGCAGTGTTTGGCCCTCATCTTGCCATGGCATCTAGCCAAATCAGTGGCAGTGCAATGCATAGAGCGCAATCCTGATCCCTGTGTGTGACTGTGCTAATAATGCCAACTGTGGTGCTGGTGCAGTAATTGACCCAGTGTTAACTTTCTCTCTCTCCCCCCCTTTTTTATTCTGTCATCCTTTCCATGTGTGCATTAGCATCATCTGGCGGAGGAGCAGGGGCACCGGCAACAGAGGGAGCTGCATCCCACAGGACCCAGGAGGCAGAGTCCACTGATGCGGAGTGAACCAGTGGGATGGAGGGCGAGGGGAGCACCACGGCGGAGACAAGAGGTGACAACACAGACTCAGATGCCTCCTCCGATGGAAAGCTCCCTGGTGGTGGTGGACACCTCTGTGACCACCCTTGCTGCAGGTCCAGCCGCCACCCCCGTACCAGCACCGCCCTCCCAGTAGCCCTTCAGCGAGTTGCCCTTGCCCGCTCACCCAGGAGGGTGGGCATCTCCTTCGCCCTAGGCACCTCAGGCCCTGCCCCAATGAGCCCTTCTTCCCTGAGTGAGGAGGCTATTGACCTCCTGAGATCCATCTCTGTAGAGCAGTCAACCATTGTGAATGCCATCCAGGGGCTGGCATCCCAGATGCAGCAATGAAATGCATACCTGGAGGACATCCACGGTGGATTGGCGGGCCAACAGAGATCGATTCAGGCTCTGGGCTCCTCTCTGATGGCAGTCATTGTCCCTGTTCCTACTACCACTTCCCAGGCCCAGTCTCCTCAACCCCAACCCATCCCTTACACATCTACAGATGAGGATGCACACAAGACAACACACATGAGTGGCACAGTGGGACACAGGCACCACACTTCAGGCCACAAGCACTCACGCAAACACCAGACAGTTGCAGACACAACCACATCCACTGCCTCCACTGTCTCCCGCTCCTTCTCCTCCTCCCTCACAGTCACCTCCACACTCACACCGGCATGCACTGCATCGGCATTCACCACCAGCATCACCACACCAAGCAGCACACACACCTCACTAGCAGACACCTCCACAACATCCATCCACTTGTCCCCTGTGTCCTCTCCCACCCTGTCTCTCCCTCCCTCCTAAAGGACACAAGCGCAAGCACTGAGACACCCAACATCCATCCACCTCACACACGCACACTGCCCATGCACCTGCACCCAAGTCCAGCAAACATACTTTGACATACACATAGACCCTTGCACTCCCCAGCAGTGGGAAATGGGCATGGAGCCCCCTCCAGAACCAGTGGGCATGTTCCCCATCCCAGAGACTGTGACCTTGCACTCCTCAGCATTGGAAAATGGGCATGGAGCCCCCTCCAAAACCAATGGGCATGTTCCCGTATTCGCCTGAGGTGCCCCCCATCCCTCTCCCCCTGAGGTACCTGCCCACTTAATTGATGATGGCCCTGCACAGTTCTGTGATGCTGTGGTCAGGAAACGAGTTGGGCCCTGTGGCCATGTGAGCCCTTAGTACTTTGGACTGGACATTGGCCCTTTGTGCACATTTATACATATTTGGTTCATGTGGTGGGTTTTGCTATTCTAATACATTTTCAGTGCTTCAGTTCTCTGGTCCTTCTATTATTCTACTGTGTTTCATGTGCCATTGTTTATTGTCTGTAGCTGGTTGCGTGTATGGTGTGTGTGTGTCTGGTGTGTGCTGTGTGTGTGTCCCCATCCTTTTGCTCCCTCCCTCCCTTGTGTGCTAGGCGGCTGTACTCACCGTCGTCGTCTTAATCGGCATTGGTGTTCCAGGTGGAGCATGACATAGATGAGCATGGGGAAGGCTTGCCGTTCCAGTTCTATGGCGGCATAGATCTTCTCTGTTTCCCTGATGATTAGTCTTTGAACTACTATGTACTGTTTCCGCCAGGCTTTTGATGGCGTTGGTACCGCCCTAGAAATCCTGGTGGTTTGTTGTGTCATGACATGGTGGGCGGTACCTTGCCTTTCGCCTGGCTTTTGATGGCTACTGCCGTGATCAGTGGTGTTAACACCCTGGCACATGGTGGGGTACATTGGCTGTCTATGGGAGTTATCACCGCCATGGTAATAATTTGGCGGCAATTACCACCAGCCTGTTGGCGGTATTAGCAGCACTTTAACCGTCACCGCCAATGTCATGGTGAGGGCCTATGTATTATCTCTAAAATTCCATCAACGGAATTATAAAGTAAAACCACACCACTATCACATTTAACCACAGTAACGTGTCACACTATACCGTTTTAATTTTAAATAAAAATGAGGGGAAGCTTATGAACCATGGCAACATTTTTTAGTTAAGACATGTTACACGTAGGTTTTCAAAGAAATTGTTTGCAAATCAACTTATGTTCAAAGTTGCTGATTGCAATGATGGCTATCCCCTCCACATATGTGCATGTAAGCCAGTCTCTATTTTTCATGATTTTGGTAGGCATACCTGTTTGTACAATACATACAGAAATAGGTACACATTGGTGACAGGGTGACACATACCCAACAAAAATTGTTTTACATCCTTTGTTATGTCTAGGTGATAAATCAATATTGAAGAAAAACAGATTAGTGAAAGGGAGTATTGCAGATGGACAATCTACAATGTGCAAAAGGTGTTTTGCTATATGTTGATTATTGTGAAATGAGTTCACTACTCAAAACAATCAATCGGTACCATTGAGAGTTGTTAAACAATTATTGTAGAAATGTGAAAATGATTAAGAGAAATTATCAAAAATGTAAATGGGCGTAATGATGTTAAATAACAAATACTGTGAGCAAATGGGTCCTGAAAATGTTCCCTACATGCAGGAGGTAATGGTAAACTATACCTACATTTGAAAGCCTAGAGGCAGGTGAAATGTGAAAGTTTTTGGAAAAAACCTCATGATCAGTTGTATTTACGCATATACAATAAAAATGTTGGATGTGCCTTTTCAGCATCTTCAGGAGCAGGTGAAGAGGACATTGGCCACAAAGGCAGGGAAGCAGCTGCCCACTGTGTTTCGGGTGGTGGAGCCTCAGTCATTGATGGCCACAGTGGCATGGAGGGTGAAGGGATTAGAACAGAAGCCAGCAGCTCTCCATCTTCTTTGGAGGCCTCCACAAGTGACCAGTCCCTAGTGGGGGTCACCCCATTAAGGACCTTTACCATCTGCAACCTTGTCCGCCACCCAGATTCCCATCTCCACCTTCCCTCTTCCTTCCCCCTAAGTTGGCCAAACGTGCCCCACTAAAAGGGCTGGGGTCTCCTTTTCCACAGGCACCTCCCTTGCTGCCCCTTCCCCCAAGCTGTTCTCAGGGAGGAGGCTATTGACCTCTTATGCAGCATCTTTGTAGGCCAGACTGCGATTGTGAATGGCATCCAGGGCCTTAGTTGCCACATGCAACAAATGGTTGTATTTCTGGATGCCATTCATAGTTCAATGTCAGGTATGCAGAGGTCACTTGCTAAAAATATCCTCTGCACTGACTGCAGCCCCCAAACCAGCCCAACCTTCTGTCCCAACTCCAGTCCCATACTCATCCCAAATTCCAACTACCACCCCAATCTCAAGCACACTCGCTGCTTTACAGGCACCCACTCCAACAGACACAAGCAGTACACCCACACACACAAACACACACACACACACACACACACACAAACACTCAAATAACAAACACACACTACTGACACTACACCCAAAGGTACCACACCCACAACCATCACAGCCAGACCTACCACCACAGCCACACCAACCAACACACCCACAACCACCACCACACCCGCCACTACACCCACAACTACCACCTCAACAGCACACTCATCCAAACACACTCACACAAAACCCCACCAACACACAAAACAACACCCACAAAACCCAAATGCACATCCGAACACCAAACACCTGCTAAACCACATACTTCCAACTATACAGCAGACACACATGCAGCTGCAAAGCATACAGACACAGGCACCACAACTACACCAACCAAACACAAACACTCACACTCACCCAAATACCAAACACTTGTTAAACAACAAACATCAAAACAAACACAACATACACCTGACCCACATACAACACCCTAACATACAGGCACATGCACCTCACCCACTCCAGCTTACTCTACCTTCAAATCCCCTGTAAAACCCAAACCCACTACTCCCAAGAAGAACCCTTGAGGTGCCTGCTCTGTGCCCACTAGATGCCCCTTCCTGAGTCGGCTGTCCCTTGGCAGTGTAATTAGGAGGCAAGTTCTGGGCCACAAAACCAAGATTTGACGCTGTGCATCCTTTGTTTTGTGCATACTTTATTTTCATGTTAATAAAAAATATGTGAGAAGCTATCTCATTTCAAAATAAAATACTTTTCTTTTCACACAGTGTGCTGACATTTTTTCTTTACAATTCATTGATTAGTAACAATGTTAATTATGAAAATGTGAGTATCAAACTTACTTTCAATTACAACAGTGAACAAAAATGGTGTTTTAATAACATTTGTACAGTGCTTACATTAGTGCTAAACATTTGTAATGGACATGGTAATTTTGCACGCGTTTATCATGATAATGGACACTTACACCAAATTAAAACGTTTTATTTTTTGAACTTGTTAATACAGGTGTGTTTATTGTAAATGGATTAGTGATCAAAATAAACACTTATGCATTACACATTAAACAAATTACAATTTAATGATATCAAGAAAATGCACTAGACAAGGTGAAATGTGATATTGATACATATATGAGATGTTTTAAGCTAAGGAGTAACATTGATTTTACATTTCTTGTGAACAGCTTTTCGCCTTGTCTAGTGCAATTTCTACATTTCATTATAATTGTGTTGTTCCACCAGCTGAATTTGGAATTAAGGTGACTTTTTGAGTATATGTCCATTAGCATGAAGGCAGCTTGCACCAAATTAGTAAATGTAAATTAAATATAGAGGTGTGTTTCTTCAAAATTCTTAAACAGGCACATTACACACATATGCATTGCACAACATTAAAATATTGCTTGCACGTGTGGACTTAAAAATGCATGAATCCAAGGTCAATGTAAATAGACAATTCAGATTATAGGTAAAAAAGACACTTACCTTCGAGTCCAGCGACGACGGGGTTGATCTGCGTCGTGGTCAAGAAGCACCAGCAAAGGAAGGACTTGTAAGATCAGGTTCATGAAGGAACGGGAAGTGGAAAAAAAAGGCTTATATCCCGTTCAATCCACCACCTCAGGTGTGCAGGTTTACCCACCACAGTTACATCCGCTGTAGGCACATCATGATTGGCCCGAGGAAAAACTGGCTGTGGTGCTTTTACCGATGGCGTCGTCGACGCGGGTGAAAGATTCTGGCAATGACGGTGGGTCCACAATGGACTTTCGTCTATGGGTCCCCCAGCCTTTAAATAGTGCAGCGGAACACCTAGTCAGCGGTTGGATCATCCGATGGAAAATAAACGGCAGAACCAATTCTGCCAAGATCTACATCAGGCCCTAAGATTGCGCAATGAGGTTTTCATAATTAGCCGTTTGTCCGAAATGGTGGTGCTGTTCAAGATATGAATGCAAGCAGGTGGTTTTCAAACAGGAATGCTGGGTGTGCAGGGAGGAATGATTGCGTCTCAAAGAAGAGGAAGAGGTGCGCCGAGTGATCCGAATACAGGTGTTGATGTTGCAATGCTAAAGAAAATTACGCCTTCTCCCTGTGCAAAAGGGTGGGGCATTGATAGTGCGAATGTAGGCTCTATGAAGATATAGTTGCTAATAATCAGATGCAGGGAGTAAATCAAATGAAAGTGCCAAATACTCCTATAAGGCCAATGCAAAATCAAACTCAAATGGTACCCATGTCACAAGCATCTACGGCGCAGTCAAATGGAAAAAATGCAAGATTAAATCAAAACAAGTTACCAAAAACGAATCAAAATGTAAGGCAGGTTCAAAATCAAGATGTAGTTCAACACCTTCCTATGTCTGATAACCTGATGTTAAATTCAGGCATGGCACAATGTTGGCGCCTGAGAGGGGAGGTAGATTGTGTGCTTGGTGCAATCTTAGAGGTAGACCAGAGTGGACCATTTGTAGAGGGTGAGGTAAATGGCCACCAAGTGTCATTTCTGATTGACACAGGAGCTAACCGGTCTACTGTGAAAAGAGTGGAAGTACCAGACCTACCTCTCTAGGGAAAAGAAATCCAAGTTGTGGGAGTAACAAATAGACAAATGAATAATCTAATTTCAAAAGCGGTACCTGTAAAGATAGGATCTTTCAAAGAAAATCATCAGTTCGTGGCATGTGATTCAAGTCCTGTTAACCTACTAGGGAGAGATTTACTGTGCAAGTTAAATTGCCCCATTTATTGAACACCACAAGGAGTGGAGTTTCAGACTCATGATGAGGATGTAGACAAAAAAAATTCAGCAAGAGACAGTAGGGATCTACCTAATGTTAACAACAAAGGACTTGACCTGCAAATCTAATTTAGAAAGTCAACCCAGAAATATGGGATCACACAAGAAGGAGATTCCACTAATCAAAGGAGCTGAACCAGTCAAAATAAATGTAAAACCACATGCGGTTTTCCCTAGAACACCAACTTATCACATGACACCTGAAACGTTAGAAGGAGTAACACCATTGATAATCGACATGTTAGAAAAGGGTATCCATGCAACTCGCTAATTATGGGATTACAAAACCAAATGGTAAATTCAGGATAGTGCATGATTTAAGTAAGGTGAATGACACTGTAGTCCCATGATGTCCTGTGGACCTAATCCAGTCACCATACTTTATCAAATTCCATGCATAGCTGAATGGTTTTCGGTGATTATTCTCTATCATGCTTTATTCTTGACTCCATTACACAAAGACAGTTAGTACCTGTTCTCTTTTGTGTTCCAAGAAAAAGTACTAGCATGGTGTTGTGTCCCACAAGGGAACACTGAGAGTTTGCCCATTTTTAACCAGTTCTTGAAAAAGAATCTGGAAATATTAAGTCTGCCCCAAAGTTCAGACTTGATGCAATATAATGAAGATCTACTTGTTGCATCAAGAACTAAAGAATACTGACAAAAAAAATGAATATGAACTTTGACATAAACATTTGTGAATAAGTTGTGATGGTTCCAAACCATCAAATGGGGGGAAGTTGCTATAGTTTTTTATTAGAAAATCTAATTTGTTTACGTAATAACTTGTATGGGTGAAAACTAGGCCTCAATAAAAGCTGCATTTAGATGTGCATTTTCCTTTCCAAACTTTGCATGACACGCATTTGCAAACATTGACAAATTCCTACAAACTTTAACTCAATAGAAATGTTTCTATTGTAACCTCTGCATGGCCTATGTATGATGCTAACTTCCTGCTATAACAAAGAAAGCTACATTATTTTATTATTTCTATCTGTCTGACCTGCCTTTGAATTTCAAAACTTGCTAACCTAATCTGAAATTTGCTTCTTTATGAATGAGCTTACAGTGTGGAGATGTTTGAGAATGGAAGTGACGAAATGAGAATAAATATAAAACGTATACAAGTGTCTTGTTTTTTAGAGAATTTAGTGTATGAGAAAAAGTAATCAGAGTAATGATGACTGAAACAGAATATGTTGCATGTTTAGACTGCTCTCCTGACAGCCCTGTGGGGGGGTGGGGGGACAGGCGCGCACCACAGGTACCCGCAACCCTTGTGGCAGGGAAGCCACTCCTGCTCAGCTTCGCATCCAGAGGCGCTCATTAGGCAGCAACTGACCCCCTGCACGGAATGCTGTCCTGACAGCCCTGGGGGAGGGAGGGGGGGCTTTGCATCACAGGTACCAGCAACCCTTGCGGCAGGGAAGCTGCTTCTGCTCACTTGCGGACCCGGAGATGCTCATTAGGGGGCAACTGACCCACTGTGCAGGATGCTCTCCTGACAGCCCTGTCGGGGGGCCGTGCACCACAGGTACCAGCATCTGTTATGCCGCGAGCAGATCATCGGCCCCCGGGATGTTTGTGCGTCCGCAGTGTCCAACTCTTACATGGCGGTGGGGTCTGATAGCCCGGGGTTGGGACACGTATCTCGCATATATAACACTTATCTGTTTTCTTGGCTTTTGGCTGTCCGCCCTTTTGGTCATGGTGGCCATGCTTTCTTGGTCCCAGCATGCACTGCTCTTTCCTTTTACTAGTACCTTTCCAAGACGGTGTTTCTCTTATTTTGTCCTATGATACTTTCTCAAATTAATAGGTCTTTTTTCCTTTTCCTGTTTGTTCACTTCCTGTTTTACTGGTATATATGAGGGGCTTCTTTCTTTCTTCTCTGAGTTGCAACACTCTGGTTTGGTGGTCCTAGCTCATGTTTGTTCCTCCTGTGAATTGTTTTCTGCCTGGTTTTCTTTTCAGGTTCCTGATGTTCCAGGTCTTGGAGTCCGGAGTTCTGCTGTTCCTTTTCTCATTTTCTGGCGCTCCTTTTTGGAGGTTTTTTCCCTGGGGGTTTTTCCTCTGGAGCTCCTTCTAGAGGGCACGGACTGCTTGGGCTTTCATCTTACCAGGAGCACTGCGGCTACCAGAAGGGGTCACCCTTATAATGGACAGACCATGACGTACTCCGAAGCCGTACTCCACCTGCATCTGACAGAGGCATTAAGGGAAAGGTGAATCATTACAGCAACCCTTGTGGCAGGGAAGTCGCTCCTGCTCACTTTCGCACCCAGAGGCGCTCATTAGGTGGAAACTGACCCGCTACACAGGACGCCCTCGTGCCAGCCTTGTGGGAGGGCCGTGCACCACAGGTACCAGCAACACTTGCAGCAGGGAAGCCGCTCCTGCTCACTTTCGCACCCGAAGGCGCTCACTAGGCAGCAACTAACCCACTGCGTGGGACGCTCTCCTGACAGCTCTGCGGGGGCGCTAGTGCACCACAGGTACCAGCAACCCTTGTGGCAGGGAAGCAGCTCCTGCTCACTTTCATGCCCGGAGGTGCTCCTTAGGCGGCAACTGACCTGCTGCGTGGGATGCTCTCCTGACACCCATGTGGTGGGGGGCTGCGAACCACAGGTACCAGCAGGGAAGCCGCTCCTGCTCACTTTTGAGCGCGGAGGCACTCATTAGGTGGCAACTAACCCGCTGCATGGGACGCAACCCGACACATGCCCGGACAAAGCCAATCATAGACCAACAAAGGCCAGGCTGGGCCTACCCTCTGGCAAAGCTTTCTTCACCCCGTAAGCGCTTGGTGCAAGGCAGTTTATTTTGTGTGTATTCCATGGGAAGCTTGGTCAATACGGTGAAAAGGAAGGCAATCAGTGGCTCTATTTTGGCCTTGCAAACTCATCCACCATCCTCCATTGACAATTTTCTAGTGCGGGCCGTGGATCTGGGATCCAACTAAATCAAACTACTGGAGCACTGACTTTCTTTAGTGGTGGAGGACTTCTTTCCCTAAGGCATGCTGTTCCATGCGATTCTGGCCCTGTTGGAAGCGCACCTTTAGATATTCTCTAATAGTGCCCCCTGGCCAAACCCCCCTCTGTGAGTCAGGTGGAGTTGTTACAGGTGATTTAGTGGCTGAGGAAGGTCTGGGTGTTATTGACTGCCCCTCTTTTCCAAGTGGCTCTTTGCATTCTGGCCCTTTAGCAAAAAGGCGAAGGAAGGCCCGAGATCCAAAGCAACTCAATCTATACAGTCCGCAAAAATTGATAATCCAGATAATCCTGAGTCACTGCACCACCCAACGCTGACTTCTGGGCCTCGTTGAGGATTTGGTTTAATGACTTGTTGCACTCCAAGCAAGCAACATATCCATAGTCGACTATACTCAATAGAATCTAGCTTGGGTAATTTAGTGTCTGAGCCAGAAAAGGGCCCGTACATTTACAGTCTGTAATGATCCAGACAAAGGAATCGGATTGGTTTTCCTCCATGCTCGCTGCCTCTGGCTCTAGCCATTCTTCTGCTGTAGTTGCCCATAGTCTGTTCCCCAGTTCGTTAGATGGTGGTCACGGTGATGGTTCAGATAACCAGATGGCCACAAATACTGTTAATCCCCAACCGCAGGAGCTAATTCCTCAGTTTGCTAATAATATGCTGCATTTTGTTACCCAACAAAGTCAGCGATCTTTAGAGCGTTCTCAGTCTCAGCTCCTGGCCATTGACCTGCCCCCAGCTTCATGTCTCTATGTTGCTATTTTAGATAATGTGCCTAGGCTTCAAGGCAATATCATCAAAACAACTACAGCTCTCAAAAACAAAGTTTTTTTTGGTTAAGCACAAATGTATGCGGTAAATGGGACTTATTTAAAGAGATTTTTTTTTTGTCCAAAGGGTGGGAGGCGTAAGTCCCTTGGCGAGGCAAGGCCTTGGCAACCTTGTGATTATTAGTTTCTGTGATCCTGGTGTCGCCAGGAAAGTGCTTGCATTAGCCATGGTCAGATTTAAGCGGATTAGAATATTACCTTTGGGCTTTTTCATAAACATCTACCTCCTGCTTATATTGCCGGCCCTATTGAAAACCCCCAACAAGCCCCTATGTCTGCTATAGAGAACCGTCCTCCCCCTACTCCTGTCCCACTTAGCAATAGATATTCAGTCTTATCAGAGCTGGAAGGTGTTGACTGACAACTATCCGTAATTCCTACAAAGTTGAACAGTGGAACTGTCTTCAGGGGTGTACAGGCGCTGGAGGGGAGCACCATTGATACGCCGCCTGAGATTAGTTTCCCTGCAAACTCACGAAGAGGTTTTAGTTTTGCTGGTTGGCTCGCATCATCTCTTTAGTAAGATATCAAACCCAAAATGTATTAGCTGGAATGTAGCTGGTCTGGCATCAAGGTTAGAGGTTGAGGGATGGTGATTGTTTATATCTAACTATGATATTTTTTTCATGCAAATAATCAGGGCTTTATTCGAAATAGTTCTTGATGGGTATAATAGTTTTAGCCATTTGGCTACCCCTTCATCCTCAGGTCTTGCTAAAGGGAGTTTGGTGGCCTGGTTCAAGGTTAATATTGGGTGCAAAAACCTTCTGGTACCAACAGATATGGGGGAGTGCAGGTGTTTGAGTTTTGTTGGGGTGGTAAGTTAAGAATCTTTATGGTGAACTATTAGGATAACGATTTTGCATCTAAACATAACTTTACCTTCCCAGGCCTCTCCACAGTTATTGGCTCTTTAGCTGACAGAGACCAGTCTAAAGATAGGCTATTTAATCTTTTACTGGCAGGGGATTTCAATGCTGAGCTGGGAGATATGTCTCTACGAATGGACTCTCCTTTTGATCCTGTTAGCCGTGAAGTGGATCAGGCTGACATGGATTTGAAGGGGTGCCACTTATATGCTTTTCTGCTGACACATGAATTAGCCAGTCCTGTTCTCAGTTCAGAGGGTATAGATGTTCCTATATTCCTCAGTCGGGGTGTAGTTTGACTATTGAATATGTTTTCACTTCACAGAATCTTCTAGCATTGATGTGTGGGACTGAAGTGATACCATCTATCTATAGTGACCACAACTCCCTAACAGTACTTGCTGAAGTTCCTCCGCAGGTTGGAACGAGGGTGGTCGACCCTAAACAGACACTAAGGACTAAGGACTAAGGATAATGACAGGAGGGTGGTCTGGCATTCTGCCAACTTAGCGCTCATAATGGTTCAGGTCCAAAAGCATATTGTGGTGATGCCGCCAACTCAATATCAGGCTTTGTCAAGCTCTTTTCTCGTATTAGGGATGTGCTGTATAGACCCACAAAGAAAGGTCCACTAGTTGATAGTTCATGGTTCGAAAAAGCATGTACGAAGGCAAATGCCACTTTGAGTCAGGCTCTCAGGCAAACTTCTAC
This sequence comes from Pleurodeles waltl, assembly GCF_031143425.1. Taxonomy (NCBI): domain Eukaryota; kingdom Metazoa; phylum Chordata; class Amphibia; order Caudata; family Salamandridae; genus Pleurodeles; species Pleurodeles waltl. The sequence goes on along the minus strand of NC_090445.1, from coordinate 1,711,607,036 downwards.
GGATCAAGCTGTTGTATCTGCCTGTAGAAAGGCTTCCATCTGGGCCTTGAAGAAGAGGAGGGCCGAAATCAAAGGAGCAGTGGGAAGCTATTGTGAATGGCTGCCAAAAAAAGGATACTCAGGCCTTTAGGTGAGTGGTTCGAGCAGGCTTAGCTAATGGCAACTCACCAGACGTCGTTGAGTCACACATTACCCCTGAAGCTTGGATTGACCATTTTTCCAGCACTTATGGGTCAGATGATGTGAGGGTTGATGATTCTCAAGTGAATTTGCCTTTGAATCTTAGCCCCCCTATTCTCGGTAGCGGCGGCATCAAAGGCTATCCATGATAGCCTTCCCAATAAGGCCCCAGGGCCGGATGGGATTCTGCTGGATTTGTTGATAAGGGAACCAGATTTTTGGTCCCCACTTTTAACTAAAAACTTTTATTCTGTGTTTAGGGTCGGGCCCCCAATGTCTTGGAGGGCAACGTTAGTGGTTCCAATTTTTAAAAAGGACAACATCTTGGAACCTAGATGCTATTCCCCTTGTAACACTCTTCCTCTAAATTAATGTCAGGTTGTGAGAGCACTTGATTTCTTGGGTGCAAGAAAATAAAATTCTCTCTCAGGTCCGATATGGCTTTAGGAAGGGTGTGAGCACAGTAGAAGAGTGTTTTAATCTTCACCTCCTTATGGTTAAGTACACATTTTTGAAGGGTGCCCTTGTCCATTTGCCATTCATGGACTTGTTGAGTGTGCTCAACTGTGTTAATAGGCAGAAACAGTGGGAAATGTTCTTGTCAATGGGCCTCGACGTTGGGTTGGTTAACCTTTTGAGACTTTTACACCAAGATCTCACGACAAAAGTTAGGTTTGGACTAAACGGTGAGACCACTTCATTGTTTAGAGTAAATCGCGGCGTGCGCCAATGGTGTGTTCCCACCCTCATTCTATTTCTTTTGTACATTAATGGCCTAGAGAGAACCTTGGTCTCCGTAGGAGCTGATGTCCGCCATATTTGTGATAGCGCCCTTCCCGCTTTACTGTATGGGGACGACGCAGTTCTGCTGGCGAGAACGCCCAATTGGCTTAAGCAGTTGGTAGCAGCTTTGATGAATTCATGAAAGGTCTGGACCTTGAAACTAATTGTAGGAAAACTTTTGTAATGGTTTTCGGACCTAAGAATACTAAGACCCATCCAGTTCACATGGGTGGATGTGCACTGGCTAAAGTAAGCTCCTTTCAATATCTGGGACTGGAGTTCAACAAGGCTTGTAGTTGGCTTCCCTATTTGAAAGCCAGGGTCTCAGGTTTTGTAAGTACAGTGGGAATCACCTTTTACCTAGCTTCTAATATAGGGAGAAAGCTTGTTGCCCCTATATTGGAAGACCACAAGAAGAAGTGCTTACCTGCTGTGACTTATGGTATGGGGTTGTGGGGCTATAAAGAGGTTGGGACCATCTAGGTGGAAGAAAATCGATTCTGCCGCCGGTTGCTGGGTGTTCTGCCATCTACACTGCACTTTTTTATTCATCAGGAGTTGGGTTTAGAATATTTACAGGATAGAATTAGAGTCGCTCCCCTGGGGCTTTGATCCAACAAGGAGGCTGTCCTTAACCAGTTGATTATTAAGGACTGCCTCGCTAGTGATCTTGCCTGTTCGATCCTGTGGTTGAGATATATCAAGGCCACTATGACAGCCTTGGGCTACCCTCATTTGTTTGAAAATACGCACTTAGGGCCATCATTTCGAGTTTGGCGGACGGAAAGCCTGTCTGCCAAACTCCAGACAGGGTGGCTGCTGCCTACGTGGTGACCTCCCTGCCAGAGTCATTACAAGTTTCCACCCGCTGGCCTAGTGGAAACAGGCTACAGCATTATCTCTGGCTCATAATCGAGCCAGCGGCAATGCTGTAACCAGCAGGGTGCACCAGCACCCTCGCAATGCAAAGCAGACAGTGAACATTGCGAAGGCGCTGGACAGGGAGGCCCTGCAGTGCCCATGCCAAGTGCATGGGCCCCTATGGCCCCCTGCACCTGCTCTCCGCCAGCCTTTTCATGGCGGTGTTACCACCATGATAAGGCAGGCAGAGAGCGAGGTTGCAAACTACAGCTGCCCTGTCAGATTAGGATCTGCACAACCGCCAGACCGCTGGGATCGAAGATCCTAGCGGTGCAGCGGTTCCTTGGTGGTCAGACCTCCAGGGTTGTTATGTGGCGGTCGGACTCCCGCATCGACAGCGGTCAAGAACGCTACAGCGAGTGTGGCAGTGGTAAGACCGCCACACTTGTAATGAGGCCCTAAATATCTAACAAGGATAAAACTTGGGTTTGGAATTGCTTCCTTAAACATAGACAGGCAGCCCAGGAGAGTAATGTGGTAATGCAGCTGACAGTTAGCAGGCCTCGAAAAATCATAAAAAATGTTACTAGACCTGCAGGTCCAGCATCTTGAAAAATCTACTCGACCTAACTGTAATGTACTTGACCCAGAAACTGGTCTCAAAATGTGTGATCCTATGCAAATATTGTATTTTACAGTCCTCTTTTGTTTTTATTAAATACGCTAAACATTTGCTCCATGTATTATAAATCTAGCCCACATATAGGCTACACATGATCCATGCATGTCTTGCCCCTTAGATTACTAATAACTTTGCTGTCAGGGCAGGAGTGTTTCTCAGTTTATGTTTAAACACTCACTTTTAAGTAGATTAATAAAGCATGAGGTGGTAGCGCACTGTCATTTACAGACAGTAAATTTCCAAGAAATGTCCAAAACCTTCCCACTAACTTGCAGCTTTACTGGTAAAACTATATAGTGTATTAATAATAATCTGTGAGAATTAGGTTTCAGAAACAATATTTATCATTTGCACATCACCAAATGAAGTGTTCTAACTTTTTTTCATTCTATTAAAATATTATTTTCATCACACAAGTACAAAAAAAATGGTCTTTTACTGCTACTGAAACATATTTTGTAATGTTTGTTAAGTTCACTTAGTTATATAAATGCTGTGTTAGGAAAGACCTGATAGCCACAGCCTTTGATTTCACACAGGTCAGACAGTTCACCTTACAAAATCCTGAACTCTGCAGTCACAAGGAAGACAAACTAACTTTTGAGCTCTGCCTCTGGCAAGAATAAGATTTAAAGACATCTTAATTGCTAATTCAGTTTCTGTCTGAACAGAACACCTGTTCTTTGTCCACTCACCAGAAGGGGCGAAGAGTTTCTAAAAATAGCTCGACCTCATAAAAAATGACTAACCATAGCGAGTGGTTGAGTAGATTTTTCAAGCCCTGGTTAGGGAGTATTGTATGATCCAAATGTCAATGGGGCCTGCCCCATTCCTGTTGTATGTTCATAACATGCATGAGCGAGTGTTACTGACCTGCTTTAGTTTGGGGTCTCCCAGTTGGATGCTGTCTTTTCCCCAAGGGAAGTTCTCATCCAGAGACATCTGTGTGTGCCCTTGTGATGAACAATCTCCACAAACATTGTTGCACTTTGTTTTTTTTTTCTGCAAATTTTATAAGATGTTTAAGAATTTAAGAAACAGTATTTCGTACCTCCATCACGGCAAAGGAATTTCACTAATTGTAGGGCAGCACTACTTTTTCTCCAACAGTTCAATGATTATGATGTATGTTGCTGTTTTGTTGGCTATTTTTTAAAAGGTACCATGGCTTGGCGCAAGATGCTGTTTTAGCTATTCTGGCAATTAGATGATTTGCTCTGTTTTACAGGGATTTGTAGCAATTTTTTTGAATAAGTCTTATTTGTACATATGTATTGTTTTAATGTAATGTTTTTTGATTCTTTCATGATCTATATTTATATAATCGAATAAAGAGTTATTGTTGATGATGATGATGATTATAACTGCTCTTTATTTACCAAACCAAAGCTGTTTTGTTCTCAAGGAATCCGCAACTCCCGGTTGGCTGTTTAATATCTTGAATGAAACAAATTTGCTAAAATGTATTATTCATGCAGTCTGTATAAAACGTGTCCTAGGGAAAGAACAGGGGTTGCTCTTAGAGAGAGAGGGATAGAGAGTGATTCTTGGGCAGGACTCGAGTTGTGATTCGCTCTCAGACCCTGACGCTCTGGGCTGTTGACACAGAACGCTCTCTGCCCAGACTATTCTCTATCATACTCTGTTACAGTATTCTTTAAGACTACTGACACTGCTGACTAGACTGTGTTCTTCTAAGTTTGTTCTCTTTTGCTAATTTTAACTAAACATCATACTGGCTAAAATACTAGACTAGGGGTAGATTGAGGAACACATTTTATGCAATGTTCTGTTAACTTGAATTGACTAATAAAGAAAAGATTCAAAACTTATGATAAAATACTTTAAAACTTAAATTGACTTATTTTTGTCTCCTGAATAAAATAAATTGCAATGTATTTTTATTGAGAATTGCAGGTTGCACCTATACCCATTCTCGAGATCCTCCTCATGAGCCCTAAGAGGTGCAGAGTAGTTTAGAATTTTAGAATTCTCCATTCTCCCACTCACAGAGACTCGATGAAGGTGAAACAAGATGATGACTATGGGGAAGCTCATATCTAGTCCTTGTAATTAATTTTATCACACTGCATTTTTATTGGAGTTGCATTAAAATTTGTGTTTAGGAATAACCAGAAAACCAAATTGTTTCTATGAGCTAAGATCAATTATTTTTGGAGTACGACAGACAAATATTGGTTGAAAAATCTGATCCAATGAGCTCCCTGACTGCCTGTTTCCTGCCACCATACCTTGGCTGTGATAAATGGGAGTGGGTAATTTTAAGGCTTGGATAAAACTCCTTAAGAAAGAGAGATGTAGTGCCATATTTATACTTTTTGACGCACAACTGCGCCAACGCAGTTGTGCCTCAAAAAGTTTAACGCCGGCCAACGTCATTCCAAAGCGCCATGCGGGCGCCTTATTTATGGAATGACGTTAGCCGGCGGAGCAGACTGGTGTGCGTAAAAAAAAATTACCCACACCAGGCAGCGCCGGCGTAGGGGAAAATGGAGCTTTGGCGTCAAAAAATGGGGCAAGTCGGTCTGAGGCAAAAAATCTGCCTCAACCCGATTTGCGCCATTTTTTTTTACTCCCACCCTCCATTAACATGACTCCTGTCTTAGCAAAGACAGGAGTCATGCCCCCTTGCTCAATGGCCATGCCCAGGGGACTTATGTCCCCAGGGCATGGTCATTGGGCATAGTGGCATGTAGGGGGGCACAAATCAGGCCCCCCTATGCCACAATTTTTTTAAAAAAAATATACTTACCTGCACTTACCTTAATGTCCCTGGGGTGGGTCCCTCCATCCTTGGGCGTCCTCCTGGGGTGGGCAAGGGTGGCAGGGGGTGTCCCTCGGGGCATGGTAGGGCACCTCTGGGCTCCTTCCGAGCCCACAGGTCCCTTAACGCCTGCCCTGAGCAGGTGTTAAAAAATGACGCAAACGCGACTGGACGTCATTTTTTTTGACCCGCCCACTCCCGTGTGTCATTTTTGCATGGGAGTTTAACTAAGGCGCACAGGCCTGGGAGTCATTTTTTAGACGGGAACGCCTACCTTGCATATCATTAACGCAAGGTAGGTGTCCACGCAAAAAAAAGACGCAAACTCCAAGAACTTTGGCGCTAGACGCGTCTAACGCCAAAGTATAAATATGGAGTTAGCTTTGCGTCGGATTTGCGTAAAAAAAAACTACGCAAATCCGGCGCAAACAGAGTATAAATATGCCCCGTAGTGTCTTTGGATGATTGAGAACAGAACTTTCCTGGCTTCCCGAGGACTCCTTATCAGTGTGACGAAATCACTAGAATAAAATGTAATGAAAGCTTGGTTTCGAATGTTGGAGTTCACAGGTACATGCAAAGGAATAAAGACGTGTGATTTACCGTGTGTGGCTTAGTCATTCAGCAGGTACTAGGCTCGGGACGAGGCTACAACTGGTGACGAGCTAAGGGTTAAGTAACCCAAAGAAGAAAGTGCTCTCCTGGAGAGTTTGCCGTGGTCCAAAGAAATTGCTTGTGTGCTACATGTGCCTTCGTCGAACTTCTGTGTCGACTGTTGGCGTAGGTAGACTCAAAGCATCACTCCAGCTGTTGTGAAGTGTGTGAACGGAAAAAGAGCTTCACAGAAAAATCCACGCATCATTGGTCAAGAAACTACGACCAAGATCCTACAAAACGGTACCACTCTGTCACGCAAAATAATGTCATGCATTGTACGGTGCATTAATGATGAAGGCAGATACAACCAGGCTTATAAAATACAGATAAAGACATTCTTAAGTTGCCACATATTACTACAAATAATACCTCCTGACAGAAAAAGCACAAAAGCATACTGCTATTACTCCTACCCGAGTCTTGATAAGCAGCCAGTCTTGACCTCAGCACCGGGCAGGGAGACCAAAGAAGAAGCACTGGGGTTGTGCTTACTGAGCTGTCTAATACCTGAAGCGACGCACAATCAAAGCTGCCGGGTGATGGCTCCAGCTCCAGAGGTCTCCATAAATGACTGAGCTCGGATGGAGAACAAGAAGTAAAAACTCCAAAGACTGTTCTGGATGAACCGGAGGCTGAAACATCAGCAGGCCTCATTGATGATGCAGATTCTCAGGGACAGTCGACAGCATTTGACACAGCTCCACCCCCAACGTCAGCCACGCCTATGTACAGTTACAACCCTGCTGCCTTTCTGAAACCACCACTAACATTTAAGACGGCCAAAAAGCACAATATAGATGGACTGCCTGGATAGAGACATTTGAACATTTCATTGATGCTCTTGAAGAGACCAATAACAGGAAGAATATCAAATTTCTTGAAAATCTTGCTGGTGCTGGTGTGAAAGTTAATACCAAGAATTGACGAAGAAGTCATATACCATCAGATTAAGAATGCGTTGAATGTCAGGTACAATCCAGCACCAAACATTGACTATGAATAATACGTTTTCATTCAAGAACGTCAATGAGTTGGTAAAACAATTGAGGAATTTGTGGAAAGGCTCAACACACTTGTCTGATTAACTCTGACGACGAATGCTGAGAGAAACTCTTAGTCTGGAACGAGTGTTGATGGCTGCCAGAGCTGAGGAATGTGCTGAAAGACAAGCTGCTGACATGGAGGCCAGAGGTGCCCAGAGCAAGTCAGTGATGAGTGTGGAAAGTAATTTGAAACAAAAGCCTGAAGGACACAAAGTGATCTCTACATGCAAAAAGAAGTTGTGTTTCAGATCTATATTGGCGTTTACACATGAAGTAAAGTGTCCCTCCATTGGTCAGATATGCAAAGGGTGTGGTAGAGAACCATTTTGTGATGATGTTCAGGGCGAAAGCAAAAGTAAGTGTGTCACAGCACAAGGATATATTAGCCGCCAGAACACTTCAGAAGCAGCGTTCAATGTGCACCCAAAAGGCCAACAACTGTCCACTGTGCATGTTCCTACACTTCTCTCAATAACAACACTACTCCTCTTGTGTGACTGGGGTATCAACCGAGTAAATAAAGGCTCCCCAAGTCCCCTAAGACACAAAGAAACATCACAATTGTGCCTTGTGAATTGATCAATTCACGATATATGGGTAACTGTGGTAATTAGGCCAGGGCTCTGTTGGAACCCAGGAAATCCTGCTTGGCTCAGACATTTCTGAAAACAAGCCACCTAGAATAGTCTGGGGGGGGTGTGGTTTGCGTGGATCCCAATATCTTTTCTTACCCAGAATGCTCTGCAAACACCAAACTGTGGCTAAATCACAGATATTCCTCATGCCAGAATCTTTGTGGATCATAATATTCCTACTACCCGGTGCTCCGACACTTCTCCCAATAAAAACACTATCCCCAATGTTTGCCAAGAATTATGCATTTAGTATATTTTTACATAGGACCTCATAAGAGCAATTTGTTTGCTATGACCATAAATTAGACGAAGATAAAGCAGAATTTCAAAGGTGTTAGTACATTTCAAAAGGATATTCATACCACACAGATATTAAATTACAATATATAAAATTCTGAAAATTTTAGGCAATGTTCTGTTGAGATGTTTAGAGAGGTCAGTTATGATATAACCACTTTCTGCCTCAGATGTCTTGATTATGGTTTCCACAACATTTGGTTCAAGGAGATGAATCCTCAGCATGTAGACCTTGGCACAGTTATCTAAATATGAAGTCATTTTTCAAAGCTACACTCTTGTTGCAGCCCTTTGTGGCAGGGCAGACTATATTGGGTAATTGCAGATTCACAGTAGCTACTTAGGTATTTGCAGCCTTTGGTGATAGGTGGATTACCCTACAAAAACTACTTGGCTCCTGCAAACAAAATAAAGATCTCTAGACCAGACACATCATCTCACCAGGGCGTATTTCACAACAGGCCGGTGTAGGCTGGAGCAGTGACAGTGAAATGTAAGTTGTACCTGACGTTGTCCTAGCACAATAGGCTAATCAAAGCACTATGCCAGACTGGAATTTGAAGTTTTCTCATTGGACATTGCACCTGAAAGGCTAGTAGGCAAAGGTAGTGACAGCCACCTAAGTATCAGGAATAGGAAACAACATGAAAGTTGTTGCCTTAAGAACAACATACAAACATCAGTGTCCTGTACAGCTCTGCAGTCATTTCACAAAGCAAATTATTGTTTGACATACCATATGTGAAAGGTACGAAGGGAGTGCAGCTAATGCCCATTGAATGCTTGGCCTCTCAGCTGTGACTGTCAACTTGTGTTGGTACCAACTTCCACATCAGCTCCTCCCACACAACACTGAGGCATTTCTCAGGGGTCCATCTTCTACCCTCTATAATTCAACATCTACCCAACCCCCTTACCAAACCTGATTAATTCATTCAACCTCACCTGTTACTACTACACAGATGAATCCCAAATCACTTGAAAAAAGGATGGTCTGGAAGACCTCTACAATCGAAAACATGAGGACTGCCTCCGGGCCATAAATACATGGATGATGAATACCCATCTAAAGCGAAATACAGCAAAGACTGAGAGTACGACCTGCAGACAATGATAAAAATGCCAGCCGACTGTCATGTTGCCTAAAGAACACGAGTCCCCGCCAAACAATATCAGGAGGGGACAGAAACCTAGGGGTAACCATGGATTCAGACCAGTAGTTGATACCACATGTTAATAACATCAAACAGGTGCCTTCTACTATGTTGCATCCTCCATTGCCATGGATGCCAACAGAACCTGAAAGCTATCTTCACACTTGAATCTCCAAGCTTGAGTACGTCAACAGTCTATACCTTGGCGCAAAGGCATTCATCATACACAAAGTACAGCTCATCCAAGATGCTGATGCAAGCCTTCTCTACCGTCATGCTAGAGAACCCAAGACTCCAGTCTTGCAATCAGTCCACTGGATACCAATAGCAAGAAGAACAATGTTCAAGGCACTTTTCATTGTTAACAAAGCCTCCGAGGAAAAGGACCACTATACCTATAAGCTATTTTCAAGTGCTCCGGGCTTGCACCACTCATCACAAGTCTTCAGGTCACCACAGGAAAATTCCCCAATGACTTGAGGGAGGATACAAATGTAGGCAGCCCACTTGTTCCTCTTGGTCCCCTGATCCCTACCGAGATTGGTTATCATTGTTTAGTTGCATCACCTATCACCATACCAGCTTACCATAAGAAGTCTGTAGGAAGGCACTGCTTTTTCAGAACTAGATGCCACGATCTGGAACCCACTACCAGCCGGCATTCCAAGCATCCAGAATCATATACGTGTCAGAAGATAGTTGAAAATATTGCTGTTTCCAAGACAGCTACACCCACACATTGCAGCAACAAAATCCAGAAAGACAGTTACACTCATGCGCAATCTTCAACTTACTACCCACAGAAGCAACCCAACCAGCAAACTACTTTTGGTAGACAGGTAAGTTAAAGAGGGCTGAATTATGGTTCGCCGGAGACAATATAGTTATCTAAGTTCATACATAACATCTAGCCCACACTAATACTAATGCCATATCCCTCAGCAGTCGGCATTGAGCTATAATTTGCACATCTTATATTCACATAAAGCATGAGGACTGTCCACCACCAGTCCTGTGCAGACAATAAACCAAATATCACTAAAAGAAGATGCATTGAGCAACTGAAGAGATCTGTCAGATATTGCGGGTCAACAAGAGGACTTTAATCTAGTCCAGCCATGCAGGTCCCAAATAAAAATACACTGCGGCTGCTTCTCTACATCTCACGATGATACAAAGATATGGGATGATGGTAACAGTGCACATCCCAGCAGATCGCTCCACTTCTCTCTCCCTTCAGCCATGCGAGTCAGGCCCACAACTACACACTATATCTAGGATTGGACAACCCAGTGCAGCAACCAGCTAAGAAGACTATAATAAGAAATACCATAAAGGGACCTACAAAGATGTTAAAAAAGCCATAAATTGTGCATGCGTCTCTCTCAGCTCATCATCCACCACACTGCTAGGCGTGCATCCCATAACATGATAACTGCACCTTGTGGGCATCACGCATGACATGGAAGCACGTCCTACATAGAGTCATAAAACAAAGACAACAACCCCACAGCACCCCACACAGCGCAGGCTGCTGCTCATGTGAGTAAGCACTTCAGTGTCACACACAGGGGTCGTAAGTTTCTACACAAATGCTGCAATACAATAAAATGCAATATTTAGCACATGTGCATCTCCAAGAATTGCTTTGATCTTGATAAAAATCTTTGGTTCCGTCACACTTCAGAATTATAAAACAAAATGTGCGTTATTTCTGCTTTCATAATTGCTGATAAATGTTGAAATATTTGTACACTCCATTTACAGGCATTGTTGTGCATTAGTAACAAATTGACATCCTGCAGTCTTTCTTTTCGCACTTCCTGCATGCAGGGCCACTAGAACTCTGGGATTCTGCAGCCGCGTAGTTTACCAGATGATTATGAATTTGCTGCATTTATCGCATAATCCATCGTCTGCTGCATAATCTGCAGATTTTAACAAAAGAAATAGTTTCTAGCTCAAACGGATCAAAATGTACTAGAAATGCTGCATCATGTGCTGCCGCGCAGTGTAAGGTCCTTCGCAAAGGTTGGCGGTCACCTTTCAGGTCCTGATAGTTCCATTTGGATGTGGAACTGGTTCTAACGAAGTGAAACGATGGCCCGACAGCTCTAATGTGCAAAAATGGCAAACGAATGAATTAATACTGTCACAAAATGTGCCGCAGTTAAGCCACATAGTTTGGGTTTTTGCTTGCCACATAATTTATTCAACCTTGCCATATAATTATAATTTGGACCTCCCCTGCCGCATAATTCCAGTGGCCCTGCCTCTATCCAGCAAGTTTATCTCATAGTTCACTTTCCAAAGTACTCTCACTTTGCAGTCAGAGGAAGAAAAGAAAAGAAAATCTCCACATTAAAAGACTGAGCAGTAATTTGTCAGAAGAAATAGCCTGACATTTAACCTCTGTCTTTGGACATGCAGGGAATGTAACAAGTCAAAAACATGCATTTAATTACTAATTTACGTCCTGAACTCCAGAATGTTTTTTTCAGTTAGACTATATGCATTCAGAAGTGAATGCAGTTTGTTCAAACTAATTTTAATCTGAGTTTTCTATAAGTGCTGTACCAGCTGCCTCCTTCATTGAGGGGGGGCGGCAAAGATTAATATGGGCTGGCCCCGCCCTCAAATGCCCCCGTGGCTATGGCCCTGCGTGAACTGCTCTCTCACGTTACCACATCAAGTCCCTGATCCATGACGCGGAAGTGAGGTCAGAGAGAGAGAGAAGGGAAATACCAGGTGGAGTGGGGGAGCCAGGGGAGGAGACTGGACCTCACACGGGACAGAACCCTGACCCCCTATTTAGCTCCCACCCCCTGCACCCATTCCCCACGTGACATGGAGTAGTAAAGGAAAGGAAAGATTGTGAGCTGTGGGAGGGGTAGGTGCATACTGGACCTCACACAGGGGCTCCAAACAAACCATAACCCAATGAGTGTAGCACTTTCTTCTCACATCCCTCTCTGTCCCCTGTCTCCCCACAATGAGCTCTGTGACGTGGATGCTGCAGGTCCGCGCAAGTGCTTGAGTACCTGGTGAGGGGTAGTGACCATTATATCAACACCCATAACCCACCTGTTTGCAGCCTCTCCTCCCCCAGCTTCAGGTATTTCTTCAGATACTCGATGCACCTCCCCTCCAGGTACTCCTTCCAGTACAGGCAGATGCTTCTGTCTGAGTTCCAGAGGTCTTGTGTGATCCTGGCTCCATCCATAGCTGCGGTGAAGACCAGTCTGTCCTTCTCAAAGCTGATGAAGTCGTGTCCATCAAAGGTGTCCTGACGGAACCCCCCGATGGAGCCGTTGTCCCAGAGCTCACAGCCGAACATCACCTGGTAAACATGAACACCTGAGGGAGAAGAGGGGTGCAGGAGAATGAGGGCCTGAGGGAGCAAAGAGAGGACTGAGGTGGGAGTGAGGGTTCAACACCTCCAGGTACTGTGTGGAGCCACAACACCGCCTCCCCATGGAGCCGTTCCCCCAGAGCCGACAGCCAGACATCACCTGGTCCATGCGGCGACCTGAGGGAGCGAGGGGTGGAGGTCAGTGAGGAGCTGGGGGAGCAGAGTGAGAGCCTGAGGGGGAAGCGAGGGTTTGACACCTCCAGACAGACAATAATTGGAGACAAGAATCCTCAATGGAGCACTCCCACAGAGCTCACAGGCATACCTGTATTGGCCAATGTGCAGACCTGAGGGAGGGTTAGAGGACAGCGAGGGGCTGAGGGAGCAGAATAAAAATCCGACATCTCCAGGCAGACAGTGAAGGAGCCAAGAACACCCCTCCGTCATGCCCTCCATGGAGCAGTCCCTCGGAGAAGGTGGGGATGTTGGTGGCCGAATGGGAGATCTCAAGTAGGGCAGCAGATACAGTGTGCCTGAGGGCACACCGGGGAGCAGCGAGGGCCATGAGTGGAGGCAGAGGGGTGGCTTGTACCCCGCCTAGGAGCAGACAGAAAGGCCAGTCACAATTTGTGCACCTCAAAATGGTTTGTGTGACTGTGCCTACCTCCCCCTTTCTCCAGTCACTCACACCCCCAAACATTGTCTCCCCTCTGGCCTCTCACAGCCCCACCATCCTGAATCTTTACCCGCCCCCCCCCAAGTCAAGTGCAGTCCGTGGTCATACACCAGGGTGCAACTGAGTCCCCCTTCCTCATTGTTATTCCTCCAAACCCCCTCAACTCCCCTGTGTCAATCACTCCCCTCGCCCTCTCCCCCGGTCTGGTTGCCCCCCCTCGCCAGGTGTCCTCACCTTCGGTGTGGTTGGACTGGCCCATAGCATTCCTCACATCGTCCCTGTGCACCTGCTCTGCTCCTTGGTTCACATTTGTGCACGTGTCCCAGTAATGGATGTCCTCCATGGTGATCCTCTCTATCCAGGGGGCCCGGGGCTCCGCCATGTGGCTCTCACTGGTGTAGCTGAAGAAGGGGACACCGTCCACGTACCCGACAGAGGAGAACTGGGGGACCCCGGGGAGGGGTCCCGAGAGGGAAGAGCGGGAAAAGTGGCAAGTATGCGAGCCTGGGGAGGGGACAGAGAGGGACAACGGGTCAGTGAACAGAGAGCACACACTTCCCACATGTAATACCTTCCAACCCCACCCCCTCACAACACTGTCCCCCCAGCAACCTCCCTCCTGTCTATGGTGCATGGTACTCCTTTAAAACAACGGGTGGATCTAGGGGAAGAGCCCAAAAGCTGAGGAGTAGAGGTACCAGAGAGAGTGCAAGCCTGGTTTCGGGGTGAGGAACAGACAGTCAGAGAAGGGAGGGACAGGAAATCAGCAAAGACCATCCCAGTGCACACACCTCTCTCACAGTACAGTAGCACATTCCTACCGCCCAGGGAACAGTAGGGGTGCCGGAGGGCGCAGGAGTCAGGGGTGAGGATGCTCACCCCACAGTGCACCCTCCTCTCACATGTCATACCCACAGGTGCCATGGGTAGAGGGAGAAAACACATCACACCCCTGCAGAATGCCCCCAATGGCCACTGAGAGCACGCATGTGAGTGTTTTACAATCTCCCATCTCTGATCCAGTGGATCTCTTCAAGTTGACTGAAACAGGAAGGGAGTTAACAATAATAAAACATTTCAATTCTCGTGTATCCCAATTGAACCCACAAGAAGGAATCAGTAATTTTATTACCAATTCATATTGAGTCCAGTAAATGTGCATGTCAGAAGAATGTGAAAAAGAAACAAGATTATAGCCGGGAAACTGAAATATCACAATAGGTTCAGTCTCCAAAGGATCAAATACAAAACAGTCACAGCCACTGCAATAGAGAAACTGAGAATTAGAAATATGTGTTCCATAAAGAAACTCCGATTCTCCCTCCTAAAGATTATTAACTCTAAATGATCTAATAAGAGCTCTAAATTAGGTATGATATTAGATAATGAAGTCTGAAGGAAACGTGAAGGTGTGGGAGGTGTCACCCAGTGAAGCATAAAGCTTCACACGTGCAAGCAGAGAGGAAGTCTACGGGAATCTGCTCTCCTCAGAGACTAAGGGGATGCGCCCTAACGTCTACCGGTGTGAACAATAATGAAAGCAAACAGAAGCTCCAGGAACATTGGTATCTCTGTGCACCCTCAGGAGCCAATCAATTCAAGCCTCCTGCACATATTCACAAAGCAAGTTACAATAAGCATCTGAAGAATAATCTCCTCTGGAGGACTCTACATGGAAAGCATGATAATCTAGTGCGTGCAAAGTATTATCTGTAGGGCTCTGGGTCTCAGGGATAATACTAGGCTTACGCTCGGTTACCGTGGAAAATGTAGGTCAAAAAACCCTACAAGGAAAACAAGCAATACTACAACAACAAACAACAACCCTACACGTCTAGTTGTGTTATTAATTTCCCTGACATCTCTAGAATCAGACCATTGAATAAAAATAAGCAGCAACAGGGTCTTTGTTGGTTTCTGCAAATGGGAACACAAAGTTCAAATAATGTGCAATGAAATCATATACAAAATCTTCATGAGTCTTCCCTGGCCCTACTCCAGCTCCTTCTAAACAGTGCCCTTACGCTCCTTACGCTGCCTCAGGCTTCGGGAATCTTCTTTTTTAATTCTTTTTATTTTAGTAAACAGTTTGTAACATTTAATACAGTTACAAGCACCATATGCTATATGAATATGGGCCAGATGTAGCAAGCCTTTTGCGCCTCGCAAACTGCAAAAAACACTGTTTGCAAGGCGCAAAAGGCCAAACGTGATGCACAACCGCAAATTGCGAGTCGGTACCGACTCGCACTTTGAGGCTGCGACTCGCAAATAGGAAGGGGTGTTCCCTTCCTATTTGCGACCGCATCGCCATGCAGAGTTGCTTTGGGACCGCGAATGCGGTTGCAAACCAACTCGCAGTTACCATCCACTTGAAGTGGATGGTAACTCATTTGCAAAAGGGAAGGGGTCCCCATGGGACCCCTTCTTCCCCTTTCTGAATGCCAATAAAAATATGTTTTCAGAGCTCTGAAAAAAGCGAAACCAAATGGTTTTGGTATTTTTTATTTTTGCAGCTCATTTTCTTTTAAGGAAAACGGGCTGCAAAAAGGAAAAAAAAACTGCTTTATTTAAAAGCAGTCACGGACATGGTGGTCTGCTGTCTCCAGCAGGCCACCATCCCTGTGAGTGCATGGACTCGCTATGAGATCGCAAACTGCGACCCACCTCATTAATATTCATGAGGTGGGTCTTTGCGACCCCATAGCGAGTCGCAGAAGGTGTCTGAGACACCTTTCTGCATTACATTTTGCGAGTTGCAAATTGCGAGTCGCTAGTGCTCGCAATCTGCAACTTGCAAAATGTTGTCTTTCTACATCTGGCCCATAGTTCTTAGCCAAAGGGGAGAGAACACATTATTTTAATACATCACAAATGTACGGTCTTATAAAAGGAAAAATAAAAATAAAAACACATCAGCATCATGTAATGTTGCTTAACTTTGAACACCCCTGGGTTATGCCCTAATGGCAGACGTGTGTGAACTCAACTGGCCCCCCGCCCTTCCCCTGCTGCCCAGCCTATGTCTTCTCTCCATCAAGTCCATGTTTTGTCATACTTTTGGGGGCCAACCCGACTCTGATAAATTACCTGCTGAATATGGAAGAATGACCCTAGCATACCACACCCTCTTCTGCACGGGTCAGATTGGCTGTGGCCCAAGCGATGGAGAAGGGATCCGGAATAATATGATCTGTGGAAGATTCTAAGTAATATTAGGTGCAATCTGGCATGAATTGCCACCTCCCTAGGACTTCAAAGGGCCTCCTGCCAGTCATTGTCCTATTGTAGTCATACCACCCTCCCATGCCTCACGGAGAGAACGCCAGGGATTGGGGGAGTTATTCATTTGTTTTTTATAGGTCAGGGAGATCGTGTTTTCGGGCTAAGAGCAGCCAGTCCTCCAGTGGGGTAGAATCCAGGAGCTACTCGCCCTCTCACATATGTCCCCTGAGAAGGTGCCCAGCTAGATGTACCTGAAGCTTCCTGAGGCCCCATTACATATTCCCTCTGTACGTCCTCAAGAGATAACAGTGCCCCTCCCCTCCTGATGCCCCCCAAGTAATCAAAAACAATTAGTCCCCATCTATAAAAACCCCTCTGACTGCAGAGTTTGCTTAGTAGGTCACTAGCCCAGAGTCACATTTGTTAATTTACCCTCCCATCCCCAGAATTGTGTGGCCTCTCTCCACACTCTCACAGTTGGCTGTCAATAGAACGGTATCCTGCCTTCCCGTTTTCTAGAATACAGCCCACCAGGGTACCCACCGTCCGCCATTGGAGCTCTGTCCACCCTACAGGCTAGTTCCTCCATGCCGGCAAAAACCCAATCATTTATAAGACTAGCTGGGCCACCCAACAGTATGCATGTATATATGGAACCACTACACCACCCTTGAATACTCCTCTTTGTAGCTTACTACAGGGAATGCAGGGGCCACCTCAGTCCCCAGGAGTCTGTGCAGTTCGCTAGTGATCTTTGTAAAGAAGTTTGGAGGCACTTTAAATTGGGTATTCTGAAGAACATATCACAGAGGTGTTCGAGTTGCGTGTAGAGGTTCTTTCTGAGAAATTCTGCCGAATTCCTTGTTACAAACATTCCTAGTTAGCGGAATCCATCAGAAGCTAATGTAGCCAAGAACCTAGACGGCAGGGTCGGCTCTCCACCCGTTAAAGGGAAGACCCGAGACTTCTCCCAATTTATTTGGTATCCAGACTAGGTCCAGAATAGGAGTAAAACATGCAACAATATGTGTACTGAAGGGCGGGGTTGTGTGACATAAAGGAGGACGGCGTCTGCATATAGGGATATTCAAGCCTCCCACCACCCCCCTCGGGTATACCCCATATAAGGGGGTCCTGATGCACCCAAGGGCCAGCAGCTCCAGCGCTAAGGTGAACAGCCATGGGGACAATGGGCAGCCCCTGTCTTGTGCCTCTTTGGAGGGCAAAGGAGTGGGATGTCACCCCCTTGACTCCAACACTTGCCCGTGGACACGATATAGTAATTGGACCCAAGCGCAGAACTGGGGGGAAAAGACCAATGTGGTTAGGGCTGAAAATAGGTATGGCCATCCAATGCTGTCGAAGGACATTTTTGCATCAGCGAGAGCAGCACTGCTTCCTCCGCATCAGGGACTTCCGTGCATCCAAAATCCAATACTGACACCTCGGTTTTAATCTGGTATTCCTATTGTGCATAAATCCAGTCTGGTCTCAGTGGGCCATGTTGGCCATTACAGGCCACAGCCTATTAACCAAAATTTTAGCCAATACCTTAACCTTAGGAACAGCATGCAGCATGCGGATTGCCTTCTTTAGGTACGACAACAATGGCCGCCATTCGTTGGCCTGTTGGAAGGGTACCTTCTGCCTTGGCCACCTGAAACATCGCTAACATGTTTGGGGCAGTGGTATCTATCATGCATTTATAGAGTTCCCCAGGCAGACAATTAGGGCCCACTGCCTTACCCAATGGTATTCCTCTAATGGCCTTCTGCACTTCCTCCGCCATCAGGTCTTGGTCCAGCACCTTCCTATCTACACTAGGTAGGACTTGAAGCAGGTGGGCCCTAAGGAGTTCAGTACAATTGGCATAGGAGTGCGCAGTCAATGAGGAATATGCTTGCTCACAATAGTTGGCAAAGGTCTCAGCTATGGTATCGCTTGTAGTATGCCCGTATCCCAACCACCCAGTGCCTGCCCATATCTCTTTTTTCCAGCCTGGCCAGCAATTTGTTTGCTTTATCACCCATATCAGATACGCGTCTCTGTGTGGCCGGTGCGTAGGCATGCGCCTTATTGTCTGCTAAGTCTTTCAACTCTTGTTTCTTGTGTTGGAGTAGTAGCAAGAGGCATTTTGAATGAGTCAAAGGTGAGATAAATGAGAGAAAGTTTAGTAGGGTTGTTTGGGAAATCATAGTAAAAAAGTGAGGTGTGGGGTGAGCCAGGAGCGGTAGAAGAGGGAAGAGCTTAAACAGGGTTATTTTCGAGATCAAAGTAGTAGAATGGGTTTGGGATGAGCCAGATGGAGGCTAGATTGAGAGTGACATAGGGTGATGGGGAGACACAGTAAAGCTCACGAGAGAGTAAATTTTAGTTTATTTTTTTCTTTATTTTTTTAATGTTTTTTATTTTGTTTTATTTTTTGTGAGTACAGTAGAACTAGAGTAATAAATAGATACCTAAATACATAGTAAGGGAATATATGTGCAAGGAATATAATAATGGGTATAAAAATATGAGATGTAAAGTTGAATTGTATAAACACAGACTGTCAAGATTTGTAATATTTGATATTAATTAATAAGTGTACTTTTCTTTCCTCAATTTTCTTTCCTCAATTTTCAATATCGAAATGGTAGCTGCTGAATAGTTAAGATAACATTTGCTCATTGTGATATAAAAAAGAAAGCAGGGACTCATAAGTATCTAATATAACAACGTATCTAAGAGCTATGCAATGATGTATGAAAATGTTAAGCATAGAATAATATGCACAAATATTATTATAGTATATACAGACACATATACACACACGCATACACACATATATATTTAACCGTGAGTAAATATACATTTGTTAAACAGGCTTTAAGAGTATGTGTATAATATATTATTATGAAATAGTAACTATATATATTTCTTAAAAAACTATACATATCTAGAATATACACAATCAGATTATAAATATTTATCAACACAGACACATGCAGTCCGTTGCTGTTTGAATACGGTGGTTATGAAGGAAAGAGCCAACTCTTGAGTAGTCTTCTGAAGACAAGATAGTTATATGTGGATCTTATATTTGAGAGTAATGAATTCCATAGTTTGACTGCTTGAATGGAGAAGGATGTACCACCTATTGTCTTTTTCTTGTATGGTGGTGTTATAAGGCGGTGTGCCAATCTTGAGTGGAGGTTTCTTTGTTGAATATATTTGGTTATTTTGGTTCTAATGAAAAGCGGTCCTTAGATAGAAATGATCCATGGTAGAAGCCTTTGGCAAAATCCAGTTTGGATAGTACAAGCGAGATAGTAGCCTGCACCTTGTGTGGAAATCTGAGGTGGGGGAAGATGCATTGCAGAGTCTTCAAGGTGATGAAGCTTGATCGTGCTAATTTGTCCACTTGGGCATTCATTGTTGACTTGGAGTCCATGGTAATTCCAAGGTTTTTAACTTCCTTGGATACTTGAGGAGGTGGTCCCAGATCGTCAGGCCAGGCGCACAGTGGGTCATCATTTTTTCAGTCGCCACATGTGAGTATTTCTGTTTTGGAAATATTCCGTTGCAGTTGGCTCCAAGTCACCCACTGATCAACGGCTCTGAAGCAACTGAAGATTTGTGAGTTTTCAATGTCTTTGGGACATTCCAGTTTAAGTAGTATTTGTGTGTCATCTGCATAGTTGTAGCATGTGAGATGGAAATCATTGATGAGTTCTGGTAATGACATCATCAGTTCGCAATGGAGTGTCTGGTTGTGGGAGGAGCCACTACGCAATCCTTCTGTGGATGGAGGACCAGGTCGACAGGGGACCAAGAAGACCAGCTGTGCAGCACAGGAGATGAAAAGGAGTTCCTGAAGTGATGCAGATGGTGTCCCACGTTGTCTGTTAGGTTGCAGTCAGTCAGTGGTGCTGGATTACCAACAACAAGCCTTGGCAAATGCAAAAGAAGAAGAAAACAAGTTGCTGAAGAGGACCATCAAGGCCCAAGGGACGAGATCCGAGGAGGGGAGTCCGGGGTGACCCTCAGCAGTCAGGAGAGTCACAAGAAGAGGAGGCAGCCCCCATAGGCAACCCACTGGCAGCAGGCACAGCAGTCTAAAGAGGAGTTCCATGTCGCTGGAGCAGCGGTAGAAGACTGTGCTTGGCAGGGAAAAGTGGTAGGGTCAGGGGCTACACAAAGCCTGAAGATTCCTTGGAGGAGGAGCAAACAAGCCTTGATAGATGCAAGAGTTGTGGTGTACAGGGGTACTGTCTTGCAAGGAGAGGCAAGGGCTTACAGTATCTCAAGTTGGACAGTTGTCAGAGAGGTCCAAGGTAACCACTCCAGGCTACCACCTTTCATGCAGGATCCACGCAGTTCTGGAGGAGAGCAGATCCACGCAGCCCATTGTCATTTAAGTTGGTGCCTGCAGATGCAGGGGAGTGACTCCTTCACTCCAAGGGAAATTCCTTCTTACTTCTTGGTGCAGTCTGGTGTCTCATTGACCTCAGAAGATGCACAGCTGGGGAAATGTTGCAGTTGCTGGAAGGAGCCAGAGAAACAATGTTGCAAAGTGGAGTTGTCGCTGAAGTAGCAGATTGTTGGCTCCTGTAGAGTCTGGTTGCAGTTCCAGTTCCAATGGCCAGAACATGAAGTAAACAATGCAGAGGAGTCCTGCTGGAATCTTGCACATCAAATCTAGGGACCCACACAAGAGGGAGACCATAAATAGCTTAGGAGGGGGGGGGGACTGGTCACCTAGCAGGGTGACCACCTATCAGGAGGAGGCTGTGATGCCATTTACCTGACCTGGCCAATCAGATGCTCCCATGGGCCTCTACACATCTTGAATTCAAGATGGCAGGACCAAGTGGCCACCTGGAGGAGCTATGGGCGCCACCCCTGGGGTGACGATGGATAGGGGAGTGGTCACTCTCCTTTCCTTTGTGCAGATTCATGCAAGAACAGGGACCGGGGGTCCCTGGACTAGTGCAAATTGGTTTAGGGTTGCCACGCGGAAAAAGCTACCAGACCCAGATACTTCTGAAAAGTAGGCATCTGGAGGAGTCCAGGATGGTGTACTTCACATGCACCCCAAATCTATTTTCTTATCCACAATGCCTGGCAAACCTCCAACTTTGCCTGAAGTCACTCATTTACCCTGCACTTCTGTTTTGGGAACTTCCGGAATCTGCAGGAATCCACAAAATTTCTACCATCCAGCATTGCCCCACCTGTGCTGATAAAACTCTGCCCCACTTGACTGACTGGGCCTAGTGCCAGCAACAGGAACAGATCCAACCGTGGTCAATAGGAGTCTCCACAAAAGGGCTTCCATTGTCCTTGGTTTGATCCTCTCTTCTCTTGGGGGAATGCTAGGTTGAAGGAAGTTTGTGACTCCCCACAGATTCCAGAATTTTCCATCAGAGAAATGTGAGGAAAATGTGTTTTTAAGTCAAAGTTTGAGGTTTGCAAGAGATGCTGAGTAATAAATTGTGGTGAGAGCCGTGCAAGTCAGTCCACCCTGGATACTCCTAAGTGTCTAGTTAAAAAAAAAATTAACAGGTTGGCTAGGTTTCCCTAGGTGCCAGATAAGCTAGGGTCCATAATCTACAGCTACCCACATAGAAAAAAGAGGGTCACTTTTCAGTGAAATAAAGTTGCATTTTAGGCTGTGTCTTGTCTCGGGCACTAGGTCTACCCACACAAGTAAGGTACAGTTATTAATCGGAAAACTTGGGGGAATTCCAGGCGGTAGGAAGTTGTGGTCCCCGTAGTTTCCAAACTTTCCATCACGGAAATGTGCGGAAAAATCTAAAGCTACCCGCATCAGAAAAAGAGGGTCGGTTTTCTGTGGAAAAATGTGCTGCATACATGATGCAATTAGGTCATTTCCTGCTGCGGGCACTAGATCTACCCACACAAGTGAAGTACCATTTTTATTGAAAGTCTTGTAGGAGCACAGAATAGTAGAGCATTGTTATTACCAATCTGATTTTGCTGCATGTGTGCCTTTCAACCTTAAGCCAGTATATAGGAAAGATGGCATTTTGAAAAATACCCTCCAAATCTTACGCTAGCACAGGTACCCACAAATTCAGAGATGTAGAAATAACCACTGCTCTTAAACTCTATGGCCCTCATTACAACTTTGGCGGTAAATCCCGCTTACCGCCGTGCAGAAGACCGCCAACACACTGTTGCGGCGGCGGAATTCCGCTACAGCTATTACGACCCACAGCCCGGAATCTGCCAAAATCCAGACACCCACACAAGTCCGCCACACCAAAGGTCAGTGATAAACTGGTGATAACAAAACCGACACCGTCACGCCAAGAGGAATACACCCACACTATCACGACCCACGAAACCACACAGCGGTCTTTCAACCGCGATATTCCATTGGCAGTACACACTGCCGCCCTCAAAATACACACATTTACAAAACACAACCACATTGGACAATTCGAAATACACACACCTGATACACATACACACACCACTCCCACACACTCAATACAATATAAAACACACACCCACATCACCCACAAACCCCTACGACAAAAATTGAGAAAGAAGCACACAGAGAGACACCACTATCAGCAATACTAGCATCCACAGGCACACAACACCATCACTCACACAACATCCACGCATCTCAGACAACACACACAAACACATCCCCTCACACATCACAACACACACCACCCTACACATCACCCACACCACACTATGGCACCGCAAAGACACCCCAGGTTCTCTGAGGAGGCGCTGTAGGAGGCTGGACTGGCTTGTAGTGAGTACCAAGGGGTACTTGCACCTTGCACCAGGCCCAGTTATCCCTTATTAGTGTATAGGGTGTCTAGCAGCTTAGGCTGATAGATAATGGTAGCTTAGCAGAGCAGCTCAGGCTGAACTAGGAGACGTGTGAAGCTACTACAGTACCACTTAGTGTCATATGCACAATATCATATGAAAACACAATACACAGTTATACTAAAAATAAAGGTACTTTATTTTTATGACAATATGCCAAAGTATCTTAGAGTGTACCCTCAGTGAGAGGATAGGAAATATACACAAGATATATATACACAATAGCAAAAATATGCAGTATAGTCTTAGAAAACAGTGCAAACAATGTATAGTTACAATAGGATGCAATGGGGAAACATAGGGATAGGGGCAACACAAACCATATACTCCAAAAGTGGAATGCGAACCACGAATGGACCCCAAACCTATGTGACCTTGTAGAGGGTCGCTGGGACTATTAGAAAATAGTGAGAGTTAGCAAAATAACCCTCCCCAAGACCCTGAAAAGTGAGTGCAAAGTGCACCAAAGTTCCCCTAAGGACAAAATAGTCGTGTTAGAGGGAAAATGCAAGGAAAACACAAATCAGCAATGCAACAACGATGGATTCCTGACTGAGGGTACCTGTGGAACAAGGGGACCAAGTCCAAAAGTCACAAGCAGCTCGGAGATGGGCAGATGCCCAAGAAATGCCAGTGGTTGGTGCAAAGAAGCTCTTACTAGGCTGAAGAACTGTGAATACTGCAGGAACGACAAGGGCTAGAGACTTCCCCTTTGGAGGATGGATCCCCCACGCCTTGGAGAGTCGTGCAGAAGTGTTTTCCCGCCGGATGGACGCCAACAAGCCTTGCTACACGCAAATCGTGCGTTTGGCGTTTTTGGACGCTGCTGGGGTCCAGGAGGGACCAGGAGGTCGCAAATTGGACCTGCAGAGAGAGGGGACATCGAGCAAGACAAAGAGCCCTCACTGAAGCAGGTAGCACCCGGAGAAGTGCCAGAAACAGGCACTACGAGGATGCGTGAAACGGTGCTCGCCGAAGTTGCACAAAGGAGTCCCACGTCGCCGGAGACCAACTTAGAAAGTCGTGCAATGCAGGTTAGAGTGCCGTGGACCCAGGCTTGGCTGTGCACGAAGGATTTCCGCCGGAAGTGCACAGGGGCTGGAGAAGCTTGCAAAGTCGCGGTTCCCAGCAATGCAGCCCAGCGAGGTGAGGCAAGGACTTACCTCCACCAAACTTGGGCTGAAGAGTCACTGGACTGTGGGGGTCACTTGGACGGTGTCGCTGGATTCGAGGGACCTCGCTCGTCGTGCTGAGAGGAGACCCAAGGGACCGGTAATGCAGCTTTTTGGTGCCTGCGGTTGCAGGGGGAAGATTCCGTCGACCCACGGGAGATTTCTTCGGAGCTTCTGGTGCAGAGAGGAGGCAGACTACCCCCACAGCATGCACAAGCAGGAAAACAGTCGAGAAGGCGGCAGGATCAGCGTTACAGAGTTGCAGTAGTCGTCTTTGCTACTATGTTGCAGGTTTGCAGGCTTCCAGCGCGGTCAGCGGTCGATTCCTTATCAGAAGGTGAAGAGGGAGATGCAGAGGAACTCGGCTGAGCTCATGCATTCGTTATCTAAAGTTTCCCCAGAGACAGAGACCCTAAATAGCCAGAAAAGAGAGTTTGGCTACCTAGGAGAGAGGAAAGGCTACTAACACCTGAAGGAGCCTATCACAAGGAGTCTCTGACGTCACCTGGTGGCACTGGCCACTCAGAGCAGTCCAGTGTGCCAGCAGCACCTCTGTTTCCAAGATGGCAGAGGTCTGGAGCACACTGGAGGAGCTCTGGACACCTCCCAGGGGAGGTGCAGGTCAGGGGAGTGGTCACTCCCCTTTCCTTTGTCCAGTTTCGCGCCAGAGCAGGGGCTAAGGGGTCCCTGAACCAGTGTAGACTGGCTTATGCAGAATTGGGCACATCTGTGCCCAACAAAGCATTTCCAGAGGCTGGGGGAGGCTACTCCTCCCCTGCCTTCACACCATTTTCCAAAGGGAGAGGGTGTCACACCCTCTCTCAGAGGAAGTTCTTTGTTCTGCCATCCTGGGCCAGGCCTGGCTGGACCCCAGGAGGGCAGCTGCCTGTCTGAGGGGTTGGCAGCAGCAGCAGCTGCAGAGAAACCCCAGGAAGGGCAGTCTGGCAGTACCAGGGTCTGTGCTACAGACCACTGGGATCATGGAATTGTACCAACAATGCCAGGATGGCATAGAGGGGGCAATTCCATGATCATAGACATGTTACATGGCCATATTCGGAGTTACCATGGTGAAGCTACATATAGGTAGTGACCTATATGTAGTGCACGCGTGTAATGGTGTCCCCGCACTCACAAAGTTCAGTGAATTGGCTCTGAACAATGTGAGGGCACCTTGGCTAGTGCCAGGGTGCCCTCACACTAAGTAACTTTGCACCTAACCTTTACCAGGTAAAGGTTAGACATATAGGTGACTTATAAGTTACTTAAGTGCAGTGTAAAATGGCTGTGAAATAACGTGGACATTATTTCACTCAGGCTGCAGTGGCAGGCCTGTGTAAGAATTGTCAGAGCTCCCTATGGGTGGCAAAAGAAATGCTGCAGCCCATAGGGATCTCCTGGAACCCCAATACCCTGGGTACCTCAGTACCATATACTAGGGAATTATAAGGGTGTTCCAGTAAGCCAATGTAAATTGGTAAAAATGGTCACTAGCCTGTCAGTGACAATTTGGAAAGAAATGAGAGAGCATAACCACTGAGGTTCTGATTAGCAGAGCCTCAGTGAGACAGTTAGTCACTACACAGGTAACACATTCAGGCACACTTATGAGCACTGGGGCCCTGGGTTACCAGGGTCCCAGTGACACATACAACTAAAACAACATATATACAGTGAAAAATGGGGGTAACATGCCAGGCAAGATGGTACTTTCCTACACAACCCCCCCCCAAACGAAGGACAATAAGACTAGCCATTACCTGATGAGTCTTCATTGTCTAAGTGGAAATATCTGGAGAGTCCATCTGCATTGGAGTGGCTACTCCCAGGTCTATGTTCCACTGTATAGTCCATTCCCTGTAGGGATATGGACCACCTCAACAATTTAGGATTTTCACCTTTCATTTGTTTTAGCCAAAGTAGAGGTTTGTGGTCTGTCTGAACAATGAAGTGAGTGCCAAACAGGTATGGCCTCAACTTCTTCAGAGCCCAGACCACAGCAAAGGCCTCCCTCTCAATGGCAGACCAACGCTTTTCTCTAGGGGTCAACCTTCTACTAATAAAAGCAACAGGTTGATCCTGGCCCTCAGAATTAAGTTGTGATAGGACTGCCCCTACTCCTAATTCAGATGCATCAGTTTGGACATAGAATTTTTTAGAGTAACAAGGGCTTTTCAGGACAGGTGCAGAGCACATGGCCTGCTTCAGCTCCTCAAAAGCTTTCTGACAGTTTGCTGTCCATAATACCTTTTTAGGCATTTTCTTGGATGTGAGGTCATTAAGAGGGGCTGCAATGGAGCCATAGTTCTTAATGAACCTCCTGTAATACCCAGTGAGGCCTAGGAAGGCTCTCACCTGAGTCTGAGTGGTAGGGGGAACCCAATCAATAATAGTTTGGATTTTCCCCTGAAGTGGTGCAATCTGTTCCCCACCAACAAGGTGTCCCAGATAAACCACCTTACCCTGCCCTATCTGGCACTTTGAAGCCTTGATAGTGAGGCCTGCCTTTTGCAGAGCCTCCAAAACTTTCCAAAGGTGGACCAGGTGCTCATCCCAGCTGGAGCTAAAGACAGCTATATCATCCAAATATGCTGCACTGAAAGCTTCCAGCCCTTGCAGGACTGTGTTCACCAACCTCTGAAAAGTGGCAGGTGCATTTTTCAAACCAAAAGGCATTACAGTAAACTGGTAATGTCCTCCAATGGTAGAAAATGCAGTCTTAGGTTTAGCATCTTCTGACAATTTGATCTGCCAATACCCTGCAGTCAAATCAAAAGTGCTTAGATACTTGGCAGATGCCAGTGTATCTATAAGCTCATCTGCCCTGGGTATAGGGTGAGCGTCAGTTTTGGTTACCAAGTTGAGACCTCTATAGTCTACACAAAACCTCATTTCCTTCTTTCCATCTTTAGAATTGGGTTTTTGTACCAGTACCACAGGAGAAGCCCATGGACTGTCAGAGTGCTCAACCACTCCTAGTTCCAACATCTTCTGAACTTCTTGCTTTATGCAGTCCCTGACATGGTCAGGCTGCCTATAGATCTTACTTTTGACAGGTAAACTGTCTCCAGTATCTATAGTGTGCTCACACCAAGAAGTGGTGCCTGGCACAATGGAGAAGAGTTCTGAAAATTGTCCTAGGAGATTTATGCAATTATCTTTCTGCTCAGCAGTAAGACAATCAGCCAAAACTACACCTTCCACAAGAGCATCTTGTTCTGTGGAAGAGAAGAGATCAGGTAGAGGATCACTGTCTTCTTCCTGTCCCTCATCTGTTGCCATGAGCAGGGTGAGATCAGCCCTGTCATAGTAGGGTTTCAGGCGGTTGACATGGAGCACCCTAAGGGGACTCCTGGCAGTGCCTAAGTCAACCAAGTAGGTGACTTCACCCTTCTTTTCAACAATTGTGTGTGGACCACTCCATTTATCTTGGAGTGCTCTTGGGGCCACAGGCTCCAAGACCCACACTTTCTGCCCTGGTTGGTACTGAACCAAAACAGCCTTCTGATCATGCCATTGCTTCTGGAGCTCTTGGCTGGCCTGAAGGTTTTTACTGGCCTTTTTCATGTACTCAGCCATCCTTGATCTGAGGCCAAGTACATAGTCCACAATATCCTGCTTAGGAGCTTTTAAAGGTTGTTCCCAACCCTCCTTTACAAGTGTGAGTGGACCCCTAACAGGGTGTCCAAAAAGAAGTTCAAAGGGGCTGAAGCCCACTCCTTTCTGGGGTACCTCCCTGTAGGCAAAAAGGAGGCATGGTAGAAGGATATCCCATCTCCTGCGGAGTTTTTCAGGGAGTCCCATAATCATGCCTTTGAGAGTTTTATTAAATCTCTCCACCAGTCCATTTGTTTGTGGATGATAGGGTGTTGTGAACTTGTAAGTTACACCACACTCCTTCCACATGGCCTTTAAGTATGCAGACATGAAATTGCTTCCTCTGTCTGATACTACTTCCTTTGGGAAGCCCACCCTGGAAAATATTCCCAGGAGGGCCTTTGCCACTGCAGGAGCTGTAGTGGTCCTTAAAGGAATAGCTTCAGGATATCTTGTGGCATGGTCCACTACCACCAAGATAAACCTATTGTCTGAAGCAGTAGGAGGGTCAAGGGGGCCAACTATGTCAACCCCTACCCTTTCAAAGGGAACCCCAACCACAGGCAGTGGGATAAGGGGTGCCTTTGGAGTGCCACCTGTCTTGCCACTGGCTTGACAGGTTTCACAGGACTTACAAAATTCTTTTGTGTCCTCAGACATCCTAGGCCAATGAAACAATGGTACCAATCTGTCCCAAGTTTTCATTTGACCCAGGTGCCCAGCTAGGGGAATGTCATGTGCCAGTGTTAGGAGGAACTTTCTGTACTCCTGAGGAATCACTAATCTCCTGGCTGCTCCAGGTTTAGGATCCCTATGCTCAGTGTACAAGAGGTTGTCCTCCCAGTAAACTCTGTGTGAGTCACTGACATCCCCATTAGCCTGTTTGACAGCTTGCTGTCTGAGACCCTCTAATGTGGGACAGGTTTGCTGTGCCACACTCAGCTCCTCTCTGGCAGGCCCCCCTTCACCCAAAAGCTCAGCAGTGTCTGCTTCCAGCTCCTCTGGTGTAGGTTCTGCACAGGGAGGGAATTCTTCTTCCTCAGAAGTAGAATCCACTGTAGAGGGAGGGATAGTAGGAAGTGGTTTGCTTCTACTAGCCCTAGCTTTAGGGAGCACTTGGTCCATTGTTCCAGGATCCAAGCTTCCCTGTCCTTTTTGCTTTTTGGCCTGAGCCCTTGTCAAAGCAAAAATATGCCCTGGGATGCCCAGCATTGCTGCATGGGCCTCCAACTCCACATCTGACCAAGCTGATGTCTCCAAATCGTTCCCTAATAGACAGTCTACAGGTAAATCTGAAGCTACCACAACTTTCTTTGGACCAGATACCCCCCCCCAGTTGAGATTTACAACAGCCATGGGGTGGCTTTGTGTTATGTTGTGAGCATCGGTTACTTGGTACTGGTGTCCAAGTATGTGTTGTTCAGGGTGCACCAGTTTCTCAATCACCATTGTGACACTGGCACCTGTGTCCCTGTAGGCCTGGACCTCAACACCATTTATTAGGGTTAGTTGCTTGTACTTCTCCAAGTTATGGGGGCACGCAACCAAAGTGGCTAAGTCAATAGCCCCTTCAGAGACTAAAGTAGCCTCTGTGGTCTCCCTAATCAGACCAACCCCAACTAAATTACCAAAAGTGAGCCCAGCTACTCCCTTGGATTGGCTATTAGTAGGTTTGCTCCCACCACCACTGCTATTAGTAGGGACACTAGGTGTAGCAGTAGGGGTTGTAGTGGTAGGAGCTGTGGTGCCTTTCTTTGGACAACTGGGATCTGTTGTCCAATGGCCTTTTATTTTACATAAATAGCACCATGGTTTCTTTTCCTTGTTCTGATTAAAGGAGGATTTGGGCCCACCACCCCCACCAGAGTGTTTTTGTGGGCCTGATGAAGACTCATTTTTAGATTTGTCCCCACCCTTGTCAGAAGACTTACCATCTTTCTTTTTGTTGCCATCTTTGTCACCCCCTGTATGAACTTTTCTGTTCACTCTTGTTCTGACCCATTTGTCTGCCTTCTTTCCCAATTCTTGGGGAGAGGTCAGATCAGAGTCCACCAAGTACTGGTGCAACAAATCAGACACACAATTATTAAGAATATGCTCTCTCAGGATCAAGTTATACAGGCTGTCATAATCAGTAACTTTACTGCCATGTAACCACCCCTCCAAGGCCTTCACTGCCTGGTCAATGAAATCAACCCAGTCTTGTGAAGACTCCTTTTTGGTATCTCTGAACTTTATCCTGTACTGTTCAGTGGTTAAGCCATAACCATCCAGGAGTGCATTCTTAAGAACTTGGAAATTGTTAGCATCATTTTCTTTTACAGTAAGGAGCCTATCCCTACCTTTTCCAGTAAATGATAGCCATAGGATAGCAGCCCACTGCTTTTGAGGGACATCCTGTACAGCACAGGCCCTCTCAAGTGCAGCAAACCACTTGTTAATGTCATCCCCCTCCTTATAAGGGGGAACTATCTTGTGCAGATTCCTGGAATCATGCTCTTTTGCAGGATGACTATGGGGAATACTGCTGCTGCCACCATGGGTATCTAAACCCATCTTCTGTCTTTCCCTCTCTATTTCTAAAGACTGTCTATCCAAATCCAGCTGTTGCTTCTTGAGCTTCAGTCTGGTTTGCTCCACTCTCAATCTATTGAGCTCCCTTTCTAACAATCTGTCATCAGGGTGGGTGGGAGGGACATTTCTAGATACAGAGGTATGATGGGAATGAACAGAAGGAGACCTGTCCCTTACCAAGGGCACCCTAACAGCTTGGCTACCAGCATAATGTGAGAGCACATCATCAGTATGATGTGATTCAACCTCTGTACCAACTATGCTAGACTGTCTAGTAATGGGCAGGCTGAGAAGTTTCTTTCCTGAACCTTTTCCTGGGGGAGTCCCTGGATCAGATTGAGAACCATTAGCTACTTTTTCTACAGATTGGGCACTTATGGCCTTATCCTGTACTCTACGCATATTAATTAACAGTTCTAAGGAAGGATTCTTCCCTACACTCAAACCTCTCTCTATGCAGAGACTCCTTGCTCCTTTCCAGCTAAGGTGATCATATGCAAGTTTGGACAGTTCAACTTTTTGGCCTGTGCCAGACATTTTTAGAGAGAGTTAAAGTGATAGACAAAGAGAAAAAAGTTTCCAGAACTTTTTGGAAAGACAGAAAAAAACCTTTTTAAACTTTTAAGAACTTTTTGAAAGTTTAGAAGTACTTTTCAGCACTTAGAAAAGAGTGAAAAGAGGAAATGCAAAACTTTTTGGCTATGTGTATATACACTGACCTTGTTTTGTATATTTTTCTCTTATGAAAAGTACAATGACAAGAGTGGTAAGTAGTCTCAAAGCACTTATCCCACCGCTGCACAACCAATGTAGGAGGCTGGACTGGCTTGTAGTGAGTACCAAGGGGTACTTGCACCTTGCACCAGGCCCAGTTATCCCTTATTAGTGTATAGGGTGTCTAGCAGCTTAGGCTGATAGATAATGGTAGCTTAGCAGAGCAGCTCAGGCTGAACTAGGAGACGTGTGAAGCTACTACAGTACCACTTAGTGTCATATGCACAATATCATAAGAAAACACAATACACAGTTATACTAAAAATAAAGGTACTTTATTTTTATGACAATATGCCAAAGTATCTTAGAGTGTACCCTCAGTGAGAGGATAGGAAATATACACAAGATATATATACACAATAGCAAAAATATGCAGTACAGTCTTAGAAAACAGTGCAAACAATGTATAGTTACAATAGGATGCAATGGGGAAACATAGGGATAGGGGCAACACAAACCATATACTCCAAAAGTGGAATGCGAACCACGAATGGACCCCAAACCTATGTGACCTTGTAGAGGGTCGCTGGGACTATTAGAAAATAGTGAGAGTTAGCAAAATAACCCTCCCCAAGACCCTGAAAAGTGAGTGCAAAGTGCACCAAAGTTCCCCTAAGGACAAAATAGTCGTGTTAGAGGGAAAATGCAAGGAAAACACAAATCAGCAATGCAACAACGATGGATTCCTGACTGAGGGTACCTGTGGAACAAGGGGACCAAGTCCAAAAGTCACAAGCAGCTCGGAGATGGGCAGATGCCCAAGAAATGCCAGCGGTTGGTGCAAAGAAGCTCTTACTAGGCTGAAGAACTGTGAATACTGCAGGAACGACAAGGGCTAGAGACTTCCCCTTTGGAGGATGGATCCCCCACGCCTTGGAGAGTCGTGCAGAAGTGTTTTCCCGCCGGATGGACGCCAACAAGCCTTGCTACACGCAAATCGTGCGTTTGGCGTTTTTGGACGCTGCTGGGGTCCAGGAGGGACCAGGAGGTCGCAAATTGGACCTGCAGAGAGAGGGGACGTCGAGCAAGACAAAGAGCCCTCACTGAAGCAGGTAGCACCCGGAGAAGTGCCAGAAACAGGCACTACGAGGATGCGTGAAACGGTGCTCGCCGAAGTTGCACAAAGGAGTCCCACGTCGCCGGAGACCAACTTAGAAAGTCGTGCAATGCAGGTTAGAGTGCCGTGGACCCAGGCTTGGCTGTGCACGAAGGATTTCCGCCGGAAGTGCACAGGGGCCGGAGAAGCTTGCAAAGTCGCAGTTCCCAGCAATGCAGCCCAGCGAGGTGAGGCAAGGACTTACCTCCACCAAACTTGGGCTGAAGAGTCACTGGACTGTGGGGGTCACTTGGACGGTGTAGCTGGATTCGAGGGACCTCGCTCGTCGTGCTGAGAGGAGACCCAAGGGACCGGTAATGCAGCTTTTTGGTGCCTGCGGTTGCAGGGGGAAGATTCCGTCGACCCACGGGAGATTTCTTCGGAGCTTCTGGTGCAGAGAGGAGGCAGACTACCCCCACAGCATGCACAAGCAGGAAAACAGTCGAGAAGGCGGCAGGATCAGCGTTACAGAGTTGCAGTAGTCGTCTTTGCTACTATGTTGCAGGTTTGCAGGCTTCCAGCGCGGTCAGCGGTCGATTCCTTATCAGAAGGTGAAGAGGGAGATGCAGAGGAACTCGGCTGAGCTCATGCATTCGTTATCTAAAGTTTCCCCAGAGACAGAGACCCTAAATAGCCAGAAAAGAGGGTTTGGCTACCTAGGAGAGAGGAAAGGCTACTAACACCTGAAGGAGCCTATCACAAGGAGTCTCTGACGTCACCTGGTGGCACTGGCCACTCAGAGCAGTCCAGTGTGCCAGCAGCACCTCTGTTTCCAAGATGGCAGAGGTCTGGAGCACACTGGAGGAGCTCTGGACACCTCCCAGGGGAGGTGCAGGTCAGGGGAGTGGTCACTCCCCTTTCCTTTGTCCAGTTTCGCGCCAGAGCAGGGGCTAAGGGGTCCCTGAACCGGTGTAGACTGGCTTATGCAGAATTGGGCACATCTGTGCCCAACAAAGCATTTCCAGAGGCTGGGGGAGGCTACTCCTCCCCTGCCTTCACACCATTTTCCAAAGGGAGAGGGTGTCACACCCTCTCTCAGAGGAAGTTCTTTGTTCTGCCATCCTGGGCCAGGCCTGGCTGGACCCCAGGAGGGCAGCTGCCTGTCTGAGGGGTTGGCAGCAGCAGCAGCTGCAGAGAAACCCCAGGAAGGGCAGTCTGGCAGTACCAGGGTCTGTGCTACAGACCACTGGGATCATGGAATTGTACCAACAATGCCAGGATGGCATAGAGGGGGCAATTCCATGATCATAGACATGTTACATGGCCATATTCGGAGTTACCATGGTGAAGCTACATATAGGTAGTGACCTATATGTAGTGCACGCGTGTAATGGTGTCCCCGCACTCACAAAGTTCAGTGAATTGGCTCTGAACAATGTGGGGGCACCTTGGCTAGTGCCAGGGTGCCCTCACACTAAGTAACTTTGCACCTAACCTTTACCAGGTAAAGGTTAGACATATAGGTGACTTATAAGTTACTTAAGTGCAGTGTAAAATGGCTGTGAAATAACGTGGACGTTATTTCACTCAGGCTGCAGTGGCAGGCCTGTGTAAGAATTGTCAGAGCTCCCTATGGGTGGCAAAAGAAATGCTGCAGCCCATAGGGATCTCCTGGAACCCCAATACCCTGGGTACCTCAGTACCATATACTAGGGAATTATAAGGGTGTTCCAGTAAGCCAATGTAAATTGGTAAAAATGGTCACTAGCCTGTCAGTGACAATTTGGAAAGAAATGAGAGAGCATAACCACTGAGGTTCTGATTAGCAGAGCCTCAGTGAGACAGTTAGTCACTACACAGGTAACACATTCAGGCACACTTATGAGCACTGGGGCCCTGGGTTACCAGGGTCCCAGTGACACATACAACTAAAACAACATATATACAGTGAAAAATGGGGGTAACATGCCAGGCAAGATGGTACTTTCCTACAGGAGCTCAGGGTCATGGTGGAGGAAATCGTCCGGGTAGAGCCACAGCTATTCGGATCACAGGTGCAGCACACCTCCATAGCTAGGAAGATGGAGCTATGGCGCAGAATCGTAGACAGGGTCAACGCAGTGGGACACAATGGATGACATCAGGAAGATGTGGAACGACCTACGGGGGAAGGTGCATTCTGTGGTCTCAAGACACCAGATTGCAGTTTAGAGGACTGGCGGCGGACCCACACAACTCACAACATGGGAGGAGCAGGTCTTGGCTATACTGCATCCTGAGGGCCTCGCAGGAGTAGCAGGAGGAATGGACTCTGGTAAGTCAAATCTTAACTATTACATCCCCCAACCTACCTGCATGCCATCACATACCCCACCCTCACCCTCACCTCCATCCCTCCAACACATCACATATGCCCCACTATCACAACCCACCCATCCCAACACCAAGCCTTGCATGCAACAACAAAGCATGGACACCCATCACCAAAGCATGTCCACTACAGATACCCACACAGATCCCCAAACCAACTATCACACAAGGTCCTACACAAGAATGCAAGCACTAGAGTACAGGGTCACCCACCCATTGTACACGATGGCACACACAGATGTAATAATCATGCCTTTACACCCTTGCAGGATCCCTACCCAACGTCACTGGACAGGAGGTTCCAGACATGTCCACTCACCCCACAGAAGAGGCCCACAGTGAGGACAGCAGCTCTGTCCTACTGGATCAAGATGACCAGCCCAGTCCATCTGGGACCTCGGGACAGTCGGTTCCCCTCACACTGGCACATGCCACCACAGAGCCTCCCGCCTCAGGAAACACCAGCACAGCACCCACCCAGCGGGCCCATTCCTCTGTCCCAAGGACACGTCAAGCAGCAGTGTGTCCACAACTACAGGGACCCCAGGCAAACCCACCAACCCAAGAAAATCAGGGACCTAGGGGCAGTGGCAGTGGGCACACGGTTCAAGAGACAGAGGAACAGGAAAACAGGGGAAATGGGAGGACTGCTGTGCGACAGGGGGAGGACAGGCCCAGAGAACCCACTCTCCACAAGACCCTCTCCAACATCATGGGAGCATACCATCATTCCCAGGAGACGATGGCAACTGTACTGGCCAAGTTTCAGGAGACCCAGCGGCTGCAGGAGGAACAGTATCTGGGGATCAGGGAGGAACTTAAGTCAATCAACACCACCCTGGTCACCATTGCAGGGGTGCTGTAGGACCTTGTGAACACCAGGAGGGACACTGTGGCACAACATGGGGTCCCTGACACTAGCCTGGATGATGAACAGCCCACCACCTCCGCCGGCGCTAGTGGACAGGAGGCACCGCCACAGGACCACGACACCAGCACCCCACACCCTACAGTTGGAGAACCACCCCACAAACAGAGAACAATGTCAAGACCCCCGCCAGGAAATGAGACCACCATGAATGTCATCCTTCTGTCCCACTTCGTCACCCTGTCCATCCATCAACTGCCCTAGCTCCCCTTCCTATGCCACTTTGGACAATGCACCTGTGAAACAAATAGACTGGACTCTGCCGTGGACAATCCTCCACCATCACCCCTGCCCATTTTACAACCCCCTCCACTAACTTGCACTGAAATAAACACCCTTGAATCACAAACCAATCTGGAGTCAGTCTGTGCTTTCACAAAAAATATGTATTTGAAATAACTAAGGAAAATAGCAATGTTGATTGTATTGTCAACATACCTATGTCACACAGCTCTAGTCCATGAGGTAATATAGCAGAGGTCACATAGTGGGACCCACATCTGTGAAATGGAAAGGCAGAGTGACAAGTCAGGGTCCATACAGGGAGTGCAGAATTATTAGGCAAGTTGTATTTTTGAGGATTAATTTTATTATTGAACAACAACCATGTTCTCAATGAACCCAAAAAACTCATTAATATCAAAGCTGAATATTTTTGGAAGTAGTTTTTAGTTTGTTTTTAGTTTTAGCTATGTTAGGGGGATATCTGTGTGTGCAGGTGACTATTACTGTGCATAATTATTAGGCAACTTAACAAAAAAAATATATATACCCATTTCAATTATTTATTATTACCAGTGAAACCAATATAACATCTCAACATTCACAAATATACATTTCTGACATTCAAAAACAAAACAAAAACAAATCAGTGACCAATATAGCCACCTTTCTTTGCAAGGACACTCAAAAGCCTGCCATCCATGGATTCTGTCAGTGTTTTGATCTGTTCACCATCAACATTGCGTGCAGCTGCAACCACAGCCTCCCAGACACTGTTCAGAGAGGTGTACTGTTTTCCCTCCTTGTAAATCTCACATTTGATGATGGACCACAGGTTCTCAATGGGGTTCAGATCAGGTGAACAAGGAGGCCATGCCATTAGATTTCCTTCTTTTATACCCTTTCTTGCCAGCCACGCTGTGGAGTACTTGGACGCATGTGATGGAGCATTGTCCTGCATGAAAATCATGTTTTTCTTGAAGGATGCAGACTTCTTCCTGTACCACTGCTTGAAGAAGGTGTCTTCCAGGAACTGGCAGTAGGACTGGGAGTTGAGCTTGACTCCATCCTCAAACCGAAAAGGCCCCACAAGCTCATCTTTGATGATACCAGCCCAAACCAGTACTCCACCTCCACCTTGCTGGCGTCTGAGTCGGACTGGAGCTCTCTGCCCTTTACCAATCCAGCCACGGGCCCATCCATCTGGCCCATCAAGACTCACTCTCATTTCATCA
The DNA here is from genome assembly GCF_031143425.1 of Pleurodeles waltl. NCBI lineage: Eukaryota > Metazoa > Chordata > Amphibia > Caudata > Salamandridae > Pleurodeles > Pleurodeles waltl. The sequence goes on along the minus strand of NC_090445.1, from coordinate 1,711,569,940 downwards.
GTCCATAAAACCTTAGAAAAATCAGTCTTGAGATATTTATTGGCCCAGTCTTGACGTTTCAGCTTGTGTGTCTTGTTCAGTGGTGGTCGTCTTTCAGCCTTTCTTACCTTGGCCATGTCTCTGAGTATTGCACACCTTGTGCTTTTGGGCACTCCAGTGATGTTGCAGCTCTGAAATATGGCCAAACTGGTGGCAAGTGGCATCGTGGCAGCTGCACGCTTGACTTTTCTCAGTTCATGGGCAGTTATTTTGCGCCTTGGTTTTTCCACACGCTTCTTGCGACCCTGTTGACTATTTTGAATGAAACGCTTGATTGTTCGATGATCACGCTTCAGAAGCTTTGCAATTTTAAGAGTGCTGCATCCCTCTGCAAGATATCTCACTATTTTTTACTTTTCTGAGCCTGTCAAGTCCTTCTTTTGACCCATTTTGCCAAAGGAAAGGAAGTTGCCTAATAATTATGCACACCTGATATAGGGTGTTGATGTCATTAGACCACACCCCTTCTCATTACAGAGATGCACATCACCTAATATGCTTAATTGGTAGTAGGCTTTCGAGCCTATACAGCTTGGAGTAAGACAACATGCATAAAGAGGATGATGTGGTCAAAATACTCATTTGCCTAATAATTCTGCACTCCCTGTACACTGGGTGAAAGTGACAGACATGGGATAGGTCTAACAGATGTATGAGATGTGTGAGCCAGTGACATCTTCTTACCTGTGTCTCACTGGAAGTATTGCTGGATAACGTTGTTTCTGTTGTCGATATCCTCTTCTTCTGCCTCCTCTTCTTCACTGTCCACAGGCTCCACAGCTGCCACAAGACCTCCATCTGGACCATCCTCCTGCAGAAAAGGCACCTGTTGTCGCAAAGCCAGGTTGTGCAGCATACAGCAGGCCACGATGATCTGGCACACCTTCTTTGGTGAGTAGTAGAGAGAACCACCTGTCATATGGAAGCACCGGAACCTGGCCTTCAGGAGGCCGAAGGTCCTTTCGATAACTCTCCTAGTTCGCCCATGTGCCTCATTGTAGAGTTCCACTGCCCTTGTCCTGGGATTTCTCACTGGGGTCAGTAGCCATGACAGGTTGGGGTAACCAGAGTCACCTGCAAATGTCGAGGGACAACTGTTAGACACACACTAACCCTTAGGGAGAACCCCAGACACAGACAACTATTCACACGGTATAGGGTCCTTGTCCTCACCTATTAGCCACACACGGTGCCTCTGGGGTTGCCCCATCACATAAGGGATGCTGCTATTCCTCAAAATGTAAGCTTCATGCACTGAGCCTGGAAACTTGTCATTCACATGGGATATGTACTGGTCGGCCAAACACACCATCTGCACATTCATTGAATGGTAGCTCTTCCGGTTTCTGTACACCTGTTCACTCCTGCAGGGGGTACCAATGCCACATGTGTCCCATTAATGGCACCTATGATGTTGGTGATATGTCCCAGGGCATAGAAGTCACCTTTCACTGTGGGCAAATCCTCCACCTGAGGGAAAACGATGAAGCTGCGCATGTGTTTCAGCAGGGCAGACAACACTCTGGACAACACGTTAGAGAACATAGGCTGGGACATCCCTGATGCTATGGCCACTGTTGTTTGAAAAGACCCACTTGCCAGGAAATGGAGTACTGACAGGACCTGCACTAGAGGGGGGATTTCTGTGGGATGGCGGATAGCTGACATCAGGTCTGGCTCCAACTGGGCACACAGTTCATGGATTGTTGCACGATCAAGTCTGTAGGTGACTATTACGTGTCTCTCTTCCATTGTCGACAGGTCCACCAGCGGTCTCTACACCGGAGGATGCCGCCATCTCCTCACCTGCCCCAGCGGACGTGCCCTATGGACGAGAACAGCGAGCAGAGAGTCAGCCAACATTGAGGTATTAAAAAAATGATTATTGCACACATTTGTCAATCCGCAATGTGCCTGTCACTGTGTGTATGCAAGGCCTAGATAGGTGTGATGCATTTAAAATTAATGCCATGTGGCCCCCTGAAATAGCAGCTGCCTGACCTGTAAGGTGGGACAAGGGGATATGAGGTAACTGCCCTGGCGTTGTACACCGTTGCAGTAGGCGGTCGAAGACTGCGGCCCAATCCTGCATTGTTTAACATTGGACCCTATGGGTCCCAGGAGCCAATGACGATGTACGCCGGCGGTGACGGTACGCACCGCCGCAGACGTGACCGCCATTTTCTGTCTGTTCACTCACTTGATACCGGACCTTCAACAGGAGAGGACCTACACTGCAAGTGCTGCTGTGACCTCAGTCTGGAACGAACGATGGCTCATGTGTTTGGGGAAAGGGCCCCTGCCTTCACTTCAGAGGAGTTGGAGAAGTTAGTGGATGGGGTCCTCCTCCAGTACACGCCACTCTACGGTCCTCCAGACAAACAGGTGAGTACACTCTGAGCATGCTATATGGGCAATGGCTGTTTGGAGTGGTGTAGATGGAAGATACAAGGGAGGGACTGAGGCCTGCATGAGCAGACGGTGAGTGTATGTGCGTCAGGGCAAGGATGGGAACGTGGGTCAATGACTGTGACAGTCCGGACGGTTAAAGATTTTCCTTTTTCCATGTACTATTCCTCTAGGTCAGCGCCCACCAGAAGAAGGATATTTGGCGTGCCATCGCCAAGGACGTCCGGACCCTGGGAGTCCACCACAGACGGAGCACCCACTGCCGGAAAAGATGGGAGGACATTCACCGCTGGAGCAAGAAGATGGCGGAGGCCCAGCTGGAGATGGCCTCCCAACGTGGGAGGGGTGCCCATCGCACCATGACCCCCCTGATGTTCTGGATCCTGGCGGTGGCCTATCTGGAGTTGGATGGGCGCTTGAGGGCATCACAGCAGCCACAAGGGGGTGAGTACAGTCACATCCATCTAGCTCTGCGCGCATTACGAGGTGTCTGGGTGGGGGAGGTGGGCTGTGGGTTCCCCTAGGCCAGGGCGAGTTTTGTAGGCAAGGTCCCTTCGTGAGGCAGGCTATGTGGCACCCCAACCCCACCAGTGGTAAGAGCCAACTACACCTAGTCAGGCTCCTGTGACTTCCATGTGTGCAGCAATCGGGCTTAGGCCTTGTACCCCTGGTCCCTGTGATTAATTAGGGAACTCTAAGTGCATAGCGTAGTGCAGAGGGCTGCTGTGTCTGTAGTGTCCGCCAACGGTAGTGGCATTGCATGCACTGAACATATCTTTCTTCTGTCCCCCCCCCTTTTTGTGGTCTCCCTGTTCTTGTGTGCATTAGCATCATCAGGCGAAGGAGCAGTGGCATCGGAGCAGTAGGGAGCTGCATCCCACATGGCCCTGGAAGGCGAGACAACGGAGTCTGAAGCCACCAGTGGGATGGAGGGCGAGGGGAGCTCCACGGCGGGGACAGGAGGTGACATCAGTGACAGCGACTCCTCCTCTGATGGGAGCTCCCTTACGGTGGCGGGCACCTCTGTGCCCACCGCATCAACAGGTACAGCCGCTCCCCTGGCCGCTCACCCAGGAGGGTGGGTATCTCCTTCGCCCCAGGCACCTCAGGCCCTGCCCCAGTCAGCCCTGCTGCCCTCAGTGAGGAGGCTATTGATCTCCTGAGATCCCTCACTGTTGGGCAGTCTACCATTCTGAATGCCATCCAGGGTGTAGAGAGGCAGTTGCAACAAACAAATGCATACCTGGAGGGCTTTCATTCTGGCCAGGGAGCCCAAAAGAGAGTATTTCAGGCTCTGGCCTCAGCATTGATGGCAGCCATTGTCCCTGTGTCCAGCCTCCCCCTCCAACTTCCTCCACCCAGACCCAATCCCCTGTACCTCAGCCTATCCCAAGCACACCATCAGACCAGCATGCACACACCTCAACACATAAGGGTGGCTCTGGCAAACATAAGCACCACACATCCCACAGGCACTCACACAAGCATCATACCCATGCACACATACCAATATCCACTGCCTCCACTGTGTCTCCCTCCTCCACGTCTCCCTCCTCACTCCCTGTCTCGTCTCAACTCACACCTGCATGCACTACATCTTCAGCCACTACCTCCATCACCAGCACGCCCATCACCACACTCCGCTCACGTGCACTCACCACCCCCACTACCATTCACACATCCTGTGTCCTCTACCAGTGTGTCTGTGAGCCCTCCTCCCAAACTACACAAACGCAGCCAAACACCCACCCAACAGCCAACCACCTCACAACAGCCTCCAGCCCATGCACCTTCACCCAAAGTCAGCAAACGTACACCTCCTACAACCACTCCCTCTTCCTCCACTCACAAACCCCCTCCATCTACCCGTCCCAGTGTGTCTTAAAAGCTTTTCCTGTCTAATATTGACCTCTTCCCTAAACCTCCCCCATCTCTGTCCCCTAGGGCCCGCCTTTCCAGGTCCCAACCCAGCACCTCAGCCACCACATCACCAGGCACTGTGGTGGCAGCAACTGCAGGCTTTTGGAGTGCACCAAGCAACAGGGCTGCCAGTGTTCCACGGAGCGAGGGCAAGGACATTCCGCCACCTCCAAAGGTAAAAAAGTTGCCCACATCCTGGAGGGAGAAGGCGAAAACACCTGCCACCAAGGGCTCAGGCAAAACAAAAGTGGATAGTGGCAAGACAGCTGCGCCACCATCCAAGGTGGGGAAGGGCCAGAAAATCAAGGGCAGGTCCACGTCGACGCCAACCTGCACGGTGGACAAGACCGCCACCAGCACCCCCACCTGCACCACCACCAGCACCACAGACACTGAGCCCACCACCAGCACTGCAGTCACTGAGCCCGCCACCAGCACCGCAGTCACTGAGACCGCCACCAGCACCGCAGTCACTGAGACTGCCACCAGCACCGCCACCACAAAGACCGCCACCAGCACCACCACCACAAAGACCGCCACCAGCAACGCCGCCATAGAGCCCGCCGCCAGCAATGCCGCCATAGAGCCCGCCGCCAGCACTGATGCCACAGAGTCCGCCGCAAGCACCGATGCCACTGACATCGTTGCCAGCACCACCAGCGGCCCACGACATCCTGAGCCAGTGGCACCACCGCAGACATGGCTGCCATCCCCAGTGGTCAGTAGTACGAGGCTGGTGGTCAGTTTCAGGAGCCTGAGCAGCTTGCATGTTGCACTACCGGCAGTAGAGTATCACATCCACTACCTCAGTCCTTGTCAGGATGAAGCACTCTGGGCACAGAGCCCCCTCCAGAACCAGTGGAGTATCACATCCACTACCTCTGTCCTTGGCAGGATGAAGCACTCTGGGCACAAAACCCCCTCCAGAACCAGTGGAGAAAGGCATCCACTACCTCAGTCCTTGGCAGGATGAAGCACTCTGGGCACAAAGCCCCCTCCAAAACCAGGGGAGACTGTTATCCACTTGAGAGACTGTGGCTTTGCAATCCCCAGGATAGAGCAGTGGGCAACCCACCCACTTGAGAGACTTGAGAGACTGTGGCTTTCCACTCCCCAGGATAGAGCAGTGGGCAACCCACACACTTGAGAGACTTGAGAGACTGTGGCTTTGCACTCTCCAGGATACAGCAGTGGGCAACCCACCCACTTGAGAGACTTCTGAGACTGTGGCTTTGCAATCCCCAGGATAGAGCAGTGGGCAACCCACCCACTTGAGAGACTTCTGAGACTGTGGCTTTGCACTCCCCAGGATAGAGCAGTGGGCAACCCACCCACTTGAGAGACCTGAGAGATTGTGGCTTTGCACTCCCCAGGATATAGCAGTGGGCAACCCACCCACTTGAGAGACTTCTGAGACTGTAGCTTTGCACTCCCCAGGATAGAGCAGTGGGCAACCCATCCACTTGAGAGACTTGAGAGACTGTGGCTTTGCACTCCCCAGGATACAGCAGTGGGCATGGGGCCCCCTCGTGGAGCTGGCGTTGTGCACTCATCCGGCTGAGGTGCCCCCCTTTCCCTTCCCCCTGAGGTGCCTGTTTCATTTCGATCTGATGCCCCTGCAGTGTTTTCTCCGTTTGGAGTCTGGTATCGAGTGTGGGCCTCGCCCATGCATTTTGGGCCCAGTGGTCCACGGACTGTGAATGGTGGACTATCTGGACTTGTGTAGTTGGTGTACATAATTGTTTATACTGTATTTCAAGTTTTGACTAATGGATTTTTATTTATTACAATCATTCAACTCATTTCCTTTTGTCCTTGCGTTCTTGAAGGGGGGGTGGAGGTGGGTTAATGTAATGTTGCAGCATGTATTTGCGTGTATGTTGTTGTGGGTGAGGGTGGGGGTGTTGCGTGTGTGTGTCACTCTCTTTTCCCTCCCCCCTCCCCTGTGTTGTAGGTGCAGTACACACTGTGGTCGTCGCTGCCGTCTTTCGTGCTCCTGGTAGAGGAGCAGGAATACCATCGCAGGGAGTATGTGGAGTTCTGGCTCCATGGCGTTCTGGTTCCTCGTGGAATGTGTAGAGGTGAGTGTTTTCCCTTCCAAGTCCTGTTTCCGCAATGTTTATATTTGCGTTGGTTCTGCCTCTGAAAACGTGGCGGATTGGCCTCTCATAATAGTGTGGGCGGGACATTGTCTTCCGCCTGTATGTTGGCGGAGACCGCCGCAGTGTTTGTTTCTACCGCCGTGGTGGTTGGAGTGTTAAAGTGGCTGTCTATGTTAGCGGTTTCCGCCATGGTCATGATTCCATTTTTTTTACCGCCGGCCTGTTGGCGGTCTTACCGCCGCTTTAACACTGACCGCCAGGGTTGTAATGAGGGCCTATATCTTGTGCCCATTTTAGAAATACATAAGTTTTCTCAAGTCCCATTTTTCATCCTGCCTATTTCGCTATAAGAATTAGCCTATACTTGGTACTCAATGAAAAAATATTGTATAGTGGAGCTCAGGTGTTTGCTCTGGGCGCCTTGGGTTCTTGGAGAACCCACAAACCCTATATATCTCTGCAACCAGAAGGGTCTAGCGGACATAATGATATATTACTTTTGTCAATCGGCCATTGTGACAAAGAGTTACAGATGAAAATGTTGTCACAAATGCCCATTTTTTCCTGATTCTTTTTAATATTTCTTCAATTCAACAGTTATTTTCCTTGGGAAAACCTTGAAGGAGATTGACATATGACTTCTTGCTGAATTTGGATTTTTGACTACTTTTAAGAAATCTATAGCTTTTCCAGACAGACTGGTTTCAACCACAAACTGGAAGTAGGTTGAGAGCACAAAAATAGGAAAAATAGGTTATTTCTTAGAAAAATCCCAAACTTGTGATACAACATTAGGTTTTTTGATTCAGCTCTGCATGTTCCTGAAAGGTGGGAAGATTGTGACTTGAGTACAGCAAACTGTTTGTGGATGACATTTTTTAGGGGTAAAATCAAGACATTTTTATGTGGAGCACTTTCCCCTAGTTTTCCCCAACAAACTCAAAATGTTGTATTATTTTGCCTATTTTCTCAGTCCCCTCTAGGAGAATCCACAAACCATGGGTACCTTTAGAATCACCAGGATGTTGGGAAAACAAGACACAAATTTGGTGTGGATAATTTATGTGCACACAATGTTATGGAGGCCCAAGCACAAACTACCCAAATAGCCAACAAAACGCTTAGCATGGGGCTGGGGAGAGGAGGGTTGAAAGGATGAAACAAAAACATAAATAATAATAATAATGGTAAGAAGTACATACATTTTAAAGGTCAGTTGGTGGGACATACACTATAGTCGTCACACTGGGCAGAAGAGCCTGGCGCTGCTCTCTCCAAAATGTATATCTTTACTCCAATGCTAACAAATCTTTTCCAAATTTGTACCTTTTTTTAGGTACAGTACAACAAGCTTTATTTGATCATAAAAAAACCATCAAAGCAAAAGAATACTCCTTATAAATACAAATTACAAAATAAAAACAAATATTTACAAATAAATAATGTATAATAAAATGTAAAAGGAGAATACCTTCAATGATTAAGAATAACACCAATAAAAGATCTCTCAGTGCATACCCTGAGACATACAAATTGCAAGTTACAATGTTTCCGTATATACCATGCAGCCACAAGGAACTTGCTAACTGCATGGATCAAAATAACAGAAGTGTTATGCTTTAAAATTCTAAAGGCAATAGCAAATCGTTTAAAACCCATTATCTGACATGATGGTCGGATCCACTTACGTCTGGGGGCGACATACACTGGAGAGAAGAACATAAAATGTTCAATTGTTTATAGAGCAGAATTGCAACATGGACATAAGTTGGACACGGACGGTGTCCCCCAACTGCCAGTAAAAGACAATAGCTGTAAACACCCATAACGGAAACGAGCATCCAAGCTCTTTCCCAAAGAATCAGAGAGGAGATCTAAATAGGGCTCATACTGAGGACACCATTTGAATTTAAGGAATGCATTGGTCAATCGTCCGTGTGTTGTACCCGGGAGATTGTTGTTCCTAACGTAAGACCAATAAGCTATTTTCAGAGACAGTTTATGAGCCTTCCCTAAATCCTGTGGATTCTCCCAATAATTCCCAAGCCCCAGAATGCGAAACCAGCTTGACACATGCTTAAACCATGGAATAGAGGCTACATTAGACCTTTTTACTATTATATGGTATTTACATAGAGCATACCTAGATGTTGCTGCAACATGCTGCACTGTTCGTTAAAGTAGAGCACTCAGCTGTTTCCTACATTGTAGCTCGCTTGAGGCTGGGCTGGGGCTCTCGAGATGAATTAGGTGGCGTATCGTTCCAGATCCTGTGTTTGTATGTAGAGAACGCCTTTTGCCTTGCTTTTCAATCTTTTGCGATTCTTCGTCTGTTAGGAAAGTGCCCCTTTTGGCACGGTTACCCCCCACACTTTTAGAGGGCATCTTAGAGGTGCCCCCTGTACCCTAACCAACCCTTTAGTGTTAGGGTTACCCATCTATGCCAATCTGCCACTAACAGACGAGTTTCCGACCCCATGGGGTGAAGGCCTTTGTGCTCTCTAGGGTGACACTAGAGTAGCTAGAAAGTCTCTACAAATTTGCGTACTACAAGTGCATATGTCTCTTATTTAAACTCATGTAAGATATTATGGGAACCACGTGTGACTCTTACAGCATATGAATGTATATAAAGATATATACATTTATTAAACATATCTCTCAAAACAATCTTCTTATTTATCTAATATTCTACCACTAACTGCTGAAACAAAGAAAAACCATCACTCACTCCAACATTCATACAGACCAATGTACAAATTATACATCTCACCCTAAACTGAGTTTTTAAGTGAAAGAAAACTTTTTCCCCCCTAAAATGCATACATGACAATGACTACAAACAGAACAAACAATATACACTAATAGGCTGAACAAAAATTACAAGCATAACATAAACTCAATTGCAACAATAATGGAAATAGTTCATATCAAAATATTTATCGCTCAAAAAATAAAGTTCAGAAATCGCGATCGATTTATGCTGAGCAACCCAGCGTATATTCATTATCATATTTCTTCATTGTTGGCTTATTTCATTGATAGACGTAAGTTGAATTGAATATAGTTGTATCCTTTAAGTAATCACAAGAATCGCTTTATTCTGCAATGATCCGCTCGTTTTATGAGTCTTCATGTTCATTAAAGCTCATCATTGGCTTTGTTGCGAGATTCACATGATTTAGGTGTTTTATGGCGATTAGAAAATTCCTTGCCAATAGGCTATCCTTTGCTAACAATCCTGTGCAACGGACAATCCTTTGCTAACAATCCTGTGCAACGGACAATCCTTTGCTAACAATCCTGTGCAATGGACAATCCTTTGCTAACAATCCTGTGCAACGGACAATCCTTTGCTAACAACCTGTGCAACGGACAATCCTTTGCTAACAACCTGTGCAACGGACAATCCTTTGCTAACAATCCTGTGCAATGGACAATCCTTTGCTAACAATCCTGTGCAACGGACAATCCTTTGCTAACAATCCTGTGCAACGGACAATCCTTTGCTAACAACCTGTGCAACGGACAATCCTTTGCTAACAATCCTGTGCAACGGACAATCCTTTGCTAACAACCTGTGCAACGGACAATCCTTTGCTAACAACCTGTGCAACGGACAATCCTTTGCTAACAATCCTGTGCAACGGACAATCCTTTGCTAACAATCCTGTGCAACGGACAATCCTTTGCTAACAATCCTGTGCAACGGACAATCCTTTGCTAACAACCTGTGCAACGGACAATCCTTTGCTAACAATCCTGTGCAACGGACAATCCTTTGCTAACAATCCTGTGCAAAGGACAATCCTTTGCTAACAATCCTGTGCAACGGACAATCCTTTGCTAACAATCCTGTGCAACGGACAATCCTTTGCCGATGTGCATTTTGGTGGACAAAGAAACTTGTTATTATAATTATTTAACAGCCACGTTCATCAGGGCAATTTCATGCAAAACAGGGCAGTAAACCTTCAGAGACATCTAAATAAAAACATAAGGAAAACTGTATAGTTCCCAGTAAAGCTGATAGACAAATACATATGATACAGCCAAAATAGCTGAAAGACCTTGTAATATACATAAATTCTTCTTTTTATAAATATATGGGGTGATTAAAAACACCTAAAAGTGATCTATGAAAAAACAGCTATTCGCCACCACATGCAGACATAACACCCGTAAGATAGTGACGTGCCCGAAAACAATAACAGAAAGAAGATAATAAATCAACGAACACTAATTGAATTTCACCCATGTGTCTTAAAAATATAATGAGCTTCCTCAGACCTGATGGTTTAATAAAATGAAGACACATTTAGCTGAAATTTCCTATGAATGGTTTAAGATATCTAGAAAATGAACCACAATAATTACATAGCAGGAGCCAGGTAGGCCGTCTAGAGAACGAGCTTTCACCCTACAGAATGCTCTCTAAATATTGGAACATACTAAACGAAAAGTGTACTGAAACTGATGAATATAACTCAACGGAATGATAAAAAAGAGAAGCCTATTGCGTCATCGCAAGTAGCGTGAATGAGGCTGACGTCACCCCGCATAAATATGTAGAGTATGTGAGTGCTTACTAAGAGAAGGTAACCGCGTTAACCGGCTAGCGTTGTTCTAAAAAGTAACGAGAAATCTCCAACTCGTCTATAAATCTTACTTAAATGAAATAATACAAGAACCTCCAGGCATCCAGAGCACATGGCGCTGTATTTATGCTACTACTTACTGAGCCGTGTGTGCTTCAAACATGAGCTCTCAGTCACGCAAGGATATACCAATGAGCTTCTACGCCTCTATTTGATTTTCCCTGGTTGTGCTCTCCTCATCTGTAGCTCTGCTAGAGGGGTGCCACGAGAGCTCCGTGGATGTGTCCACAGGGGGTTAGTGATGTGTGGACAGTTCAGTACAGAGGTGCACCGCTGCTTCTGTCTGTAGGAAGGTAGCCTCTTTCTAGCCTTGTTACCCCCACTTTTGGCCTGTTTGTGAGTGTATGTCAGGGTGTTTTCACTGTCTCACTGGGATCCTGCTAGCCAGGGCCCAGTGCTCATAGTGAAAACCCTATGTTGTCAGTATGTTTGTTATGTGTCACTGGGACCCTGCTAGCCAGGACACACGTGCTCATAAGTTTGTGGCCTATATGTATGTGTTCTCTGTGTGATGCCTAACTGTCTCACTGAGGCTCTGCTAACCAGAACCTCAGTGGTTATGCTCTCTCTGCTTTTACAATTGTCACTGCAGGCTTATGACCGTTTTTACCAATTCTGATTGGCACACTGGAACACCCTTATAATTCCCTAGTATATGGTACCAAGGTACCCATGGTATTGGGGTTCCAGGAGATCCCTATGGGCTGCAGCATTTCTTTTGCCACCCATAGGGAGCTCAGACAAATCTTACACAGGACTGCCACTGCAGCCTGAGTGAAATAACGTCCACATTATTTCACAGCCATTTTACACTGCACTTAAGTAACTTATAAGTCACCTATATGTCTACCCCTCACTTATTGAAGGTTAGGTGCAAAGTTACTAAGTGTGAGGGCACCCTGGCACTAACCAAGGTGCCCCCACATTGTTCAGGGCAATTTCCCCGAACTTTGTGAGCGCGGTGACACCATTACACGTGTGCACTACATATAGGTCAATATGTAGCTTCACAATGGTCACTCCAAATATGGCCATGTAACATGTCTAAGATCATAGAATTGTCCCCCCATGCCAAATCTGGTATTGGGGTGCCAATCCCATGCATCCCCGGGGTTCCAGCATGGACCCCGGGTACTGCCAAACCAGCTCTCTGGGGTTGTCACTGCAGCTACCGCTGCTGCCAACCCACAGACAGGCTTCTACCCTCCTGGGGTCTGGGCAGCCCAATCCCAGGAAGGCAGAACAAAGGATTTCATCTGAGAGAGGGTGTTACACCCTCTCTCTTTGGAAATAGGTGTTAAGGTCTGGGGAGGAGTAGCCTCCCCCAGCCCATGGAAATGCTTTGAAGGGCACAGACGGTGCCCTCCTTGCATAAGCCAGTCTACAATGGTTCAGGGATCCCCCAGTCCCTGCTCTGGCACGAAACTGGACAAAGAAAAGGGGAGTGACCACTCCCCTGTCCATCACCACCAAAGGATGGTGCCCAGAGCTCCTCCATTGTGTCCCAGACCTCTGCCATCTTGAATGCAGAGGTGTGAGGGCACAATGGATGCCTCTGAGTGGCCAACACCAGCAGGTGATGTCAGAGACCCCTCCTGATACGTGCTTACCCGGTTAGGTGGCCAATCCTCCTCTGAGGGCTATTTAGGGTCCCTCCTGTGGGTTATTCTTCAGATAACAAAAGCAAGAGCTCACCAGAGTACCACTGCATCTCCCTCTTTGACTTCTGCCAAGGATCGACTGCTGACTGCTCCAGGACGCTTGCAAAACTGCAAAAAAGTAGCAAGAAGACTACCAGTGACATTGTAGTGCCTAACCCTGCTGGCTTTCTCGACTGTTTCTTGGCGGTGCATGCTCTGGGGGCTGTCTGCCTTCACCCTCCACTGGAAGCCAAGAAGAAATCTCCTGTGGGTCGATGGAATATTCCCTCTGCTAACGCAGACACCAAACTTCTGCTTCACCGGTCCTCTGGGCCCTCTCTCATCGTGACAAGCGCGGTTCCTGGAACACAGGTGCTGGATCCAAGTGACCCCGACAGTCCAGTGGTCCATCTGTCCAAATTATGCGGAGGTAAGTCCTTGCCTCCCCTCGGAAGACAGTAATCCTGTGCACTGCGTGAAATGCAGCTGCTAGGGCTTCTGTGCACTTTTGCAAGGAATCCTTCGTACACAGTATAGCCCAGGTCCCCATCACTCCATCCTGCATTGCTCAACTCGCTGAGTTGACCATTGGCTTTGTGGGACCCTCCTTTGTAGTGTTGAGACGACCGCCATGCTCAGTTTTCTTGAACCTGTGTTCAAGTACTTCTGCTGGTGGAGCCTTCTTGTGCGTGAGCTCTCTGTGTTGCTGAGCACCCCCTCTGTCTCCTCTTTCAAGTGGCGACCTCCTGGTCCTTCCTGGGCCTGGGCAGCACCCATTTTCTTCAACCGCAACCTTTGAAGCTAGCAAGGCTTGTTTGTGGTCTTTCTTCAAAGAAACAACTCTGCATCCTCCAGGATTCCTTGGGACATCTTCTGTGCAAAGGAGAAGTTCCTGGCATCATCCGTTGTTGCAGAATCTTCAGCTTCTTTCACCCAGAGGTAGCCATTTTGCACCTTCATCCGGGGTTTAATGGGCTCCTGCCCCCCCCCCCACCCAGACACTTTTGTGACTCTTGGACTTGGTCCCCTTCCTTTACAGGTCCTCAGGTCCAGGAATCCATCTTCAGTGCTTTGCAGTCAGTTGTGGTCTTTGCAGAATCTCCTATCACGACTTTAGTGTGTTTCTGGGGAAGTAGGGTCACTTTACTCCTACTTTTCACGGTCTTGGGGTGGGGAATCTTGGACACCCTTAGTGTTTTCTTACATTCCCAGCGACTCTCTACACACTACACTAGGTCTGGGGTCCCTAAGTGGTTTGCATTCCACTTTCTTAGTATATGGTTTGTGTTGCCCCTAGGCCTATTGCATCCTATTGTATTCTACAGTGTTTGCACTACTTTTCTAACTGTTTACTTGCCTGATTTAGGTTTGTGTGTATATTTTGTGTATTTTACTTATCTCCTAAGGAGTATATCCTCTGAGATATTTTTGGCACATTGTCACTAAAATAAAGTACCTTTATTTTTAGTAACTCTGAGTTTTGTGTTTTCTTATGATATAGTGCTATATGATATAAGTGGTATAGTAGGAGCTTTGCATGTCTCCTAGTTCAGCCTAAGCTGCTCTGCTACAGCTACCTCTATCAGCCTAAGCTGCTAGAAACACCTATATTCTACTAAGAAGGGATAACTGGACCTGGCACAAGGTGTAAGTACCACAAGGTACCACTATACGCCAGGCCAGCCTCCTACAACAACTCATGTACTTGTGCCGCAAACGACAAGGTTGTATGTTTGTTTACTCGAACAGATTCTACAGACAACTCGTACTATCTTCTGCCGCAAACAGCAGGGTTATGTGTGCGCGTGTTCTCGAACATACTGTACACAACACTGATGTACTGTGCAGCAAGTGACACAATTGTGTGAGGTCTATAACATATTCTACACAACACTCCTATCCACTTGTGCACCAAGCGGCACAGTTGTGTGTATGTGTGCACTCGAACACATTTCACACACAGGTCATGTGTGCTTGTTCAGCAAGCAACCAGGTGTCAGTTAATTTATTATGTACGTCGATCTCTTATGCATGGTGCGTGATGTTCATATTTATTTTATATGTATGGTTTCAAAATAAATGGAGGGTTTCTTAGAAATTGAGAAGATAGAAGCAAAGTTATTGTAGGTATGTAGCCATTAAATAATTGAAATTAATTCACAGATCTTAACTTTATCTGTATTTTGTCGATGGCCCCACAGATAAGTGTGTTTCAGTGTTTCTACCTTTTGGGTGCGGGGAGGGGTTTTTTAGTGGCATGGACACACCCCCTCGATTGATTCAAAGCTCAGCAGAGCGTGCACACCACTGTACACAAGGCTGGGCTGGGTGAACGCAGCTCTGCTAAGAGGTGAAGTGTGTAAACACGGTGCACACTGCAGGATGTGCACAGTTCAGAGGAATCACAGCTCACAGTTCCAAGGCTACAGTCACTGTCTGTGCAGAGCGCACACTGCTAAATGTGCACCGTGCAGACAGATGCACTCACTCTCAGATTGCGCTTTCCTGAAGAATAAAAATGTGTTTTTTTTTTATTAACAATGTCGAGTGTGATGTACATGTAATATTTCTATATTGCAGAATCATGCTCTAATATATACGTTATGTATGCTTGAAATGCACCTAGTGTGCATATTCACGGAGACTATGGTGATTTGCTAATAACTGCACACAAAAAAATCCAATTCTCATGTTAAAACCAGGGTTTTAATTTTCGATTTACACGACCAATCAATGTTAATACACCCCGTGTGCTTGTATCCTGACGAACTTCTCACCCACAGTAATAGGGTCTCGCATGTCTCCGAGTTACAGCTATTAGCAGTTGTAAACTCCCTACCGGACTTTTCTTGACATCGACCCTGTTACATAGTTAATTGCACTTTTGCCGGTTACGTACATAATTGCACTTTTGCCAATATGTTTCACTACGAGTCAACTGTAGCAGCACGATTGTGCACTTTTTTTTCCATTTTTAGGGTAAAGCCTGTGTCACATGCGCTTGCGCATGTGTTTCACTTGCCAAGCGCTTTAGGAGTTAGAAAAGGGCTCGGAGCCCTGGTCACGTCACATCAGTTGTCTTTCATCGGTTCGTGGGCTTGCCTTTTAAAATCCGCTTGCTTTCATTTGTGAAAGGCATGCATACGTCATGCTTTTTCCGGGGTTTAGCCCACCTACACAGCACCGTTAAAGTACCAAAAACATACGAGGCTCGATGTTTTCAGCCTGGATTCCGGACTACTTTATCTGTTTATTTTACATGCAGCACGATAACGCTGCGTTTTATTTTTGCTTTACAAGGCTAATAGCTCTAACTCAAACAAATGCGAGACCCATTGCATTGAAAATGCTTGTTAGTTCAGTGGCGACCATCTTTAATGTCCACCTCTGTTGAGAGCAAGGGTTCCATAAAACAAGGGGCTGTTGCCGTACGTAGTCCTCTCCCCCAATACGAATGTATGTCGGAATGACGCCTGCCGGAACAACGAATGCCTGAACAACGAGGTCGGAACAACGACCTCGTTGTTACCACGAATGCCTTAACAATGATTTTTCGTTGTAAAGGCATTCCTGGTAAAGGCATTAGTGATAGGCATGCATTGTTCCTGCATGCGTCCCCCCCGGCCCACCACCCCTAAAAATTACTGCGACCACCCCACCCCCCCTAAAACCACACCAACCCCCCACCCTTGCCCCCTAAACCTACCCCAACCCCCACCTCCTCCCTAAAATTACTGCGACCACCACCCTACCCCCAAAACCTAAAACAACCCCAACCCCCACCCCATCCCTGAAACCTAAAGTACCCCAACCCCCACCCCTAAAACTACTCCGAGCCCCCCACCCTGCCCCTAAACCTAAACCCCAACCCGCCCCTAAAATTACCCGACCCCCACCCACCCCTAAAACCTAAAACCACCCCAACCCCCACCCCTAAAACAATCACAACCCCCATCCCTAAAACCTAAACTACCCCAACCCCCACCCCTAAAACCACCCCAACCCCCACCCCTAAAATAACCCCAACCCCCACCCCTGCCCCACCCCTAAAACTAAAAATACCTCGACCACCCACCCTGTCCCTAAAACTAAACCCCAACCCCCCACCCCTGCCCCCACCCCTAAAACTGAAAATACCACAACCCCCTACCTCCACCCCTAAAACTAAAACCCCAACCCCCCACCCCCAACTCTAAAACGTAAAATACCACAATCCCCACCCCGCCCCTAAAACTAAAACCCCAACCCCCCACTCCGCCCCTAAAACTGAAAATACCCCGACCCCCACCCTGCCCCTAAAACTAAAACCCCGAGCCCTCCACCCCCGCCCCACCCCTAAAACTGAAAATACCCCGACCCCCACCCCACTTCTAAAACTAAAACCCCGACCCCCCCACCCCGCCCCTAAAACTGAAAATACCCGACCCCCCCACCCCGCCCATAAAACTAAAACCCCAAACCCCCCACCTGGTCGCGTCGTCCTCCTCAGCCGACCCCCTTGTTTCTGGCTTAACCACGCATGTGCGTTGTTCAGCACATGCGTGGCTAAGGCACAAAACAGTGAAGTCGTGGTTAAGGAAAGCGTAGTTCCGCTTTTGTTGTCCATGACTTCGGTGTTCCGGAGTCAGCCTTCAGGGTGTTTCCCCCCCAATACAGTATGATGGACAAACCCTGGCCCTGGTTGGTTAAGGGGCCCACGATGCATAGCGTACTGGCGGGGATTTGGAGGTCTTGATTGCGCCTTGCCTGGTCATGACTATGGATTGATGGCACACACCAGTACGATTGTTGCTTTGGTTAGAAATCTGTATCTGTTGAAGGGATTGGTTCTTGGTGACCCCTACTAACCATCTCGGTTCTGCTCGTTGTATGTGGGATTTTTCTTGGCGGGAATTCGGTACCACTTGATGCAATTCCCACTGTGCTCCCTCCCTCAGGCTTGCCTTTTCTTGTCAGTTTGCGTCCTGTTCTTTGTGGCAATGCTGGTGCACGTTTCTGCCCCCCCCCCCCCCCAGTTTGTCCGTAGTTTCGCTACTGGAAGCCTGCTTTGTTTAAAATGAAAGCTGTGCCATCTCGCCTGCTCTGACTGCTGTTAACCTGCTGAGGGCCTGCCTCTGTTGCGCAGCCGCAGTGCGCATGACATGTTGACTGCCTGTTAATAACACGGACAGATAAACTATTCTGTATGAGCTGCCCCCGGTATTCACCGGAGCCACATGCATTCCTTAACCTTGGCTGCGCTTGGTGTTACTCTGGGTCCTGCACGCGGACCTTTTAGACTGCGTGGAGGTTCTCTCCATGTTGCTCCTAATCACCACCTGGGTACCATGGTGCGCAGTTATTCTAGCTCCGGGAGTCCCTCTCGCCCACTTGTATTTCCAATGCATCTTCATCCAAGCTAACCATAGACCGACACTCTAAAAAGCCCCCGGTAGCCCGTAGTGGAGGCGTCGCTTCTATTCTCATTACACCCCGCACTCCCCAGCTAAGTTGACCCTATCGTTTTTCTTCATTTATACTAACTCTGTTGCGCTTTGCCTAGTATTAGTTGGTGTCACCAGGTGGAGCGTAGCAGCGCGCAAGCGCTCCATTGCCGACGTTTTGCTATGTATCTGGGCTTTTAACCACACCCACCTCAGCCCACCACTTTCACTTGTTCGAGGGCTTTGCCTTTCAAAAATCCTTTGACGTTGGTAAATGCTTTCTTTACGTTAGTCCCTCCTTGGGGCAGTTTTGTTACCGCCTTCGCCATCGACCCTGTTACATGGATAATTGCACTTTGCCGATATGTCTGACTGCGAGCGAAGTTCTTTTTACTTTTCCTTTTCAATTTGTAGCAAGAACAGTCCAGTTAAGAATTTACAGCGCTAATGGCTCTAACTCGAGCACACGCGAAACCCATTGCATTGTAAGTGCTTGTCTTGATACTTGCAGGTACTCTCCCTCGCAAAATAAACAAGTGCTGGAACACCGTACCGGACAGCACCAGCCCATTTAAAGCACTGCTGCACGTTAAAACAAATGAAATGTACGTGAGAGGGGCTATGGGGAGATGAGAGACATCTCCCCATAGCCTGGGGTGGTAGTGAGGGAATATGAGGAGAAAGTCCTGGGGGGGCAAAAAAGATTGTGGCACCAGCGCCACCATTACTAAAGCCGGCCCTGCACATACACCTGCAAGCACACACACAACATGCATTTAAAACCCGTTTGTTTTATTATAAGCTGCCCCAGTGTTTCTGGCGCTGACTTTGGCACCTCTGAGTCCAGGGGTCGCAAAGAGAGTGCCAGGGTCGCAAGGGGGAATGACGTCCACGATGGATTTTCTATTCTTTCTTTAGTTTTTCCCTTTATGGAAAAATATCACACACCTGTAATATATCGCTGTGGAGTGAAGTAGCCCAGGCACGTGACGTCATGGGGTACTAATTAGCGCCCCCCCTGTGGGCGACCCCCCCTTCTATTGCAATGCCCCCCCCCCCCCTCGTCAGACAGCGCTGAGTAGAGCCCCCCTCCCCTCAGATGACTCACCTGCCCGGGCTGGCTGCAGCCAGAGCCCCCCCAGGAGCAGCAGCAGGAAGTGGGGGCCAGTCATAGCGAGGTGGGGGCAATGCTGGGACAGGGTGGCCTGGGGTGTTTAGTCCTTGAAATAAACTTCTGACATCTAAAGTCAGCCCAGCAGGACTCTATATACACGATGTCACACCAGTGGGGGGCGAGCACCAATCAGAAGACAGAGACCCCCCGCCCTGCCCCTCAACCCCCCACCTCCCTCCCCCGTTTCCTCTCCCTGACAGCTTGGAGACAGAAAGTGAAACTATAGCGGGATATGACGGTAGCAGGGCGTGGTAAACGAACACAAAAACAGAATATATATATATTTGATTTTCCTTTCTTTCTTGTTTTGCAGTTGTTATATAGCGCGAAGTCGACCCAGGCGTTGCAGCGCTTTACATGAGTACCAGTCACAAAAGGAATTATATATTTGTTCAGGCTTGGGGACATGCAGTTATGTGCCCAAGATGACAAGGTGTCCGGCCAGCGCCGAGAGCTGAGCCCTCTTCCCCAGTCGCACGGTCGGCTGCTGTAGTGGTTACACTACCACCGCCACCGCCGTGTATGAGGAGCATAGTTTACAAGTCCTCGGAGGGCTCAGGGACCGCCCCAGCCCCGCTGTCACTGCGCCAATCCACTCGCCCCTCCCTGCCAAGCCTGGCTTCTTGTAAATCAGCCCGTTTCCTCTCAGAGATGCGCCATCCGCCCGCTGGAGGGCGCCAGAGCACCGCAGGCGGGGACCGCTGGGCGCCTGCACTGTGCTGTGGACCCAGGACAGGCGCGGGGGCTTCCAAGGTGACCCCTGAGCGGGATACACACCACAGAGGGAGAACCCCGAGAGCCAAGGGAAAGGTTCACAGGCGGCTCAGCAAACAAGTTCATTGTCATCTTCTGACAACAGCGCCCGCGAGCAAAAAGTAAACTGAGAAAAGACGACTTGGCAAAATAAAATAAAGTTAGCTTTAAAAAATACAACTTTGCAGTTTTGTGCCATCTGGGCACGTTTTTGACACTCACAAGCCTCTGTTTGCGGGCACTCGAAGTTAAAAACAATAAATGGCACCTCGATCACATCGGAAGCAGCGGGCGGGCACTCATTAAGTTGCATTAATTAGTGCCTGACCCCTGCGCCACACGAGTGATGTGAGACGTGCCTTGACGAATTACGAGTCTGTAAAAAAGACGCAAACCAACAGAGGGTGAGCGACAGGCGGGCTCCAAGCCCTGTACTGAACACAGGAGTCTCTTGCAAGCGAGACGCATGCGCTAACGTACGCACTCGCAGGCTCGACCCTAAACAGGGACGGCGAGAGAGGAAGGAAAAAGAGGAGGCGTGGAGCGTTTTTGGGTTTCCTCATAACTTTGACCCTGGCAGACAAATTTGAAACTTTCCAAAAATAAAAGTTCATCCACTTCTGCTCCTTCCTGGAAAGTTTTGGGGTGAACTGTCAAGCGGGACCCCCCCAAAAAAGGGGGTCCCAAAACGTAAAATCGCCACGCCTTTCACATAGACTTTAAGGCAGGTTTTAGCAAACACTGCTGAACATAATTACACCAAATTTGGCAAGAAGCTATCTCTTGGTTTGCAGATTGTGCTTTTTGTGATTTAGTGTAAATCCGTTCTGTAACTTTTAATAAAATAAGGGTGAAAAATAATTATATAGCTTGTCATTTGGTCTTGCATGAGTCCTGTGAGCCTCTTGTGATAACTCAAAATAGAAAACAGAGCCATGTGATTGGTCGAGAGGCACATTCTCTTGTGTACCTTCACGTTCTCGCAGAGCGATACGCTCCCACGGGTCTCACAAGAGCAAGCACTCTGATTGGCTGGCTGTTGCAAATGGCGGTCATCACTGTTTACTGTGAAGAACTGGGGGTGTTGTTGAAATGAAGGGAAAAAGCCATATAAGGGGGGCGCAGGAAGGCATGCTGTCCCTTTAGATTTAGAGAAGAGGTGTCCAAGGTATAACTACTGTGAAGATTATAAATGTCTATTGTTTATAACTAATTTTTATGATCTCCCTGGACTCTTGCGGATTGTGAATAGTGAAAAGGAGTGTGTGAGTTTGTCAATACACTCTCCTGGTAGAAATGCATATTGAGCTTGTTACTGAGAGGAAGCGTGTAAGAGATAAGGCGCGGGATCGTGAAAAGTAGAAAGGGGCAGGTGAACGTTGAATATACTGTTGTGAACACACTTGGTACTGTAGGAAGGAGTATTACTGGAGATGGCGTATATCAGAGTCTAATATTTACGCCCATCGGCTCGGTAAGAGTTATGAGTAGAGTACGGTGCCACCCCACACCCCACAATGCACTCCCGTTATCAGAGAGAGGGGTGAAAGCAGGGAGGGCACTCTCTCTCCATCACAACGGCACACACCTGTCTTCTGAGACAGAGGTGTCAGCGGAGAAGTCAGTCCCTCGCAACAGACCCTACCTCGCACACCCTTCATCTGAAAGGGAGGTCTGAAAAGAGACGCCACTCCCTCTCCACACCCTAATGAGCACAGCTGTCATCTGAGAGAGAGGTCTGACAGGAGAGGCCAGTGCCTGCCCACACACTAACTACTACAGACACCTGTCATCTGAGAGAGAGGTCTGACAGGAGAGTCTAGTCCATCCACACACCCTACTACTCGCAGCTGTCATCCGAGAGAGAGGTCTGACCAGAGAGGCCACTCCCTGCCCACACACTAACTACTAAGGCACCTGTCATCTGAGAGAGAGGTCTGACAGGAGAGGCCAGTGCCTGCCCACACACTAACTACTACAGACACCTGTCATCTGAGAGAGAGGTCTGACAGGAGAGTCCAGTCCATCCACACACCCTACTACTCGCAGCTGTCAATCGAGAGAGAGGTCTGACCAGAGAGGCCACTCCCTGCCCACACACTAACTACTACAGACACCTGTCATCTGAGAGAGAGGTCTGACAGGAGAGGCCAGTGCCTGCCCACACACTAACTGCTACAGACACCTGTCATATGGGAGAGAGGTCTGACAGGAGAGGCCAGCCCATCCACACACTAACTACTACAGACTCCTATCATCTAAGAGAGAGGTCTGACAGGACAGGCCAGCCCATCCACACACTAACTACTACAGACACCTGTCATCTGAGAGAGAGGTCTGACAGGAGAGGCCAGTGCCTGCCCACACACTAACTACTACAGACACCTGTCATCTGAGAGAGAGGTCTGACAGGAGAGTCCAGTCCATCCACGCACCCTACTACTCGCAGCTGTCATCCGAGAGAGAGGTCTGACCAGAGAGGCCACTCCCTGCCCACACACTAACTACTACAGACACCTGTCATCTGAGAGAGAGGTCTGACAGGAGAGGCTAGTGCCTGCCCACACACTAACTACTACAGACACCTGTCATCTGAGAGAGAGGTCTGACAGGAGAGTCCAGTCCATCCACACACCCTACTACTCGCAGCTGTCATCCGAGAGAGAGGTCTGACCAGAGAGGCCACTCCCTGCTCACACATTAACTACTACAGACACCTGTCATCTGAGAGAGAGGTCTGACAGGAGAGGCCAGTGCCTGCCCACACACTAACTGCTACAGACACCTGTCATATGGGAGAGAGGTCTGACAGGAGAGGCCAGCCCATCCACACACTAACTACTACAGACTCCTATCATCTAAGAGAGAGGTCTGACAGGACAGGCCAGCCCATCCACACACTAACTACTACAGACACCTGTCATCTAAGAGAGCGGTCTGACAGGAGAGGCCAGTGCCTGCCCACACACTAACTACTACAGACACCTGTCACCTGAAAGAGAGGTCTGACCGGAGAGGCCATTCCATCAACACACTAACTACTACAGACACTTGTCATCTGAGAGAGAGGTCTGAAGGAGAGGTCAGTCCATCCACACACCCTACTACTCACAGCTGCCATCCGAGAGAGAGGTCTGACCAGAGAAGCCAGTCCTTGCCCACACACTAACTACTACAGACACCTGTCATCCTAAAGAGAGGTCTGACCGGAGAGGCCAGCCCATCCACACACTAACTACTACAGACACCTGTCGTCTAAGAGAGCAGTCTGACAAGAGAGGCCAGTCCTGCCCACACACTAACTGCTACAGACACCTGTCACCTGAGAGAGAGGCCAGTCCCTGGCCACAGACTAACTACTACAGACTCCTGTCATCTGAGAGAGAGGTCTGACAGGAGAGGCCAGTCCCTGCCCACACACTAACTGCTACAGACACCTGTCATCTGACAGAGAGGTCTGACAGGAGAGGCCAGTCCCTCCACACACACTACTGCGCACAATGTAATCTGAGAAATGTGTGAAAACACAGGCCTGTCATTCCTCAGACACTACTACGCATACCTGGTAACCTAGACAGAGGACTGCAGGAAGATGCAGTCCCTCCCCACTCAATAATATGCACAGCTGTGATCTGAGAGAGAGGTCTGACAGGAGAGGTCAGTCCCTCCACACACTAACTACTACAGACACCTGTCATCTGAGAGAGCAGTCAGATAGGAGAGGCCAGTCCCTCCCATGCACTACTGCACACACAGTCATCTGAGAAAGAGGCTTGAAAAGACAGGCCTGTCATTTCCCAAACACTACTACGCACACCTTTTAGCTAAGACAGAGTTCTGAAAGGAAAGGCCAGTCTATCCACGGACCCTAGTACGCACACCCGTCACCTGTCAGAGAGGTGTCAGCGGAGAGGCAAGTCTCTCCCCACACTGAACGGAGAGGGAAGTTCTTCCTCACACCCTACGATGCAAACCCCTTATCCAAGAGAGGAGTGTAAGCGAAGAGGCCAGTCTCTCACCACACAATACTACACATGCTTCCCACACTGTGGAGGGGTGTTAGTGGAGAGGTTAGTCCCTCTCTGTATCCAACTACTTATACCTGACACCCCAGGGGTAGCTTTCAGCAGAGAGGCTAGACCTTCCACACACTCTACTGCATACACATGCGATCTTATAGAAAGGTCTCAGCGGAGAGGCCACTCCTATCACACACCCTACTGGGCAAATCTGTCGCTCGACAGAATCTTTCCACACAACCAACTATGTACACCTGTTTCGCAAGAGAGGGGTCTCTGCGGAGAGGCCAGTCCCTGCACACGCCCTGCACATGCCCTGCTATGTACAGCTGTCATTTGAAGGAAGCAGAGGGCAGCGCCTCACACACCAGTACGCACATCCATTATTCAAGAGAGGGGTCTCAGTGGAGAGGTGAGTGCTTCCCATATACTACTGTTTACCTACAATAGTGTTGCGATCCAGCAAGACTCTCGCAAGAGTAGACTGCAAGCTTCAGGGAGTGAGGCTTGCTGCCTGAGGCTTGTTCGAACCAGTGAGACACGCACGAGACCCACTTTTACCGATCCCGCCACAAGGTGTTTTATGATCCCTTGAGCCTTTTGTGAGACCTGAATGGAAAACTACTGAGCCTGCCACAAGGTGTTTTACGATCCCGCAAAAGGCTTGCAAGATCAAATGGGAAAGCAGAAAAAAAGGGCAAGGCTCAACTAATAGTTACTAATCTCATTACATGGAAACGCTGTGATGCGCATGGCTGCAGAACCAGAGATAGATCCATTTGTCCTTGGTGCTTTGGAGGAGAAGGAAATCGGTTTGAGTTGTGCTCAGCAGAAGTGAATTTATGTGGAGCTGAAAGAGACCGGTGTGATTATTTGTATTTAAAAAATAACTTCAAGTTTAGGTATTTAATAATACATTTTATAAACTTTGTTGGGAAGTGTCACTTAGTATACTAATGTTGGTAAACATATTCTACAACATATTTACTAAGTGAAACGCTGTTTGGGGAGGTATAGATGTCTTAATATAACTTTCTAGAGGTAGACCTTAGACCGTAGATAGTTGTGAGCAAGGGTGCCAGCGTGTGTTAAAAATGAAGAGTTCAAACTGAACACACTTGTAAGTAAAGAGAGCAGCGTTTGTTAAATTATAAAACAAAGAACTTAGGGGGTTATTACAACTTTGGAGGAGGTGTTAATCCGTCCCAAAAGTGACGGTAAAGTGACGGATATACCACCAGCGGTATTACGAGTCCATTATATCCTATGGAACTCGTAATACGGCTGGTGGTATATCCGTCACCTTTGGGACGGATTAACACCTCCTCCAAAGTTGGTTGTAATAACCCCCTTAATGATGCAAGCTCTATTGTTCTTATGAATCTCATTATATATATATATTTTAGCCCTAAGAGATGTTCGAGTGGTGATATTTCTAGAGTGAAACACTGTGGTGAGTTTTAGCAAAGGTGTGTTGAGATGAATGTGTTACTTTGTAAACTGTTGTGGGAGCAGAGTTCATGGCATTTTATAATTCTATTGCAGAATTATATAAATAGACTGGTTGAGGGTGTGTAATGTTTGAGGGGAAAGGAATAAGTTACTGGTGCACTAGATATACATTTTGATTGTGGGTGAAAAGTGTAGTGAAGCTTAGACCATGGGTACTTGCAAACATTTTTACAAGGGCCAAAGAGTTTAGTCTGTGATGTGCCCAGGGGCCGCATTGATGCCAGGGCAGTGGCGGTTAGGTGGGGTGGCTCGGGAAATTGGTGGTAAGGTAGGTGTAGGAGAAGCGAAGGATATACATCTAGTGGCTGAAATGAACAATAGGAAATCCAGAAAACCTGGAATTAATCCTGGCTTCCCCACTTTTCCAAATTGTGTGATTCTAGGCAATTGTTTAATTTCACTTTCCCTCCTTTTTCTGCATTATCACATTTAAGAGGACCTCGAAATACATGACTTCATGGTGTGCGCTGCACAAAACCTGCTTCTGTGTTTGCTTTAATAAACTATAATGTTGGTAATTTATAATAAGAACCCAAGCCACCCATAAAGTGCACATAGAAAGTGACGTGCCTCTTTTATTTAATATTGGTGCTGTTCTCAGGGTAGGGGGAAGAATTAGGGGGTCATTACGACCCTGGCGGCCGGCGGTAAGGTGGCGGTAACACCGCCAACAGGCTGGCGGTGTTCCGCCAGCAATTATGACCGTGGCGGAATTGCTACGGCCATACTGCCGGCCCCTCCAATATCGCACCAGGATTCCACCTGGCGGTCATAATCCCATTAAAAGGCTGGCGGTAAGGGGACTTGGGGTGCCCCTGGGGGCCCCTGCACTGCCCATGCACTTGGCATGGGCAGTGCAGGGGCCCCCAGGCATAGCCCCGTCGCGCATTTCACTGCCCGAATTTCAGGCAGTGAAATGCGCGACGGGTGCTACTGCACCCGCTGCACATCAGCAGTGCCGCCGGCTCTATTACGAGCCAGCAGCAATGTTGATGTGACATTTCCGCTGGGCCAGTGGACGGTAACACTGTTACCGTCCGCTGGCCCAGCGGAATTGTCATAATAGGGAGCCAGGAATACCACCGGCAATGACGGTATTCTGTCTCCCGCGGCCTCAGTGGTCTTTTTACAAGACCGCCGAGGTCGTAATTACCCCCTTAATGTTTCCAAATTTAAGTTTCTAAATTTATGTTTGAAAACTACCACTTTTAAATGAATACTTCTCAATGCACTTGTTGGCCCTTTTTGCAGGGTCATCCTCAATCTTTTTTCCTCCTTCCTCCAAACTTTTCTGACCTGTTTTTGTTGGCTTTAGGACTCTGGGCACTTTACCATTGCTAACCAGTGCTAAAGTGCATATGCTTTCTGTGTAAAGTGTATTGGTGATTGGCTTTTCCATGGTTGGCATATTTGATTTACTGTAAGTCCCCAGTACAGTGCACTAGAGGTGCCCAGGGCCTGTAAATCAAATGCTACTAGTGGGCCTGCAGCAGTGGTTGTGCCACCCAAATAAGTAGCCCTGCAAACATGACTCAGACCTGCCACTGCAGTGTCTGCGTGTGCAGTTTTAATCTGCCAATTCGACTTGGCAAGTGTCCCCACTTGCAAGGCCCAAACCGTCCCTTTTCCTACATGTAAGGCACCCCTAAGGTAGGCCCAAGGTAGCACCAGGGGCAGGGTGCAGTGTATGTTTAAGGTAGGACATATACCAGTGTGTTTTATATGTCCTAACAGTGAAATACTGCCAAATTCGGTTTTCACTGTGCAAGGCCTATCCCAATCATAGGTTAACATGGGGGCTGCCTTTAAATATCCTTAAAGCGCAGATTCCCCTTGAGAGCAGATAAAAATATGGAGTTCAGGGTCTCTGTACTCACAATTTAAAATACATCTTTTATTGAAGTGTTTTTTTAAAATTGTCTGTTTGAAAATGCCACTTTTAGAAAGTATGCATTTTCTTGCTTAAACCACTCTGTGACTCTACCTGTTTGTGGATTGTCTGTCTGGGTCAGTTTGACAGTTGGGCTGTTTTGCACCTTTCTAGACAGTGACACAAAAGGGAGCGGGGTGTAGACTGCATATCCTGATGAGCCATCTGAGCTAGAGGGGAGGGAGGAGTGGTCACTTACACCTGAAAGGGCTGTGCCTGCCCTCACACAATGCAGTCTCCGACCTCCTGGTGAGTGTCTGGGGCTTGGCCAGGACAAGGAAGGATCTGTCAAACACTTGAGACTTTGCTTTGAAGTTTGCCAACTTCAAAGCCAGAAGGGGAATAAAAGGAAGACCCAAAACCCCAGACTTTTAGAATCTTTCTGGAATCAAGAGGAACCTCTGCAAAGGAGAAGAGCTGAAGAGCTGGAGGAGGAGTACTGTCCCTTTGCTGTGTTGCTTTGCTGGACTGGCCTGCAGTCGTACCTCTGCCTGAAAAGAGTGCAAAGGGTGAACTTTGCTGTGTGTCCTGCTTGAGAAAGTTCTCCTGGGGCTTGGAGTAGAGCTTGCCTCCTGTTGGAAGTCTCAGGGACACCAAAGACTTCACTTTCATCGACCTGCAGCACTGGGAACTGTGTGTTTTGTGCTCTTCAAGAGGGGAAACCACCGCAACACCGCCAACGACACCGCTGGCCTGCACTGTGATCTGCTAATGCCACACAGAGTTGTATTGCCCCGGTTCGCACCGCGACCCTGGTCTCACCGAAGCCATCATCGCACGACTTCACTGAGCCGCTGCTCGCACCGCGACCTGTGGGCCCGCACTCCGGCATCGCCTGCTCACAAGGCAGCCTGGGCATCCTTGTCTACGACGCTCCTGCTGACACCGGCGCTGCTGCCTGCATCGTGGCTTGTGGACACCGCCTGTGAGGTACACAAAGCACCGTCCCATCCCGTTCCGCAGCCCCTGTCCAAAGACACCAGCATCATCGACCCAAGTGTCGTCACCAGGCATCCTGCTTGCACCGTGACCTGTGGACACCGCTCGTAAGGGTCACAAAGCACCGTCCCATCCCGCACCGCTTGCTTGAGCTTACCGATGACAGCGCTTCAGCAACAACAACGCCACTGCCTGCACCATGACCTGTGGACACCGCACGTCGTACCGCCATGCTTCACACCACAGCCCTGGTCTCAGGACGCGCTGGACGGCATCACAAGCCGCTGCCTGCACCATGACCTGCATGTCGCATCGTCCAGCTTCACAACGCAGTCCCAACGCCATCCACACAGCGCACCTGACTTCATCAGCCCGGAGTTCGATCTGCAACGCACATGAACTTCAAGGGCCCGATGACTCCTGCACCGACCACGACGCCCTGTAAATCCAAGGTACGGTTTGCGCATCTTCCCGACACCGTAGCTGGCCTGCGATGCCACGGCCGGCCTGAACTGTTGGTTTTGTTGATCATGACGCCATGATAGCCCCAGGTGGAGCTATCGACTTCAAGAAACTGTATTTGTGAGTACATCTTGCAGAATTCATTTTTTTTATTACTGTATGTTGGATTTAAATTGTATTTGCTCTTGTTTTATATAGATAAATATTGGATACTTTTCAAAAAGGGGTGTGGTGTCCTTTTGTAGTGTTTTCACTTATTACTGTGTGTTATGTGCAAATGCTTTACACATTGCTTCTGAGATAATCCTGACTAATCAAGCCAAGCTACCAAGGGGGGAGCAGGGGTTATCTAAGCGGGTATCTCCCGTATCCTGACTAGAGTGAGTGTCCATACTTGGACAGGGCCCAAACCGACTGCCAACTAGAGACCCCATTTCTAACAGCACTGATATAATAAACTATACTAAGGTGAAACTAAACATACTTTTTTAATTTTAAAGGGACTGTCAAAGTTTTACTCTTATGCTGCAACATGTCTTTGAAAATGAAGGCGTTTCTAAAGTGAAGCGCAGGAGTTCCTAGTTACTTCCTTTCCTCAACACCAATTAAGTTTGTAATAAATTACTGTGTGTCTATTTAATATTTATATTGTTAGTGCCGAGTTGAGCACACAGCTGCCCAGTGCTCCGGTTGCCCAGGGGGCCGCATGTAAAGCTCAGACGGGCCGCATGAGGCCCGCGGGCCGTACTTTGAGTATCCATGGCTTAGACAATAGAGCGTTGTGTCACTGTTTTCAATTATTGAACAGTATGTCATTTTTATCCTTTTTATTTTGTGTTATTTTAGGAGGAAAGTGGAAACTTGTCTAAGAGGAAATAATGATCTGCTTACGTAAGCAGCAAAGAAGAGCCTTGACAAGACAAGCAGGATTATTGTGCTGTTCAGCAACAACTACCTCTTCAGGCAGAGTGTGTTCAGGTCGGAAGGATGTGGAGTCGCCTGAACAGTCGTCCACTTCAGCAGCACAAGCCAACTCCGCACGCGCTATGCTTTGTGAACTCTTTTTTACAAACTGTAATTTATAGATATGCTATGTTGCTGACACTCTTTTGTCACCTAGCCTGACGTGAAATAGCAGGAAACTGAAGATGCTTTGGCAGGCTAAGGTGGGAAAAAGACTGAAAAATCCAATAGGCAAATAAAGCAAAAAAGAGGGGAAACGTTAGCAACTGCTGATGATCGTCAGAGAAAAATGTTATATGTTAATAAAGATGTTTTATTTTATGTGTTTTATAGCTGTTGCTATAGTTTGTTAATATAGTTGTAGTTGTGTATTGTTGTTAAATTGTCTTATCATAATAAAATGTTTAAAGTTGCTTTTGATTGTTTCTTATAAATTACAATTTTATTATAGAATTGCAATATGTACCAAACTCTCAGTTCCATCTTCCATCTTGCTCTCTTGCTCTCCTGGACCCACATCAACGACGAGGATAACACCAAAACCATGAGCACCATCCACTTCGGCTCACCCTACGACCCGTGCCCCGTCTATGTCTTGAACAAAGCAAGCTCCATCATCCTCCCCCAACTCCGTTTGATCATCAACAGCTCCTTCGAGACCGCCACCTTCCCGGAAAGCTGGAAGCACGCCGAAGTCAACGTCCTGCTGAAGAAACCCAAAGCTGACCCAAGTGATCTCAAAAACTACCGTCCCATCTCACTCCTTCCCCCACCCCTTCCCGGCAAAGGTCAGCAAAAAGATCGTCAACAGACAACTGACCCACTTCCTTGAAGACAACAACACGCTGGACACTTCTCAATCTGGTTTTTGTAGCAACCCCATCACCGAGACCGCCCTCATCGCTGCAACTGGCGACATCAGGACCATGCTCAACAAAGGCGAAACTGCGGCCCTTATCCTCCTAGACCTCTCGGCTGCCTTCGACACCGTCTGCCACCACGCCCTTCGCACCCGTCTCCACGACACAGGGATCCACCACAATGCCCTGGACTGGATCACATCCTTCCTCTTTGGCAGAACCCATAGAGTCTGCCTCCCTCCCTTCCTATCTGAAGCCACCAAGACCATCTGCGACGTTCCCCAAAGATCCTCACTCAGCCCGACCCTTTTTAACATCTACATGGCACCGCGCACCAATATCATCCGATCCTACAACCTCAACATCATCTCCTATGACACGACACCCAGCTGATCCTCTCACTCACCAAAGACCCCGCCACCGCCAAAAACAACCTCCACAACGGATTAAAGGCCATCTCCAACTGGATGGTGAGCAGCTGCCTGAAACTGAACTCAGGCAAGACGGAGATCCTCATCCTCGGTTCCAACCTCTCTGCATGGGATGACTCCTGGTGGCTGGCCACCCTAGGAACTGCACCAACGCCCACGGACCACACACGCAACCAGCGCTCTACAAATGACTGATTGATTGATCTTCAGGGACTGTAAATATACTGCTGCATGTATATGTATCTATATGGTACTATGCTAATCTTTCATCTACAGAGACTTGTGATGAGACACCAATTCTTTTGCTACCCAGCTACGGTGACTTGTCGCATCACAGCGAGTTGTCAGGAGAGAGCCTAGTCCTTGTTCAGACTGTAGTATAGGGACCTCTGAGATGAGAGAGTAGTTTGGTACAGGGGCAGGTCATCTTCATATTCTACTACGCACTCCTACCAGATGCTGGAGATGTCATCGTGGAGAGGGCAGTTGTCTGCAGAAGTAAATATATATGTTTGTGACGCTGAAGAGAAGTTTAAGTGGAGAGGTATGTTCATGTGAACATCCTACTACGTACAGCTGTCTGCATTGGGCAACATCTGAAGGAAAGGCGAGTGTGTCCCCACATTCAAATATGGATGTCACTTCTCCAAGGCAGAGTGCTCACCAGAGAAGATACTCCAGTTTATTCTCGGTCACAGACATTCGTCAGTATGGAGGGAGGTATGTGCAGAGAGAGCGGTCTCTACCCACAGCCTGCTTTGCACATGTGACTCTGGGGAGATGTCTCAGCTGACAGGGCAGTGTGTTTCTATACCCTAGTCTCTATAGTTATTATGCAAGATAGATGTCTTAACAAAGAGGTAATTTCATCCTTACACCTCACCTGTACACCTGTCATCCTGGGGAGAGCTGTGGCAGAGAGGTTAGCCCCTTTTCACACACTCATGTGCACACCCACCATCCAAGACACAGGTCACAAGATGGAGGCAAGTCTGCCCCCCACTAATTTGCAGATACCATGCAAAGGAGATGTGTCAGGAAACAGGGCAGTCCCCCCCACAGCCCACCGTGCATACCTGTCCAAGACCTTCCAAGGCTTCGGAAAGTGGACTCAGGCCCAGGGCCCCTCATAGAGCCAGCCGTGTTCTGCAGAGAGTCTTGCCCTGATGACCATGAGTCATTCTTTTTTTTTTTCTTTAAGAAATATTTTTTTGAGGTTTTGCAAAGATAAACATAGGGGACACCAAAAGGTGCCCCAGTAAAACATTGTGTCGGCAAGACTACAGTTTTCCAGAACAGTTATATTGTTAATCAACACGAGTGAGAGCAGAATTACAATTAAGGGTAACACGATACTGAGGAGTCAGTGCCATCGTATACTTATTTGTGTGGCACAGCAATACCCTCATCCTCCAGGGCATACCATAGTAATCAATCCAGCTTCCCCGTATTTTCTGAAATTTGCATGGGCAGCCTCTGCTTTTATAAGTCACTCTCTCCGCTGCCACAATAAAGTCCATTCCTTTCCGCCTTCGTAGGTGCCTCAGGTGCACCCCATCACTTAGCAAGGTCACGTTTAGCAATCACCAGGCCCATGTTACACAGCATCAGTTTCATGCTTGGTACATCCACTTCATTGGGTATTCCC
Source organism: Pleurodeles waltl (assembly GCF_031143425.1). Lineage (NCBI taxonomy): Eukaryota > Metazoa > Chordata > Amphibia > Caudata > Salamandridae > Pleurodeles > Pleurodeles waltl. Next base: position 1,711,537,058 of record NC_090445.1, on the reverse strand, counting down.
ATGAAAACATAGCTACGGTCATTCGGGAGTTGCACCTCCAGAATGGTGCCAGCCTCCGAGAGCACATAGGGGGTTATTCTAACTTTGGAGGAGTGTTAATCCGTCCCAAAAGTGACGGTAAAGTGACGGATATACCACCAGCCGTATTACGAGTTCCATAGGATATAATGGACTCGTAATACGGCTGGTGGTAAATCCGTCACTTTTCCGTCACTTTTGGGACGGATTAACACCTCCTCCAAAGTTAGAATAACCCCCATAATGCCAGTAGGTTTGTAAGATTGGGCATGTCCAGAGTGTGTGAATGAAGACACCCTGTTTGTACCCACAGCGTAAGCAGCGTGGTGAGGCTGCGTTTCCCAGTTTGTGAAGGTGAGCTCTGTCACAGTAGATCGATGTAGGATTCTGATGGAATAAGATGTAGTCCATCTCTAATAGCCACCTTTTCGGGGGAACATCAGCGCTGCTTCCCAGTCTAGGTCATCAAATGTACCGATGTCAGTCTCCCATATGCCTGTAGCGTTAGGAGGTTGTCAAACTTGTTGTTATTGATAGTCCTATAAGTTACTTTCTCTTGTATTTTCCCCAGACCTTGATTCATTCCTAAACAGATTTTTTTTAAAACAATTTCCTTTAATTTATTCTCAGTACTGAGACACCAGTGCAAATAGCCCTGGTAGAGGGGTGTCACGAGAGCTCTGTGGATGTGTCCACAGGGGGGGTTAATGATGTGTGGACAGGTCACTATAGTGGTGCACCGCTGCTTCTGTCTCAGTACTGGGGCTCCAGTGCAAACAGCCCTGGTAGAGGGGTGTCACGGGAGATCCATGGATGTGTCCGCGGGGATAGTGATGCGTGGACAGTTCACTATAGTGGTGCACCGCTACTCCTGTCTCAGTACTGGGACACCAGTGCAAAAGCCATGGTAGAGGGGTATCACGAGAGATCCATGGATGTGTCCATGGGGGATTAGTGATGCGTGGAGAGTTCACTATAGTGGTGCACCGCTGATGCTGTCTCAGTACTGGGGCACCAAAGCAAACAGCCCTGGTAGAGGGGTGTCACGAGTGCTCTGTGGATGTGTCCATAGGGGGGTTAGTGATGTGTGGACAGTTCAGTACAGAGGTGCACTGCTGATGCTGTCTCAGTCCTGGGGCACCAGAGCAAACAGCCCTGGTAGAGGGGTATCACAAGAGCTCCGTGGATGTGTCCATAGGGGGAGTTAGTTATGTGAGGGCAGTTCAGCAAAGTGGTGCACCGCTGCTTCTGTCTCAGTACTGGAGCACCATTGCGAACAGCCCTGGTAGAGGGGTGTCACGGGAGATCCATGGATCTGTCCGCGGGGTTAGTGATGCGTGGACAGTTCACTATAGAGGTGCACTGCTACTTCTGTCTCAGTACTGGGACACCAGTGCAAAAGCCCTAGTAGAGGGGTGTTGTAGGAAGGTAGCCTCTTTCTAGCCTTGTTACCCCCACTTTTGGCCTGTTTGTGAGTATATGTCAGGGTGTTTTTACTGTCTCACTGGGATCCTGCTAGCCAGGGCCCAGTGCCCATAGTTTGTGGCCTATATGCGTTCCCTGAGTGGTGCCTAACTGTATCACTGAGGCTCTGCTAACCAGAAACTCAGTGGTTATGCGCTCTCTACCTTTTAAATTGTCACTATAGGCTAGTGTCCATTTTTACTAATTCTAATTGGCACACTGGAACACCTTTATAATTCCCTAGTTTATGGTACCTAGGTACCCAGGGTATTGGGGTTCCAGGAGATCCGTATGGGCTGCAGCATTTCTTTTGCCAACCATAGGGAGCTCAGACAAATCTTACCCAGGACTGCCACTGCAGCCTGAGTGAAATAACACACACATTATTTTGCAGCCATTTTACTCTGCACTTAAGTAACTTGTAAGTCACCTATATGTCTAAACCTCACTTAGTGAAGGTTAGGTACAAAGTTACTAAGTGTGAGGGCACCCTTGCACTAGCAAAGGTGCCCCCACATAATCCAGGGTAAGTTCTCTGGACTTTGTGAGTGCGGGGACACCGTTACACGCGTGCACTACATATAGGTCAATAATTATATGTAGCTTCACAATAGTAACTCAGAATATGGCCATGTAACATGTCTAAGATCATGGAATTGTCCGCCCATGCCAAATCTGATATTGGGGTGCCAATTCCATGCATCCCTGGGGCTCCACTGTGGACCCTGGGTACTGCCAAACCAGCTCTCTGGGGTTTTCTCTGCAGCTACCGCTGATGCCACCCCAGAGACAGGGTTCTGCCCTCCAGGGGTCTGGGCAGCCCAGTCCCAGGAAGGCAGAACAAAGGATTTCCTCTGAGAGAGGGCGTTACACCCTCTCCCTTTGGAAATAGGTGTGAAGGGCCTGAGAGGAGTAGCCTCTCCTGGCCTCTGGAAATGCTTTGAAGGGCACAGATGGTGCCCTTCTTGCATAAGCCAGTCTACACCGGTTCAGGGATCCCCCAGCCCTGCTCTGGCACGAAACTGGAAAAGGAAAGGGTAATGACCACTCCCCTGTCCATCACCACCCCAGGGATGGTGCCCAGAGCTCCTCTTGTGTGTCTCAGACCTCTGCCACCTTGAATCCAGAGGTGTGAGGGCACAATGGAGGCCTCTGAGTGGCCAGTCCCAGCAGGTGACGTCAGAGACCCCTCCTGATAGGTGCTTACCTGACTAGGTGGCCAATCTTCCTCTGAGGGCTATTTAGGGTCTCTCCAGTGGGTTTTTCCTCAGATAACAACTTGCAAGAATTCACCAGAGTTGCTCTGCACCTCTCTCTTTGACTTCTGCCAAGGACTGACCGCTGACTGCTTCAGGACACCTGCAAAACTGCAACAAAGTAGCAAGAAGACAACCAGCGACATTGTAGCACCTAATCCCGCCGGCTTTCTCAACTGTTTCCTGGTGGTGCATGCTTTGGGGGCTGCCTGCCTTAATCCTGCACTGGAAGCCATGAAGAAATCCCCCGTGGGTTGACGGAATCTTCCCCCTGCTCCAGCAGGCACTAAACTTCGGCATCACCGGTACTCTGGGACCCCTCTCATCCTGACGAGCGTGGCCCCTGGAACACAGGTGGTGGACCCTAGTGACTCAGACTGTCCAGTGGTCCAACTGTTCAAATTTGGAAGAGGTAAGTCCTTGCCTCCCTTCTCCAGACAGTAATCCTGTGCACAGCGTGAACTGCAGCTGCTAGGGATTCTGTGCACTTTTGCAAAGAATCCTTTGTGCACAGCCTAGCCCAGGTCCCCAGCACTCCGTCCTGCATTGCTCAACTCCCTGAGTTGATCTCCAACTTCGTGGGACCCTCTTTTGTAGTGTTGAGACAACTGCCATGCTCAGTCTTCTTGAACCCGTGTTCAAGGACTTCTGCCAGTGCTGCCTTCTAGTGCATGGGCTCTCCATGTTGCTGAGGGCCCCCTCTGTCTCCTCTCCTAAGTGGCAACATCCTGGTCCTTCCTGGACCTGGGCAGCACCCTTTTTCTTCAACTGCGACCTGTGCAGCTAGCAAGGCTTGTTTGCAGTCTATCTCCAAAGAAACAATTCTGCATCCTCCAGCACTCCGTGGGACATCTTCTGCACAAAGGAAAAGTTCCTAGCACCTTTCGTTGTTGCAGAATCTTCAGCTTCTTCCATCCAGAGGCAGCCATTTTGCACCTTCATCCGGGGATTAGTGGGCTCCTGCCCCCCTGGACACTTTCACGACTCTTGGACTTGGTCCCCTTCCTTTGCAGGTCCTCAGGTCCAGGAATCTGTCTTCAGTGCTTTGTAGTCTGTTGTGGTCTTTGCAGAATCCTCTATCAGGAGTTTAGTGTGTTTCTGGGAAAGTAGGGTAACTTTACTCCTACTTTTCAGGGTCTTGGGGTGGGGTATCTTGGACACCCTTAGTATTTTCTTACACTCCCATCAACCCTCTACTCACTACACTAGCCTAGGGGTCCATTCGTGGTTCGCATTCCACTTTCTTAGTATATGGTTTGTGTTGCCCCTAGGCCTATTGCATCCTATTGTATTCTACAGTGTTTGCACTACTTTCTGACTGTTTTACTTACCTGATTTTGGTTTGTGTGTATATTTTGTGTATTTTACTTACCTCCTAAGGGAGTATATCCTCTGAGATATTTTTGGCACATTGTCACTAAAATAAAATACCTTTATTTTTAGTAACCCTAAGTATTGTGTTTCTTCTGATATAGTACCTATAAGATATAAGTGGTATAGTAGGAGCTTTGCATGTATTCTAGTTCAGCCTAAACTGCTCTGCTATAGCTACTTGTATCAGCCTAAGCTGCTAGAACACTACTAATCTACTAATAAGGGATAACTGGACCTGGCACAAGGTGTATGTACCATCAGGTACCCACTATAAGCCAGGCCAGCTTCCTACAATGTGTTACTTTCTAAACAGTTGTTTGAGCAGAGTTCATGGCATGTTATAATTCTATTGCAGAAATATAAAAATAGACTGGTTGAAGGTGTGTAATTTTTAAGGAGAAAGGGATAAGAAGTTTCTGGTGCACTAGATATAAATTTTGATTGTGGGTGAAAAGTGTAGTAAAGCTTAGACCATGGGTACTTGCAAGCATTTTTACAAGGGCCAAAGAGCTTGGTTTGTGATGTGCCCAGGGGCCGCATTGATGCCAGGGCAGTGGTGGTTGGGTGGGGTGGCTCGGGGGATTGGTAGTAAGGTAGGTGTAGGAGAAGCAAAGGATATACATCTAGTGGCTGAAATGAACAATAGGAAAACCAGAAAATCTGGAATTAATCCCCGCTTCCCCACTTTTCCAAATTGTGTGATTCTAGGCAATTGTTTAATTTCACTTTCTCTCTTTTATCTGCATTATCACATGTAAGAGGACCTCGAAATACATGATTTCATGGTGTGATCTACACAAAACCAAGGTTTGCTTTAATAAACTATAATGTTGTTAATTTATGATAGGAACCCAGGCCGCCCATAAAGTGCTCATGCCAAGTGACTTGCCTCTTTAATTTACTGTTGGTGCTGTTCTCAGGGTAAGGGGAAGAATTAATGTTTCCAAATTTAAGTTTCTAAATTTATGTTTGAAAACTATCACTTTTAAATGAATACTTCTCAATGCACTTGTTGCATCTGGTCCTTTATGCAGGGTCATTCCCGATCTTTTTGCCTCCTTCCTCCTAACTTTTCTGACCTGTTTTTGTTGGCTTTAGGACTCTGGGCACTTTACCACTGCTAACCAGTGCTAGAGTGCATATGCTCTCTGTGTAAAGTGTATTGGTGATTGGCATTTCCATTGTTGGCATATTTGATTTACTAGTAAGTCCCTAGTAAAGTAAACTAGAGGTGCCTAGGGCCTGTAAATCAAATGCTACTAGTGGGCCTGCAGCACTGGTTGTGCCACCCACATGAGTAGCCCTGTAAACATGGCTCAGACCTGCCGCTGCAGTGTCTGTGTGTGCAGTTTTAAACTGCCAATTCGACTTGGCAAGTGTACCCACTTGCCAGGCCCAAACCTTCCCTTTCACTACATGAAAGACACCCCTAAGGTAGGCCCTAGGTAGCCCCAGGGGCAGGGTGCAGTGCATGTTTAAGGTAGGACATATACCAGTGTGTTTTATATGTCCTAACAGTGAAATACTGCCAAATTCGGTTTTCACTGTGTAAGGCCTATCTCGATCATAGGTTAACATGGGGGCTGCCTTTAAATATCCTTAATGCACAGATTCCCCTTGAGAGCAGATAACAATGTGGAGTTCAGGGTCTCTGTACTCACAATTTAAAATACATCTTTTATTGCAGTTGTTTTTTAAATTGTCTGTTTGAAAACGCCACTTTTAGAAAGTAGGCATGTTCTTGCTTAAACCATTCTGTGACTCTGCCTGTTTGTGGATTGTCTGTGTGGGTCAGTTTGACAGTTGGGCTGTTTTGCACCTCTCTAGACAGTGACACAAAAGGGGTCGGGGTGCAGCCTGCATATCCTGATGAGCCATCTGAGCTAGAGGGGAGGGAGGAGTGGTCTTTCACACCTGAAAGGACTGTGTCTGCCCTCACACAATGCAGTCTCTGACCCTCTGGTGTGTGTCTGGAGCCTGGCCTGAACAAGGAAGGATCTTGCAAACACTTGAGACTTTGCTTTGAAGCTTGCCAACTTCAAAGGCAGAAAGAGGTATGAAAGGAAGACCCAAACCCCCAGACTTTTAGAATCTTTCTGGAATCAAGAGGAACTTCTGCAAGGAGAAGAGCTGAAGGGGAAGTACTGTCCCTTTGCTGTGCTGCTTTGCTGGACTGGCCTGCAGTTGCTGCTTCTGTCTGAAAAGAGTGCAAAGGGTGAACTTTGCTGTGTGTCCTGCTTGCAAAAGTTCTCCAAGGGCTTGGAGTAGAGCTTGCCTCCTGTTGGAAGTCTCAGGGACACCAAAGACTTCAGTTTCCTCGACCTGCAGCACTGGAAACTGTGTGTTTTGTGCTGTTCAAGAGGAGAAACCACTGCGGCGCCGTCAGCGACACTGCTGGCCTGCACCGTGATTTGCTGATGCCGCACGGAGACGCATTGCCCCGCTTCGCACCGTGACCCTGGTCTCACCGACGCCGTCATCGGACGAGTTCACTGAGCTGCTGCTCGCACCGCAACCTGTGGGCCCCAGCACTCCGGCATCACCTGCTCATACCGCAGCCTGAGCATCCCTGACACTCCTGCTGACACCAGCGCCGCTGCCTGCACCGTGGCCTGTGGACACCACTCGTGAGGTAGGCGAAGCATCGTCCCATCCCACTCTGCAGCCCCGGTCCACCGACGCCAGCATCATCGACTCCCGTGTCGTCACCAGGCATCCTGCCTGCACTGTGGCCTGTGGACACCGCTCATGAGGGTCACGAAGCACTGTCCCGTCCCACTGGCTTGTGCCTACCAACGACAGCGCTTCAGCAACTACACTGCCTCTGCCTGCACCGTGACCTGTGGACACCGCACGCCACACTGCCCGCTTCCCACCGTAGACCTGGTCTCACCGACGCCGCTGGATGCCGTCACTGAGCCGCTGCCTGCACCGTGACTTGTGGGCACCGCACGATACATCGTCCCGCTTTGCACCACAGCCCCGACGCCATCCACGCCGGTGCACCTGACTTCATCAGCCTGGAGTTCGATCCACAATGCATGTGAACTTCAAGGGCCCGACGACTCCCGCACTGCCTCTGGAACTGACACCGCGACACCTGCGATGTTGCTCTCCGGAGCTCACCGCGACCATCATGAAGCCCTGCACATCCAAGATACTGTTTGCGGATCTTCCCAAAGCCGTTGCTGGCCCGCAATGCCACGGCCAGCCTGAACTGTTGGTTTTGTTGATCACGATGTTGTGAGAGCCCAGGTGGAGCTATCGACTTCAAGGAACTGTATTTTTGAGTAAATCTTGCAGAATACATATTTGTATTACTGTATGTTGGATTTTTATCATATTTGGTCTTCTTTTATATAGATAAATATTGGCTATTTTTGTGGTGTCCTTTTGTAGTGTTTTCACTTATTACTGTGTGTTATGTGCAAATGCATTGCACATTGCTTCTGAGATAAGCCTGACTGTAGGAGGCTGGCCTGGCTTGTAGTGGGTACCAGAGGTACTTACACCTTGTGCCAGGTCCAGTTATCCCTTATTAGTGTAGAAGATGTGTTTCTAGCAGCTTAGGCTGATAGAAGGTAGCTATGGCAAAGCAGCTTAGGCTGAACTAGGAGACATGTAAGGCTCCTACTATACCACTGGTGTCATATGCACAATATCATAAGAAAACACAATACACAGAGTTACTAAAAATAAAGGTACTTTATTTTTATGACAATATGCCAAAAGTATCTCAGTGTGTACCCTCAGTATGAGGATAAGTTATATACACAAGATATATGTACACAAACCAAAATTAGGTAAGTAATAGCAAGTAAAAAAATGCAAACAGTGTAGAATTACAATCGATTGCAATAGGAGCACATAGGTATAGGAGCAACACAAACCATATACTCCAAAAGTGGAATGCGAACCACAAATGGACCCCAAACCTATGTGAGCTTGTAGAGGGTCGCTGGGACTGTAAGAAAACAGTGAGGGTTGGAAAAATAGCCCACCCCAAGACCCTGAAAAGTAGGTGTAAAGTGTACCTACTATCCCCAGAGAGCACCGAAGTCGTGATAGGGGGATTCTGCAGGAAGAACAAACACCAGCAATGGAACAACAGTGGATTTCAAGAACTGAGTACCTGTAAGACAAGGGGACCAAGTCCAATAGTCGCCACAGTGTTGAGAGTGGGCAGGAGCCCAGGAAATGCCAGCTGAGGGTTCAAGGAAGCTGCCACCTGTTGGAAGAAGCTTGGAGTTCTGCAAGAAAGAAGAGGACTAGGAACTTCCCCTTTGGAGGATCGATGTCCCACGTCGCAATGAAGCCTGCAGAGGTGTTCCCACGCAGAAAGACTGCAACCAAGCCTTGCTAGCTGCAAGTGTAGTGGTAGAGGTTTTTGGGTGCTACTGTGGCCCAGGAGGGACCAGGATGTCGCCACTTGGAGGAGGAAACAGAGGGGGCACCCAGCAACTCAGCGAGCCCTCACAGAAGCAGGCAGCACACGCAAAAGTACCTGAACAGGCACTTGGAAGGAAAGTGAACCGGAGTCCACACAAAGTCACAGAAGGGAGTCCCACGATGCCAGAGGACAACTCAGAAGGTTGTGCACTGCAGGATAGAGTGTCGGGGACCCAGGCTTGGCTGTGCACGAAGGAAATCCTGGAAGAGTGCACAGGAGCCGGAGCAGCTGCAAATCACATGGTACCCAGCAATGCAGTCAATGACTTACCTCCACCAAACTTGGACTGAAGAGTCACTGGACTGTGGGAGTCACTTGGACAGAGTTGCTGAGTTCCAGGGACCATGCTCGTCAGGATGAGAGGGGACCCAGAGGACCAGTGTTGCAGTCTTTTGGTGCCTGCGTTAGCAGGGGGAAGATTCCGTCGAGCCACGGGAGATTTCGTCGGAGCTTCTGGTGCAGGGTGAAGGCAGGCTACCCCCAGAGCATGCACCACTTGGAAACAGTCGAGAAAGCCGGCATGATGAGGCGCTACAATGTTGCTAGTAGTCGTCTTGCTACTTTGTTGCGGTTTTGCAGGCGTCCTGAGCAGTCAGCGGTCGATCCTTTGGTAGAAGGTGAGAGGGAGATGCAGAGGAACTCTGGTGAGCTCTTGCATTCGTTATCTGAAGAATTCCACAAAGCAGAGACCCTAAATAACCAGAAAAGGAGGTTTGGCTACCAAGGAAGGAGGATTGGCTGCCAAGAGAGGTAAGAGCCTATCAGAAGGAGCCTCTGACGTCACCTGCTGGCATTGGCCACTCAGAGCAGTCCAGTGTGCCACCAACACCTCTGTTTCCAAGATGGCAGAGGTCTGGTACACACTGGAGGAGCTCTGGGCACCTCCCCTGGGAGGTGCAGGTCAGGGGAGTGGTCACTCCCCTTTCCTTTGTCCAGTTTCACGCCAGAGCAGGGCAGGGGCATCCCTGAACCGGTGTAGACTTGCTTATGCAGAGATGGGCACCATCTGTGCCCATCAAAGCATTTCCAGAGGCTGGGGGAGGCTACTTCTCCCCAGCCTTCAAACCTATTTCCAAAGGGAGAGGGTGTAACACCCTCTCTCAGAGGAAATCCTTTGTTCTACCTTCCTGGGCCAGGGCTGCCTGGACCTCAGGAGGGCAGAAACCTGTCTGAGGGGTTGGCAGGAGCTGCAGTGGAGACCCCAGCAAGGCAGTTTGGCAGTACCCGGGTACTGTGCTGGAGACCCGGGGGATCATTGAAATGTCCCCCCAATTCCAGAATGGTATTGGGGTGACAATTCCATGATCTTAGACATGTTACATGGCCATGTTCGGAGTTACCATTGTGACGCTATACATAGGAAGTGACCTATGTATAGTGCACGCGTGTAATGATGTCCCCGCACTCACAAAGTCCAGGGAGTTTGCCCCGAACGATGTGGGGGCACCTTGGCTAGTGCCAGGGTGCCCACACACTAAGTAACTTTGCACCTAACCTTTACCAGGTGAAGGTTAGACATATAGGTGACTTATCAGTTACTTAAGTGCAGTGGTAAATGGCTGTGAAATAACGTGGACATTATTTCACTCAGGCTGCACTGGCAGGCCTGTGTAAGAATTGTCTGAGCTCCCTATGGGTGGCAAAAGAAATGCTGCAGCCCATAGGGATCTCCTGGAACCCCAATACTTTGGGTACCTCAGTACCATATACTAGGGGATTATAAGGGTGTTCCAGTATGCCAATGTAAATTGGTGAAATTGGTCACTAGCCTGTTTGTGACAATTTGTACAGAGAGAGCATAACCACTGAGGTTCTGGTTAGCAGAGCCTCAGTGAGACAGTTAGGCACCACACAGGGAACACATACATATAGGCCACAAACTTATCAGCACTGGGGTCCTGACTAGCAGGGTCCCAGTGACACATAACAAACATACTGAAAACATAGGGTTTTCACTATGAGCACTGGGCCCTGGCTAGCAGGATCCCAGTGAGACAGTGAAAACACCCTGACATACACTCACAAACAGGCCAAAAGTGGGGGTAACAAGGCTAGAAAGAGGCTACTTTCTCACACTGATGATCGTCAGAGAAAAATGTTATATGTTAATAAAGTTGTTTTATTTTGTGTGTTTTATAGCTGTTGCTATAGTTTGTTAATATAGTTGTAGTTGTGTATTGTTGTTAAATTGTCTTGTCATAATAAAATGTTTAAAGTTGCTTTTGATTGTTTCTTATAAATTAAAATTTTATTATAGAATTGCAATATGTACTAAACTCTCAGTTCCATCTTCCATCTTGCTCTCTTGCTCTCCTGGACCCACATCAACGACGAGGATACCACCAAAACCGTGAGCACCATCCACTCCAGCTCACCCTACAACCCGTGCCCCTTCCATGTCTTCAACAAAGCAAGCTACATCATCGCCCCTCAACTCCGTTTGATCATCAACAGCTCCTTCGAGACCGCCAACTTCCCGGAAACATGGAAGCTCGCCGAAGTCAACGCCCTGCTGAAGAAACCCAAAGCAGACCCAAGTGACCTAAAAAACTACCGGCCCCTCTCCCTCCTCCCCTTCCCGGCGAAGGTCATTGAAAAGATCGTCAACGGACAACTGACCCACTTCCTTGAAGACAACAACACGCTGGACACTTCTCAATCCGGTTTTCGTAGCAACCACATCACCGAGATCGCCCTCATCGCTGCAACCGAAGACATCAGGACCATGCTCAAAAAAGGCGAAACTGCGGCCCTTATCCTCCTACACCTCTCGGTTGCCTTCGACACCGTCTGCCACCACACTCTTCGCACCTGTCTCCACAATGCAGGGATCCACCACAAAGCCCTGCACTGGATCACATCCTTCCTCTCCGGCAGAACCCAAAGATTCCGCCTCCCTCCCTTCCTTTCTTTTTGAAGCCACCAAGACCATCTGCGACGTTCCCCAAACAACCTCACTCAGCCCGACCCTTTTTAACATCTACATGGCACCGCTCACCAATATCGTCCGATCCTACATTGTGGTATATCCACATTATTGGGTATTCCCAGCATAGTGAGGGTCATTCGGGAGTTGCACCCCCAGAATGGTGCCAGCCTCTGAGAGCACATAATGCCAGTAGGTTTGTAAGATTGTGCATGTCCAGAGTGTGTGAATGAAGACACCCTGTTCGTACCCACAGCGTAAGCAGTGTGGTGAGGCTGCGTTTCCCAGTTTATGAAGGTGAGTTCTGTCACAGTAGATCAATCCAGGATTCCAAATTGAATAAGATGTAGTCCGGCTCTAATAGCCACCTTTTCGGGGGAACATCAGCGCTGCTTCCCAGTCTAGGTCATCAAATGTACCAATGTCAGTCTCCCATATGCCTGTAGCATTAGGAGGTTGTCAAACTTGTTGTTATTGATAGTCCTATAAGTTACTTTCTCTTGTATTTTCCCCAGACCTTGATTCATTCATAAACAGTTTTTTTTTAAAACCATTTCCCTTAATTTATTTTCAGTACCGAGACACCAGTGCAAACAGCCCTGGTAGAGGGGTGTCACGAGAGCTCCGTGGATGTGTCCGCAGAGGGTTAGACATGTGCAGATCAGCTCGGTATAGAGGTGCATTGCTGCTTCTGTCTCAGTACTGGGCACCATTGCGAACAGCCCTTGTAGAGGGGTGTTGTAGGAAGGTAGCCTCTTTCTAGCCTTGTTACCCCCACGTTTGGCCTGTTTGTGAGTATATGTCAGTGTGTTTTTGCTGTCTCACTGGGATCCTGCTAGCCAGTGCCCAGTGCACATAGGTTTGTGGCCTATATGTATTCCCTGTGTGGTGCCTAACTGTCTCACTGAGGCTCTGCTAACCAGAACCTCAGTGGTTATGCTCTCTCTGCTTTCCAGATTTGTCACTAACAGGCTAGTGACTAAATTTACCAATTCACATTGGCACACTGGAACACCCTAATAATTCCCTAGTATATGGTACCTAGGTACCCAGGGTATTGGGGTTCCAAGAGATCCCTATGGGCTGCAGCATTTCTTTTGCCACCCATAGGGAGCTCAGTCAATTCTTACACAGACTGCCACTGCAGCCTGAGGGAAATAAAGTCCACGTTATTTCACAGCCATTTTTCACAGCACATAAGTAACTTATAAGTCACCTATATATCTAACCCTCACTTGGTGAAGGTTAGGTGCAAAGTTACTTAGTGTGTGGGCACCCTGACACTAGCCAAGGTGCCCCCACATTGTTCGAGGCAAAATCTCCGGACTTTGTGAGTGCGGGGACACCATTACACGCGTGCACTACATATAGGTCACTACCTATATGTAGCATCACAATGGCAACTCCAAACATGGCCATGTAACATGTCTAGGATCATGGAATTGTCACCCCAATACCATTCTGGTATTGGGGGGACAATTCCATGCATCCCCGGGTCTCTCACACAGAACCCGGGTACTGCCAAACTGCCTTTCCGGGGTCTCCACTGCAGCTGCTGCTGCCAACCCCTCAGACAGGTTTCTGCCCCCCTGGGGCCTGGGGAGCCTGGTCCCAGGAAGGCAGAAAAAAGGATTTCCTCTGTGAGAGGGTGCTACACCCTCTCCCTTTGGAAATAGGCGTGAAGGGCTGGGGAGGAGTAGCCTCCCCCAGCCTCGGGAAATGCTTTGATGGGCACAGATGGTGCCCGTCTATGCATAAGCCAGTCTACACCGGTTCAGGGATCTCCCAGTCCTGCTCTGGCGTGAAACTGGACAAAGGAAAGGGGAGTGACCACTCCCCTGACCAGCACCTCCCAGGGGAGGTGCCCAGAGCTCCTCCAGTGTGTCCCAGAACTCTGCCATCTTGGATACAGAGGTGTTGGGGCGCAATGGACTGCTCTGAGTGGCCAGTGCCAGAAGGTGGCGTCAGAGACCCCCTCTGTTAGGTGCTTATCTTTCTCAGTAGCCAATCCTCCTTTTTGGGCTATTTAAGGTCTCTCCTCTGGGCTATTCCTCAGATAACGAATGCAAGAGCTCACCAGAGTTCCTCTGCACTTCCCTCTTTGACTTCTGCCAAGGATTGACTGCTGACTGCTCCAGGACGCCTGCAAAACTGCAACAAAGTAGCAAGACGACTACCAGCAACATTGTAGCGCCCCATCCTGCCGGCTTTCTCGACTGTTTCCTGGTGGTGCATGCTCTGAGGGCTGTCTGTCTTCACCCTGCACTGGAAGCCAAGAAGAAATCTCCCGTGTGTCACCGGAATCTTCCCCCTGCCAACGCAGGCACCAAACTTCTGCATCACCGGTCCTCTGGGTCCACTCTCATCCTGAGGAGGGCGTCCCTGGAACACAGGAGCTGGGTCCAAATGTCTCCCACAGTCCAGTGGCCCTCCTGTCCAAATTTGGTGCAGGTAAGTCCTTGCCTCCCCACGCCAGACAGTAATCCGGTGTACTGCATGATCTGCAGCTGCTCCAGCTTCTGTGCACTTTTCCAATGATTCCTTTGTACACAGCCTAGCCTGGGTCCCCAGCACTCCTTCCTGCATTGCCCAACTCACTGAGTTGGACTCCAACGTCGTGGGACCCTCCTTTGTGACTCTGAGTCGACCGCTGTCCTCAGATCTTCTAAGTGCCTGTTACAGCACTTCTACAGGTGCTGCCTGCTTTTGTGGGGGCTCTCTGAGTTGCTGAGCAACCCCTCTGTCACCTCCTTCAAGGGGTTACATCATGTTCCTTCCTGGTCCTCAGCAGCACCCAAAAACCTCAACTGCGACTCTTGCAGCTAGCGAAGCTTGTTTGCAGTATTTCTGCGTGAAAACACATCTGCATCCTCCACCACGCCGTAAGACATCTTCTGACCACAGGAGAAGTTCCTGGCACCTTCCATTAATGCAGAATCTTTGGCTTCTTCCACCCAAAGGCAGCCCATTTGTACCTTCATCCGGGGTTTAGTGTGCTCCTGCCCCCCCGGACACTTGCATGACTCTTGGACTTGGTCCCCTTCCTTTACAGGTCCTCAGGTCCAGGAATCCGTCTTCAGTCTTTTGCTGGTGGTTGTGGTTCTTGCAGAATCCCCTATCTCGACTATACTGTCTTCCTGGGGTAGTAGGGTAGCCTTACTCCTACTTTTCATGGTCTTGGGGTGGGGTATCTTGGACACCCTCACTGTTTTCTCACAGTCCCAGCGACCCTCTACAACCTACACTAGGTCTGGGGTCCATTCGTGGTTCGCATTCCACTTTTGGAGTATATGGTTTGTGTTGCCCCTAGGCCTATTTCTACCTATTGTGTCCTATTGTGATTCCACATTGTTTGCACTACTTTTCTAACTGTTACTTACCTGTTTTGGGTTTGTGTACATATAATTTGTGTATATTACTTACCTCCTAAGTGAGGGTATCCTCTGAGATACTTTTGGCATATTGTCACTATAATAAAGTACCATTGTTTTTAGTAGCTCTGAGTATTGTGTTTTCTTATGATATTGTGCATATGATATAAGTGGTATAGTAGGAGCTTTGCATGTCTCCTAGTTCAGCCTAAGCTCCTTTGCCATAGCTACCTCTATAAGCCTAAGCTGCTAGAAACACCTCTATTCTACTAATAAGGGATAACTGGACCTGGCACAAGGTGTAAGTACCACAAGGCACCCCCTATAAGCCAGGCCAGCCTCCTACATTGGTGGTGCAGCGGTGGGATAAGTACTTGTAACTGCTTTACCACTTTGTCATTTGGTGCTTTTCATAAGAAAAACATATACCAAATATTTCAATATATGTACATTGAACCGAAACAGTTTACTGTTCTGCTCTAAAACTTTTTACTACGTTTCAGAAAAGTTCTGAAAACTTTTAAAAGTTTTCTAAAAGTTTGAAAAAGTTTTTCTCTGTGCTTTCTAAAGTTCTAAAACTTTTTCTTTCTCTGTCTTAGACCTTTTCTATCATGTCTTCAGTAGAGCTCACTCCCAAAGTTGTGAGAGTTTCAAATACAAAGGTTTGAGGGGTCTCTGTTTAGAAAGAGGTTTAAGCAATGGTTAAAAACCCTACAAAAGAGTTCCTCTTTAACCTGCTCTTAGAAAATGACCAGAACCAGTCCGGCCCATCTCAGAAAGAGGAGGTAGGAGGGGAAGCTGCCCAGTCAGACTCAGAGGAGTTCCCTGAAGATACTGGGGAGGGTTCTTACAAAGACCTGCCATCTAGCAGGCCAGCTAGTGACACTGGTAGTGTTAGAGGGTCTCACATTAGTAGAGCATCTTTCACTCCTAGAGGCCAGGTTATTAGGATCCAGCCAGTTAGGGCAGGTCTCTCTCTGCCAAATCCCAAATCTCCTCTGTGTCCAAACATTCCCAAGCCTCCCACCCTGAGGATAACTTATTGGAAAGGGAACTCAGAAAGCTGAGGTTGGACTGAAGCTTAAACAGCAGCAGCTGGCCTTAGACATAAAATCCCTGGCTATAGAGAGGGAAAGACAGAGATTGGGGTTAGTTCCCCATGGTGGCAGCAGCAGTGTTTCAGATAGTAATCCTGTTAGAGAGCAAGATTCCAGAAACCTGCATAAGATAGCCCGCCCTTACAAGAAGGGGGGTGACATTAATAAGTGGTTTGCTGCACTTGAGAGGGCCTGTATGGTACAGTTGGTCCCTCAAAGGCAGTGGGCTGCTATCTTGTGGCTATCTTTCACTGGAAAGGGTAGGGATAGGCTCCTTACTGTCAGAGAAAGTGATGCCAATAATTACAAAGTTTTGAAGGATCCACTCTTGGATGGATTTGGCTTAACCACTGAACAAAACAGGATTAAGTTCAGAAACACCAGAAAAGAGTCCTCTTAAGACTGGACAGATTTTGTGGACTGTTCAGTGAAGGCCTTGGAGGGTTGGTTGCATGACAGTAAAGTTTCTGACTATGAAAGCCTGTATAATCTAACCCTGAGAGAGCATATTCTTAACAATTTGTCTCTGATTTGTTGCACCAGTACTTGGCAGACTCAGATCTGACCTCTCCCCAAGAATTGGGAGGGGCAGACAAATGGGTCAGAGCAAGAGTGAACAGAAAGGTTCATACAGGAGGTGACAAGGATGGCAAGAAGAAAGATGGTGAGAAATCTCAGGATAAGCAGAGGGGATAAAGGTAAAACCAAAGATCCTTCTTCAAATCTTAAACACTCTTCAGGGGGTGGGGATAAATTAACTTCTTCCTCTTCTCCACAACCCACACACATTAAAAAGCCTTGCTGCTATGTGTGTAAAAATAAAGGCCATTGGCCAAGGGATATGTCCTGCCCAGGTAAACCCCCTGAGCCTACCACCACTAATACATCAAACTCTAGTGCCACTAGCAGTAGTGGTAATAGTGGTAGGACTGCTGGCAACAGTCAAAATAAGGGTGTAGTTGGGTTCACTTATGGGTCCATCATAGAAACTGGGGTAGTCAGTCCCAAGACAGTTTCTGTCACACCTAGTGGCATTGGCCTTGCCACACTGGCTGCTTGTCCCCTTACAATGGATACGTACAGGCAAACAGTTTCAATAAATGGTGTTGAGGCCCAGGCCTACAGGGACACAGGTGCCACTACCACTTTGGTGAATGAAAACCTAGTGTCTCCTGCACAACACATCATTGGACAACAGTACAAGATTATTGATGTCCATAACTCCACTAAGTTTCTTCCCTTAGCTATAATTCAGTTTAGTTGGGGTGGAGTTACTGGCCCTAAGCAGGTGGTAGTATCACCTAGCTTACCTGTAGACTGTTTCTTAGGTAATGACCTAGAGGCCTCAGGTTGGGCTGAGGTAGAGCTTAATACCCATGCAGCCATGATGGGTATCCCTGGGGAATTGCTTCCTCTCATTTCAGCTGAAATGAAAAAGCGAAGGAGAGAAAAAGGCCTGAAAACTCAGAATCCTTCTCCAACAACAGATGAAAAGGGCATCAAAGTTTCCCCTACCCACCCTGCCATTCAGGATACCATTCCTGTGGTGGGAGAAACCTCTCCTGGGGTGGCACCTGTACCAAGGGAAACATCATCTGGCATAGCTGTACTCCCTGAGGTGGAAGTACCTCTCTGTGGGATAACTCATATTGGTGAGAAAAAGTGCACCATTTTAGTTAACATGGAGCATCCCTCCAACCCTCCCAGAGAAACTTTAGTGCAGCAACCCTGCACTGCCTCAAAACACTTAGGACAGCAGCCCTGCCCTAGTGTGGAGCTCATAGGACAGCATCCCTGCCCTGCTCCAACTCAAGAGAACCAGCATCCCTGTTCTCTCTTACAGCCATGTGGACAAAGTTTTTGCCCAGCTATGGCTTTTCTGAGACAGCATCCCTGTCTGGCATTTCCATCACTACAAATAGGTTCAGTGGACAATTCCCACTGCTCTAAACTAAAACTTACTGATAGAAACTCTGAAAATACATCTTCACATTGTTGCTTAGCTAAACAACTTCAAACAGGGTGGTTTACATCCCCACAGGGAAGTAACCATATAGTGAATGATAAAGGTAATAACCAATCTATTGCAGAGCTACTCTCCAATTATCACCACTTAGACAATAAAGACCCAACTGGCCAAGGTTAGCCTTATTGTCCTTCGTTTGAGGGGTGGGGGGGATGTGTAGGTAAGGTAGCCTCTTTCTAGCCTTGTTACCCCCACTTTCAGCCTGTTTGTGAGTATATGTCAGGGCGTTTTTGCTGTCTCACTGGGATCCTGCTAGCCAGGGCCCAGTGCTCATAGTAAAAACCCTATGTTGTCAGTATGTTTGATATGTGTCACTGGGATCCTGCTAGCGAGGACCCCAGTGCTCATAAGTTTGTGGCCTATATGTGTTCACTGTGTGGTGCCTAACTTTATCACTGAGGCTCTGCTAACCAGAAACTCAGTGTTTATGCTCTATCTCTGCTTTAAAATTGTCACTGCAGGCTAGTGACTAATTTTACCAATTCTGATTGGCACACTGGAACACCCTTATAATTCCCTAGTATATGGTACCTGGGTACCCAAGGTATTGGGGTTCCAAGAGATCCCTATGGGCTGCAGCATTTCTTTTGCCACCCATAGGGAGCTCTGACAATTCTTACACAGGCCTGCCATTGCAGCCTGAGTGAAATAACGTCCACGTTATTTCACAGCCATTTACCACTGCACTTAAGTAACTTATAAGTCACCTATATGTCTAACCTTCACGTGGAGAAGGTTGGGTGCTAAGTTACTTAGTGTGTGGGCACCCTGGCACTGGCCAAGGTGCCCCCACATCGTTCAGGGCAAACTCCCCGGACTTTGTGAGTGCGGGGACATCATTTCACGTGTGCACTATACATAGGTCACTACCTATGTATAGCGTCACTATGGAAACTCCGAACATGGCCCTGTAACATGTCTAAGATCATGGAATTGTCACCCCAATGCCATTCTGGCATTGGGGAGACAATTCCATGATCCCCCAAGTCTCTAGCACAGACCTGGTGTGAGAAGGTAGCCTCTTTCTAGCCTTGTTACCCCCACTTTTGGCCTGTTTGTGAGTGTATGTCAGGGTGTTTGTCACTGTTTTCACTGTCTCACTGGGATCCTGATAGCCAGGCCTCAGTGCTCATAGTGAAAACACTATGTTTTCAGTATGTTTGTTATGTGTCACTGGGATCCTGCTGGTCAGGACCCCAGTGCTCATAGGTTTGTGGCCTATATGTATGTGTCACTGGGACCCTGTCACACAGGGCCCCAGTGCTCATAGGTGTGCATGTATATGTTCCCTGTGTGGTGCCTAACTGTCTCACTGAGGCTCTGCTAACCAGAACCTCAGTGGTTATGCTCTCTCATTACTTTCAAATTGTCACTAACAGGCTAGAGACCAATTTTACCAATTTACATTGGCTTACTGGAACACCCTTATAATTCCCTAGTATATGGTACTGAGGTACCCAGGGTATTGGGGTTCCAGGAGATCCCTATGGGCTGCAGCATTTCTTTTGCCACCCATAGGGAGCTCTGACAATTCTTACACAGGCCTGCCACTGCAGCCTGAGTGAAATAACGTCCACGTTATTTCACAGCCATTTTACACTGCACTTAAGTAACTTATAAGTCACCTATATGTCTAACCTTTACCTGGTAAAGGTTAGGTGCAAAGTTACTTAGTGTGAGGGCACCCTGGTTCTAGCCAAGGTGCCCCCACATTGTTCAGAGCCAATTCCCTGAACTTTGTGAGTGCGGGGACACCATTACATGCGTGCACTACATATAGGTCACTACCTATATGTAGCTTCACCATGGTAACTCCGAATATGGCCATGTAACATGTCTATGATCATGGAATTGCCCCCTCTATACCATCCTGGCATAGTTGGCACAATCCCATGATCCCAGTGGTCTGTAGCACAGACCCTGGTACTGCCAAACTGCCCTTCCTGGGGTTTCACTGCAGCTGCTGCTGCTGCCAACCCCTCAGACAGGCATCTGCCCTCCTGGGGTCCAGCCAGGCCTGGCCCAGGATGGCAGAACAAAGAACTTCCTCTGAGAGAGGGTGTGACACCCTCTCCCTTTGGAAAATGGTGTGAAGGCAGGGGAGGAGTAGCCTCCCCCAGCCTCTGGAAATGCTTTGTTGGGCACAGAGGTGCCCAATTCTGCATAAGCCAGTCTACACCGGTTCAGGGACCCCTTAGCCCCTGCTCTGGCGCGAAACTGGACAAAGGAAAGGGGAGTGACCACTCCCCTGACCTGCACCTCCCCTGGGAGGTGTCCAGAGCTCCTCCAGTGTGCTCCAGACCTCTGCCATCTTGGAAACAGAGGTGCTGCTGGCACACTGGACTGCTCTGAGTGGCCAGTGCCACCAGGTGACGTCAGAGACTCCTGCTGATAGGCTCCTTCAGGTGTTAGTAGCCTTTCCTCTCTCCTAGGTAGCCAAACCCTCTTTTCTGGCTATTTAGGGTCTCTGTCTCTGGGGAAACTTCAGATAACGAATGCATGAGCTCAGCCGAGTTCCTCTGCATCTCCCTCTTCACCTTCTGATAAGGAATCGACCGCTGACCGCGCTGGAAGCCTGCAAACCTGCAACATAGTAGCAAAGACGACTACTGCAACTCTGTAACGCTCATCCTGCCGCCTTCTCGACTGTTTTCCTGCTTGTGCATGCTGTGGGGGTAGTCTGCCTCCTCTCTGCACCAGAAGCTCCGAAGAAATCTCCCGTGGGTCGACGGAATCGTCCCCCTGCAACCGCAGGCACCAAAAAGCTGCATTACCGGTCCCTTGGGTCTCCTCTCAGCACGACGAGCGAGGTCCCTCGAATCCAGCGACACCGTCCAAGTGACCCCCACAGTCCAGTGACTCTTCAGCCCAAGTTTGGTGGAGGTAAGTCCTTGCCTCACCTCGCTGGGCTGCATTGCTGGTGACCGCGACTTTGCAAGCTACTCCGGCCCCTGTGCACTTCCGGCGGAAATCCTTCGTGCACAGCCAAGCCTGGGTCCACGGCACTCTAACCTGCATTGCACGACTTTCTAAGTTGGTCTCCGGCGACGTGGGACTCCTTTGTGCAACTTCAGCGAGCACCGTTTCACGCATCCTCGTAGTGCCTGTTTCTGGCACTTCTCCGGGTGCTACCTGCTTCAGTGAGGGCTCTTTGTCTTGCTCGACGTCCCCTCTCTCTGCAGGTCCAATTTGCGACCTCCTGGTCCCTCCTGGGCCCCAGCAGCGTCCAAAAACGCCAAACGCACGATTTGCGTGTAGCAAGGCTTGTTGGCGTCCATCCGGCGGGAAAACACTTCTGCACGACTCTCCAAGGCGTGGGGAATCTATCCTCCAAAGGGGAAGTCTCTAGCCCTTGTCGTTCCTGCAGTATTCACAGTTCTTCAGCCTAGTAAGAGCTTCTTTGCATCAACCGCTGGCATTTCTTGGGCATCTGCCCATCTCCGAGCTGCTTGTGACTTTTGGACTTGGTCCCCTTGTTCCACAGGTACCCTCAGTCAGGAATCCATCGTTGTTGCATTGCTGATTTGTGTTTTCCTTGCATTTTTCCTCTAACACGACTATTTTGTCCTTAGGGGAACTTTAGTGCACTTTGCACTCACTTTTCAGGGTCTTGGGGAGGGCTAGTTTTCTAACTCTCACTATTTTCTAATAGTCCCAGCGACCCTCTACAAGGTCACATAGGTTTGGGGTCCATTCGTGGTTCGCATTCCACTTCTGGAGTATATGGTTTGTGTTGCCCCTATCCCTATGTTTCCCCATTGCATCCTATTGTAACTATACATTGTTTGCACTGTTTTCTAAGACTATACTGCATATTTTTGCTATTGTGTATATATATCTTGTGTATATTTCCTATCCTCTCACTGAGGGTACACTCTAAGATACTTTGGCATATTGTCATAAAAATAAAGTACCTTTATTTTTAGTATAACTGTGTATTGTGTTTTCTTATGATATTGTGCATATGACACTAAGTGGTACTGTAGTAGCTTCACACGTCTCCTAGTTCAGCCTAAGCTGCTCTGCTAAGCTACCATTATCTATCAGCCTAAGCTGCTAGACACCCTATACACTAATAAGGGATAACTGGGCCTGGTGCAAGGTGCAAGTACCCCTTGGTACTCACTACAAACCAGTCCAGCCTCCTACACCTGGGTACTGCCAAACTGCCTTTCCCGGGGTTTCACTGAAGCTGCTGCTGCTGCCAACCCCTCAGACAGGTTTCTGCCCTCCTGGGGTCCAGCCATGCTTGGCCCAGGAAGGCAGAACAAAGGACTTCCTCAGAGAGAGGGTGTTACACCCTCTCCCTTTGGAAAAAGGTGTCAGGGCTGGGGAGGAGTAGCCTCCCCCAGCCTCTGGAAATGCTTTGATGGGCACAAAGGATGCCCATCTCTGCATAAGCCAGTCTACACCGGTTCAGGGACCCCTCAGCCCTGCTCTGGCGCAAAACTGTACAAAGGAAAGGGGAGTGACCACTCCCCTGACCTGCACCTCCCAGGGGAGGTGCCCAGAGCTCGTCCAGTGTGCTCCAGACCTCTGCCATCTTGGAAACAGAGGTGTTGCTGGCACACTGGACTGCTCTGAGTGGCCAGTGCCATCAGGTGACGTCAGAGACTCCTTCTGATAGGCTCATACCTGTGTTACTAGCCTATCCTCTTTCCTAGGTAGCCAAACCTCCTTTTCTGGCTATTTAGGGTCTCTGCTTTGGGAAATTCTTCAGATACCGAATGCAAGAGCTCACCAGAGTTCCTCTGCGCTTCTCTCTTCACCTTCTGCCAAAGGATCGACCGCTGACTGCTCAGGATGCCTGCAAAACTGCAACAAAGTAGCAAAGACGACTACTGCAACCTTGTATAGCTTCATCCTGCTGGCTTTCTCGTCTCTTTCCTGGTGGTGCATGCTCTGGGGGTATCCTGCCTCCTTCTTGCACCAGAAGCTCTGAAGAAATCTCCCGTGGGTCGACGGAATCTTCCCCCCGCCTCTGCAGGCAACAAAAGACTGCATCACCGGTCCTCTGGGTCCCCTCTCAGCACAACGAGCGTGGACCCTGGAACTCAGCAACTCTGTCCAAGTGATTCCCACAGTCCAGTGACTCTTCAGTCCAAGTTTGGTGGAGGTAAGTCCTTGCCTCCCCACGCTAGACTGCATTGCTGGTTACCGTGTGATTTGCAGCTGCTCCGGCTCCTGTGCACTCTTCCAGGATTTCCTTTGTGCACAGCCAAGCATGGGTCCCTGACACTCTAACCTGCAGTGCACAACCTTCTGAGTTGTCCTCCGGCGTCGTGGGACTCCCTTTTCTGACTTCAGGTGGACTCCGGTTCACTCCTCTTCTACGTGCCTGTTCCGGACCTTCTGTGGGTGCTGGCTGCTTCTGTGAGGGCTCCCTGACTTGCTGGGCAACCCCTCTGTCTCCTCATCCAAGTGGCGACATCCTGGTCCCTCCTGGGCCACAACAGCATCCAAAAACCCTAACTGTGATCCTTGCAGATAGCAAGGCTTGTTTGTGGTCTTTCTGCGTGGGAACACCTCTGCAAGCTTCTTCACGACGTGGGACATCCATCCTCCAAAGGGGAAGTTCCTAGTCCTCTTCGTTCTTACAGAATCCAAAGCTTCCTCCATCCGGTGGCAGCTTCTTTGCACCCTCAGCTGGCATTTCCTGGGCATCTGCCCACTCTCGACATTGTCGTGACTCTTGGACTTGGTCCCCTTGTTTCACAGGTACTCAGGTCCGGAAATCCACTGTTGTTGCTTTGCTGGTGTTGGTCTTCCTTGCAGAAACCCCCTATCACGACTTCTGTGCTCTCTGGGGGTTATAGGTGCACTTTCCACCTACTTTTCAGGGTCTTAGGGTGGGCTATTTTTCTAACCCTCACTGTTTTCTTACAGTCCCAGCGACCCTCTACAAGCTCACATAGGTTTGGGGTCCATTTGTGGTTCGCATTCCACTTTTGGAGTATATGGTTTGTGTTGCCCCTATACCTATGTGCTCCTATTGCAATCTACTGTAACTTTAAATTGCTTGCATTACTTCCTTTTCCTATTACTGCATAGTTTTGGTATTGTGTACATATATCTTGTGTATATTTGGCATCCTCATACTGATGGTACTCACTGAGATACTTTTGGCATATTGTCATAAAAATAAAGTACCTTTATTTTTAGTATATCTGTGTATTGTGCTTTCTTATGATATTGGGCATATAACACCAGTGGTATAGTAGGAGCTTTGCATGTCTCCTAGTTCAGCCTAAGCTGCTCTGCTATAGCTACCTTCTATCAGCCTAAGCTGCTAGAAACACCTCTTCTACACTAATAAGGGATAACTGGACCTGGTACAGAGTGTAAGTACCCCTTGGTACCCCCTACAAGCCAAGCCAGCCTCCTACATTGGTTGTGCAGCAGTGGGATAAGTACTTGTAACTACTTACCACTTTGTCATTGTGTACTTTTCATAAGAGAATAATATACAAAACAAGTTCAGTGTATGTTCACCTAACCAAAAGGTTTTGCTTTTCTTTTCTTACACTATTTGCTAAGTGCTGAAAAGTACTCCTAAACTATCAAAAAGTTTCTAAAAAGTTGAAAAGTTTTTTTTTCTGTTTTTTAAAAAGTCCAAAAACTTTTTCTCTCTTTTATCTGTCCCTAAACCTTTTTCTATCATGTCTGGTGTAGGAATCCCTCTTAATTTGGTCAGTACTACTTATGACCACCTTAACTTTAAGAGCCTAATGAGTCTCTGCATTGATAGAGGTTTATTGGTAGGTAAGAACCCTTCTAGAGAGTTACTGTCTAATATGCTTATTGAGAATGATAAGGCCCAGGGTCGCACCTCATCTGAAAAGTTGATAGATAACTCACACTCTGACTCAGGGGAGCCCCTTGAGAGAGTGTTACAGGGTTCCCTTCTTAATCTGCCCCTTAGCAGACCACCTAGCAATGCTGGTAGTAATAGAAGCTCCCATCACAGTAGGGATGTCTTTATTCCTGTAGGCCATGTTGTCAGGGTGCCAACTGTTAGGGACAGGTCTCCCTCTGCTCATTCAAATCTTTCTTCTGTGTCAAAACATTCCCAACCCACCCACCCTGATGACAATATGTTAGAAAGGGAACTCAATAAGTTGAGAGTGGAAGAGTCCAGGCTGAAGCTTAAACAGCAACAGCTGGCTCTAGACAGGGAATCCCTAGACTTAGAAAAAGAGAGACAGAGGTTGGGGTTTGGACCCCATGGTGGCAGCAGCAGTATTCCTGATAGCAATCCTGTGAGAGAGCATGATTCTAGGAATCTGCACAAGATAGTTCCCCCTTAAAAGGAGGGGGATGACATTAACAAGTGGTTTGCTGCACTTGAGAGGGCCTGTATGGTAAAGGGGGTCCCTCAAAGGCAGTGGGCTGCTATCCTATGGCTATCTTTCAGTGGAGAGGGTAGGGATAGGCTCCTTACCGTGAAAGAAAGTGATGCCAATAATTTTACAGTTTTGAAGAATGCACTCTTGGATGGATTTGGCTTCACCACTGAACAATACAGGATTAAGTTGAGAGAAACCAGAAAAGAGTCCTCACAAGACTGGGTAGACTTTGTTGACTATTCAGTGAAGGCCTTGGAGGGGTGGTTACATGGCAGTAACGTTTCTGACTATGAAAGCCTGTACAATCTAATCTTGAGAGAGCATATTCTGAATAACTGTGTGTCTGATTTGTTACACCAATATCTAGTGTACTCAGATCTGACCTCTCCCCAAGAATTGGGAAAGAAGGCAGACAAATGGGTCAGAACAAGAGTGAACAGAAAAGTTCATACAGGGCGTGACAAGGATGTCAAGAAGAAGGATGGTAAGTCTTCAGACAAGGGTGGGGACAAATCTAAAAATGAGTCTTCATCTGGCCAGCAAAAACACTCTGGTGGGGGTGGGGGGTCCAAATCCTCTTCTAATCAAGTAAAGAAACCATGGTGCTATTTATGCAAAGTAAAAGGCCATTGGACAACTGATGCCAGTTGTCCAAAGAAAAGCACCAAGCCTCCCACTACCACGACCCCTGCTGCAACCTCTAGTGCCCCTAGTAATAGCCGTGGTGGTGGGAGCAAACCTACTAATAGTCAATCCAAGGGAGTAGCTGGGCTCACTTTTGGTAATTTGGTTGGGGTTGGTCTTGTAAGGGAGACCACAGAGGCTGTGTTAGTCTCTGAAGGTGCCATTGATGTGGCCACCTTGGTTGCTTGTCCCCTTAATATGGATAAGTACAAGCAACTTCCCCTAATCAATGGTGTTGAGGTTCAGGCCTACAGGGACACAGGTGCCAGTGTTACCATGGTAATAGAGAAACTGGTACACCCTGAACAACACCTACTTGGTCACCAGTGACAGACGCTCATAACAACACTCTTAGCCATCCCATGGCTGTTGTGAATCTCAACTGGGGGGGGGGAGGGGAGTTACTGGTCCAAAGAAAGTTGTGGTTGCCTCAGATTTACCTGTAGACTGTCTACTAGGGAACGATTTAGAGACATCAGCTTGGGCAGAAGTGGAGTTGGAGGCTCATGCAGCAATGCTGGGCATTTCTGGGCATATTTTTGCTTTGACAAGGGCTCAGGCCAAAAAGCAAAAAGGACAGGGTGACTTGGATCCTGGAACAATGGACCAAGTGCTCCCTAAAGCTAGGGTTAGTAAGGGTAAATCCCTACCCACTATCCCCCCCCTCTACAGATGATTCAACTTCTGAGGAAGAAGAATTTCCCCCCTGTGCAGAACCTTCACCAGAGGAGCTGGCAGCAGACACTGCTGAGCTTTTGGGTGGAGGGGGGCCTGCCAGGGAGGAGCTGAGTGTGGCACAGCAAACCTGTCCCACATTAGAGGGTCTAAGACAGCAAGCTGTCAAACAGCAAAATGGGGATGTCAGTGACTCACATAGAGTTTACTGGGATGACAACCTCTTGTACACAGAGGCAAGGGACCCAAAACCTGGAGCAGCCAGGAGATTGGTCATTCCCCTGCAGTACAAAGAGTTCCTCCTAACTCTGGCACACAACATTCCCTTGGCTGGACATTTGGGTCAGATTAAAACATGGAAAAGGTTTGTCCCCCTGTTTCACTGGCCTAGGATGTCAGAGGACACAAAGGATTTTTGTAAGTCCTGCATGACCTGCCAAGCCAGTGGCAAGACTGGTGGCACCCCAAAGGCTCCCCTTATTCCACTGCCTGTGGTTGGGGTTCCCTTTGAAAGGGTAGGGGTTGACATAGTTGGCCCCCTTGACCCTCCTACTGCTTCAGGCAATAGGTTTATCTTGGTGGTAGTGGACCATGCCACAAGATATCCTGAAGCAATTCCTCTAAGGACCACTACAGCACCTGCAGTGGCAAAAGCCCTCCTGGGATCTTTTCCAGGGTGGGTTTCCCAAAAGAGGTTGTATCAGACAGAGGTAGCAACTTTATGTCTGCATACTTGAAGGCCATGTGGAAGGAATGTGGTGTAACATACAAATTCACCACACCTTATCATCCACAAACAAATGGACTGGTAGAGAGGTTTAATAAAACTCTCAAAGGAATGATAATGGGACTCCCTGAAAAACTCAGGAGGAGATGGGATGTCCTGTTACCTTGCCTCCTTTTTGCTTACAGGGAGGTACCCCAGAAAGGAGTGGGCTTCAGCCCCTTTGAACTCCTATTTGGACACCCTGTAAGAGGTCCTCTAACACTTGTGAAGGAGGGTTGGGAACAACCTTTAAAAGCTCCGAAGCAAGACATAGTGGACTATGTACTCGGCCTAAGATCCAGAATGGTTGAGTACATTAAAAAGGCCAGTAAAAACCTTCAGGCCAGCCAAGAGCTCCAAAAGCAATGGCATGACCAGAAGGCTGTTCTGATTCAATCTGATTCAGTACCAACCAGGACAGAAGGTGTGGGTATTGGAGCCTGTGGCCACAAGAGCACTCCAAGACAAATGGAGTGGTTCCCACAGCGTTGTTGAAAAGAAGGGAGAGGTCACCTACTTGGTTGACCTGGGCACTGCCAGGCGTCCCCTTAGGGTGCTCCATGTCAATTGCCTAAAACCCTACTATGACAGGGCTGATCTCACCCTGCTCATGGCAACAGATGAAGGACAGGAAGGAGAGAGTGACCCTCTCCCTGATCTCTTCTCTTCCACAGAACAAGATGCTCTAGTGGAAGGTGTAGTTTTGGCAGACTGTCTTACTGCTGAGCAGAAAGACAACTGCATAAATCTCCTAGGTCAGTTTTCTGAACTCTTTTCTACTGTGCCAGGCACCACTTCTTGGTGTGAGCACACTATAGATACTGGAGACAACATGCCTGTCAAAAGTAAGATCTATAGGCAGCCTGACCATGTCAGGGACTGCATAAAACAAGAAGTTCAGAAAATGCTTGAACTAGGAGTGGTTGAACATTCTGAAAGCCCATGGGCCTCTCCTGTGGTGCTTGTACCAAAGCCTCACTCAAAAGATGTGAAAAGAGAGATGAGGTTTTGTGTAGATTACAGAGGTCCCAACCAGGTAACAAAAACTGATGCTCACCCTATACCCAGGGTAGATGAGCTCATAGATACACTGGCATCTGCCAAGTATCTAAGCACCTTTGATTTGACTGCATGGTATTGGCAGATCAAGTTATCAGAGGATGCTAAAGCAAAAACTGCATTTTCGACTATTGGAGGGCACTACCAATTCACAGTAAAGCCCTTTGGTTTGAAAAATGCACCTGCCACTTTTCAGAGGTTGGTGAATACAGTCCTGTAGGGGTTGGAGTCTTTTAGTGCAGCATATCTGGACGATATAGCTGTCTTTAGCTCCACCTTGGATGATCACCTGGTCCACCTGTGGAAAGTTTTGGAGGCCCTGTAAAAGGCAGGCCTCACTTTCAAGGCTTCAAAGTGCCAGATAGGGCAGGGGAAAGTGGTTTATCTGGGACACCTGGTAGGTGGAGAACAGATTGCACCACTTCAGGGGAAAATCCAAACTATCATGGATTGGATTCCCCCTACAACTCAGACCCAGGTGAGAGCCGTCTTAGGCCTCACTGGGTATTACAGGAGGTTCATTAAGAACTATGGCTCCATTGCAGCCCCACTTAATGACCTCACCTCCAAGAAAATGCTTAAAAAGGTATTGTGGACAGCTAACTGTCAGAAAGCTTCTGAGGAGCTAAAACAGGCCATGTGCACTGCATCTGTCCTAAAAAGCCCATGCTACTCCAAGAAATTCATTGTTCAAACTGATGCATCTGATTTAGGGGTGGGGCAGTCTTATCACAACTCAATTCTGAGGGCCAGGATCAACCTGTTGCTTTTATCAACAGGATGTTGACCCCTAGAGAAAAGCGTTGGTCTGCCATAGAGAGGGAGGCCTTTGCTGTGGTCTGGGCACTGAGGAAGTTGAGGCCATACCTGTTTGGCACTCACTTCATTGTTCAGACAGACCACAAACCTCTACTTTGGCTAAAACAAATGAAAGGTGAAAACCCTAAATTGTTGAGGTGGTCCATATCTCTACAGGGAATGGACTATACAGTGGAACATAGACCTGGGAGTACCCACTCCAATGCAGATGGACTCTTCAGATATTTCCACTTAGACAATGAAGGCTCATCAGGTCATGGCTAGTCTTATTGTCCTTCATTTGGGGGGGGTTGTGCAGGAAAGTACCATCTTGCCTGGCTTGTTACCCCCATATTTCACTGTATATATGTTTTTTTAGTGTATGTGTCACTGGGACCCTGCCAGCCAGGGCCCCAGTGCTCATACGTGTGCCCTGTATGTGTTCCCTGTGCAATTACTAACTGTCTCACTGAGGCTCTGCTAACCAGAACCTCAGTGGTTATGCTCTCTCTGCTTTCTAAATTGTCACTAACAGGCTAGTGACCAATTTCACCAATTCACATTGGCATACTGGAACACCCTTATAATTCCCTAGTGTATGGTACTGAGGTACCCAGGGTATTGGGGTTCCAGGAGATCCCTATGGGCTGCAGCATTTCTTTTGCCACCCATAGGGAGCTCTGACAATTCTTACACAGGCCTGCCATTGCAGCCTGAGTGAAATAACGACCACGTTATTTCACAACCATTTACCACTGCACTTAAGTAACTTATAAGTCACCTATATGTCTAACCTTCACCTGGTGAAGGTTGGGTGCTAAGTTACTTAGTGCGTGGGCACCCTGGCACTAGCCAAGGTGCCCCCACATCGTTCAGGGCAAATTCCCCAGACTTTGTGAGTGCGGGACATCATTTCACGAGTGCACTATACATAGGTCACTACCTATGTATAGCGTCACAATGGTAACTCCGAACATGGCCATGTAACATGTCTAAGATCATGGAATTGTCACAACAATGCCATTCTGGCATTGGGGAGACAATTCCATGATCCCCTGAGTCTCTAGCACAGACCCGGGTACTGCCAAACTGCCTTTCCCGGGGTTTCACTGAAGCTGCTGCTGCTGCCGACCCCTCAGACAGGTTTCTGCCCTCCTGGGGTCCAGCCAGGCTTGGCCCAGGAAGGCAGAACAAAGGACTTCCTCAGAGAGAGGGTGTTACACCCTCTCCCTTTGGAAAAAGGTGTCAGGGCTGGGGAGGAGTAGCCTCTCCCAGCCTCTGGAAATGCTTTGATGGGCATAAAGGGTGCCCATCTCTGCATAAGCCAGTCTACACCGGTTCAGGGATCCCCCAGCCCTGCTCTGGTGCGAAACTGGACAAAGGAAAGGGGAGTGACCACTCCCCTGACCTGCACCTCCCAGGGGAGGTGCCTAGAGCTCCTCCAGTGTGCTCCAGACCTCTGCCATCTTGGAAACAGAGGTGTTGCTGGCACACTGGACTGCTCTGAGTGGCCAGTGCCATCAGGTGATGTCAGAGACTCCTTCTGATAGGCTCTTACCTGTGTTACTAGCCTATCCTCCTTCCTAGGTAGCCAAACCTCCTTTTCTGGCTATTTAGGGTCTCTGCTTTGGGGAATTCTTCAGATACCGAATGCAAGAGCTCATCAGAGTTCCTCTGCACTTCTCTCTTCACCTTCTGCCAAAGGATCGACCGCTGACTGCTCAGGACGCCTGCAAAACAGCAACAAAGTAGCAAAGATGACTACTGCAACCTTGTATCGCTTCATCCCGCTGGCTTTCTCGCCTGTTTCCTGGTGGTGCATGCTCTGGGGGTAACCTGCCTCCTTCTTGCACCAGGAGCTCTGAAGAAATCTCCCGTGGGACGACGGAATCTTCCCCCTGCAACTGCAGGCAACAAAAGACTGCATCACTGGTCCTCTGGGTCCCCTCTCAGCACGACGAGCGTGGTCCCTGGAACTCAGCAACTCTGTCCAAGTGATTCCCACAGTCCAGTGACTCTTCAGTCCAAGTTTGGTGGAGGTAAGTCCTTGCCTCCCACGCTAGACTGCATTGCTGGGTACTGCATGATTTGCATCTGCTCCGGCTCCTGTGCACTCTTCCAGGATTTCCTTCGTGCACAGCCAAGCCTGGGTCCCCGACACTCTAACCTGCAGTGCACAACCTGCTGAGTTGTCCTCCGGCGTCGTGGAACTCCCTTTTCTGACTTCGGGTGGACTCTGGTTCACTCCTCTTCTAAGTGCCTGCTCTGGTTCTTCTGCGGGTGCTGCCTGCTTCTGTGAGGGCTCCCTGACTTGCTGGGCACCCCCTCTGTCTCCTCATCCAGTGGCGATATCCTGGTCCCTCCTGTGCTACAGCCGCATCCAAAAACCCTAACCGTGAACCTTGCAGCTAGCAAGGCTTGTTTGCAATCTTTCTGCGTGGGAACACCTCTGCAAGCTTCTTCACGACGTGGGACATCCATCCTCCAAAGAGGAAGTTCCTAGTCCTCTTCTTTCCTGCAGAACTCCAAGCTTCTTCCAACAGGTGGCAGCTTCCTTGCACCCTCAGCTGGCATTTCCTGGGCTCCTGCCCACTCTCGACACTATCACGACTATTGGACTTGGTCCCCTTGTCTTACATGTACTCAGGTCCGGAAATCCACTGTAGTTGCATTGCTGGTGTTTGTTCTTCCTTGCAGAATCCCCCTATCATGACTTCTGTGCTCTCTGGGGTAGTAGATGCAATTTACACCTACCTTTCGGGGTCTTGGGGTGGGCTATTTTTCTAACCCTCACTGTTTTCTTACAGTCCCAGCAACCCTCTACAAGCTCACATAGGTTTGGGGTCCATTTGTGGTTCGCATTCCACTTTTGGAGTATATGGTTTGTGTTGCCCCTATACCTATGTGCTCCTATTGCAATCTATTGTAATTCTACACTGTTTGCATTACTTTTCTTGCTTTTACTTACCTAATTTTGGTTTGTGTATATATATCTTGTGTATATAACTTATTCTCATACTTAGGGTACTCACTGAGATACTTTTGGCATATTGTCATAAAAATAAAGTACCTTTATTTTTAGTATATCTGTGTATTGTGTTTTCTTATGATATTGTGCATATGACACCAGTGGTACTGTAGGAGCTTCACTCGTCTCCTAGTTCAGCCTAAGCTGCTTTGCCATAGCTACCTTCTATCAGCCTAAGCTGCTAGAAACACCTCTTCTACACTAATAAGGGATAACTGGACCTGGCACAAGGTGTAAGTACCTCTGGTACCCACTACAAGCCAGGCCAGCCTCCTACAGGGGGTTACTGATGCGTGGACAGTTCAGTATGGAGGTGCACTGCTGCTTCTGTCTCAGTACTGGGACACCAGTGCAAACAGCCCTTGCAGGGGGGGTATCACAAGAGCTCCGTGGATGTGTCCACGGGGGGGTTAGTGATGTGAGGACAGTTCAGTACTGAGGTGCACCGCTGAAACCCCATGGACATATCATGTATGATACAAGCCCTGTAAGAGGGGCATTGTGAGAGCTCTGTGAGTGACTCTTTAATTGAGATGCCCCCAAAGTCTGTGGTGTTGACTCAATTTACCAGAACCACCGAACAATGTGTTTCAAAAATAACGTAAGTAAGTGAAACAAACAAGCTTTGCCTCATTCAAAAATGGGTGATTCCATTAACGTCGATTCACCAAAATGCGAGGGGTGGCAGAAGTGACATTGCACGCCCATCAAGCGCCCTTTGTCCTTTAATTTCACTCACACGTGTTTAAAGACACACACACACCCTCTCAGTAAACACACAAACAACCTGCTTTATGGCAGTGCGACTGGTGGCGCCGCACTGGGTGCTGACCTGGAGGGGGCTCTGTGTTTAGCAATAGTTACAATTTAAAAGCACCTGCTGCAGAGTCCATTGTGTGTCCAGCTTCCAGGCAGCAATAAAAATGACAAGATACCTCTTGTGATTAATGTTCCTGCTAGAGAGATGTTTTGGTGTAGTGGCAGCTTTGACTCGCTATAAAGCAGCACAGAGGGTTACTGTGCCTGCTGCAAACAACAGATCTGTATTTTATGTGGATTGCTGAGTGGATTAGTAAAGACCACGTTTAAACAAATTAAATGTACGTGAGAGGGGCTATGGGGAGATGAGAGACACTTTTGCTGCGTGGTAGTGAGGGAATATGAGGAGAAATTCCTGGGGGGTGTAGGGGGCAAAAAAAGATTGTGGCACCAGACGCCACCACTACTAGGGTGACCAGACATCCTGGATTTACCCGGACAGTCCCGGTTTTCAGGGGACTGTCCCGGTGTCTCGACGCTTTTGTACGTTTTACATAAATGTACCAGTTTTTGGGGCAAAGGTCAGTTCAACCTGTGAACGCTTCTGTTAATTTGGAATTAATGTCCCGTTTTTTGGCACTGACTTTGCCACCACTGAGTCCAGGGGTCGCAAAGACAGTGCCAGGGTCGCAAGGGGGAATGACGTCCATGCTGGATTTTTTATTCATTCTTTCGGTTTTTCCCTTTATGGTAGAATATCACACACCTGTAAAATATGGGAGCGCTGTGGAGTGAAGTAGCCCAGGCACGTGACGTCATGGGGTACTAATTAGCGCCCCCCCTGTGGGCGACCCCCCTTCTATTGCAATGCCCCCCCCCCCCTCGTCAGACAGCGCTGAGTAGAGCCCCCCTCCCCTCAGATGACTCACCTGCCCGGGCTGGCTGCAGCCAGAGCCCCCCCAGGAGCAGCAGCAGGAAGTGGGGGCCAGTCATAGCGAGGTGGGGGCAATGCTGGGACAGGGTGGCCTGGGGTGTTTAGTCCTTGAAATAAACTTCTGACATCTAAAGTCAGCCCAGCAGGACTCTATATACACGATGTCACACCAGTGGGGGGCGAGCACCAATCAGAAGACAGAGACCCCCCCGCCCTGCCCCTCAACCCCCCACCTCCCTCCCCCCGTTTCCTCTCCCTGACAGCTTGGAGACAGAAAGTGAAACTATAGCGGGATATGACGGTAGCAGGGCGTGGTAAACGAACACAAAAACAGAATATATATATATTTGATTTTCCTTTCTTTCTTGTTTTGCAGTTGTTATATAGCGCGAAGTCGACCCAGGCGTTGCAGCGCTTTACATGAGTACCAGTCACAAAAGGAATTATATATTTGTTCAGGCTTGGGGACATGCAGTTATGTGCCCAAGATGACAAGGTGTCCGGCCAGCGCCGAGAGCTGAGCCCTCTTCCCCAGTCGCACGGTCGGCTGCTCTAGTGGTTACACTACCACCGCCACCGCCGTGTATGAGTTGCATAGTTTACAATCCTCGGAGGGCTCAGGGACTGCCCCAGCCCCGCTGTCACTGCGCCAATCCACTCGCCCCTCCCTGCCAAGCCTGGCTTCTTGTAAATCAGCCCGTTTCCTCTCAGAGATGCGCCGTCCGCCCGCTGGAGGGCGCCAGAGCACCGCATGCGGGGACCGCTGGGCGCCTGCACTGTGCGGTGGATCCAGGACAGGCGCGGGGGCTTCCAAGGTGACCCCTGAGCGGGATACACACCACAGAGGGAGAACCCCGAGAGCCAAGGGAAAGGTTCACAGGCGGCTCAGCAAACAAGTTCATTGTCATCTTCTGACAACAGCGCCCGCGAGCAAAAAGTAAACTGAGAAAAGACGACTTGGCAAAATAAAATAAAGTTATCTTTAAAAAATAAAACTTGGCAGTTTTGTGCCATCTGGGCACGTTTTTGACACTCACAAGCCTCTGTTTGCGGGCACTCGAAGTTAAAAACAATAAATGGCACCTCGATCACGCCGGGAGCAGCGGGCGGGCACTCATTAAGTTGCATTAATTAGTGCCTGACCCCTGCGCCACACGAGTGATGTGAGACGTGCCTTGACGAATTACGAGTCTGTAAAAAAGACGCAAACCAACAGAGGGTGAGCGACAGGCGGGCTCCAAGCCCTGTACTGAACACAGGAGTCTCTTGCAAGCGAGACGCATGCGCTAACGCACGCACTCGCAGGCTCGACCCTAAACAGGGACGGCGAGAGAGGAAGGAAAAAGAGGAGGCGTGGAGCGTTTTTTGGTTTCCTCATAACTTTGACCCTGGCAGACAAATTTGAAACTTTCCAAAAATAAAAGTTCATCCACTTCTGCTCCTTCCTGGAAAGTTTTGGGGTGAACTGTCAAGCGGGACCCCCCCAAAAAAGGGGGTCCCAAAACGTAAAATCGCCACGCCTTTCACATAGACTTTAAGGCAGGTTTTAGCAAAAACTGCTGAACATAATTACACCAAATTTGGCAAGAAGCTATCTCTTGGTTTGCAGATTGTGCTTTTTGTGATTTAGTGTAAATCCGTTCTGTAACTTTTAATAAAATAAGGGTGAAAAATAATTATATAGTTTGTCATTTGGTCTTGCATGAGTCCTGTGAGCCTCTTGTGATAACTCAAAATAGAAAACAGAGCCATGTGATTGGTCGAGAGGCGCATTCTCTTGTGTACCTTCACGTTCTCGCAGAGCGATAGGCTCCCACGGGTCTCACAAGAGCAAGCACTCTGATTGGCTGGCTGTTGCAAATGGCGGTCATCACTGTTTACTGTGAAGAACTGGGGGTGTTGTTGAAATGAAGGGAAAAAGCCATATAAGGGGGGCGCAGGAAGGCATGCTGTCCCTTTAGATTTAGAGAAGAGGTGTCCAAGGTATAACTACTGTGAAGATTATAAATGTCTATTGTTTATAACTAATTTTTATGATCTCCCTGGACTCTTGCGGATTGTGAATAGTGAAAAGGAGTGTGTGAGTTTGTCAATACACTCTCCTGGTAGAAATGCATATTGAGCTTGTTACTGAGAGGAAGCGTGTAAGAGATAAGGCGCGGGATCGTGAAAAGTAGAAAGGGGCAGGTGAACGTTGAATATACTGTTGTGAACACACTTGGTACTGTAGGAAGGAGTATTACTGGAGATGGCGTATATCAGAGTCTAATATTTACGCCCATCGGCTCGGTAAGAGTTATGAGTAGAGTACGGTGCCACCCCACACCCCACAATGCACTCCCGTTATCAGAGAGAGGGGTGAAAGCAGGGAGGGCACTCTCTCTCCATCACAACGGCACACACCTGTCTTCTGAGACAGAGGTGTCAGCGGAGAAGTCAGTCCCTCGCAACAGACCCTACCTCGCACACCCTTCATCTGAAAGGGAGGTCTGAAAAGAGACGCCACTCCCTCTCCACACCCTAATGAGCACAGCTGTCATCTGAGAGAGAGGTCTGACAGGAGAGGCCAGTGCCTGCCCACACACTAACTACTACAGACACCTGTCATCTGAGAGAGAGGTCTGACAGGAGAGTCTAGTCCATCCACACACCCTACTACTCGCAGCTGTCATCCGAGAGAGAGGTCTGACCAGAGAGGCCACTCCCTGCCCACACACTAACTACTAAGGCACCTGTCATCTGAGAGAGAGGTCTGACAGGAGAGGCCAGTGCCTGCCCACACACTAACTACTACAGACACCTGTCATCTGAGAGAGAGGTCTGACAGGAGAGTCCAGTCCATCCACACACCCTACTACTCGCAGCTGTCAATCGAGAGAGAGGTCTGACCAGAGAGGCCACTCCCTGCCCACACACTAACTACTACAGACACCTGTCATCTGAGAGAGAGGTCTGACAGGAGAGGCCAGTGCCTGCCCACACACTAACTGCTACAGACACCTGTCATATGGGAGAGAGGTCTGACAGGAGAGGCCAGCCCATCCACACACTAACTACTACAGACTCCTATCATCTAAGAGAGAGGTCTGACAGGACAGGCCAGCCCATCCACACACTAACTACTACAGACACCTGTCATCTGAGAGAGAGGTCTGACAGGAGAGGCCAGTGCCTGCCCACACACTAACTACTACAGACACCTGTCATCTGAGAGAGAGGTCTGACAGGAGAGTCCAGTCCATCCACGCACCCTACTACTCGCAGCTGTCATCCGAGAGAGAGGTCTGACCAGAGAGGCCACTCCCTGCCCACACACTAACTACTACAGACACCTGTCATCTGAGAGAGAGGTCTGACAGGAGAGGCTAGTGCCTGCCCACACACTAACTACTACAGACACCTGTCATCTGAGAGAGAGGTCTGACAGGAGAGTCCAGTCCATCCACACACCCTACTACTCGCAGCTGTCATCCGAGAGAGAGGTCTGACCAGAGAGGCCACTCCCTGCTCACACATTAACTACTACAGACACCTGTCATCTGAGAGAGAGGTCTGACAGGAGAGGCCAGTGCCTGCCCACACACTAACTGCTACAGACACCTGTCATATGGGAGAGAGGTCTGACAGGAGAGGCCAGCCCATCCACACACTAACTACTACAGACTCCTATCATCTAAGAGAGAGGTCTGACAGGACAGGCCAGCCCATCCACACACTAACTACTACAGACACCTGTCATCTAAGAGAGCGGTCTGACAGGAGAGGCCAGTGCCTGCCCACACACTAACTACTACAGACACCTGTCACCTGAAAGAGAGGTCTGACCGGAGAGGCCATTCCATCAACACACTAACTACTACAGACACTTGTCATCTGAGAGAGAGGTCTGAAGGAGAGGTCAGTCCATCCACACACCCTACTACTCACAGCTGCCATCCGAGAGAGAGGTCTGACCAGAGAAGCCAGTCCTTGCCCACACACTAACTACTACAGACACCTGTCATCCTAAAGAGAGGTCTGACCGGAGAGGCCAGCCCATCCACACACTAACTACTACAGACACCTGTCGTCTAAGAGAGCAGTCTGACAAGAGAGGCCAGTCCTGCCCACACACTAACTGCTACAGACACCTGTCACCTGAGAGAGAGGCCAGTCCCTGGCCACAGACTAACTACTACAGACTCCTGTCATCTGAGAGAGAGGTCTGACAGGAGAGGCCAGTCCCTGCCCACACACTAACTGCTACAGACACCTGTCATCTGAGAGAGAGGTCTGACAGGAGAGGCCAGTCCCTCCACACACACTACTGCGCACAATGTAATCTGAGAAATGTGTGAAAACACAGGCCTGTCATTCCTCAGACACTACTACGCATACCTGGTAACCTAGACAGAGGACTGCAGGAAGATGCAGTCCCTCCCCACTCAATAATATGCACAGCTGTGATCTGAGAGAGAGGTCTGACAGGAGAGGTCAGTCCCTCCACACACTAACTACTACAGACACCTGTCATCTGAGAGAGCAGTCAGATAGGAGAGGCCAGTCCCTCCCCATGCACTACTGCACACACAGTCATCTGAGAAAGAGGCTTGAAAAGACAGGCCTGTCATTTCCCAAACACTACTACGCACACCTTTTAGCTAAGACAGAGTTCTGAAAGGAAAGGCCAGTCTATCCACGGACCCTAGTACGCACACCCGTCACCTGTCAGAGAGGTGTCAGCGGAGAGGCAAGTCTCTCCCCACACTGAACGGAGAGGGAAGTTCTTCCTCACACCCTATGATGCAACCGCTTATCCGAGAGAGGAGTGTAAGCGAAGAGGCCAGTCTCTCACCACACAATACTACACATGCTTCCCACACTGTGGAGGGGTGTTAGTGGAGAGGTTAGTCCCTCTCTGTATCCAACTACTTATACCTGACACCCCAGGGGTAGCTTTCAGCAGAGAGGTTAGACCTTCCACACACTCTACTGCATACACATGCGATCTTATAGAAAGGTCTCAGCGGAGAGGCCACTCCTATCACACACCCTACTGGGCAAATCTGTCGCTCGACAGAATCTTTCCACACAACCAACTATGTACACCTGTTTCGCAAGAGAGGGGTCTCTGCGGAGAGGCCAGTCCCTGCACACGCCCTGCACATGCCCTGCTATGTACAGCTGTCATTTGAAGGAAGCAGAGGGCAGCGCCTCACACACCAGTACGCACATCCATTATTCAAGAGAGGGGTCTCAGTGGAGAGGTGAGTGCTTCCCATATACTACTGTTTACCTACAATAGTGTTGCGATCCAGCAAGACTCTCGCAAGAGTAGACTGCAAGCTTCAGGGAGTGAGGCTTGCTGCCTGAGGCTTGTTCGAACCAGTGAGACACGCACGAGACCCACTTTTACCGATCCCGCCACAAGGTGTTTTATGATCCCTTGAGCCTTTTGTGAGACCTGAATGGAAAACTACTGAGCCTGCCACAAGGTGTTTTACGATCCCGCAAAAGGCTTGCAAGATCAAATGGGAAAGCAGAAAAAAAGGGCAAGGCTCAACTAATAGTTACTAATCTCATTACATGGAAACGCTGTGATGCGCATGGCTGCAGAACCAGAGATAGATCCATTTGTCCTTGGTGCTTAGGAGGAGAAGGAAATCGGTTTGAGTTGTGCTCAGCAGAAGTGAATTTATGTGGAGCTGAAAGAGACCGGTGTGATTATCTGTATTTAAAAAATAACTTCAAGTTTAGGTATTTAATAATACATTTTATAAACTTTGTTGGGAAGTGTCACTTAGTATACTAATGTTGGTAAACACATTCTACAACATATTTACTAAGTGAAACGCTGTTTGGGGAGGTATAGATGTCTTAATATAACTTTCTAGAGGTAGACCTTAGACCGTAGATAGTTGTGAGCAAGGGTGCCAGCGTGTGTTAAAAATGAAGAGTTCAAACTGAACACACTTGTAAGTAAAGAGAGCAGCGTTTGTTAAATTATAAAACAAAGAACTTAGGGGGTTATTACAACTTTGGAGGAGGTGTTAATCCGTCCCAAAAGTGATGGTAAAGTGACGGATATACCACCAGCGGTATTACGAGTCCATTATATCCTATGGAACTCGTAATACGGCTGGTGGTATATCCGTCACCTTTGGGACGGATTAACACCTCCTCCAAAGTTGGTTGTAATAACCCCCTTAATGATGCAAGCTCTATTGTTCTTATGAATCTCATTATATATATATATTTTAGCCCTAAGAGATGTTCGAGTGGTGATATTTCTAGAGTGAAACACTGTGGTGAGTTTTAGCAAAGGTGTGTTGAGATGAATGTGTTACTTTGTAAACTGTTGTGGGAGCAGAGTTCATGGCATTTTATAATTCTATTGCAGAATTATATAAATAGACTGGTTGAGGGTGTGTAATGTTTGAGGGGAAAGGAATAAGTTACTGGTGCACTAGATATACATTTTGATTGTGGGTGAAAAGTGTAGTGAAGCTTAGACCATGGGTACTTGCAAACATTTTTACAAGGGCCAAAGAGTTTAGTCTGTGATGTGCCCAGGGGCCGCATTGATGCCATGGCAGTGGCGGTTAGGTGGGGTGGCTCAGGAAATTGGTGGTAAGGTAGGTGTAGGAGAAGCGAAGGATATACATCTAGTGGCTGAAATGAACAATAGGAAATCCAGAAAACCTGGAATTAATCCTGGCTTCCCCACTTTTCCAAATTGTGTGATTCTAGGCAATTGTTTAATTTCACTTTCCCTCCTTTTTCTGCATTATCACATTTAAGAGGACCTCGAAATACATGACTTCATGGTGTGCGCTGCACAAAACCTGCTTCTGTGTTTGCTTTAATAAACTATAATGTTGGTAATTTATAATAAGAACCCAAGCCACCCATAAAGTGCACATAGAAAGTGACGTGCCTCTTTTATTTAATATTGGTGCTGTTCTCAGGGTAGGGGGAAGAATTAGGGGGTCATTACGACCCTGGCGGCCGGCGGTAAGGTGGCGGTAACACCGCCAACAGGCTGGCGGTGTTCCGCCAGCAATTATGACCGTGGCGGAATTGCTACGGCCATACTGCCGGCCCCTCCAATATCGCACCAGGATTCCACCTGGCGGTCATAATCCCATTAAAAGGCTGGCGGTAAGGGGACTTGGGGTGCCCCTGGGGGCCCCTGCACTGCCCATGCACTTGGCATGGGCAGTGCAGGGGCCCCCAGGCATAGCCCCGTCGCGCATTTCACTGCCCGAATTTCAGGCAGTGAAATGCGCGACGGGTGCTACTGCACCCGCTGCACATCAGCAGTGCCGCCGGCTCTATTACGAGCCAGCAGCAATGTTGATGTGACATTTCCGCTGGGCCAGCGGACGGTAACACTGTTACCGTCCGCTGGCCCAGCGGAATTGTCATAATAGGGAGCCAGGAATACCACCGGCAATGACGGTATTCTGTCTCCCGCGGCCTCAGTGGTCTTTTTACAAGACCGCCGAGGTCGTAATGACCCCCTTAATGTTTCCAAATTTAAGTTTCTAAATTTATGTTTGAAAACTACCACTTTTAAATGAATACTTCTCAATGCACTTGTTGGCCCTTTTTGCAGGGTCATCCTCAATCTTTTTTCCTCCTTCCTCCAAACTTTTCTGACCTGTTTTTGTTGGCTTTAGGACTCTGGGCACTTTACCATTGCTAACCAGTGCTAAAGTGCATATGCTTTCTGTGTAAAGTGTATTGGTGATTGGCTTTTCCATGGTTGGCATATTTGATTTACTGTAAGTCCCCAGTACAGTGCACTAGAGGTGCCCAGGGCCTGTAAATCAAATGCTACTAGTGGGCCTGCAGCAGTGGTTGTGCCACCCAAATAAGTAGCCCTGCAAACATGACTCAGACCTGCCACTGCAGTGTCTGCGTGTGCAGTTTTAATCTGCCAATTCGACTTGGCAAGTGTCCCCACTTGCAAGGCCCAAACCGTCCCTTTTCCTACATGTAAGGCACCCCTAAGGTAGGCCCAAGGTAGCACCAGGGGCAGGGTGCAGTGTATGTTTAAGGTAGGACATATACCAGTGTGTTTTATATGTCCTAACAGTGAAATACTGCCAAATTCGGTTTTCACTGTGCAAGGCCTATCCCAATCATAGGTTAACATGGGGGCTGCCTTTAAATATCCTTAAAGCGCAGATTCCCCTTGAGAGCAGATAAAAATATGGAGTTCAGGGTCTCTGTACTCACAATTTAAAATACATCTTTTATTGAAGTGTTTTTTTAAAATTGTCTGTTTGAAAATGCCACTTTTAGAAAGTATGCATTTTCTTGCTTAAACCACTCTGTGACTCTACCTGTTTGTGGATTGTCTGTCTGGGTCAGTTTGACAGTTGGGCTGTTTTGCACCTTTCTAGACAGTGACACAAAAGGGAGCGGGGTGTAGACTGCATATCCTGATGAGCCATCTGAGCTAGAGGGGAGGGAGGAGTGGTCACTTACACCTGAAAGGGCTGTGCCTGCCCTCACACAATGCAGTCTCCGACCTCCTGGTGAGTGTCTGGGGCTTGGCCAGGACAAGGAAGGATCTGTCAAACACTTGAGACTTTGCTTTGAAGTTTGCCAACTTCAAAGCCAGAAGGGGAATAAAAGGAAGACCCAAAACCCCAGACTTTTAGAATCTTTCTGGAATCAAGAGGAACCTCTGCAAAGGAGAAGAGCTGAAGAGCTGGAGGAGGAGTACTGTCCCTTTGCTGTGTTGCTTTGCTGGACTGGCCTGCAGTCGTACCTCTGCCTGAAAAGAGTGCAAAGGGTGAACTTTGCTGTGTGTCCTGCTTGAGAAAGTTCTCCTGGGGCTTGGAGTAGAGCTTGCCTCCTGTTGGAAGTCTCAGGGACACCAAAGACTTCACTTTCATCGACCTGCAGCACTGGGAACTGTGTGTTTTGTGCTCTTCAAGAGGGGAAACCACCGCAACACCGCCAACGACACCGCTGGCCTGCACTGTGATCTGCTAATGCCACACAGAGTTGTATTGCCCCGGTTCGCACCGCGACCCTGGTCTCACCGAAGCCATCATCGCACGACTTCACTGAGCCGCTGCTCGCACCGCGACCTGTGGGCCCGCACTCCGGCATCGCCTGCTCACAAGGCAGCCTGGGCATCCTTGTCTACGACGCTCCTGCTGACACCGGCGCTGCTGCCTGCATCGTGGCTTGTGGACACCGCCTGTGAGGTACACAAAGCACCGTCCCATCCCGTTCCGCAGCCCCTGTCCAAAGACACCAGCATCATCGACCCAAGTGTCGTCACCAGGCATCCTGCTTGCACCGTGACCTGTGGACACCGCTCGTAAGGGTCACAAAGCACCGTCCCATCCCGCACCGCTTGCTTGAGCTTACCGATGACAGCGCTTCAGCAACAACAACGCCACTGCCTGCACCATGACCTGTGGACACCGCACGTCGTACCGCCATGCTTCACACCACAGCCCTGGTCTCAGGACGCGCTGGACGGCATCACAAGCCGCTGCCTGCACCATGACCTGCATGTCGCATCGTCCAGCTTCACAACGCAGTCCCAACGCCATCCACACAGCGCACCTGACTTCATCAGCCCGGAGTTCGATCTGCAACGCACATGAACTTCAAGGGCCCGATGACTCCTGCACCGACCACGACGCCCTGTAAATCCAAGGTACGGTTTGCGCATCTTCCCGACACCGTAGCTGGCCTGCGATGCCACGGCCGGCCTGAACTGTTGGTTTTGTTGATCATGACACCATGATAGCCCCAGGTGGAGCTATCGACTTCAAGAAACTGTATTTGTGAGTACATCTTGCAGAATTCATTTTTTTTATTACTGTATGTTGGATTTAAATTGTATTTGCTCTTGTTTTATATAGATAAATATTGGATACTTTTCAAAAAGTGGTGTGGTGTCCTTTTGTAGTGTTTTCACTTATTACTGTGTGTTATGTGCAAATGCTTTACACATTGCTTCTGAGATAATCCTGAATAATCAAGCCAAGCTACCAAGGGGGGAGCAGGGGTTATCTAAGCGGGTATCTCCCGTATCCTGACTAGAGTGAGTGTCCATACTTGGACAGGGCCCAAACCGACTGCCAACTAGAGACCCCATTTCTAACAGCACTGATATAATAAACTATACTAAGGTGAAACTAAACATACTTTTTAAATTTTAAAGGGACTGTCAAAGTTTTACTCTTATGCTGCAACATGT
This sequence comes from Pleurodeles waltl, assembly GCF_031143425.1. NCBI lineage: Eukaryota > Metazoa > Chordata > Amphibia > Caudata > Salamandridae > Pleurodeles > Pleurodeles waltl. Next base: position 1,711,492,814 of record NC_090445.1, on the reverse strand, counting down.
CTTTGAAAATGAAGGCGTTTCTAAAGTGAAGCGCAGGAGTTCCTAGTTTCTTCCTTTCCTTAACACCAATTAAGTTTGTAATAAATTACTGTGTGTCTATTTAATATTTATATTGTTAGTGCCGAGTTGAGCACACAGCTGCCCAGTGCTCCGGTTGCCCAGGGGGCCGCATGTAAAGCTCAGACGGGCCGCATGAGGCCCGCGGGCCGTACTTTGAGTATCCATGGCTTAGACAATAGAGCGTTGTGTCACTGTTTTCAATTATTGAACAGTATGTCATTTTTATCCTTTTTATTTTGTGTTTTTTAGGAGGAAAGTGGAAACTTGTCTAAGAGGAAATAATGATCTGCTTACGTAAGCAGCAAAGAAGAGCCTTGACAAGACAAGCAGGATTATTGTGCTGTTCAGCAACAACTACCTCTTCAGGCAGAGTGTGTTCAGGTCGGAAGGATGTGGAGTCGCCTGAACAGTCGTCCACTTCAGCAGCACAAGCCAACTCCGCACGCGCTATGCTTTGTGAACTCTTTTTTACAAACTGTAATTTATAGATATGCTATGTTGCTGACACTCTTTTGTCACCTAGCCTGACGTGAAATAGCAGGAAACTGAAGATGCTTTGGCAGGCTAAGGTGGGAAAAAGACTGAAAAATCCAATAGGCAAATAAAGCAAAAAAGAGGGGAAACGTTAGCAACTGCTGATGATCGTCAGAGAAAAATGTTATATGTTAATAAAGATGTTTTATTTTATGTGTTTTATAGCTGTTGCTATAGTTTGTTAATATAGTTGTAGTTGTGTATTGTTGTTAAATTGTCTTATCATAATAAAATGTTTAAAGTTGCTTTTGATTGTTTCTTATAAATTACAATTTTATTATAGAATTGCAATATGTACCAAACTCTCAGTTCCATCTTCCATCTTGCTCTCTTGCTCTCCTGGACCCACATCAACGACGAGGATAACACCAAAACCATGAGCACCATCCACTTCGGCTCACCCTACGACCCGTGCCCCGTCTATGTCTTGAACAAAGCAAGCTCCATCATCCTCCCCCAACTCCGTTTGATCATCAACAGCTCCTTCGAGACCGCCACCTTCCCGGAAAGCTGGAAGCACGCCGAAGTCAACGTCCTGCTGAAGAAACCCAAAGCTGACCCAAGTGATCTCAAAAACTACCGTCCCATCTCACTCCTTCCCCCACCCCTTCCCGGCAAAGGTCAGCAAAAAGATCGTCAACAGACAACTGACCCACTTCCTTGAAGACAACAACACGCTGGACACTTCTCAATCTGGTTTTTGTAGCAACCCCATCACCGAGACCGCCCTCATCGCTGCAACTGGCGACATCAGGACCATGCTCAACAAAGGCGAAACTGCGGCCCTTATCCTCCTAGACCTCTCGGCTGCCTTCGACACCGTCTGCCACCACGCCCTTCGCACCCGTCTCCACGACACAGGGATCCACCACAATGCCCTGGACTGGATCACATCCTTCCTCTTTGGCAGAACCCATAGAGTCTGCCTCCCTCCCTTCCTATCTGAAGCCACCAAGACCATCTGCGACGTTCCCCAAAGATCCTCACTCAGCCCGACCCTTTTTAACATCTACATGGCACCGCGCACCAATATCATCCGATCCTACAACCTCAACATCATCTCCTATGACACGACACCCAGCTGATCCTCTCACTCACCAAAGACCCCGCCACCGCCAAAAACAACCTCCACAACGGATTAAAGGCCATCTCCAACTGGATGGTGAGCAGCTGCCTGAAACTGAACTCAGGCAAGACGGAGATCCTCATCCTCGGTTCCAACCTCTCTGCATGGGATGACTCCTGGTGGCTGGCCACCCTAGGAACTGCACCAACGCCCACGGACCACACACGCAACCAGCGCTCTACAAATGACTGATTGATTGATCTTCAGGGACTGTAAATATACTGCTGCATGTATATGTATCTATATGGTACTATGCTAATCTTTCATCTACAGAGACTTGTGATGAGACACCAATTCTTTTGCTACCCAGCTACGGTGACTTGTCGCATCACAGCGAGTTGTCAGGAGAGAGCCTAGTCCTTGTTCAGACTGTAGTATAGGGACCTCTGAGATGAGAGAGTAGTTTGGTACAGGGGCAGGTCATCTTCATATTCTACTACGCACTCCTACCAGATGCTGGAGATGTCATCGTGGAGAGGGCAGTTGTCTGCAGAAGTAAATATATATGTTTGTGACGCTGAAGAGAAGTTTAAGTGGAGAGGTATGTTCATGTGAACATCCTACTACGTACAGCTGTCTGCATTGGGCAACATCTGAAGGAAAGGCGAGTGTGTCCCCACATTCAAATATGGATGTCACTTCTCCAAGGCAGAGTGCTCACCAGAGAAGATACTCCAGTTTATTCTCGGTCACAGACATTCGTCAGTATGGAGGGAGGTATGTGCAGAGAGAGCGGTCTCTACCCACAGCCTGCTTTGCACATGTGACTCTGGGGAGATGTCTCAGCTGACAGGGCAGTGTGTTTCTATACCCTAGTCTCTATAGTTATTATGCAAGATAGATGTCTTAACAAAGAGGTAATTTCATCCTTACACCTCACCTGTACACCTGTCATCCTGGGGAGAGCTGTGGCAGAGAGGTTAGCCCCTTTTCACACACTCATGTGCACACCCACCATCCAAGACACAGGTCACAAGATGGAGGCAAGTCTGCCCCCCACTAATTTGCAGATACCATGCAAAGGAGATGTGTCAGGAAACAGGGCAGTCCCCCCCACAGCCCACCGTGCATACCTGTCCAAGACCTTCCAAGGCTTCGGAAAGTGGACTCAGGCCCAGGGCCCCTCATAGAGCCAGCCGTGTTCTGCAGAGAGTCTTGCCCTGATGACCATGAGTCATTCTTTTTTTTTTTCTTTAAGAAATATTTTTTTGAGGTTTTGCAAAGATAAACATAGGGGACACCAAAAGGTGCCCCAGTAAAACATTGTGTCGGCAAGACTACAGTTTTCCAGAACAGTTATATTGTTAATCAACACGAGTGAGAGCAGAATTACAATTAAGGGTAACACGATACTGAGGAGTCAGTGCCATCGTATACTTATTTGTGTGGCACAGCAATACCCTCATCCTCCAGGGCATACCATAGTAATCAATCCAGCTTCCCCGTATTTTCTGAAATTTGCATGGGCAGCCTCTGCTTTTATAAGTCACTCTCTCCGCTGCCACAATAAAGTCCATTCCTTTCCGCCTTCGTAGGTGCCTCAGGTGCACCCCATCACTTAGCAAGGTCACGTTTAGCAATCACCAGGCCCATGTTACACAGCATCAGTTTCATGCTTGGTACATCCACTTCATTGGGTATTCCCATGAAAACATAGCTACGGTCATTCGGGAGTTGCACCTCCAGAATGGTGCCAGCCTCCGAGAGCACATAGGGGGTTATTCTAACTTTGGAGGAGTGTTAATCCGTCCCAAAAGTGACGGTAAAGTGACGGATATACCACCAGCCGTATTACGAGTTCCATAGGATATAATGGACTCGTAATACGGCTGGTGGTAAATCCGTCACTTTTCCGTCACTTTTGGGACGGATTAACACCTCCTCCAAAGTTAGAATAACCCCCATAATGCCAGTAGGTTTGTAAGATTGGGCATGTCCAGAGTGTGTGAATGAAGACCCCCTGTTTGTACCCACAGCGTAAGCAGCGTGGTGAGGCTGCGTTTCCCAGTTTGTGAAGGTGAGCTCTGTCACAGTAGATCGATGTAGGATTCTGATGGAATAAGATGTAGTCCATCTCTAATAGCCACCTTTTCGGGGGAACATCAGCGCTGCTTCCCAGTCTAGGTCATCAAATGTACCGATGTCAGTCTCCCATATGCCTGTAGCGTTAGGAGGTTGTCAAACTTGTTGTTATTGATAGTCCTATAAGTTACTTTCTCTTGTATTTTCCCCAGACCTTGATTCATTCCTAAACAGATTTTTTTTAAAACAATTTCCTTTAATTTATTCTCAGTACTGAGACACCAGTGCAAATAGCCCTGGTAGAGGGGTGTCACGAGAGCTCTGTGGATGTGTCCACAGGGGGGGTTAATGATGTGTGGACAGGTCACTATAGTGGTGCACCGCTGCTTCTGTCTCAGTACTGGGGCTCCAGTGCAAACAGCCCTGGTAGAGGGGTGTCACGGGAGATCCATGGATGTGTCCGCGGGGATAGTGATGCGTGGACAGTTCACTATAGTGGTGCACCGCTACTCCTGTCTCAGTACTGGGACACCAGTGCAAAAGCCATGGTAGAGGGGTATCACGAGAGATCCATGGATGTGTCCATGGGGGATTAGTGATGCGTGGAGAGTTCACTATAGTGGTGCACCGCTGATGCTGTCTCAGTACTGGGGCACCAAAGCAAACAGCCCTGGTAGAGGGGTGTCACGAGTGCTCTGTGGATGTGTCCATAGGGGGGTTAGTGATGTGTGGACAGTTCAGTACAGAGGTGCACTGCTGATGCTGTCTCAGTCCTGGGGCACCAGAGCAAACAGCCCTGGTAGAGGGGTATCACAAGAGCTCCGTGGATGTGTCCATAGGGGGAGTTAGTTATGTGAGGGCAGTTCAGCAAAGTGGTGCACCGCTGCTTCTGTCTCAGTACTGGAGCACCATTGCGAACAGCCCTGGTAGAGGGGTGTCACGGGAGATCCATGGATCTGTCCGCGGGGTTAGTGATGCGTGGACAGTTCACTATAGAGGTGCACTGCTACTTCTGTCTCAGTACTGGGACACCAGTGCAAAAGCCCTAGTAGAGGGGTGTTGTAGGAAGGTAGCCTCTTTCTAGCCTTGTTACCCCCACTTTTGGCCTGTTTGTGAGTATATGTCAGGGTGTTTTTACTGTCTCACTGGGATCCTGCTAGCCAGGGCCCAGTGCCCATAGTTTGTGGCCTATATGCGTTCCCTGAGTGGTGCCTAACTGTATCACTGAGGCTCTGCTAACCAGAAACTCAGTGGTTATGCGCTCTCTACCTTTTAAATTGTCACTATAGGCTAGTGTCCATTTTTACTAATTCTAATTGGCACACTGGAACACCTTTATAATTCCCTAGTTTATGGTACCTAGGTACCCAGGGTATTGGGGTTCCAGGAGATCCGTATGGGCTGCAGCATTTCTTTTGCCAACCATAGGGAGCTCAGACAAATCTTACCCAGGACTGCCACTGCAGCCTGAGTGAAATAACACACACATTATTTTGCAGCCATTTTACTCTGCACTTAAGTAACTTGTAAGTCACCTATATGTCTAAACCTCACTTAGTGAAGGTTAGGTACAAAGTTACTAAGTGTGAGGGCACCCTTGCACTAGCAAAGGTGCCCCCACATAATCCAGGGTAAGTTCTCTGGACTTTGTGAGTGCGGGGACACCGTTACACGCGTGCACTACATATAGGTCAATAATTATATGTAGCTTCACAATAGTAACTCAGAATATGGCCATGTAACATGTCTAAGATCATGGAATTGTCCGCCCATGCCAAATCTGATATTGGGGTGCCAATTCCATGCATCCCTGGGGCTCCACTGTGGACCCTGGGTACTGCCAAACCAGCTCTCTGGGGTTTTCTCTGCAGCTACCGCTGATGCCACCCCAGAGACAGGGTTCTGCCCTCCAGGGGTCTGGGCAGCCCAGTCCCAGGAAGGCAGAACAAAGGATTTCCTCTGAGAGAGGGCGTTACACCCTCTCCCTTTGGAAATAGGTGTGAAGGGCCTGAGAGGAGTAGCCTCTCCTGGCCTCTGGAAATGCTTTGAAGGGCACAGATGGTGCCCTTCTTGCATAAGCCAGTCTACACCGGTTCAGGGATCCCCCAGCCCTGCTCTGGCACGAAACTGGAAAAGGAAAGGGTAATGACCACTCCCCTGTCCATCACCACCCCAGGGATGGTGCCCAGAGCTCCTCTTGTGTGTCTCAGACCTCTGCCACCTTGAATCCAGAGGTGTGAGGGCACAATGGAGGCCTCTGAGTGGCCAGTCCCAGCAGGTGACGTCAGAGACCCCTCCTGATAGGTGCTTACCTGACTAGGTGGCCAATCTTCCTCTGAGGGCTATTTAGGGTCTCTCCAGTGGGTTTTTCCTCAGATAACAACTTGCAAGAATTCACCAGAGTTGCTCTGCACCTCTCTCTTTGACTTCTGCCAAGGACTGACCGCTGACTGCTTCAGGACACCTGCAAAACTGCAACAAAGTAGCAAGAAGACAACCAGCGACATTGTAGCACCTAATCCCGCCGGCTTTCTCAACTGTTTCCTGGTGGTGCATGCTTTGGGGGCTGCCTGCCTTAATCCTGCACTGGAAGCCATGAAGAAATCCCCCGTGGGTTGACGGAATCTTCCCCCTGCTCCAGCAGGCACTAAACTTCGGCATCACCGGTACTCTGGGACCCCTCTCATCCTGACGAGCGTGGCCCCTGGAACACAGGTGGTGGACCCTAGTGACTCAGACTGTCCAGTGGTCCAACTGTTCAAATTTGGAAGAGGTAAGTCCTTGCCTCCCTTCTCCAGACAGTAATCCTGTGCACAGCGTGAACTGCAGCTGCTAGGGATTCTGTGCACTTTTGCAAAGAATCCTTTGTGCACAGCCTAGCCCAGGTCCCCAGCACTCCGTCCTGCATTGCTCAACTCCCTGAGTTGATCTCCAACTTCGTGGGACCCTCTTTTGTAGTGTTGAGACAACTGCCATGCTCAGTCTTCTTGAACCCGTGTTCAAGGACTTCTGCCAGTGCTGCCTTCTAGTGCATGGGCTCTCCATGTTGCTGAGGGCCCCCTCTGTCTCCTCTCCTAAGTGGCAACATCCTGGTCCTTCCTGGACCTGGGCAGCACCCTTTTTCTTCAACTGCGACCTGTGCAGCTAGCAAGGCTTGTTTGCAGTCTATCTCCAAAGAAACAATTCTGCATCCTCCAGCACTCCGTGGGACATCTTCTGCACAAAGGAAAAGTTCCTAGCACCTTTCGTTGTTGCAGAATCTTCAGCTTCTTCCATCCAGAGGCAGCCATTTTGCACCTTCATCCGGGGATTAGTGGGCTCCTGCCCCCCTGGACACTTTCACGACTCTTGGACTTGGTCCCCTTCCTTTGCAGGTCCTCAGGTCCAGGAATCTGTCTTCAGTGCTTTGTAGTCTGTTGTGGTCTTTGCAGAATCCTCTATCAGGAGTTTAGTGTGTTTCTGGGAAAGTAGGGTAACTTTACTCCTACTTTTCAGGGTCTTGGGGTGGGGTATCTTGGACACCCTTAGTATTTTCTTACACTCCCATCAACCCTCTACTCACTACACTAGCCTAGGGGTCCATTCGTGGTTCGCATTCCACTTTCTTAGTATATGGTTTGTGTTGCCCCTAGGCCTATTGCATCCTATTGTATTCTACAGTGTTTGCACTACTTTCTGACTGTTTTACTTACCTGATTTTGGTTTGTGTGTATATTTTGTGTATTTTACTTACCTCCTAAGGGAGTATATCCTCTGAGATATTTTTGGCACATTGTCACTAAAATAAAATACCTTTATTTTTAGTAACCCTAAGTATTGTGTTTCTTCTGATATAGTACCTATAAGATATAAGTGGTATAGTAGGAGCTTTGCATGTATTCTAGTTCAGCCTAAACTGCTCTGCTATAGCTACTTGTATCAGCCTAAGCTGCTAGAACACTACTAATCTACTAATAAGGGATAACTGGACCTGGCACAAGGTGTATGTACCATCAGGTACCCACTATAAGCCAGGCCAGCTTCCTACAATGTGTTACTTTCTAAACAGTTGTTTGAGCAGAGTTCATGGCATGTTATAATTCTATTGCAGAAATATAAAAATAGACTGGTTGAAGGTGTGTAATTTTTAAGGAGAAAGGGATAAGAAGTTTCTGGTGCACTAGATATAAATTTTGATTGTGGGTGAAAAGTGTAGTAAAGCTTAGACCATGGGTACTTGCAAGCATTTTTACAAGGGCCAAAGAGCTTGGTTTGTGATGTGCCCAGGGGCCGCATTGATGCCAGGGCAGTGGTGGTTGGGTGGGGTGGCTCGGGGGATTGGTAGTAAGGTAGGTGTAGGAGAAGCAAAGGATATACATCTAGTGGCTGAAATGAACAATAGGAAAACCAGAAAATCTGGAATTAATCCCCGCTTCCCCACTTTTCCAAATTGTGTGATTCTAGGCAATTGTTTAATTTCACTTTCTCTCTTTTATCTGCATTATCACATGTAAGAGGACCTCGAAATACATGATTTCATGGTGTGATCTACACAAAACCAAGGTTTGCTTTAATAAACTATAATGTTGTTAATTTATGATAGGAACCCAGGCCGCCCATAAAGTGCTCATGCCAAGTGACTTGCCTCTTTAATTTACTGTTGGTGCTGTTCTCAGGGTAAGGGGAAGAATTAATGTTTCCAAATTTAAGTTTCTAAATTTATGTTTGAAAACTATCACTTTTAAATGAATACTTCTCAATGCACTTGTTGCATCTGGTCCTTTATGCAGGGTCATTCCCGATCTTTTTGCCTCCTTCCTCCTAACTTTTCTGACCTGTTTTTGTTGGCTTTAGGACTCTGGGCACTTTACCACTGCTAACCAGTGCTAGAGTGCATATGCTCTCTGTGTAAAGTGTATTGGTGATTGGCATTTCCATTGTTGGCATATTTGATTTACTAGTAAGTCCCTAGTAAAGTAAACTAGAGGTGCCTAGGGCCTGTAAATCAAATGCTACTAGTGGGCCTGCAGCACTGGTTGTGCCACCCACATGAGTAGCCCTGTAAACATGGCTCAGACCTGCCGCTGCAGTGTCTGTGTGTGCAGTTTTAAACTGCCAATTCGACTTGGCAAGTGTACCCACTTGCCAGGCCCAAACCTTCCCTTTCACTACATGAAAGACACCCCTAAGGTAGGCCCTAGGTAGCCCCAGGGGCAGGGTGCAGTGCATGTTTAAGGTAGGACATATACCAGTGTGTTTTATATGTCCTAACAGTGAAATACTGCCAAATTCGGTTTTCACTGTGTAAGGCCTATCTCGATCATAGGTTAACATGGGGGCTGCCTTTAAATATCCTTAATGCACAGATTCCCCTTGAGAGCAGATAACAATGTGGAGTTCAGGGTCTCTGTACTCACAATTTAAAATACATCTTTTATTGCAGTTGTTTTTTAAATTGTCTGTTTGAAAACGCCACTTTTAGAAAGTAGGCATGTTCTTGCTTAAACCATTCTGTGACTCTGCCTGTTTGTGGATTGTCTGTGTGGGTCAGTTTGACAGTTGGGCTGTTTTGCACCTCTCTAGACAGTGACACAAAAGGGGTCGGGGTGCAGCCTGCATATCCTGATGAGCCATCTGAGCTAGAGGGGAGGGAGGAGTGGTCTTTCACACCTGAAAGGACTGTGTCTGCCCTCACACAATGCAGTCTCTGACCCTCTGGTGTGTGTCTGGAGCCTGGCCTGAACAAGGAAGGATCTTGCAAACACTTGAGACTTTGCTTTGAAGCTTGCCAACTTCAAAGGCAGAAAGAGGTATGAAAGGAAGACCCAAACCCCCAGACTTTTAGAATCTTTCTGGAATCAAGAGGAACTTCTGCAAGGAGAAGAGCTGAAGGGGAAGTACTGTCCCTTTGCTGTGCTGCTTTGCTGGACTGGCCTGCAGTTGCTGCTTCTGTCTGAAAAGAGTGCAAAGGGTGAACTTTGCTGTGTGTCCTGCTTGCAAAAGTTCTCCAAGGGCTTGGAGTAGAGCTTGCCTCCTGTTGGAAGTCTCAGGGACACCAAAGACTTCAGTTTCCTCGACCTGCAGCACTGGAAACTGTGTGTTTTGTGCTGTTCAAGAGGAGAAACCACTGCGGCGCCGTCAGCGACACTGCTGGCCTGCACCGTGATTTGCTGATGCCGCACGGAGACGCATTGCCCCGCTTCGCACCGTGACCCTGGTCTCACCGACGCCGTCATCGGACGAGTTCACTGAGCTGCTGCTCGCACCGCAACCTGTGGGCCCCAGCACTCCGGCATCACCTGCTCATACCGCAGCCTGAGCATCCCTGACGCTCCTGCTGACACCAGCGCCGCTGCCTGCACCGTGGCCTGTGGACACCACTCGTGAGGTAGGCGAAGCATCGTCCCATCCCACTCTGCAGCCCCGGTCCACCGACGCCAGCATCATCGACTCCCGTGTCGTCACCAGGCATCCTGCCTGCACTGTGGCCTGTGGACACCGCTCATGAGGGTCACGAAGCACTGTCCCGTCCCACTGGCTTGTGCCTACCAACGACAGCGCTTCAGCAACTACACTGCCTCTGCCTGCACCGTGACCTGTGGACACCGCACGCCACACTGCCCGCTTCCCACCGTAGACCTGGTCTCACCGACGCCGCTGGATGCCGTCACTGAGCCGCTGCCTGCACCGTGACTTGTGGGCACCGCACGATACATCGTCCCGCTTTGCACCACAGCCCCGACGCCATCCACGCCGGTGCACCTGACTTCATCAGCCTGGAGTTCGATCCACAATGCATGTGAACTTCAAGGGCCCGACGACTCCCGCACTGCCTCTGGAACTGACACCGCGACACCTGCGATGTTGCTCTCCGGAGCTCACCGCGACCATCATGAAGCCCTGCACATCCAAGATACTGTTTGCGGATCTTCCCAAAGCCGTTGCTGGCCCGCAATGCCACGGCCAGCCTGAACTGTTGGTTTTGTTGATCACGATGTTGTGAGAGCCCAGGTGGAGCTATCGACTTCAAGGAACTGTATTTTTGAGTAAATCTTGCAGAATACATATTTGTATTACTGTATGTTGGATTTTTATCATATTTGGTCTTCTTTTATATAGATAAATATTGGCTATTTTTGTGGTGTCCTTTTGTAGTGTTTTCACTTATTACTGTGTGTTATGTGCAAATGCATTGCACATTGCTTCTGAGATAAGCCTGACTGTAGGAGGCTGGCCTGGCTTGTAGTGGGTACCAGAGGTACTTACACCTTGTGCCAGGTCCAGTTATCCCTTATTAGTGTAGAAGATGTGTTTCTAGCAGCTTAGGCTGATAGAAGGTAGCTATGGCAAAGCAGCTTAGGCTGAACTAGGAGACATGTAAGGCTCCTACTATACCACTGGTGTCATATGCACAATATCATAAGAAAACACAATACACAGAGTTACTAAAAATAAAGGTACTTTATTTTTATGACAATATGCCAAAAGTATCTCAGTGTGTACCCTCAGTATGAGGATAAGTTATATACACAAGATATATGTACACAAACCAAAATTAGGTAAGTAATAGCAAGTAAAAAAATGCAAACAGTGTAGAATTACAATCGATTGCAATAGGAGCACATAGGTATAGGAGCAACACAAACCATATACTCCAAAAGTGGAATGCGAACCACAAATGGACCCCAAACCTATGTGAGCTTGTAGAGGGTCGCTGGGACTGTAAGAAAACAGTGAGGGTTGGAAAAATAGCCCACCCCAAGACCCTGAAAAGTAGGTGTAAAGTGTACCTACTATCCCCAGAGAGCACCGAAGTCGTGATAGGGGGATTCTGCAGGAAGAACAAACACCAGCAATGGAACAACAGTGGATTTCAAGAACTGAGTACCTGTAAGACAAGGGGACCAAGTCCAATAGTCGCCACAGTGTTGAGAGTGGGCAGGAGCCCAGGAAATGCCAGCTGAGGGTTCAAGGAAGCTGCCACCTGTTGGAAGAAGCTTGGAGTTCTGCAAGAAAGAAGAGGACTAGGAACTTCCCCTTTGGAGGATCGATGTCCCACGTCGCAATGAAGCCTGCAGAGGTGTTCCCACGCAGAAAGACTGCAACCAAGCCTTGCTAGCTGCAAGTGTAGTGGTAGAGGTTTTTGGGTGCTACTGTGGCCCAGGAGGGACCAGGATGTCGCCACTTGGAGGAGGAAACAGAGGGGGCACCCAGCAACTCAGCGAGCCCTCACAGAAGCAGGCAGCACACGCAAAAGTACCTGAACAGGCACTTGGAAGGAAAGTGAACCGGAGTCCACACAAAGTCACAGAAGGGAGTCCCACGATGCCCGAGGACAACTCAGAAGGTTGTGCACTGCAGGATAGAGTGTCGGGGACCCAGGCTTGGCTGTGCACGAAGGAAATCCTGGAAGAGTGCACAGGAGCCGGAGCAGCTGCAAATCACATGGTACCCAGCAATGCAGTCAATGACTTACCTCCACCAAACTTGGACTGAAGAGTCACTGGACTGTGGGAGTCACTTGGACAGAGTTGCTGAGTTCCAGGGACCATGCTCGTCAGGATGAGAGGGGACCCAGAGGACCAGTGTTGCAGTCTTTTGGTGCCTGCGTTAGCAGGGGGAAGATTCCGTCGAGCCACGGGAGATTTCGTCGGAGCTTCTGGTGCAGGGTGAAGGCAGGCTACCCCCAGAGCATGCACCACTTGGAAACAGTCGAGAAAGCCGGCATGATGAGGCGCTACAATGTTGCTAGTAGTCGTCTTGCTACTTTGTTGCGGTTTTGCAGGCGTCCTGAGCAGTCAGCGGTCGATCCTTTGGTAGAAGGTGAGAGGGAGATGCAGAGGAACTCTGGTGAGCTCTTGCATTCGTTATCTGAAGAATTCCACAAAGCAGAGACCCTAAATAACCAGAAAAGGAGGTTTGGCTACCAAGGAAGGAGGATTGGCTGCCAAGAGAGGTAAGAGCCTATCAGAAGGAGCCTCTGACGTCACCTGCTGGCATTGGCCACTCAGAGCAGTCCAGTGTGCCACCAACACCTCTGTTTCCAAGATGGCAGAGGTCTGGTACACACTGGAGGAGCTCTGGGCACCTCCCCTGGGAGGTGCAGGTCAGGGGAGTGGTCACTCCCCTTTCCTTTGTCCAGTTTCACGCCAGAGCAGGGCAGGGGCATCCCTGAACCGGTGTAGACTTGCTTATGCAGAGATGGGCACCATCTGTGCCCATCAAAGCATTTCCAGAGGCTGGGGGAGGCTACTTCTCCCCAGCCTTCAAACCTATTTCCAAAGGGAGAGGGTGTAACACCCTCTCTCAGAGGAAATCCTTTGTTCTACCTTCCTGGGCCAGGGCTGCCTGGACCTCAGGAGGGCAGAAACCTGTCTGAGGGGTTGGCAGGAGCTGCAGTGGAGACCCCAGCAAGGCAGTTTGGCAGTACCCGGGTACTGTGCTGGAGACCCGGGGGATCATTGAAATGTCCCCCCAATTCCAGAATGGTATTGGGGTGACAATTCCATGATCTTAGACATGTTACATGGCCATGTTCGGAGTTACCATTGTGACGCTATACATAGGAAGTGACCTATGTATAGTGCACGCGTGTAATGATGTCCCCGCACTCACAAAGTCCAGGGAGTTTGCCCCGAACGATGTGGGGGCACCTTGGCTAGTGCCAGGGTGCCCACACACTAAGTAACTTTGCACCTAACCTTTACCAGGTGAAGGTTAGACATATAGGTGACTTATCAGTTACTTAAGTGCAGTGGTAAATGGCTGTGAAATAACGTGGACATTATTTCACTCAGGCTGCACTGGCAGGCCTGTGTAAGAATTGTCTGAGCTCCCTATGGGTGGCAAAAGAAATGCTGCAGCCCATAGGGATCTCCTGGAACCCCAATACTTTGGGTACCTCAGTACCATATACTAGGGGATTATAAGGGTGTTCCAGTATGCCAATGTAAATTGGTGAAATTGGTCACTAGCCTGTTTGTGACAATTTGTACAGAGAGAGCATAACCACTGAGGTTCTGGTTAGCAGAGCCTCAGTGAGACAGTTAGGCACCACACAGGGAACACATACATATAGGCCACAAACTTATCAGCACTGGGGTCCTGACTAGCAGGGTCCCAGTGACACATAACAAACATACTGAAAACATAGGGTTTTCACTATGAGCACTGGGCCCTGGCTAGCAGGATCCCAGTGAGACAGTGAAAACACCCTGACATACACTCACAAACAGGCCAAAAGTGGGGGTAACAAGGCTAGAAAGAGGCTACTTTCTCACACTGATGATCGTCAGAGAAAAATGTTATATGTTAATAAAGTTGTTTTATTTTGTGTGTTTTATAGCTGTTGCTATAGTTTGTTAATATAGTTGTAGTTGTGTATTGTTGTTAAATTGTCTTGTCATAATAAAATGTTTAAAGTTGCTTTTGATTGTTTCTTATAAATTAAAATTTTATTATAGAATTGCAATATGTACTAAACTCTCAGTTCCATCTTCCATCTTGCTCTCTTGCTCTCCTGGACCCACATCAACGACGAGGATACCACCAAAACCGTGAGCACCATCCACTCCAGCTCACCCTACAACCCGTGCCCCTTCCATGTCTTCAACAAAGCAAGCTACATCATCGCCCCTCAACTCCGTTTGATCATCAACAGCTCCTTCGAGACCGCCAACTTCCCGGAAACATGGAAGCTCGCCGAAGTCAACGCCCTGCTGAAGAAACCCAAAGCAGACCCAAGTGACCTAAAAAACTACCGGCCCCTCTCCCTCCTCCCCTTCCCGGCGAAGGTCATCGAAAAGATCGTCAACGGACAACTGACCCACTTCCTTGAAGACAACAACACGCTGGACACTTCTCAATCCGGTTTTCGTAGCAACCACATCACCGAGATCGCCCTCATCGCTGCAACCGAAGACATCAGGACCATGCTCAAAAAAGGCGAAACTGCGGCCCTTATCCTCCTACACCTCTCGGTTGCCTTCGACACCGTCTGCCACCACACTCTTCGCACCTGTCTCCACAATGCAGGGATCCACCACAAAGCCCTGCACTGGATCACATCCTTCCTCTCCGGCAGAACCCAAAGATTCCGCCTCCCTCCCTTCCTTTCTTTTTGAAGCCACCAAGACCATCTGCGACGTTCCCCAAACAACCTCACTCAGCCCGACCCTTTTTAACATCTACATGGCACCGCTCACCAATATCGTCCGATCCTACATTGTGGTATATCCACATTATTGGGTATTCCCAGCATAGTGAGGGTCATTCGGGAGTTGCACCCCCAGAATGGTGCCAGCCTCTGAGAGCACATAATGCCAGTAGGTTTGTAAGATTGTGCATGTCCAGAGTGTGTGAATGAAGACACCCTGTTCGTACCCACAGCGTAAGCAGTGTGGTGAGGCTGCGTTTCCCAGTTTATGAAGGTGAGTTCTGTCACAGTAGATCAATCCAGGATTCCAAATTGAATAAGATGTAGTCCGGCTCTAATAGCCACCTTTTCGGGGGAACATCAGCGCTGCTTCCCAGTCTAGGTCATCAAATGTACCAATGTCAGTCTCCCATATGCCTGTAGCATTAGGAGGTTGTCAAACTTGTTGTTATTGATAGTCCTATAAGTTACTTTCTCTTGTATTTTCCCCAGACCTTGATTCATTCATAAACAGTTTTTTTTTAAAACCATTTCCCTTAATTTATTTTCAGTACCGAGACACCAGTGCAAACAGCCCTGGTAGAGGGGTGTCACGAGAGCTCCGTGGATGTGTCCGCAGAGGGTTAGACATGTGCAGATCAGCTCGGTATAGAGGTGCATTGCTGCTTCTGTCTCAGTACTGGGCACCATTGCGAACAGCCCTTGTAGAGGGGTGTTGTAGGAAGGTAGCCTCTTTCTAGCCTTGTTACCCCCACGTTTGGCCTGTTTGTGAGTATATGTCAGTGTGTTTTTGCTGTCTCACTGGGATCCTGCTAGCCAGTGCCCAGTGCACATAGGTTTGTGGCCTATATGTATTCCCTGTGTGGTGCCTAACTGTCTCACTGAGGCTCTGCTAACCAGAACCTCAGTGGTTATGCTCTCTCTGCTTTCCAGATTTGTCACTAACAGGCTAGTGACTAAATTTACCAATTCACATTGGCACACTGGAACACCCTAATAATTCCCTAGTATATGGTACCTAGGTACCCAGGGTATTGGGGTTCCAAGAGATCCCTATGGGCTGCAGCATTTCTTTTGCCACCCATAGGGAGCTCAGTCAATTCTTACACAGGACTGCCACTGCAGCCTGAGGGAAATAAAGTCCACGTTATTTCACAGCCATTTTTCACTGCACATAAGTAACTTATAAGTCACCTATATATCTAACCCTCACTTGGTGAAGGTTAGGTGCAAAGTTACTTAGTGTGTGGGCACCCTGACACTAGCCAAGGTGCCCCCACATTGTTCGAGGCAAAATCTCCGGACTTTGTGAGTGCGGGGACACCATTACACGCGTGCACTACATATAGGTCACTACCTATATGTAGCATCACAATGGCAACTCCAAACATGGCCATGTAACATGTCTAGGATCATGGAATTGTCACCCCAATACCATTCTGGTATTGGGGGGACAATTCCATGCATCCCCGGGTCTCTCACACAGAACCCGGGTACTGCCAAACTGCCTTTCCGGGGTCTCCACTGCAGCTGCTGCTGCTGCCAACCCCTCAGACAGGTTTCTGCCCCCCTGGGGCCTGGGGAGCCTGGTCCCAGGAAGGCAGAAAAAAGGATTTCCTCTGTGAGAGGGTGCTACACCCTCTCCCTTTGGAAATAGGCGTGAAGGGCTGGGGAGGAGTAGCCTCCCCCAGCCTCGGGAAATGCTTTGATGGGCACAGATGGTGCCCGTCTATGCATAAGCCAGTCTACACCGGTTCAGGGATCTCCCAGTCCTGCTCTGGCGTGAAACTGGACAAAGGAAAGGGGAGTGACCACTCCCCTGACCAGCACCTCCCAGGGGAGGTGCCCAGAGCTCCTCCAGTGTGTCCCAGAACTCTGCCATCTTGGATACAGAGGTGTTGGGGCGCAATGGACTGCTCTGAGTGGCCAGTGCCAGAAGGTGGCGTCAGAGACCCCCTCTGTTAGGTGCTTATCTTTCTCAGTAGCCAATCCTCCTTTTTGGGCTATTTAAGGTCTCTCCTCTGGGCTATTCCTCAGATAACGAATGCAAGAGCTCACCAGAGTTCCTCTGCACTTCCCTCTTTGACTTCTGCCAAGGATTGACTGCTGACTGCTCCAGGACGCCTGCAAAACTGCAACAAAGTAGCAAGACGACTACCAGCAACATTGTAGCGCCCCATCCTGCCGGCTTTCTCGACTGTTTCCTGGTGGTGCATGCTCTGAGGGCTGTCTGTCTTCACCCTGCACTGGAAGCCAAGAAGAAATCTCCCGTGTGTCACCGGAATCTTCCCCCTGCCAACGCAGGCACCAAACTTCTGCATCACCGGTCCTCTGGGTCCACTCTCATCCTGAGGAGGGCGTCCCTGGAACACAGGAGCTGGGTCCAAATGTCTCCCACAGTCCAGTGGCCCTCCTGTCCAAATTTGGTGCAGGTAAGTCCTTGCCTCCCCACGCCAGACAGTAATCCGGTGTACTGCATGATCTGCAGCTGCTCCAGCTTCTGTGCACTTTTCCAATGATTCCTTTGTACACAGCCTAGCCTGGGTCCCCAGCACTCCTTCCTGCATTGCCCAACTCACTGAGTTGGACTCCAACGTCGTGGGACCCTCCTTTGTGACTCTGAGTCGACCGCTGTCCTCAGATCTTCTAAGTGCCTGTTACAGCACTTCTACAGGTGCTGCCTGCTTTTGTGGGGGCTCTCTGAGTTGCTGAGCAACCCCTCTGTCACCTCCTTCAAGGGGTTACATCATGTTCCTTCCTGGTCCTCAGCAGCACCCAAAAACCTCAACTGCGACTCTTGCAGCTAGCGAAGCTTGTTTGCAGTATTTCTGCGTGAAAACACATCTGCATCCTCCACCACGCCGTAAGACATCTTCTGACCACAGGAGAAGTTCCTGGCACCTTCCATTAATGCAGAATCTTTGGCTTCTTCCACCCAAAGGCAGCCCATTTGTACCTTCATCCGGGGTTTAGTGTGCTCCTGCCCCCCCGGACACTTGCATGACTCTTGGACTTGGTCCCCTTCCTTTACAGGTCCTCAGGTCCAGGAATCCGTCTTCAGTCTTTTGCTGGTGGTTGTGGTTCTTGCAGAATCCCCTATCTCGACTATACTGTCTTCCTGGGGTAGTAGGGTAGCCTTACTCCTACTTTTCAGGGTCTTGGGGTGGGGTATCTTGGACACCCTCACTGTTTTCTCACAGTCCCAGCGACCCTCTACAACCTACACTAGGTCTGGGGTCCATTCGTGGTTCGCATTCCACTTTTGGAGTATATGGTTTGTGTTGCCCCTAGGCCTATTTCTACCTATTGTGTCCTATTGTGATTCCACATTGTTTGCACTACTTTTCTAACTGTTACTTACCTGTTTTGGGTTTGTGTACATATAATTTGTGTATATTACTTACCTCCTAAGTGAGGGTATCCTCTGAGATACTTTTGGCATATTGTCACTATAATAAAGTACCATTGTTTTTAGTAGCTCTGAGTATTGTGTTTTCTTATGATATTGTGCATATGATATAAGTGGTATAGTAGGAGCTTTGCATGTCTCCTAGTTCAGCCTAAGCTCCTTTGCCATAGCTACCTCTATAAGCCTAAGCTGCTAGAAACACCTCTATTCTACTAATAAGGGATAACTGGACCTGGCACAAGGTGTAAGTACCACAAGGCACCCCCTATAAGCCAGGCCAGCCTCCTACATTGGTGGTGCAGCGGTGGGATAAGTACTTGTAACTGCTTTACCACTTTGTCATTTGGTGCTTTTCATAAGAAAAACATATACCAAATATTTCAATATATGTACATTGAACCGAAACAGTTTACTGTTCTGCTCTAAAACTTTTTACTACGTTTCAGAAAAGTTCTGAAAACTTTTAAAAGTTTTCTAAAAGTTTGAAAAAGTTTTTCTCTGTGCTTTCTAAAGTTCTAAAACTTTTTCTTTCTCTGTCTTAGACCTTTTCTATCATGTCTTCAGTAGAGCTCACTCCCAAAGTTGTGAGAGTTTCAAATACAAAGGTTTGAGGGGTCTCTGTTTAGAAAGAGGTTTAAGCAATGGTTAAAAACCCTACAAAAGAGTTCCTCTTTAACCTGCTCTTAGAAAATGACCAGAACCAGTCCGGCCCATCTCAGAAAGAGGAGGTAGGAGGGGAAGCTGCCCAGTCAGACTCAGAGGAGTTCCCTGAAGATACTGGGGAGGGTTCTTACAAAGACCTGCCATCTAGCAGGCCAGCTAGTGACACTGGTAGTGTTAGAGGGTCTCACATTAGTAGAGCATCTTTCACTCCTAGAGGCCAGGTTATTAGGATCCAGCCAGTTAGGGCAGGTCTCTCTCTGCCAAATCCCAAATCTCCTCTGTGTCCAAACATTCCCAAGCCTCCCACCCTGAGGATAACTTATTGGAAAGGGAACTCAGAAAGCTGAGGTTGGACTGAAGCTTAAACAGCAGCAGCTGGCCTTAGACATAAAATCCCTGGCTATAGAGAGGGAAAGACAGAGATTGGGGTTAGTTCCCCATGGTGGCAGCAGCAGTGTTTCAGATAGTAATCCTGTTAGAGAGCAAGATTCCAGAAACCTGCATAAGATAGCCCGCCCTTACAAGAAGGGGGGTGACATTAATAAGTGGTTTGCTGCACTTGAGAGGGCCTGTATGGTACAGTTGGTCCCTCAAAGGCAGTGGGCTGCTATCTTGTGGCTATCTTTCACTGGAAAGGGTAGGGATAGGCTCCTTACTGTCAGAGAAAGTGATGCCAATAATTACAAAGTTTTGAAGGATCCACTCTTGGATGGATTTGGCTTAACCACTGAACAAAACAGGATTAAGTTCAGAAACACCAGAAAAGAGTCCTCTTAAGACTGGACAGATTTTGTGGACTGTTCAGTGAAGGCCTTGGAGGGTTGGTTGCATGACAGTAAAGTTTCTGACTATGAAAGCCTGTATAATCTAACCCTGAGAGAGCATATTCTTAACAATTTGTCTCTGATTTGTTGCACCAGTACTTGGCAGACTCAGATCTGACCTCTCCCCAAGAATTGGGAGGGGCAGACAAATGGGTCAGAGCAAGAGTGAACAGAAAGGTTCATACAGGAGGTGACAAGGATGGCAAGAAGAAAGATGGTGAGAAATCTCAGGATAAGCAGAGGGGATAAAGGTAAAACCAAAGATCCTTCTTCAAATCTTAAACACTCTTCAGGGGGTGGGGATAAATTAACTTCTTCCTCTTCTCCACAACCCACACACATTAAAAAGCCTTGCTGCTATGTGTGTAAAAATAAAGGCCATTGGCCAAGGGATATGTCCTGCCCAGGTAAACCCCCTGAGCCTACCACCACTAATACATCAAACTCTAGTGCCACTAGCAGTAGTGGTAATAGTGGTAGGACTGCTGGCAACAGTCAAAATAAGGGTGTAGTTGGGTTCACTTATGGGTCCATCATAGAAACTGGGGTAGTCAGTCCCAAGACAGTTTCTGTCACACCTAGTGGCATTGGCCTTGCCACACTGGCTGCTTGTCCCCTTACAATGGATACGTACAGGCAAACAGTTTCAATAAATGGTGTTGAGGCCCAGGCCTACAGGGACACAGGTGCCACTACCACTTTGGTGAATGAAAACCTAGTGTCTCCTGCACAACACATCATTGGACAACAGTACAAGATTATTGATGTCCATAACTCCACTAAGTTTCTTCCCTTAGCTATAATTCAGTTTAGTTGGGGTGGAGTTACTGGCCCTAAGCAGGTGGTAGTATCACCTAGCTTACCTGTAGACTGTTTCTTAGGTAATGACCTAGAGGCCTCAGGTTGGGCTGAGGTAGAGCTTAATACCCATGCAGCCATGATGGGTATCCCTGGGGAATTGCTTCCTCTCATTTCAGCTGAAATGAAAAAGCGAAGGAGAGAAAAAGGCCTGAAAACTCAGAATCCTTCTCCAACAACAGATGAAAAGGGCATCAAAGTTTCCCCTACCCACCCTGCCATTCAGGATACCATTCCTGTGGTGGGAGAAACCTCTCCTGGGGTGGCACCTGTACCAAGGGAAACATCATCTGGCATAGCTGTACTCCCTGAGGTGGAAGTACCTCTCTGTGGGATAACTCATATTGGTGAGAAAAAGTGCACCATTTTAGTTAACATGGAGCATCCCTCCAACCCTCCCAGAGAAACTTTAGTGCAGCAACCCTGCACTGCCTCAAAACACTTAGGACAGCAGCCCTGCCCTAGTGTGGAGCTCATAGGACAGCATCCCTGCCCTGCTCCAACTCAAGAGAACCAGCATCCCTGTTCTCTCTTACAGCCATGTGGACAAAGTTTTTGCCCAGCTATGGCTTTTCTGAGACAGCATCCCTGTCTGGCATTTCCATCACTACAAATAGGTTCAGTGGACAATTCCCACTGCTCTAAACTAAAACTTACTGATAGAAACTCTGAAAATACATCTTCACATTGTTGCTTAGCTAAACAACTTCAAACAGGGTGGTTTACATCCCCACAGGGAAGTAACCATATAGTGAATGATAAAGGTAATAACCAATCTATTGCAGAGCTACTCTCCAATTATCACCACTTAGACAATAAAGACCCAACTGGCCAAGGTTAGCCTTATTGTCCTTCGTTTGAGGGGTGGGGGGGATGTGTAGGTAAGGTAGCCTCTTTCTAGCCTTGTTACCCCCACTTTCAGCCTGTTTGTGAGTATATGTCAGGGCGTTTTTGCTGTCTCACTGGGATCCTGCTAGCCAGGGCCCAGTGCTCATAGTAAAAACCCTATGTTGTCAGTATGTTTGATATGTGTCACTGGGATCCTGCTAGCGAGGACCCCAGTGCTCATAAGTTTGTGGCCTATATGTGTTCACTGTGTGGTGCCTAACTTTATCACTGAGGCTCTGCTAACCAGAAACTCAGTGTTTATGCTCTATCTCTGCTTTAAAATTGTCACTGCAGGCTAGTGACTAATTTTACCAATTCTGATTGGCACACTGGAACACCCTTATAATTCCCTAGTATATGGTACCTGGGTACCCAAGGTATTGGGGTTCCAAGAGATCCCTATGGGCTGCAGCATTTCTTTTGCCACCCATAGGGAGCTCTGACAATTCTTACACAGGCCTGCCATTGCAGCCTGAGTGAAATAACGTCCACGTTATTTCACAGCCATTTACCACTGCACTTAAGTAACTTATAAGTCACCTATATGTCTAACCTTCACGTGGAGAAGGTTGGGTGCTAAGTTACTTAGTGTGTGGGCACCCTGGCACTGGCCAAGGTGCCCCCACATCGTTCAGGGCAAACTCCCCGGACTTTGTGAGTGCGGGGACATCATTTCACGTGTGCACTATACATAGGTCACTACCTATGTATAGCGTCACTATGGAAACTCCGAACATGGCCCTGTAACATGTCTAAGATCATGGAATTGTCACCCCAATGCCATTCTGGCATTGGGGAGACAATTCCATGATCCCCCAAGTCTCTAGCACAGACCTGGTGTGAGAAGGTAGCCTCTTTCTAGCCTTGTTACCCCCACTTTTGGCCTGTTTGTGAGTGTATGTCAGGGTGTTTGTCACTGTTTTCACTGTCTCACTGGGATCCTGATAGCCAGGCCTCAGTGCTCATAGTGAAAACACTATGTTTTCAGTATGTTTGTTATGTGTCACTGGGATCCTGCTGGTCAGGACCCCAGTGCTCATAGGTTTGTGGCCTATATGTATGTGTCACTGGGACCCTGTCACACAGGGCCCCAGTGCTCATAGGTGTGCATGTATATGTTCCCTGTGTGGTGCCTAACTGTCTCACTGAGGCTCTGCTAACCAGAACCTCAGTGGTTATGCTCTCTCATTACTTTCAAATTGTCACTAACAGGCTAGAGACCAATTTTACCAATTTACATTGGCTTACTGGAACACCCTTATAATTCCCTAGTATATGGTACTGAGGTACCCAGGGTATTGGGGTTCCAGGAGATCCCTATGGGCTGCAGCATTTCTTTTGCCACCCATAGGGAGCTCTGACAATTCTTACACAGGCCTGCCACTGCAGCCTGAGTGAAATAACGTCCACGTTATTTCACAGCCATTTTACACTGCACTTAAGTAACTTATAAGTCACCTATATGTCTAACCTTTACCTGGTAAAGGTTAGGTGCAAAGTTACTTAGTGTGAGGGCACCCTGGCACTAGCCAAGGTGCCCCCACATTGTTCAGAGCCAATTCCCTGAACTTTGTGAGTGCGGGGACACCATTACATGCGTGCACTACATATAGGTCACTACCTATATGTAGCTTCACCATGGTAACTCCGAATATGGCCATGTAACATGTCTATGATCATGGAATTGCCCCCTCTATACCATCCTGGCATAGTTGGCACAATCCCATGATCCCAGTGGTCTGTAGCACAGACCCTGGTACTGCCAAACTGCCCTTCCTGGGGTTTCACTGCAGCTGCTGCTGCTGCCAACCCCTCAGACAGGCATCTGCCCTCCTGGGGTCCAGCCAGGCCTGGCCCAGGATGGCAGAACAAAGAACTTCCTCTGAGAGAGGGTGTGACACCCTCTCCCTTTGGAAAATGGTGTGAAGGCAGGGGAGGAGTAGCCTCCCCCAGCCTCTGGAAATGCTTTGTTGGGCACAGAGGTGCCCAATTCTGCATAAGCCAGTCTACACCGGTTCAGGGACCCCTTAGCCCCTGCTCTGGCGCGAAACTGGACAAAGGAAAGGGGAGTGACCACTCCCCTGACCTGCACCTCCCCTGGGAGGTGTCCAGAGCTCCTCCAGTGTGCTCCAGACCTCTGCCATCTTGGAAACAGAGGTGCTGCTGGCACACTGGACTGCTCTGAGTGGCCAGTGCCACCAGGTGACGTCAGAGACTCCTGCTGATAGGCTCCTTCAGGTGTTAGTAGCCTTTCCTCTCTCCTAGGTAGCCAAACCCTCTTTTCTGGCTATTTAGGGTCTCTGTCTCTGGGGAAACTTCAGATAACGAATGCATGAGCTCAGCCGAGTTCCTCTGCATCTCCCTCTTCACCTTCTGATAAGGAATCGACCGCTGACCGCGCTGGAAGCCTGCAAACCTGCAACATAGTAGCAAAGACGACTACTGCAACTCTGTAACGCTGATCCTGCCGCCTTCTCGACTGTTTTCCTGCTTGTGCATGCTGTGGGGGTAGTCTGCCTCCTCTCTGCACCAGAAGCTCCGAAGAAATCTCCCGTGGGTCGACGGAATCGTCCCCCTGCAACCGCAGGCACCAAAAAGCTGCATTACCGGTCCCTTGGGTCTCCTCTCAGCACGACGAGCGAGGTCCCTCGAATCCAGCGACACCGTCCAAGTGACCCCCACAGTCCAGTGACTCTTCAGCCCAAGTTTGGTGGAGGTAAGTCCTTGCCTCACCTCGCTGGGCTGCATTGCTGGTGACCGCGACTTTGCAAGCTACTCCGGCCCCTGTGCACTTCCGGCGGAAATCCTTCGTGCACAGCCAAGCCTGGGTCCACGGCACTCTAACCTGCATTGCACGACTTTCTAAGTTGGTCTCCGGCGACGTGGGACTCCTTTGTGCAACTTCGGCGAGCACCGTTTCACGCATCCTCGTAGTGCCTGTTTCTGGCACTTCTCCGGGTGCTACCTGCTTCAGTGAGGGCTCTTTGTCTTGCTCGACGTCCCCTCTCTCTGCAGGTCCAATTTGCGACCTCCTGGTCCCTCCTGGGCCCCAGCAGCGTCCAAAAACGCCAAACGCACGATTTGCGTGTAGCAAGGCTTGTTGGCGTCCATCCGGCGGGAAAACACTTCTGCACGACTCTCCAAGGCGTGGGGAATCTATCCTCCAAAGGGGAAGTCTCTAGCCCTTGTCGTTCCTGCAGTATTCACAGTTCTTCAGCCTAGTAAGAGCTTCTTTGCATCAACCGCTGGCATTTCTTGGGCATCTGCCCATCTCCGAGCTGCTTGTGACTTTTGGACTTGGTCCCCTTGTTCCACAGGTACCCTCAGTCAGGAATCCATCGTTGTTGCATTGCTGATTTGTGTTTTCCTTGCATTTTTCCTCTAACACGACTATTTTGTCCTTAGGGGAACTTTAGTGCACTTTGCACTCACTTTTCAGGGTCTTGGGGAGGGCTAGTTTTCTAACTCTCACTATTTTCTAATAGTCCCAGCGACCCTCTACAAGGTCACATAGGTTTGGGGTCCATTCGTGGTTCGCATTCCACTTCTGGAGTATATGGTTTGTGTTGCCCCTATCCCTATGTTTCCCCATTGCATCCTATTGTAACTATACATTGTTTGCACTGTTTTCTAAGACTATACTGCATATTTTTGCTATTGTGTATATATATCTTGTGTATATTTCCTATCCTCTCACTGAGGGTACACTCTAAGATACTTTGGCATATTGTCATAAAAATAAAGTACCTTTATTTTTAGTATAACTGTGTATTGTGTTTTCTTATGATATTGTGCATATGACACTAAGTGGTACTGTAGTAGCTTCACACGTCTCCTAGTTCAGCCTAAGCTGCTCTGCTAAGCTACCATTATCTATCAGCCTAAGCTGCTAGACACCCTATACACTAATAAGGGATAACTGGGCCTGGTGCAAGGTGCAAGTACCCCTTGGTACTCACTACAAACCAGTCCAGCATCCTACACCTGGGTACTGCCAAACTGCCTTTCCCGGGGTTTCACTGAAGCTGCTGCTGCTGCCAACCCCTCAGACAGGTTTCTGCCCTCCTGGGGTCCAGCCATGCTTGGCCCAGGAAGGCAGAACAAAGGACTTCCTCAGAGAGAGGGTGTTACACCCTCTCCCTTTGGAAAAAGGTGTCAGGGCTGGGGAGGAGTAGCCTCCCCCAGCCTCTGGAAATGCTTTGATGGGCACAAAGGATGCCCATCTCTGCATAAGCCAGTCTACACCGGTTCAGGGACCCCTCAGCCCTGCTCTGGCGCAAAACTGTACAAAGGAAAGGGGAGTGACCACTCCCCTGACCTGCACCTCCCAGGGGAGGTGCCCAGAGCTCGTCCAGTGTGCTCCAGACCTCTGCCATCTTGGAAACAGAGGTGTTGCTGGCACACTGGACTGCTCTGAGTGGCCAGTGCCATCAGGTGACGTCAGAGACTCCTTCTGATAGGCTCATACCTGTGTTACTAGCCTATCCTCTTTCCTAGGTAGCCAAACCTCCTTTTCTGGCTATTTAGGGTCTCTGCTTTGGGAAATTCTTCAGATACCGAATGCAAGAGCTCACCAGAGTTCCTCTGCGCTTCTCTCTTCACCTTCTGCCAAAGGATCGACCGCTGACTGCTCAGGATGCCTGCAAAACTGCAACAAAGTAGCAAAGACGACTACTGCAACCTTGTATAGCTTCATCCTGCTGGCTTTCTCGTCTCTTTCCTGGTGGTGCATGCTCTGGGGGTATCCTGCCTCCTTCTTGCACCAGAAGCTCTGAAGAAATCTCCCGTGGGTCGACGGAATCTTCCCCCCGCCTCTGCAGGCAACAAAAGACTGCATCACCGGTCCTCTGGGTCCCCTCTCAGCACAACGAGCGTGGACCCTGGAACTCAGCAACTCTGTCCAAGTGATTCCCACAGTCCAGTGACTCTTCAGTCCAAGTTTGGTGGAGGTAAGTCCTTGCCTCCCCACGCTAGACTGCATTGCTGGTTACCGTGTGATTTGCAGCTGCTCCGGCTCCTGTGCACTCTTCCAGGATTTCCTTTGTGCACAGCCAAGCATGGGTCCCTGACACTCTAACCTGCAGTGCACAACCTTCTGAGTTGTCCTCCGGCGTCGTGGGACTCCCTTTTCTGACTTCAGGTGGACTCCGGTTCACTCCTCTTCTACGTGCCTGTTCCGGACCTTCTGTGGGTGCTGGCTGCTTCTGTGAGGGCTCCCTGACTTGCTGGGCAACCCCTCTGTCTCCTCATCCAAGTGGCGACATCCTGGTCCCTCCTGGGCCACAACAGCATCCAAAAACCCTAACTGTGATCCTTGCAGATAGCAAGGCTTGTTTGTGGTCTTTCTGCGTGGGAACACCTCTGCAAGCTTCTTCACGACGTGGGACATCCATCCTCCAAAGGGGAAGTTCCTAGTCCTCTTCGTTCTTACAGAATCCAAAGCTTCCTCCATCCGGTGGCAGCTTCTTTGCACCCTCAGCTGGCATTTCCTGGGCATCTGCCCACTCTCGACATTGTCGTGACTCTTGGACTTGGTCCCCTTGTTTCACAGGTACTCAGGTCCGGAAATCCACTGTTGTTGCTTTGCTGGTGTTGGTCTTCCTTGCAGAAACCCCCTATCACGACTTCTGTGCTCTCTGGGGGTTATAGGTGCACTTTCCACCTACTTTTCAGGGTCTTAGGGTGGGCTATTTTTCTAACCCTCACTGTTTTCTTACAGTCCCAGCGACCCTCTACAAGCTCACATAGGTTTGGGGTCCATTTGTGGTTCGCATTCCACTTTTGGAGTATATGGTTTGTGTTGCCCCTATACCTATGTGCTCCTATTGCAATCTACTGTAACTTTAAATTGCTTGCATTACTTCCTTTTCCTATTACTGCATAGTTTTGGTATTGTGTACATATATCTTGTGTATATTTGGCATCCTCATACTGATGGTACTCACTGAGATACTTTTGGCATATTGTCATAAAAATAAAGTACCTTTATTTTTAGTATATCTGTGTATTGTGCTTTCTTATGATATTGGGCATATAACACCAGTGGTATAGTAGGAGCTTTGCATGTCTCCTAGTTCAGCCTAAGCTGCTCTGCTATAGCTACCTTCTATCAGCCTAAGCTGCTAGAAACACCTCTTCTACACTAATAAGGGATAACTGGACCTGGTACAGAGTGTAAGTACCCCTTGGTACCCCCTACAAGCCAAGCCAGCCTCCTACATTGGTTGTGCAGCAGTGGGATAAGTACTTGTAACTACTTACCACTTTGTCATTGTGTACTTTTCATAAGAGAATAATATACAAAACAAGTTCAGTGTATGTTCACCTAACCAAAAGGTTTTGCTTTTCTTTTCTTACACTATTTGCTAAGTGCTGAAAAGTACTCCTAAACTATCAAAAAGTTTCTAAAAAGTTGAAAAGTTTTTTTTTCTGTTTTTTAAAAAGTCCAAAAACTTTTTCTCTCTTTTATCTGTCCCTAAACCTTTTTCTATCATGTCTGGTGTAGGAATCCCTCTTAATTTGGTCAGTACTACTTATGACCACCTTAACTTTAAGAGCCTAATGAGTCTCTGCATTGATAGAGGTTTATTGGTAGGTAAGAACCCTTCTAGAGAGTTACTGTCTAATATGCTTATTGAGAATGATAAGGCCCAGGGTCGCACCTCATCTGAAAAGTTGATAGATAACTCACACTCTGACTCAGGGGAGCCCCTTGAGAGAGTGTTACAGGGTTCCCTTCTTAATCTGCCCCTTAGCAGACCACCTAGCAATGCTGGTAGTAATAGAAGCTCCCATCACAGTAGGGATGTCTTTATTCCTGTAGGCCATGTTGTCAGGGTGCCAACTGTTAGGGACAGGTCTCCCTCTGCTCATTCAAATCTTTCTTCTGTGTCAAAACATTCCCAACCCACCCACCCTGATGACAATATGTTAGAAAGGGAACTCAATAAGTTGAGAGTGGAAGAGTCCAGGCTGAAGCTTAAACAGCAACAGCTGGCTCTAGACAGGGAATCCCTAGACTTAGAAAAAGAGAGACAGAGGTTGGGGTTTGGACCCCATGGTGGCAGCAGCAGTATTCCTGATAGCAATCCTGTGAGAGAGCATGATTCTAGGAATCTGCACAAGATAGTTCCCCCTTAAAAGGAGGGGGATGACATTAACAAGTGGTTTGCTGCACTTGAGAGGGCCTGTATGGTAAAGGGGGTCCCTCAAAGGCAGTGGGCTGCTATCCTATGGCTATCTTTCGGTGGAGAGGGTAGGGATAGGCTCCTTACCGTGAAAGAAAGTGATGCCAATAATTTTACAGTTTTGAAGAATGCACTCTTGGATGGATTTGGCTTCACCACTGAACAATACAGGATTAAGTTGAGAGAAACCAGAAAAGAGTCCTCACAAGACTGGGTAGACTTTGTTGACTATTCAGTGAAGGCCTTGGAGGGGTGGTTACATGGCAGTAACGTTTCTGACTATGAAAGCCTGTACAATCTAATCTTGAGAGAGCATATTCTGAATAACTGTGTGTCTGATTTGTTACACCAATATCTAGTGTACTCAGATCTGACCTCTCCCCAAGAATTGGGAAAGAAGGCAGACAAATGGGTCAGAACAAGAGTGAACAGAAAAGTTCATACAGGGCGTGACAAGGATGTCAAGAAGAAGGATGGTAAGTCTTCAGACAAGGGTGGGGACAAATCTAAAAATGAGTCTTCATCTGGCCAGCAAAAACACTCTGGTGGGGGTGGGGGGTCCAAATCCTCTTCTAATCAAGTAAAGAAACCATGGTGCTATTTATGCAAAGTAAAAGGCCATTGGACAACTGATGCCAGTTGTCCAAAGAAAAGCACCAAGCCTCCCACTACCACGACCCCTGCTGCAACCTCTAGTGCCCCTAGTAATAGCCGTGGTGGTGGGAGCAAACCTACTAATAGTCAATCCAAGGGAGTAGCTGGGCTCACTTTTGGTAATTTGGTTGGGGTTGGTCTTGTAAGGGAGACCACAGAGGCTGTGTTAGTCTCTGAAGGTGCCATTGATGTGGCCACCTTGGTTGCTTGTCCCCTTAATATGGATAAGTACAAGCAACTTCCCCTAATCAATGGTGTTGAGGTTCAGGCCTACAGGGACACAGGTGCCAGTGTTACCATGGTAATAGAGAAACTGGTACACCCTGAACAACACCTACTTGGTCACCAGTGACAGACGCTCATAACAACACTCTTAGCCATCCCATGGCTGTTGTGAATCTCAACTGGGGGGGGGGAGGGGAGTTACTGGTCCAAAGAAAGTTGTGGTTGCCTCAGATTTACCTGTAGACTGTCTACTAGGGAACGATTTAGAGACATCAGCTTGGGCAGAAGTGGAGTTGGAGGCTCATGCAGCAATGCTGGGCATTTCTGGGCATATTTTTGCTTTGACAAGGGCTCAGGCCAAAAAGCAAAAAGGACAGGGTGACTTGGATCCTGGAACAATGGACCAAGTGCTCCCTAAAGCTAGGGTTAGTAAGGGTAAATCCCTACCCACTATCCCCCCCCTCTACAGATGATTCAACTTCTGAGGAAGAAGAATTTCCCCCCTGTGCAGAACCTTCACCAGAGGAGCTGGCAGCAGACACTGCTGAGCTTTTGGGTGGAGGGGGGCCTGCCAGGGAGGAGCTGAGTGTGGCACAGCAAACCTGTCCCACATTAGAGGGTCTAAGACAGCAAGCTGTCAAACAGCAAAATGGGGATGTCAGTGACTCACATAGAGTTTACTGGGATGACAACCTCTTGTACACAGAGGCAAGGGACCCAAAACCTGGAGCAGCCAGGAGATTGGTCATTCCCCTGCAGTACAAAGAGTTCCTCCTAACTCTGGCACACAACATTCCCTTGGCTGGACATTTGGGTCAGATTAAAACATGGAAAAGGTTTGTCCCCCTGTTTCACTGGCCTAGGATGTCAGAGGACACAAAGGATTTTTGTAAGTCCTGCATGACCTGCCAAGCCAGTGGCAAGACTGGTGGCACCCCAAAGGCTCCCCTTATTCCACTGCCTGTGGTTGGGGTTCCCTTTGAAAGGGTAGGGGTTGACATAGTTGGCCCCCTTGACCCTCCTACTGCTTCAGGCAATAGGTTTATCTTGGTGGTAGTGGACCATGCCACAAGATATCCTGAAGCAATTCCTCTAAGGACCACTACAGCACCTGCAGTGGCAAAAGCCCTCCTGGGATCTTTTCCAGGGTGGGTTTCCCAAAAGAGGTTGTATCAGACAGAGGTAGCAACTTTATGTCTGCATACTTGAAGGCCATGTGGAAGGAATGTGGTGTAACATACAAATTCACCACACCTTATCATCCACAAACAAATGGACTGGTAGAGAGGTTTAATAAAACTCTCAAAGGAATGATAATGGGACTCCCTGAAAAACTCAGGAGGAGATGGGATGTCCTGTTACCTTGCCTCCTTTTTGCTTACAGGGAGGTACCCCAGAAAGGAGTGGGCTTCAGCCCCTTTGAACTCCTATTTGGACACCCTGTAAGAGGTCCTCTAACACTTGTGAAGGAGGGTTGGGAACAACCTTTAAAAGCTCCAAAGCAAGACATAGTGGACTATGTACTCGGCCTAAGATCCAGAATGGTTGAGTACATTAAAAAGGCCAGTAAAAACCTTCAGGCCAGCCAAGAGCTCCAAAAGCAATGGCATGACCAGAAGGCTGTTCTGATTCAATCTGATTCAGTACCAACCAGGACAGAAGGTGTGGGTATTGGAGCCTGTGGCCACAAGAGCACTCCAAGACAAATGGAGTGGTTCCCACAGCGTTGTTGAAAAGAAGGGAGAGGTCACCTACTTGGTTGACCTGGGCACTGCCAGGCGTCCCCTTAGGGTGCTCCATGTCAATTGCCTAAAACCCTACTATGACAGGGCTGATCTCACCCTGCTCATGGCAACAGATGAAGGACAGGAAGGAGAGAGTGACCCTCTCCCTGATCTCTTCTCTTCCACAGAACAAGATGCTCTAGTGGAAGGTGTAGTTTTGGCAGACTGTCTTACTGCTGAGCAGAAAGACAACTGCATAAATCTCCTAGGTCAGTTTTCTGAACTCTTTTCTACTGTGCCAGGCACCACTTCTTGGTGTGAGCACACTATAGATACTGGAGACAACATGCCTGTCAAAAGTAAGATCTATAGGCAGCCTGACCATGTCAGGGACTGCATAAAACAAGAAGTTCAGAAAATGCTTGAACTAGGAGTGGTTGAACATTCTGAAAGCCCATGGGCCTCTCCTGTGGTGCTTGTACCAAAGCCTCACTCAAAAGATGTGAAAAGAGAGATGAGGTTTTGTGTAGATTACAGAGGTCCCAACCAGGTAACAAAAACTGATGCTCACCCTATACCCAGGGTAGATGAGCTCATAGATACACTGGCATCTGCCAAGTATCTAAGCACCTTTGATTTGACTGCATGGTATTGGCAGATCAAGTTATCAGAGGATGCTAAAGCAAAAACTGCATTTTCGACTATTGGAGGGCACTACCAATTCACAGTAAAGCCCTTTGGTTTGAAAAATGCACCTGCCACTTTTCAGAGGTTGGTGAATACAGTCCTGTAGGGGTTGGAGTCTTTTAGTGCAGCATATCTGGACGATATAGCTGTCTTTAGCTCCACCTTGGATGATCACCTGGTCCACCTGTGGAAAGTTTTGGAGGCCCTGTAAAAGGCAGGCCTCACTTTCAAGGCTTCAAAGTGCCAGATAGGGCAGGGGAAAGTGGTTTATCTGGGACACCTGGTAGGTGGAGAACAGATTGCACCACTTCAGGGGAAAATCCAAACTATCATGGATTGGATTCCCCCTACAACTCAGACCCAGGTGAGAGCCGTCTTAGGCCTCACTGGGTATTACAGGAGGTTCATTAAGAACTATGGCTCCATTGCAGCCCCACTTAATGACCTCACCTCCAAGAAAATGCTTAAA
Source organism: Pleurodeles waltl (assembly GCF_031143425.1). Lineage (NCBI taxonomy): Eukaryota > Metazoa > Chordata > Amphibia > Caudata > Salamandridae > Pleurodeles > Pleurodeles waltl. The sequence continues at coordinate 1,711,460,350 of NC_090445.1, read as the reverse complement.
AAGGTATTGTGGACAGCTAACTGTCAGAAAGCTTCTGAGGAGCTAAAACAGGCCATGTGCACTGCATCTGTCCTAAAAAGCCCATGCTACTCCAAGAAATTCATTGTTCAAACTGATGCATCTGATTTAGGGGTGGGGCAGTCTTATCACAACTCAATTCTGAGGGCCAGGATCAACCTGTTGCTTTTATCAACAGGATGTTGACCCCTAGAGAAAAGCGTTGGTCTGCCATAGAGAGGGAGGCCTTTGCTGTGGTCTGGGCACTGAGGAAGTTGAGGCCATACCTGTTTGGCACTCACTTCATTGTTCAGACAGACCACAAACCTCTACTTTGGCTAAAACAAATGAAAGGTGAAAACCCTAAATTGTTGAGGTGGTCCATATCTCTACAGGGAATGGACTATACAGTGGAACATAGACCTGGGAGTACCCACTCCAATGCAGATGGACTCTTCAGATATTTCCACTTAGACAATGAAGGCTCATCAGGTCATGGCTAGTCTTATTGTCCTTCATTTGGGGGGGGTTGTGCAGGAAAGTACCATCTTGCCTGGCTTGTTACCCCCATATTTCACTGTATATATGTTTTTTTAGTGTATGTGTCACTGGGACCCTGCCAGCCAGGGCCCCAGTGCTCATACGTGTGCCCTGTATGTGTTCCCTGTGCAATTACTAACTGTCTCACTGAGGCTCTGCTAACCAGAACCTCAGTGGTTATGCTCTCTCTGCTTTCTAAATTGTCACTAACAGGCTAGTGACCAATTTCACCAATTCACATTGGCATACTGGAACACCCTTATAATTCCCTAGTGTATGGTACTGAGGTACCCAGGGTATTGGGGTTCCAGGAGATCCCTATGGGCTGCAGCATTTCTTTTGCCACCCATAGGGAGCTCTGACAATTCTTACACAGGCCTGCCATTGCAGCCTGAGTGAAATAACGACCACGTTATTTCACAACCATTTACCACTGCACTTAAGTAACTTATAAGTCACCTATATGTCTAACCTTCACCTGGTGAAGGTTGGGTGCTAAGTTACTTAGTGCGTGGGCACCCTGGCACTAGCCAAGGTGCCCCCACATCGTTCAGGGCAAATTCCCCAGACTTTGTGAGTGCGGGACATCATTTCACGAGTGCACTATACATAGGTCACTACCTATGTATAGCGTCACAATGGTAACTCCGAACATGGCCATGTAACATGTCTAAGATCATGGAATTGTCACAACAATGCCATTCTGGCATTGGGGAGACAATTCCATGATCCCCTGAGTCTCTAGCACAGACCCGGGTACTGCCAAACTGCCTTTCCCGGGGTTTCACTGAAGCTGCTGCTGCTGCCGACCCCTCAGACAGGTTTCTGCCCTCCTGGGGTCCAGCCAGGCTTGGCCCAGGAAGGCAGAACAAAGGACTTCCTCAGAGAGAGGGTGTTACACCCTCTCCCTTTGGAAAAAGGTGTCAGGGCTGGGGAGGAGTAGCCTCTCCCAGCCTCTGGAAATGCTTTGATGGGCATAAAGGGTGCCCATCTCTGCATAAGCCAGTCTACACCGGTTCAGGGATCCCCCAGCCCTGCTCTGGTGCGAAACTGGACAAAGGAAAGGGGAGTGACCACTCCCCTGACCTGCACCTCCCAGGGGAGGTGCCTAGAGCTCCTCCAGTGTGCTCCAGACCTCTGCCATCTTGGAAACAGAGGTGTTGCTGGCACACTGGACTGCTCTGAGTGGCCAGTGCCATCAGGTGATGTCAGAGACTCCTTCTGATAGGCTCTTACCTGTGTTACTAGCCTATCCTCCTTCCTAGGTAGCCAAACCTCCTTTTCTGGCTATTTAGGGTCTCTGCTTTGGGGAATTCTTCAGATACCGAATGCAAGAGCTCATCAGAGTTCCTCTGCACTTCTCTCTTCACCTTCTGCCAAAGGATCGACCGCTGACTGCTCAGGACGCCTGCAAAACAGCAACAAAGTAGCAAAGATGACTACTGCAACCTTGTATCGCTTCATCCCGCTGGCTTTCTCGCCTGTTTCCTGGTGGTGCATGCTCTGGGGGTAACCTGCCTCCTTCTTGCACCAGGAGCTCTGAAGAAATCTCCCGTGGGACGACGGAATCTTCCCCCTGCAACTGCAGGCAACAAAAGACTGCATCACTGGTCCTCTGGGTCCCCTCTCAGCACGACGAGCGTGGTCCCTGGAACTCAGCAACTCTGTCCAAGTGATTCCCACAGTCCAGTGACTCTTCAGTCCAAGTTTGGTGGAGGTAAGTCCTTGCCTCCCACGCTAGACTGCATTGCTGGGTACTGCATGATTTGCATCTGCTCCGGCTCCTGTGCACTCTTCCAGGATTTCCTTCATGCACAGCCAAGCCTGGGTCCCCGACACTCTAACCTGCAGTGCACAACCTGCTGAGTTGTCCTCCGGCGTCGTGGAACTCCCTTTTCTGACTTCGGGTGGACTCTGGTTCACTCCTCTTCTAAGTGCCTGCTCTGGTTCTTCTGCGGGTGCTGCCTGCTTCTGTGAGGGCTCCCTGACTTGCTGGGCACCCCCTCTGTCTCCTCATCCAGTGGCGATATCCTGGTCCCTCCTGTGCTACAGCCGCATCCAAAAACCCTAACCGTGAACCTTGCAGCTAGCAAGGCTTGTTTGCAATCTTTCTGCGTGGGAACACCTCTGCAAGCTTCTTCACGACGTGGGACATCCATCCTCCAAAGAGGAAGTTCCTAGTCCTCTTCTTTCCTGCAGAACTCCAAGCTTCTTCCAACAGGTGGCAGCTTCCTTGCACCCTCAGCTGGCATTTCCTGGGCTCCTGCCCACTCTCGACACTATCACGACTATTGGACTTGGTCCCCTTGTCTTACATGTACTCAGGTCCGGAAATCCACTGTAGTTGCATTGCTGGTGTTTGTTCTTCCTTGCAGAATCCCCCTATCATGACTTCTGTGCTCTCTGGGGTAGTAGATGCAATTTACACCTACCTTTCGGGGTCTTGGGGTGGGCTATTTTTCTAACCCTCACTGTTTTCTTACAGTCCCAGCAACCCTCTACAAGCTCACATAGGTTTGGGGTCCATTTGTGGTTCGCATTCCACTTTTGGAGTATATGGTTTGTGTTGCCCCTATACCTATGTGCTCCTATTGCAATCTATTGTAATTCTACACTGTTTGCATTACTTTTCTTGCTTTTACTTACCTAATTTTGGTTTGTGTATATATATCTTGTGTATATAACTTATTCTCATACTTAGGGTACTCACTGAGATACTTTTGGCATATTGTCATAAAAATAAAGTACCTTTATTTTTAGTATATCTGTGTATTGTGTTTTCTTATGATATTGTGCATATGACACCAGTGGTACTGTAGGAGCTTCACTCGTCTCCTAGTTCAGCCTAAGCTGCTTTGCCATAGCTACCTTCTATCAGCCTAAGCTGCTAGAAACACCTCTTCTACACTAATAAGGGATAACTGGACCTGGCACAAGGTGTAAGTACCTCTGGTACCCACTACAAGCCAGGCCAGCCTCCTACAGGGGGTTACTGATGCGTGGACAGTTCAGTATGGAGGTGCACTGCTGCTTCTGTCTCAGTACTGGGACACCAGTGCAAACAGCCCTTGCAGGGGGGGTATCACAAGAGCTCCGTGGATGTGTCCACGGGGGGGTTAGTGATGTGAGGACAGTTCAGTACTGAGGTGCACCGCTGAAACCCCATGGACATATCATGTATGATACAAGCCCTGTAAGAGGGGCATTGTGAGAGCTCTGTGAGTGACTCTTTAATTGAGATGCCCCCAAAGTCTGTGGTGTTGACTCAATTTACCAGAACCACCGAACAATGTGTTTCAAAAATAACGTAAGTAAGTGAAACAAACAAGCTTTGCCTCATTCAAAAATGGGTGATTCCATTAACGTCGATTCACCAAAATGCGAGGGGTGGCAGAAGTGACATTGCACGCCCATCAAGCGCCCTTTGTCCTTTAATTTCACTCACACGTGTTTAAAGACACACACACACCCTCTCAGTAAACACACAAACAACCTGCTTTATGGCAGTGCGACTGGTGGCGCCGCACTGGGTGCTGACCTGGAGGGGGCTCTGTGTTTAGCAATAGTTACAATTTAAAAGCACCTGCTGCAGAGTCCATTGTGTGTCCAGCTTCCAGGCAGCAATAAAAATGACAAGATACCTCTTGTGATTAATGTTCCTGCTAGAGAGATGTTTTGGTGTAGTGGCAGCTTTGACTCGCTATAAAGCAGCACAGAGGGTTACTGTGCCTGCTGCAAACAACAGATCTGTATTTTATGTGGATTGCTGAGTGGATTAGTAAAGACCACGTTTAAACAAATTAAATGTACGTGAGAGGGGCTATGGGGAGATGAGAGACACTTTTGCTGCGTGGTAGTGAGGGAATATGAGGAGAAATTCCTGGGGGGTGTAGGGGGCAAAAAAAGATTGTGGCACCAGACGCCACCACTACTAGGGTGACCAGACATCCTGGATTTACCCGGACAGTCCCGGTTTTCAGGGGACTGTCCCGGTGTCTCGACGCTTTTGTACGTTTTACATAAATGTACCAGTTTTTGGGGCAAAGGTCAGTTCAACCTGTGAACGCTTCTGTTAATTTGGAATTAATGTCCCGTTTTTTGGCACTGACTTTGCCACCACTGAGTCCAGGGGTCGCAAAGACAGTGCCAGGGTCGCAAGGGGGAATGACGTCCATGCTGGATTTTTTATTCATTCTTTCGGTTTTTCCCTTTATGGTAGAATATCACACACCTGTAAAATATGGGAGCGCTGTGGAGTGAAGTAGCCCAGGCACGTGACGTCATGGGGTACTAATTAGCGCCCCCCCTGTGGGCGACCCCCCTTCTATTGCAATGGCCCCCCCCCCCCTCGTCAGACAGCGCTGAGTAGAGCCCCCCTCCCCTCAGATGACTCACCTGCCCGGGCTGGCTGCAGCCAGAGCCCCCCCAGGAGCAGCAGCAGGAAGTGGGGGCCAGTCATAGCGAGGTGGGGGCAATGCTGGGACAGGGTGGCCTGGGGTGTTTAGTCCTTGAAATAAACTTCTGACATCTAAAGTCAGCCCAGCAGGACTCTATATACACGATGTCACACCAGTGGGGGGCGAGCACCAATCAGAAGACAGAGACCCCCCCCGCCCTGCCCCTCAACCCCCCACCTCCCTCCCCCCGTTTCCTCTCCCTGACAGCTTGGAGACAGAAAGTGAAACTATAGCGGGATATGACGGTAGCAGGGCGTGGTAAACGAACACAAAAACAGAATATATATATATTTGAATTCCTTTCTTTCTTGTTTTGCAGTTGTTATATAGCGCGAAGTCGACCCAGGCGTTGCAGCGCTTTACATGAGCACCAGTCACAAAAGGAATTATATATTTGTTTGGGGATATGCAGTTATGTGCCCAAGATGACAAGGTGTCCGGCCAGCGCCGAGAGCTGAGCCCTCTTCCCCAGTCGCACGGTCGGCTGCTGTAGTGGTTACACTACCACCTCCACAGCCATGTATGAGTTGCATAGTTTACAATCCTCGGAGGGCTCAGGGACTGCCCCAGCCCCGCTGTCACTGCGCCAATCCACTCGCCCCTCCCTGCCAAGCCTGGCTTCTTGTAAATCAGCCCGTTTCCTCTCAGAGATGCGCCGTCCGCCCGCTGGAGGGCGCCAGAGCACCGCATGCGGGGACCGCTGGGCGCCTGCACTGTGCTGTGGACCCAGGACAGGCGCGGGGGCTTCCAAGGTGACCCCTGAGCGGGATACACACCACAGAGGGAGAACCCCGAGAGCCAAGGGAAAGGTTCACAGGCGGCTCAGCAAACAAGTTCATTGTCATCTTCTGACAACAGCGCCCGCGAGCAAAAAGTAAACTGAGAAAAGACGACTTGGCAAAATAAAATAAAGTTAGCTTTAAAAAATAAAACTTGGCAGTTTTTTGCCATCTGGGCACATTTTTTACAGCACAAGCCTCTTTTTGCGGGCACTTGAAGTTAAAAACAGCAAATAGCACCTCGATCACGCCGGGAGCAGCGGACGGGCACTCATTAAGCTGCATTAATTAGTGCCTGACCCCTTCGCCACACGGAAGTGATGCGAGACGTGCCTTGACAAATTACGAGTCTGTAAAGAAGACGCAAACCAACAAAGGGTGAGCGACAGGCGGGCTCCAAGCCCTGTACTGAACACAGGAGTCTCTTGCAAGCGAGACGCATGCGCTAACGTACGCACTCGCAGGCTCGACCCTAAACAGGGAGGGCGAGAGAGGTAGTTAAAAGAGGAGGCGTGGAGTGTTTTTTGGTTTCCTCATAACTTTGGCCCCTTCAGACGAATTTGAAACTTTACAAAATAAAAGTTTATGCACTTCTACTCCTTCCTGGAAAGTTTTCGGGTGATCAATCAAGTGGGACCCCCCAAAAAAAGGACAGGGGTTCACAAAACGTAAGAATCACCATGCCATTCATATAGACTTCTTTAAGGCAGTTTTTTTTTGTGAAAACTTCTGAACCTAATTACACCAAATTAAGCAAGAAGCTAGATCTTGGTTCGCAGGTTGTGGTTTTTGTGATTTAGTTTAAGGGTCTCCTGGAACCCCAATGCCCTGGGTACCTAGGTACCATATACTAGGGACTTATAAGGGGGGGTTCAGTGTGGCAATTGAAATTGGTGAATGAAGTCACTAGCTTACAGTGAAAAATGTAAAAGCAGAGAGAGCATAAGCACTGAGGTTCTGGTTAGCAGAGCCTCAGTGATACAGTCAAGCACTACTGACAACACACACATTAGGCCATAAACTATGAGCACTGGGCCCTGGCTAGCAGGATCCCAGTGAGACAGGCAAAACACACTGACACACACTCACAAACAGACCAAAAGTGGAGCTAACCATGCTAGAAAGAGGCTACTTTCTCGCACAGGGTGTACATTGTCACAAGGGAAAACCTATCAATCCAAGATACTTTTGTAAAATAGACACCACGGAGCTCCAGGGAGGTGTGCCTTGTGTGGATCACACAAGGTTTTCATACATAGAAGCCCTTGCATTTCTGTGCTGTAAACATTCAGAAACAGCAGGAATCCACAAAATTCTTACCATCGAGCATTCCCCACTTATCCTGATAGAAATTCTGCCCACTTGTGTAGTTAGGCCTAGTGCCTGCAACAGGAGTGGATCAACCAGGGTCAGTGGGAGTGCTCACATGGCTACTGCCACTGACCCTTGTTTGGTCCGTGCCTGTTGCAAGAAGCAGACCCACCCCCACAAGTGAGTTATGATTTTGGGGAAATGGTTGATGGTAGGAAATCTGTGACTCCCCACAGATTCCAGAAGTTTTCCTCACAGAAATGTGAGAAAGATGTGTGTTTTTAGTCAAAGTTTGAGGGGCACAATGACTTCTGGGTACAAAAACGTGATGAAAGCCACATAGGTAAGCCTACCCTGGTTTTAACCTAGGTGTCTAATTTCCAAAACTGTACGGGTTTGCTAGGTTTCCGTAAGTGCTGGCTGAGCTAGAACCCAAAATCTTGAAAAAAAGATTAGTTTTTAGTGGAAAGATGTGATGTGTCCATGTTGTGTTTTGGGCCTTTTCCTGTCACGGGCACTAGGCCTACCCACACAAGTGACGTACAATTTTTACCGGGAGGCATGTGAAAATGCAGAATAAGAACAATTGTTATTACCCATTGTATTTCTTCACATGTATGCCTTCCAAAGGGAAGCAAAGGAGTAAGAAATAATACACTTTTTAAAAATGCCCTCTGAATCACATATTAGTATGGGTATCCACAAATTTTGAGATGTACAAATAAACACTGATCCTAAACAACATATCTGGTGCCAATTTCAGAAATATGTGGGTTTCCTTGATACCCATTGTTAATTCATTATATTTTATCATATAAATTACCCTGCAACCAGTACACAATGAAAAACCATTCTAAGGTGCAACTCAGTTGTTGGCTCTGGGTACCTCAGCTTGTTGGAAAACCTAAAATCCATGTATATCCATGCAACCAGAAGGGTCTAGTGGACATAATGGTATAATGCTATTGTAAGTCGGCCATTGAGACAAGAAGTCGCAGATGGAAATTGCTGTTTTTACCTACTCATTTTCAATATTTATTTCATTTTAACAGTGATTTTCTTTGAGGGATCTGCACAACTGCCCCCCCTGCAGAATTCAAACTCCTATCTAGTTTTAAAAAATCTAAAGCTTTCCAGGATCACCCATAGGTTTCAGACAAGTTAACAACACAAACTGGAAGTAGGCCAAAAGCACAGAAATTAGGAGAAATGGGATTCTTCTTTGAAAACTGTCAAAACAGTGTTACATTTTTTTATTTAGCTCTACAAGTTCCCGAAATCTGTGAAGATGGTGTCCTTAGTGCAGCAAACCCTTTGTTTATGCCCTTTTTAGGACAAAAAAAACAGACGCTTTTTTGCGGAGCACTGTTTCCCTTTTTTTCCAAATAACCCCAAATGTATCTATATTTTGGTTATTTTCTTGGTCCCCTCCAAGGGAATCCACAAATCCTGGGTACCTTTAGAATCCCCAGGATGTTGGAAAAAAGGACACAAATTTGGCGTGGACACCATATGTGGTAAAAACATTATGGAACCCTGAGCGCGAACTATCCCAAACAGCCAAAATAGGGATTAGCATTCCAGGGGGGAAAAGGCTTAGCAGCCAAGGGGTTAAACCCCTTGAATATTTGTTTAGTCCTGGTAGTGGAGGAAGAGCTACTCCTCACACAGCCAAGTGGCAGTTTAGCTTACAGGAATTTCAGTATTTGCTTGTGTATGTGGTGGGAGGAAAGAACTAGAGTGGCTGGAGGACGATGGTGGAGCTGATGATGTTAAGATGGTGCGTGCGTTAAGGTCAGTGTTTGCGAAGGATTGGTGGAGTGATCAGAATGTAAAGGTGGATGTTGTATTGCAGTAAGTTTTGGGATTTGTGTCCCGGGGGGCACCTTTGTAGGTGATGCTTGGTGAACTGATTGCTTATGTGGAATTGTTGTTCATGGGATTTTGAGACGTGACATGAAGTATAATTTGTAGGGAAGGTCAGTACATGTGCTGTCGTAGAGTTTTTGCAGGAAGTATTCGATAAAAAGGGGTATCCGGAAGAGATAGCAATGGACAACAGCCCCAAATTAGTGTCTGCTTAGTGCAGACCTTCCTTCATTCTGCAGATATCCACCATGTGAGGATGTCCCTATACCATCCTCATAGTAACAATTTGATTGAAAGGATCAATTGAGTAATCAAGGTCCAACTACAGTTAGGTCAGTTAAATGTAGCTAAAATGAATTCTGCCAGGAGAGACATGCTGTGGGCCATCAGAACCACACCACATATCAGTACAGGTCTTTTGCCTTTTGCCTTGTTAAGGGGGATGACAATAGACACAAAATTGAGAAAGAAATGGATGGGCAGGTGGAGATGGATCAATTGAGATGTGGGTTGATATGCGGAGTGCGATGTAGAGGGGCAAAGGCCTGTCTGGTACAGTGTGCAGGAAGTTGCAAACCAAGGTAGGCGAAGGTGTGAGAATTTAAAAAAGCTAATTCACATGCTGAAGGGCTACTCACAATTCTCTGCAACCAATGTGTGTCAATGAATGAAAAGATTATTGTTAGAAATGGGGTCTTTGGTTGACAGTCAGGTTACCCCCTGTTCAAGCAAGGACCCTCACTCTAGTCAGGGTAAAAGAGAATCACCCTGAGCTAACCCTTTCTGACCCCGTTGGTAGCTTAGCAGAGCAGTAGGCTTAACTTCAGAGTGCTAGGTGTTAAGTATTTGTACCAACACACACAGTAACTCAATGAAAGCACTACAAAATGACACAACACCAGTTGAGAAAAATAGGAAATATTTATCTAAACAAAACAAGACCAAAACGACAAAAATCCGACATACACAAGTCAAGTTATGAATTTTTAAAGATTAAACAAAAACATTACGCTTAGAAACACAAAATGCTTCGATGAGGGGTTAACACGGCGTCCTGACGGAGTCGTTCCCAACAATCTGACACCAGCGGCGCCCGACATGGAGTGGCGTAAACTCCCAGGTATAGTACCTTTGGTGAAGAGTGAAAATAAGCCGATGCGTGAAGTCGGGGATCGCGGCGTCTGTACGAAACGTGGAATCCGCGCACTTTGAGCGGCGTCGGTCACGACATGGTGCAGCGACTTCCACAGAGTCGCGGATTTCGGTGGGGCTGCAGCGATGTCGGGCCTATGAAGATCGTCATGTACCAGCGAAGATCACGGAGTCGGTTGCAGGCGGCGTCACCGGATTCAGCAGCAGCATTGGTCCAGAGTTGTCCGAAGTCGATTTCCTTGAATTTTCACCAGCTTTCCTTTCAAGGGCCCAGGGACTGGACAGGGCACCACTTGTCAGAGCAGGAGCCTCTCCAGAGACTCCAGATGCTGGCAGAAAGAAGTTTTTTCTGTCCCTGAGACTTCAAACAACAGGAGGCAAGCTCTAAATCAAGCCATTGGAGATTTCTTCTCAAGTTGGAAGGCACACAAAGTCCAGTCTTTGGCCTCTTACTCTGGCAGAAGCAGCAACTGCAGGATAGCTCCACAAAGCACAGTCACAGGCAGGACAGCTCTTCTTCCTCAGCTCTTCTCCAGGCAGAGGTTCCTCTTGTTTCCAGAAGTGTTCTAAAGTCTGTGGTTTTGGGTGCCCTTCTTATACCCAATTTCTCCTTTGAAGTAGGCCTATCCTGCCTTGCCCAGGCCAGGCCCCAGACACTCACCAGGGGGTCGGAGACTCCATTGTGTGAGGGCAGGCACAGCCCTTTCAGGTGTGAGTGACCACTCCTCCTCTCCCTCCTAGCACAGATGGCTTATCAGGAAATGTGGACTACAACCCAGCTCCCTTTGTGTCACTGTCTATTGAGAGGTGCAACCAGCCCAACTGTCAAACTGACCCAGACAGGGAATCCACAAACAGACTGAGTCACAGAAATGGTATAAGCAAGAAAATGCTCACTTTCTAAAAGTGGCATTTTCAAACACACAATCTTAAAATCAACTTTACTAAAATATGTATTTTTAAATTGTGAGCTCAGAGACCCCAAACTCCATGTCCATCCACTCCCAAAGGGAATCTACACTTTAATCGGTTTTAAAGGTAGCCCCCATGTTAACCTATGAGAGGGACAGGCATTGCAACAGTAAAAAACGAATTTAGCAATATTTCATTGTCAGGACATATAAAACACATTACTATATGTCCTACCTTAACCATACACTGTACCCTGCCCTTGGGGCTAACTAGGGCCTACCTTAGGGGCGTCTGACATGTAAGAAAAGGGAAGGTTTAGGCCTGGCAAGTGGGTACACTTGCCAAGTCGAATTTACAGTTAAAACTGCGCACACAGACACTGCAGTGGCAGGTCTGAGACATGATTACAGAGCTACTTATGTGGGTGGCAGGCATTTGATTTACAGGCCCTGGCACCTCTACAGCACTGTACTAGTGACTTACTAAAAAATCAAATATGCCAATCATGGATAAGCCAATTACATACATATTTTGTATAGGAGTACTTGCACTTTAGCACTGTTTAGCAGTGGTAAAGTGCCCAGAGTAACAAAAATAGTAAAATCAGAGTCCAGCACACATCAGCAACCTGGAGAACAGAGGCACAAAGTCAAGGGAGACCACGCCAAGGATGAAAAGTCTAACAATTATGTGGTAGTGTTAGAGGATGGAAAGGTTTGGAATAAAAGTCTGACAGATTAGTACAGATTCTGGGTCTACATATGTGTGCAACAGGCTTGGTATTGAGAGTGGTGTGGTGTCTGCAAGTGTTGTAAGCCTTGTTCTAAAACGTGAAACTATCAATTTAAAAATAAATAGTTTTTGGGGTCTAAAAAAAGTTTCCCATTACGTCTCTTTACATTGCTCATTATTTGGTGCGTACATGATATTCTACGGAAGTGTATTGCAGTTCCTGTGAGTGGCCATGTGTGGAGCTAGACTTACTCCAAGGCTTGTATGGAGAACTTTTGCTACTGGTTTGTACTCTTTTTGGCTGTAGTAACTTTAGAAGTGCAGTTTGAGAATGGTAATTTTGTTACTTTTTTATGAGTGTGCTTTATTTATTTCTTTGCTCCTCACTTTACTCCCGATCAATGGCCAATGCCCCTACCTATTTACTACCAGAGTGTATATGTTTGTGCGTGGAGACGTGGGGGTGATCTCCACACAGAAGAGACAAGAAAGGCGGAGACTTCTGCACATAGGTTTGTGAATAGCATTTGGTAGTATGTTAGAAATAGTATAGTAGTACTACTGAAAATACTCAAAGGGAAGCTCCTGAAAAGACCTCTGCGTGTTCAGCCGACTCTCTCTGAAAACGTTTCACATTCTAAATTTACTCAAATCTGCAAGAACAGGAGGTGAAAGAGCATGTGGGTCCTGGCAAATATCTTACACCTGGTTACCCTACTTCAAGTATCTACACTAACTATACTACACCCCAGAGGACTACAGCATATGTACCCAGGTACTAGTGGGCAGAGCAGTAGATTCGGATCTGATCTGATTTAATGCACTTAACTTGTCCAGGACCTGCTTTCTGGCTTTCTGGGAAGAACAGATTCACATGAGTGAAACAACTCCTGGTACCAGACGTAATGGAAAGAGGAGACTCACTAACAGAAATACAAATATATATATACATGAATATACAGAAACCCTAAAAAAAGGGAGACTATTGATGAACAGTAGGTTAGCTAGGCTGGTCACTGACTGTAAGTCCCATGATTAATAGGATGATGAGTCAACTACCACTGGTTACAAATCCATAAGAATGGTGGTAACATGGCACATATGAAGGACAGAGGAAATAAAAATATCAATAATGAAAGATAGGCAAATGCTTTGAACTAAAAGAAATAGCCATTATGATCAAAGCGATAAAGCCATGTTTTTATGTAAATTCATTGCATAGGTTTTTGCAGAGTTAAACAATTGAAGAATGTCCCCACGACCATTACAGCAGTATACAATGGAATTAGACATCACAATACAGTTCAGTGCTGTGCCCTCTGTTGCATCAACACAAAAGAATTGATGTGGTAATGTCCTTGTTTCATTTCTGGTATCTGTGCTGTTTCTTGTTGATTCATGAGGGTTCTCCATATCTAGTCCCATAAATCTGCTGCTCATCCGCTCCCAAACCTCTAAGTCCTCGTCCACCTTCTCACCTCGCCTCACTCGCTCCATGTGTCACTTACATTCCGGGTCGTCTCTCCTCCGCATCAGGACCTGGGGACTCGTGGTGCCATCCGATGGATCAACACGTGATACCTGTATTCCTGTTATATCCAAGTGGGCAGAATCACAAAATATAGATATGAAATGGGATTTAAAAGGAAGCCTATACTTCCAGCAGTTCTACTAAGGATTTCTACTAAGCCGAAGCGGTGTTTGGTCATGTCCTGCATCCCTTGTCTTGTTCCCTTTCCCATTGGACCCGACTGTGTGTGAGTGTCTGGTATGTAAGCATCACTTAATACCATTACCCGGTACCCAAAAGGGGGAAACATGCTTAAACATTAAGAAGGTAGAAACAGGGTTCAAGAAAAACAAGAACAGGAAAAGCCAAACAAGTTGGGAATGTCCTGTCAATGATAGAAATATCCATTCAGCCAGCAGACATTTCTAAATTTGTCGGGCGGTACCCCTGTTACGGCTCCATGGCAGAGCAACAGGCCAAGCTATAAATCTGACCTTCAGTGTTCAAATCCAATAAAAATCATGATTTTTGACCAAATGTCTTGTAGTATAAATATACGTCATAAAAAGGACATTAACATAATTGTAATGCATTTTAAAAAAAGGTGTAACTATAGAAAAAACCTTGGAAATTAATTCCAATATTGTTTTTATTAAAATAGAATTTCAAATACATATCAGCTAAAATATTTAAACTTCAATAGTTAATATTATTACAAAACAGCAGAAATGTGTACAATTAATAATAATTCTATAACAAATGAAAAGCAAGGTATATTTTTTATTAAACCATGGAAATACATTTTAAAATATACTTACTAAGACAATTATATAAAAAATAAAGCTCATAAAAAAGTTTAAGAAACATATTTTAACTTTAAAACAATACACTTTATATACAAGAAGTCTAAAATATTTACACATCTTCATAAATAAAGATACCCTAAATCCAATCAAAAAACGAAAAAATATTCCAACTCATTGCTACTACAGTGCAAACTTTCAAAGGTGTGAAAAATACTTATGTTTTTGGCAGAGTGATGAAATTGCATTTACTATTCCAAATCTAATCTAACAGAGATGGGGGTGAGGGTCAAACAAACTTTTTTAACTCTGACAAAAGTTGGGAGAAGCGCATACTTGTTTTAAGTTTCTAACTCCAATCAATAAAACATTGGTGAAGTGAATACATTGGGTGGTCAGATTTACTATTCTAACCCCAATATAACAAACATTAGTGAAATAATATATATATGTGAGGCATTTAATTCATGAGACCCAGATTGTATAATTTCCCCTTAAAAATATTAAAAATAAAAAACATCAATTATAACCTTTAAAAAAAATAATCAAATCTGCCATGTAAAAATATTAGAAATAAATAACACAACAAACTTTTTTTTTAAGTTGTGCTAAAATTAGGAGTAGCCCTCAAACTAACCCATTAGACATGCAAACCTTAAACAGTTCTGTTTTGGCTATTACCTTGCTGCATATCTGGTCCCACTGAATTAGTGGTTTACAGAGGATGGGATGATCCAGCATACCAGCTTGAGCTGCACCCCATGGGTCTCGATGGTCTTCTTGGCTTCCTTTATGGCAGCCAGATGCCTCAGTTGACTCCATCCTGTACCGGGTGACATTGCTATACTGGAGAGCGGCTCTGTGCTTTATCTCCTAGAATCACCGCCTTACTGACATGACACCGCTATGGCCTGGGTACCCGGCTTAGGCAGATGTTGGACTTGTTAGATTTCGCCCAGTGGGGCCGAATAGGAATCAGATACTTAGGAGGGATTTGTAGGGGGGACGTTGATGGCCTTTCAGGATATGAGAGATTAATACAGCCTCTCACACAGTTCTTGCGATATCTGCAACTGTGCCATGCTTTATTAGCTCACTTCCTACCGGATGCCCAGATACTCCAGTATACTACCCTTAGAGCCGAGTTTATGATGGGAAGATTATTAAAGGAGCTATATCGACAATCTTTCGCTCACTGTTGACCAGTGCAGCGGATCACTTCCTCCTTCTCCAGCAGAGGTGGGAGGGCTGGGTGGGCGAGCTCGATGATGACGACTGGAGGGAGGCATGCTTGGCCCCAAAAGAATTGCCAATTTCCTTGAGGCTTCTGATAATCCAAATTACTTATCCCCAGGTGGCTTATCTGACTCCCCGTGCTTGCAGCGTATGGACCACGTGACTCAGGAAAAGTGTGCAAGATGTTCTCTTCCTAACGATGACTTCTTTCATATAGCCTGGTCATGCCCAGCCTTGCCATCCTTCTGGAGTAGGGTGGGGCATGAAATCTCTGAGGTTCTGGGGAGTCGATAGACTTGATGGGGCGAGCACCCCTGTGGCTTTCAGGAACTGAGCCTAAAAATAAAACAGAGCTGCTCCTCAGAAGCTGAACACCCACAGATGAAAAGGGAACAAGGCTGGAAAAACAGGATTCATCCACCCAGACCAGGGCACACCTGCTGGAGAAACACCTGAGAGATGCTGCTCTGGGCCTTGACCCAGCCTGTTCCTGCAGGACAACAGAACACCTGAGAGATGCTGCTGTGAGCCCTGACCCAAACTGTTCCTGCAGAACACCAGAGACCAGCTCCTGCAACACAGAGCACACCACAACCAACCAGTGAACACCTGCTGGATAAACATGCGAAAGATACTGCTCTTACCCTGACCCAAACTGTCCTTTAAGACAACAGAGACCATCACCTGCAAAAGAGAACACACCTCACCCAGAGGAGTGCACACCTGCTGGGAAACAACCTGGAAGATACTGCTCCGAGCCCTGACCCAACCCGTGCCTGAAGAACAACAACACACAACCGAGACCAGCGCCTGTAACACATCAACCAGAACAGGGCACACCTGCAGTGAACTCACCGCAAACATGCGGCTCTTAACCTGACCCAACCTGTTCCTACAGAACAACAACACACAACCGAGACCATCACCTGTTACCCATCAACCAGACCAGGGCACGCCTGCAGTAAACACACCGCAAACATGTGGCTCTTAACCTGACCCACCCGGATCCTATAGAACAACAACACACAAGCGAGACCAGCGCCTGTAACATATCAACCAGACCAGGACATGTCTGCAGTAAACACACTGTAAACATGCAGCTCTTAACCTGACCCAACCTGTTCTTACAGAACAACAACACACAACTGAGACCAGCACCTGTAACACAGAGCACACCACAGCCAGAGCAGGTCATACCTGCTAGGGAAACACCTGGAAGATGCGGCCTTACCCTCACCCAACCTGTTCCTGCAGAACACTGGAGACCTGTTTCTGCAACACAGAGCACACCTCAACCAGAGCAGGGCACCTCTACTGGAGAAACACCTGGAAGATGTGGCCTTACCCTGACCCAACCTGTTCCTGCAGAACTCTAGAGACCAGCTCCTGCAACACAGAGCACACCTCAACCAGAGCAGGGCACACCTGCTAGGAAAACACCTGGAAGATGCGGCCTTAACCTGACCCAACCTGTTCCTGCAGAACACCAGAGACCTGTTCCTGCAACACAGAGCACACCTCAACCAGAGCAGGGCACCCCTGATAGGAAAACACCTGGAAGATGCAGCCTTACCCTGACCCAACCTGTTCCTGCAGAGCACTGGAGACCTGTTCCTGCAACACAGAGCACACCTCAACCAGAGCAGGGCACCCCTGCTGGAGAAACACCTAGAAGATGCGGCCTTACCCTGACCCAACATGTTCCTGCAGAACTCTAGAGACCAGCTCCTGCAACACAGAGCACACCTCAACCAGAGCATGGCGCCCCTGATAGGAAAACACCTGGAAGATGTGGCCTTACCCTGACCCAACCTGCTCCTGCAGGACACTAAAACACCAAGAGATAAATGACCATGTTGTATACCTCGTAAGCTTATGAGGGTGTTAGGACTCTCAGCCTTAGGGTCATCTCCCCCAATCTTTTCTGTCTGTTTAACTCACATTTTGCTGATTCTTTTTGTTGGCCTCAGGACTTTGAGAACTTTAGCACTTCTAACCAGTGCTAAAGTGCATGTGCGTCTCCGCCAAACATGGAAACATTGGTGTATACACAATTGGCATATTTTTTACTTATAAGTCCTTTGTAAAGTGGTATATAATATACCCAGTGCCTGTAAATTAAATATTGCTAGTGGGCCTGTAGCACTGAATGTGCCTCGTCTGCGTGTCTGCATTTTCACTTGGCATTTAAAACCCCTTGCCAAGCCTTCAACTCCCCTTTTATTACGTATAAGTCAGCCCTCAGATAGGCCCTATGTAGCCCATAGCACAGGGTGCTATGAAAATAAAAGGTAGGACATGTACTTTTGAGTTTTACATGTCCTAGTAGTGAAAAACTCCCAAAGTCATGTTTCATTACTGTGAGGCCTACTCTTCTCATAGGCCAGCATTGGGAGTTCCTTAATACACCTTGAAGCTGTAATTCCGGATCAGAAAGAAGTAGCTATATCATGTTTCATATCTTGGGAATGGTGCTGCTAAATCTCCTTTAATGATAAAGCTGGATATTACATTGCTATTTTAGAAATGCCACTTTTTAGAAAGTGGACATTTCTCTGCTCTTACAGCTCTGTGTGCCTGCAGCCTGTCTCCAATACACGTCTAGGATGAGTGCCAGCTACAATATGTACATTGTCTCTAGAGAGCCACAAACACAGAAAGCTTAGGTGTGTCTGAGCACTCATTTGCATTCTGATGGCCCTTTCTGGGCAGAAAGGGTGGAAGGGGTCTGACACAGACACTTGAATGGAGCATGCCTGTCCCCAACACAAAGGTCTGATAACCCCCTACTGAAAGTCTGGAGCCAGGACTGGGATGAAAGGGGGACCAGTGCACTTCAAGGAGCTGCTCTGAAGTCACTCCCACCTCAAAGGCACATTTGGGTATACATACTGGGGCTCTGACCTTACCAAATCAGATCACTACTGGACCTGTGAAGAACTCTGCCAGGAGTGAGGACTGCTGGGCTACAAGGACTCCCACTCTGCTTGACGGACTGTTCTGAGGAACTGCTTCACTGCTTTAGAGAGCTGCCTCTGCTGCCTGCTGATCTCTGCCCTGCTGAGGACAAGGACTGGACCCTCTCACTGGGACCCAGAGTGAGTCCAAGGGCTTGCTGGCTTCTCCCCTGTTCTCCTCCAATCTCAGGGATATCGAAGACTGTTAAAACCATTTTCCAAGAATTTGTTTGAAATACTACATTATTTTAACAAAACGTTCACTACAATTGACACCATTATATTTACAATTATATTTTTTAAAGTTAAATATTATTTATCAATTAATTTATAAAACACCCATTCCCTTACAATCCATACGTTCCAAAATCAAAAAAAAAAAACATTAATGTAATAAATTAATGTATAAAAACAAAAAATTATTTTACCCAATAAACTAACAATGACATATAAAAATCACATTTTATACCGAATTTGAGAAAAAAACAACCCACTGAATTCCCCTTCAAATCCAGAATTTTGCTCCTAAAACATTTGAACAATTTAGTTAAAAAGCTATAACATTTATAGTACTGCAATAATATCAAAAGATGATATAACATCCAAAGACATAATATACAATGGTTTTTGTAACAATGATATTAAAAACAACTCTAAAAAACGATATCCGTACCTGCTAAATTCCTGACCACAGCATTTTTGGTGTCATAAGATAAAGGCAATGGTAATATGGTGAGAAGATATTGACAACTTAATATTTTGGTCAAACGCCCTCTACGCTGCACTGAGCACACATTGCTGTAGTAAATGGCATACTGCGTTGGCTCACCTGTCCTATTTGTGTACTGCGATGCGTGTGCTGTAAGGTGCATCTAATGTACGCCCACTGCATGGTATGATGTACATTTTAACTGTTGTGTGCTTGAGGGCCCCTCCCTGCAAAGTACATGGAGGCCCCCCCCACTGGACTCTTTCAGGAGCTCTCAGGCCAGGGTACTGTGCTGAGGAGGGTGCCCCCGGAGCTCGCCCCGCCCCACACCCTCAGGGTGCGGGGCTAATGTTACTCCACTGGTGTGCTCTACGTTTCCTCTATGTGTGCACTCTATGCTATACTGACCCGTGTATGTGCTGTCCGTACTGTCCGTGATATACAGTGCAAACTGTAGTATGAGGCTGCTGTGTCCTGTGATCTCTTGTGTTTTGAATGTGAGTAATTTGTGATGTGTTTGGTAGACATACTGAGTGAGCTGTACACGGCTCTACCTGTTGTGCTGTACCATGAGTGTGATGTACGTCACATAACACAATACACGTTAGACAGCACAGAATACAGCACATGTATGTAAAAAGGGGCCCCATGTTATAGTATTTAGTTTGCATATACATGTGTGCAGTGCAGTGTGTGTGCACTGTAATGTATGTGTCTGCTGTGCATGCTGTGTTTCATTGAGTATTCACAATGGCCATTCTCCACACCTGCACCCTCCGATTGCCTCCAGTGCAGCCCGAGCTCTCCCTCTTTGACCATGAGCAGGACTTGTGCCCTGGGGCAGGGCAGTGCCCACAAGTAGGGGTCCATAGATACATTTCCACATCCTCAGGGGGGTAACTAGAGTGAGGTTTGGGGGTGGAAGGTAGAAACACGCCACCAGCAGTCACTTTAAAACTTGACGTTTTAACCAGGTGAGTACTAGGGCCCTTATTTACGGGGTTTTGGCGTAGCGCAGCACTGAAAGTCACCGTGCTGCGCCTCCCTACTCCAGAGTGAAAGGGCAGGAGCGCTCCGTATCTAGGCAATACAGCGCATTCCTGTCCTTTCCCTGGCACTGGTGGCGTGTTGGCAGTCTAGCTCCAATGTACGCACCCTTGCACCAGGGTGCATGGGTGCTTCTGTTGCATGCAGGATTGTTTTTGTGCAGGAAGGGACACCTTCCTGCACAGAAACAATCCAGAGAGGCATTGTCCTCTTTCTATGTGTGCTGCAGGACGCAGCCCACATAGAAAGAGGAAACAATGAGGAGAAATAAAAATATTTCTCCCCGTTACAACTCATCTCGGAAGGCATAAGGTTTTGGCACTTCCCCAGGTTTATGTGATGAACTGAACCTGGGGTAGTGTCAAAATCCATGGGTGCTGCGTGGAAACACCCATCCCAAAGCCCGTGGAACACCTTCCTGGTGCAGAGTAAGGCAACACAGTGACAAGCTTTGCCGTACTCCATATCTATGAGGCCATGAAAAGCCACGGAAAGTGGATTTGCGTGGCCTCATAGATATGGTTGAGAGGCTTACACCGTCAAAGCATCACAAAACGTGATGCTCCAGTGGCGCAAAGCGTCCCTAAAAAGCCCCTAAATCTCTGGGGTGCATGGGGGCCAGCTGGACTGCAGTCTAAGGGCCACACAAGGTGTCTGAGGGCTGGCTGGAGGGCAGTTGTTTGCATCCACAAGTGAGCTTTGAAATCCGGCTGAGATTCTCTGAGGATAAAGCAAGAGGGTACTGAGGGCCTCTGGGGGTGTCAGAGGGCACACTTAGGGTCTCTACGGGTAGCTGGGAAAGTTAGGACCAGCTGGGACGAACCGAAGACAGACTCAAGGTCATTTGGGGGCATGATGGAGGAATATGAGGCGTATCTTAATAATGTTAGTGGGTGTAGGTCTGAGATTCCCCAACAAGCAACCTGGTGGACCCACCAACAAAGGACAGGGGCAGGTTGAGGCAGTGGGGCAACACTGAGGGGATTGAGAGGCCTGACTTCAACTGCTGGAGCACTGTATCCCGGCACCCGAGGCAAAGATTGGTGTGGTCTGCAACCTCTTTTGTGGCAGGTCACTGGGAGTCATTCTAGCACTGGCAGACAGCTTTAAGTTAGAGTGTCCCCAACAGCTCTGAACTCTGCTTGCCAGTGCTTGAAGGGAGTTAAAAAAAGGTGGGGGGGCTGCTAAAGGGGTATTCCCACAGAAGCACAACTAGGAATCCTTTCTAAGGGGTATGGCCTATGTAATGTCATAGACTCTGGTTTTGGTAACAAGACTGTTGGATTTTGGGCAGCAGCACCACTGAGCGTGGGGGACTGAGGGCCAGATTTTCAAGGCCCTAGCCCCACCAGAGCATCACTTTTAGTGACCCACCGGTTGCGCTTTTCACTGCTCCATATTTACAAGGAGGCATTAAGCCACTTTTTGTGGCTTAACGCCTCCTTGTAAATACAGGCCCCTCTGATGCAGGTTTCTGCGGCAGAGGGGTGTGCAATGGGTGTTGTTGTGGGTGTTCCCCCGCAACACGCATTGCTTTTGAGTCTGCCCCAGATTTATGAGAAATCGTAAATCTGTGGCAGCGCCAAAAACTAACGCCACCGCAGGGTTGGCCTTAGCATGGCGTAACAAGGAGGAATGCTTTTATTCCTCCTCGTTTTTGCTTTTTCTATGTGTGCTTCATCCTGCAGCACGCATAGAGAGAGCAAAAGGCCATGAATGATTGTTTATGTGGAGGAAGTTGTCCCTTCTTGCACATAAACAATCATTCAAAAATGACGATTTGGTACTTCTATGTGTGTTGCATCCTGCAGCACACATAGAAGTGCCAAATCACCATTGTAGGTTGTTTATGTGCAGGAAGGGGCACCCTCCTGCACATAAACAATCACACCCCTCAATGCAGACACTCTTGCACTATGGTGCAAGGATGTCTGAGTTCGCACTGGCTGATAAATTTTGCTCTGGCACAGGGGTAAACACAGGCGTGTGCTGTATATCTGTAAATGCGATCCATCACTGCCATTCAAAAGTGGTGCAGAGCAGAGCTGCAAATGTTGTCGCCACTTTTTGTAAATCTGGGGCTAAATCTAATCCCACACCATGTGACAGCTGTCGGCCCAACTCTTTCCAGCTAGCTAGCATCCCCTCACAAGTACCAGAGGTGGAAGTGATGTGTGGCAGCCTATCGCATGACACTCAGACTCCTCAGGTACGTCGTGGTGGAGCAGATCTCATCCCTTTCTCTTAGTTATACAAGTCTCATACATGCAAGGACAAAAGAGAAGCAGGGTTGTGGTTCAATAGGTTTGATTGAAACAAGTGCATTCTGTGTAGAAAAGCATGAATTGCATTTATGAGGATAATGAAACAGCGTGTTATGACAGCAGTGACCAAAAGAGTGAAACACAAGAAAAATCCCATATTGTCATAATTGGGTGCCAGGTATTCCTACCTCCACTACTGAGTTTCTACATGAGAGTTAGTAACAGTGATAGCCCTAATCCATCCTTCTGGTCTCGGGGAGGACGCCCAACCCCTATACCTGTGCTAGGGTAGAGAAGAGATCTGCTAGTCCGCTGGGAGTCCGCACACGTAGACGAAGAGGAAGAAAAAGGTTTCAGCAGAAACTGCGACAGCGTGCAGCATGAGATGGCGGGATGGCGGATGGACCCCAGATGATGTGGGCAGTGTGATGTTTTATAATAACATATCTGTTGTTCGAACTGCCCTGACGTGACAACGCGGTCCAGCGCACGATGAGAATGTCGTGCAAATAAACAAATAACAGTTTCTGTAAGGAAAGACATCAGATAAAAGGAATAAAAACATCTCTATTAAAATGAAGCGTTGCTAAAATAATAAAAGGAAAAAAAACGAAAGGTAACTGGGTAAAAGGTCACAGGCCTCAGGCCCAGGGCGAAATAATGTGCCCGTGTAAAGCGCTCAGTCCCCTCAGGACAGTAATGAATGGGTTGGTGTGACCCCCTGTGTGAGACGCTGCTGTGCCTCTCAGCGGGGGCAGCTGGCCGGTATTTGCCCTGTGAGTTTTCTATTATTGCAGCCAGATAGCACAACACGCCTAAAATAAGGCAGGCCTATTGGCTTTGCTGCGTCTTGTTAGCTGCTTGAAATAAATGCGTGACAACAATGATCTCGTGTTGGGTATTTAGGAGGATGCAAGGTGAACATTACTGATGTCTGTGGAAGAAGTAGCGGTCTTCTAAGCGCCTCCGTCACTTCTGTTGCCGCCTTCATAGCACTATCTTCTGCAGTCTCACTCTTCTAGAAACTCGCACCATTTTTCTCTCCCCACCTTTCTGAAATTCTCATGTGCAGATCTCACCCATCATCGGTCCTCTCTCCTCCACATACTTCATTTCATCTCTTTCACTTCACCCCCCCCCCCCCCCCCCCAGTACAAATCCCATCCGCTCACCTGGGAGCACTGCGTGCTCTTTCCCTTTGGCGCCGACCACATTTTGACAGCTCTGCACCTTCTCAGTTTCTCATGGTTACATCTGTCATGCACCTGACCAACGCTCTGAAGAGAGGCCAAAGATTAAATGTGCATGTGGCACCTTCACCACCCAATGCCAGGGACTGTGAAAAACTCACTCTTCCTTAGGTCTCGGCTCCAGAGTTCTCAATGTCCACCGTCATAAAACCCCCACCCACAACCTGCCCTCACCCACAACCTGACCTCACAACCTGCCCTCACTCACAACCTGCCCTCACTCACAACCTGCCCTCACCCACAACCTGCCCTCACCCACAAGCTGCCCTCACCCACATCCTGCCCTCACCCACAACCTGCCCTCACAACCTGCCCTCACCCAGACATCTCGAGCAAACTCAGCTCCCAGAATGCACCACACACGAGACATAGGCTGCGTGATAAAACGACCTAAACACAACATCTGGAAAAGCAAATAATCTGAGGGGATGCACAAAAGTAAAACACGTGAAATGTGAGCAGAGACTGCATTGCTGACATAGATTATATTAATGGGTTTTACAATCAGGTTTGAGAAGTTGATCCATGTGAAGTACATGAATACGAGGCCCAGTCGGGGCGAGCTTCACAGGTGGGTTTCACCTGCTCCCTCCCCTGAAGGCACTGCTGATGCACTTCAGAGGCTGGAACCCCTCCCCCCCCCCCCCCCCGGCTGTGATAAGGTGGTAACTGCACCCGGCTGTCACTGCTGAGCCGGGCCCCCTATGAGATTATCTGGGGGAGTTCTACCCCATACACCCCCACCCCCTTGGAGATTTGCCCCTCCCCCTGAGAGCTGATTGGGTGAGGTTTAGGACCAGCAGAGAGCAGTAATGGTCGGAGGGTATCAGCGCCTGCTTTTGATTTTTGAGGGCGTGCTGTGTAGTGTCCAGCTGGACGCGTTCTAGTGTTTATGCCAGCCACTCTGCTGAGGGCTGGTCTTTCATTCACACCCCACACCCACCCAACAAAGGAGTCACCAATCAGGTGACCCTGCCAACAAAAAGGGCCGGGCGCACGTGCCCGTGGCCAGTTATAACTACCATGCTGCCGCGGATGTATCTATTATTTTAGTAGCATGAGGGCCTAGGGCCCCAACACTATATGCTGGAGGTGTCTGGGTCACAGCAAAGCTCTCGGACAGCACAACAGGCTGTTTAGATACCCAGTGGCCTCAGTGTAGACAGGGTAACTGTTGGGCATGTCTACTGCACACATGGGGGTGTCTACGGCCAAACTAACAGGCTGCTGGAGTGATCCAGAGGGCCAATTGAGGGTTTCTGAGGGTGGTACGGGGAATCTTCACAGACAGTGCGTCTAAGGGCTGGCTAGGGGGTCTCTGTGGACCGGATGCCAATGTCTGAACAATGGTTTTTAGTCTCTGAGGGACATAAGGCCTTTAATGACACATTATAAATCCTTGAATATGGGATGGAGACTGCCCAGCTAAGGTCCAACAGAGATATGCCTTGGGATGTTGGAGTGCTGGCTCAAGGGCCTCTCTGCCTTCTTGCAGTGCAGAACGTGTGCCAAGAGTTCATAGAAACATCTGGATGTGACTTCCAACAGCGAGCTGTGGATTTTCAACATGGATTTAGTGCTGTCTGACGACCAAATGGTGGGGTCTGTTTACGGGTTGAGCTCTAAGACATGGAGGGGGGCATACTGAGGATAGCTGAGGGCTGGCTCAGACTGTCTGAGGGTGTGCATTTGTGCAAACAACATATTTTTCTGAAGGTTTCCAAAATCAACAATTAAATTCAAGCCTCTATTTGTTTCACAATATCCATAACCCGTTTTACATAGCTTGTAACTTTGTGTGCTCCATTACTGTACGATTGAATAATTTATTGTACAGATAATAAAATCCAATACAATTGGACAGAGAGAAAAGAAATACAAATACAGTCAGAAGCTAAATGCATGCTAAAAACACGTCATGATTAGAACACACATAATATATTAAAAAGAGGAAGCCTTCCTACCTAAAAATATGAAACAGTCCTAAATATAAAAAATTCAATAAACCACCAAGCCCGGAACTCCGCATAATGCAAAACAAAACAAAAAACATAAGCCCAGGTCCTAAAGTGCGTATGGCATTAATGATGGCTTACAATAAATACCAGCACATGCCATTAAAATCCACAACTTAACCAACAGTGAACAGTGTGGCAAGAGCAGGGAAAGAGAAAAAGAAAAGAAAACATTCCAATCCTGCCTATCCTTTGCTTGCAGTGCCACTAAATTTAGATTGAGCAATTCTAATAAATGTAATCAATAACACCTTTAGCATTGAGTTAGCAGGGTCCAGAGACTGAATAATAGCCTGTCGACAGGAGCGAACTCCCAATTCATTCCATTTGCGTTTAAGTAAAATCTACACTCCTTAAGTAAAGCTGGACACAGATAGACCACCTGATCTAGGGTTTCATCCTCAATATTTCATCCTCTGCATGTCACCCCTTCCCCAGAGGATAGCCACCATTGAGGTAGATGTTTCAGGAAACACCAATCTCCCATCCTTAAGGCCATAAAGGCCCTTTTCAACCGAGACCCATAGAAACAGGAAAAAAATCTGGAAGGCGTACCTGGCTTGAAGGATTTAATTACTGACCAGGCATGCTTCTGTTGAACAAGGAGGGAGAGATCTGAGTGATACGAACACTGTTGAATAAGCCTTTTTACACCTAATTTGAACAGAGAATGGGGGGAATTATTTTCCCAAAAGTCATCAACGCCCAGTCGCCATTTGCATTCGGACAAAAATTGGAAGTATGATCCCTTCAATTTAGACTCACTAATTTCTTGCCACAGGACTGCCTCTAAACGGCCATCTGTGGCACGAAGCAGCTTATGACAGAGCTTCAAAAAAGCACCAACACCATCTGCCACCAAATCCAAAAGCCCAAATGCCAACCGTGCCTGCGCGGGTGAGGCAAGACGCGGAATATGAAAGACACTCTTATAGATTTTATTAACCAGCCTATTTAATAGGCAGGAACCTTTGCCCAACAGAATTTCTTGACCATAGGCCAATGAAGGGATAATCTTTACTCTCATAACTTCCATTAAGGGAAGAAGGGTCGGCCCCTTAGAAACTTTGCATAATTTGGATACGGCCACCTGCAATGCCACAGCTTTGAGTTCGATCTCCTTCTTGTGTTTAACGAAGCTGCCCCTGGAATCGTAATGCACTCCTAAATATTTGTAAGACTGGTCAGAAACAAGTTTACAGCTTTTATAATACCAACTGAAACCCGAAGGTTTTTTCCTTCCAAAGGAAACCACTTTGGTTTTAAGCAGATTAACTTCCAGTTGATTCTTGGAAGTATAAGATGCAAGTTGATTAAGCAGTCATTGAAAGCCGATTTTAGTATAACTAAATAGTACAAGGTCATCGCAGTAAAGCAGATGACTGAGCCTCAGGCCACCAATCTTAGGGGGATGAGAATTAACAACATCAAGAGATGTTGATACATCTGCAATAAACAAATTAAAAAAAGAGGAGCAAGCACACAGCCCTGTTTCACACCACAAGTGGTGGGTATTTTTCTAGAAAGAGAACACCCATCAACGAGCTTAATGTGAACCCAAGTATTTGTATGGAGTTCTATGATGGCTCCCAGGAGCACTGAAGGGATACCCCAGTTCTGTAGTTTAGTCCACAAAGCGCTCCGGGGGACCCGGTCAAAGGCCGCCTTAAAATCAACAAAACAACAATTCAGCGTTAGTGCTAGCATATTTGTCTAGGTGCCTGAACCAGCAGAAAACCCTATTTGAACAGTGGGAGTTAGGGCCTTTGAGTCAGCCCAGGCATGAAGATCTTGCAACAAAAGACCGGCATACAACTTTGCCTCGCTATCCGGCAGGGCTATCATTCTAAAATTAGTGGGGTCTGACCTTGAATCACTTTTATATAAGGGATGGAGAATGGAACCCCGCCAAGACTCAGGAATTGTTGAAGTCAGAAGGCAATGCTCAAACAAATGGGCAAGATGATTTGCCTAAAAGAGAGGATCCTGTTTGAACAGTGCCTGCGGAAGACCGTTGGGGCCGGGAGATCCAAATTGCTTAGTCCTGAAGATGATATGAGGAAGGTGTAATTGAAAGGACTTCTTCACTCCCTGTAAGGGAGTTGGTGACCCAATAAACATGGGACACGTCTTAGACAGAGCAGAAATAGGGCTATAAGCCCCCACTTTCAACAGTTTCCCATCCAACTTACTTGCAGAAAAGTGGGTCGTCAGATAAGACGTCCAGACTCCTACAGAAATGTTGGCAATGCCAATGCCCCTTTGATAGCTATTTAGATTGTTAATAAGGGACCAAAATTTCATAGAATTTGAATCTTTGCTTGCACTTAAACGTTTAGCCCAAAACTGATTAAGGTAGGACTGGTGGTCATCATAAGTAGCCTTCCTGTAGTTTTTCCTTAATTGTTTGTATTTAATGAGTAAACACTTGGGGCCATATTTATACTTTTCGACGCACAACTGCGCCAACGCAGTTGTGCGTCAAAAAATTTAACACCGGCTAACGCCATTCTGAAGCGCCATGCGGGCGCCGTATTTATTCAATGACGTTAGCCGGCGTTAGCCGGCGCTGCGGAGTGGTGTGCGTCAAAAAAAATGACACACACCAGGCAGCGCCGGCGTAGGGGAAAATGGAGCTTGGGCGTCAATAAATGGGGCAAGTTAGGCTGAGGCAAAATTATCGCCTCAACCCGATTTGTGCCATTTTTTTTTTTTACGCCCAGACGCCATTAACATGACTCCTGTCTTAGCAAAGACAGGAGTCATGCCCCCTTGCCCAATGGCCATGCCCAGGGGACTTTTGTCCCCTGGGCATGGTCATTGGGCATAGTGGCATGTAGGGGGGCCCAAATCAGGCCCCCCATGCCACAAAAAAAAAAATACTTACCAGCACTTACCTTAATGTCCCAGGGGTGGGTCCCTCCATCCTTGGGCGTCCTCCTGGGGTGGGCAAGGGTGGCAGGGGGTGTCCCTGGGGGCATGGGAGGGCACCTGTGGGCTCCTTCCGAGCCCACAGGTCCCTTAACGCCTGCCCTGAGCAGGCGTTAAAAAATTACGCTAACGCGGGTAGACGTCATTTTTTTTGACCCGCCCACTCCCGTGCGTCATTTTTGCACGGGAGTGTAAATAAGGCGCACAGGCCTGGGAGTCATTTTTTAGACGGGAACGCCTACCTTGCATATCATTAACGCAAGGTAGGTGTCCACGCTAAAAAATGACGCAAACTCCATGAACTTTGGCGCTAGACGCGTCTAACGCCAGAGTATAAATATGGAGTTCGTTTTGCGTCGAATTTGCGTTAAAAAAACTACGCAAATCCGGCGCAAACAGAGTATAAATATGGCCCTTGGAGTCAGGACTTTTCCTAAGTGCCACCCACCGCCTGCATAACATCATGGAAAGGAAATCTAGATTTGAAGGATACAATTTGTGGATGGTGGTCGCTCTCACTTCGAGGCAGAATCGAAAACTTTTCAATGAAGGGAAACAATTCACTGTTGCAAATAGTGTAGTCTAAATAGGAGTAGGATCGACCATCCGATCTTGTCCAGCGGGAAGGGCCATTGTCACATAAATGCCCGTTCAGGACTTTAAAACCCATACTATTACGGTGCATTACTGTGTACTTTCCCAATGGGCAATGCAAACTGAGGCCTCAGTTGTTCGGGAATTAACTGATGGTTACAGAGATCAAAGCCATCAAGAGTCTCCATTGTGTCTTGAAACAAGCTTGTATTAAAATCACCGGTTATAAGATAGTTAGCACAAGGATATTCCCGAACTAAATCGGCCACAATCTGCATCAATCAAGACAACCTGCCCCTTTTATTTTTTGTGCCAGGCGCAATGTAAACATTAACTACTATAAGGGTTTGCTATGAAGTCCCGTTCCTGATGACTGTCCCCTGAATCCAATTATCATCTCAGACCAGTGGCAGAATACTCCCATTTAGGTTAACAGTTACATAGGTGGCTAGCCCTCCCTTGGCACAGCCATTCTTGCTCG
Source organism: Pleurodeles waltl (assembly GCF_031143425.1). Classification (NCBI taxonomy): domain Eukaryota; kingdom Metazoa; phylum Chordata; class Amphibia; order Caudata; family Salamandridae; genus Pleurodeles; species Pleurodeles waltl. Next base: position 1,711,430,804 of record NC_090445.1, on the reverse strand, counting down.
TTCTAAGAGCAGGTTTCCACATTTCTAAATACCCAGACAGCGGACAGCTGTTCTCAGCCCAGGATTCCTGAAGAGCGATTACATCATAGCTCTTCAAGAATGCTAAGAGATCAGCTGAGGCAAACTTGTGCACAATCCCATTGATGTTCCAAGAGCATAGGGACAGACATCCAGATGTTGTCCCAAGACCACCCACCCATGATGGTCAATGAGGACGTCCGTGTAAGAGAGTAGAGGGCAGCCAGTCCCAGCTGGATGCCCCCTGGGAACCAGAACCAGTGCGAGGGGTGCCATTGAAGGTAGACGTTCCACCTAGAGCACCTTTCAAAATTGAAAAAGGCTTCAAAACTATAGGAGCCGTTGGACATTGAAGTTCAGGATAACCAGCCTCAAGGAATAATTGTAATACCCAACAAGTGAAATAGGTCTCTCTTAGAAAAAATAGACTGAGCTATTGAAGCAGAGAATAAAGAAACTAGTGTGGACTCCTTGAACTAGACCCGCTTGAGTCCAGAAATTCAATAGACACAGAGGGGGTCATTACAACCCTGGCGGACGGCGGAGAAGCGACGGTAAGACCGCCAACAGGCTGGCGGTCAAATTTTTGCAATTTTGACCATGGAGGTTACCGCCATGGTCATCCGCTTCTTCTCCGTTCCGCCCGCTGGGCTGGAGACCTGGGTCTCCAGCCCGGCGGTCGTCACTATATCACCGGCGGTATTTGGACCCAACTGACCGCCATGGATTTCATGCGGTTTGAAACCGCCATGCAATCCATGGCGGTAAGCACTATCAGTGCCAGGGAATTCCTTCCCTGGCACTGATAGGGGTCTACCCCACCCCCCACCAATCACCCCCACCCCAACTCCCTCCCCTACACACCGCCCCACCCCTGCCACTCCCCAAAGGTGGCAGGACCCCCCCCCCACCCCTACCCCCAATATCACATCACTCATACACACCCGACATGCACGCAGGCACCACCAACACACATACACGCACAAACACCGACATGCATGCCAACAGCCACACACACAGTCAGACATGCACATCCACATTCAAACATACACACACTCATTCCCAAACACACAACACCCCCGCAAGCATACACGCACTCACACACCCCCTCTACATACACACACGCACACCCCCATGCACGCACATAACACCCCCCCACCCCCCTCCCCTAACAGACGATCAACTTACCTGGTCCGTTGATCCTCCGGGAGGGGACGGGATCCATGGGGGCTGCTCCGCTGACACCACACAGTCAACAGAACACCGCCACGCCGAATCACAAGACGTGATTCGGGAGGCGGTGTTCTGTTGACGTGGCGGTGGAGGTGGAGCAACCTCCACTTCCCCGCCGACCGCCAGTATAGCTGTTGGCAGCTCTCCATCCGAAAAAGGACGGAGGGCTGCCAACAGTCATAATACGCCAAGTGGAAAACCGCCACCACTGGCGGTCTTCAGCACGGCGGTCCCTCGGCGGTCTTGACAAAAGACCACCGAGGTCAAAATGACCCCCAATGTCCTTAGAGATGATGTTATTGAGATCCGAGATAGCATTGAAGAGCCTTAAAATGTTCCCTCTATTCAAAATGTCATGCCTTGAGCGATATTCAGGAATCAACACAAGTTTAGACGTTATACCCTCCAGTAAGGCCGTTGGGGGACATAGGGGGAATAAAGGTTGTAACTGATCTGTTACAGTATGTGAGCCTACAAGACCCACCAGGTTCAGCATATCCGCAGGAACGGACTGAAGGCTTAATGGCAAAATTGCAGGAAGGCATCTTATGTTATCAAAAGGCAGCTTAAAGGAAGTAGGAGAACCAGGGACCAGAACCTCACCACCAGCATTTCCACAGAATGTTTTAAGTTCAAACAATGTGGCCGTGGAGCAGGAAGGCCCTCCAAGTCCCCGGTGTGAGGCTACTGTATCCAATACACTGCCTAAGTTACCTTCTTCAACCAAAGTCAAAGGGTCCTTGGAAGGGACCTCAGTTCCCAGCACAGTAGTACCTGCAGAAGGGTCCTTAACAAGCTCAATCGAGGGAGGAAGAGCAACCAGTGGGGTCAACGGAGAGTTGGACAGTGATGACACCCGGGGGACCACCTGCGACTGCGAGAGCTGCAGCACCTCAAGACGGACCAACGGTTGAGCATTAGTTCGGAATCCTTGAGGGGGTTGGCTCCGCCTTTTGTTCTGTTGTTTGCGGAGTCCTTTTTTTCCCTCTTGCTCAGCGAATGTTGAGCCCCAAGATCAGCTCCTAGGGGCGTTGGATGTGTTAAAGCTGGTTGAGCAAGACTGCAGGGGGAGTGGGTGGTGACAGGCACCATAGACTCAAGTTCAAGTAAAGGAGAGATCTTGGGAACACAATTGGCCAAAATAACATGCTCTGAGGCTTCTGTAGCAGCTAGCCAAGAAGGGTTGGAAGAGGTTTCACTTTTTACTGGAAAGAAGTAATCAACCAATGGTTTTGGTTTGAGAGGATCCTGAGCCAAGTCAGAATGGGAGCTTGAATTCGGCTGGGGCACCACAGGCGCAGAAGCTGGAGATAACCTCTTGATTTCGCATAGAACCGAACTTAAAAAGGTGGGCAAAGACAAAAGGCTTTCAATAATTGGAGAGCAGCAGCATGTTGGTTGCGCAAGATTAGAGCTCACCTGGGCTCTGGAAATTAGCTGGCTAAGATTTTCTATTTTTTGATCAATACCAGCTACGCAAGAGGCCAGTGTATTCAGCACATCGACTTGAACGTCCAGCTTATCGGAGTGATAGTTCAAGGCTAGTACAGTGGATTGAAGAGTTTGCAGGAGCTGAGGCCAGACAGAGCCGGTTGCTGCGACCAAAGAAGAAGGCACAGGGTTAGATACCCTACCAGCCCCTCATGAGAAATTGGGTTGAAGACAGGAAAGATCAAGGAGCGATTGACCCTTGAACTCACCCTTGATAGGACCCTATTGGTAACATTAGATGAATACCGCCAGTTGAAATACAAATCCATTGGGCTGCTGGTGGGCTGGATGACATGGAAATGCTGCAGTCCTGTGGAGGCTCGTGTCAACTCACAGCCAGCCTGTCCTGCCGAAGGAGGAGAGCTGGAGAGGCTACCAAGGAGGTCTCCCACTCTCCAACATTGAAAGAATGATCGCTGGATATAATAATTGGTGTAAGTTTATGTGTTGACAAGGACGCGGCCGGCTGGCCCTCATAGGGTGGCAAAGGGCATACTTCATCCTGAGATGCTAGCTGAGAGAAGGCGGATAGAGCAGGACGATGGACTAGAGCCGCTGTTGTTGAATAACCGAAAGCCATGGGCAGAACATCAATGGTTGCAAATTCCGAAGAGACGCCCCAGCCTGGCACCGGCTCATTCTCCCCACCTGTTGCCGGATGTTCCTGCTCAGGGTTTTTCTTAAAGTGCGTGCTCTGTTTTCTGGGGCACACTCACAGAATACTTCAGGAGAACCGGGGTCCCCGTGTTAAGTGGTATTTTTATCCTGGTAGTCTAAAGTTGTTGAAAATGGCCAACCTTCTGTGGCACAGCCATTATGTTCTACCATGTTTTGACAAACATATAGTGCTAACATATTGGCCTTTTGTCCCTGCTTTTGAACCAAGGCTTACTGGGGGCGCCAGCTGGACCACCTAAGCGCCCAACAGCACCAGGACATACAGCATTTGCTGCCTGAACCACGCTCTGGCAGAGCTGGCTAAACACGCACAGTACCTGGGAACCGCATATTGTGTGTACGTCGTTTAGTTCATGGGGGGGCGGATAAAGATGTTACTGTAGCACCGGCACTGGCCAAGAGATGGCGGTATCCCCACACAGTTATCACAGGATGCTTTAATAATACACGGTGACTGAAATAAAGATGTTACTGTAGTACCGGCACCGGCCAATAGATGGCGGTATCCCCACACAGTTATCACATGATGCTTTAATAATACACGGTGACTGAATGTGACTGAAATAAAGATGTTACTGTAGTACCGGCACCGGCCAATAGATGGTGGTATCCCCACACAGTTATCACATGATGCTTTAATAATACACGGTGACTGAAATAAAGATGTTACTGTAGCACCGGCACCGGCCAAGAGATGGCGGCATCCCCACACAGTTATCACAGGATGCTTTACTAATACACGGTGACTGAAATAAAGATGTTACTGTAGCACCAGCACCGGCCAAGAGGTGGCGGTATCCCCACACAGTTATCACAGGATGCTTTAATGAGACACGGTGACTGAAATAAAGATGTTACTGTAGCACCGGCACCGGCCAAGAGATGGCGGTATCCCCACACAGTTATCACAGGATGCTTTAATAATGCACGGTGACTGAAATAAAGATGTTACTGTAGCACCGGCACCGGCCAAGAGATGGCGGTATCCCCACACAGTTATCACAGGATGCTTTAATAATGCACGGTGACTGAAATAAAGATGTTACTGTAGTACCGGCACCGGCCAAGAGATGGCGGTATCCCCACACAGTTATCACAGGATGCTTTAATAATGCACAGTGACTGAAATAAAGATGTTACTGTAGTACCGGCACCGGCCAAGAGATGGCGGTATCCCCACACAGTTATCACATGATGCTTTAATAATGCACGGTGACTGAAATAAAGATGTTACTGTAGCACCGGCACCGGCCAATAGATGGCGGTATCCTCACACAGTTATCACAGGATGCTTTAATAATGCACGGTGACTGAAATAAAGATGTTACTGTAGTACCGGCACTGGCCAGGAGATGGCGGTATCCCCACACAGTTATCACAGGATGCTTTACGGTGACTGAAATAAAGATGTTACTGTAGTACCGGCACTGGCCAAGAGATGGCGGTATCCCCACACAGTTATCACATGATGCTTTAATAATGCACGGTGACTGAAATAAAGATGTTACTGTAGCACCGGCACCGGCCAATAGATGGCGGTATCCTCACACAGTTATCACAGGATGCTTTAATAAGACACGGTGACTGGGAGAGGGGGTGACTGCTGAATACAGAGGGTTCAGCAGAGAGTCGGGGCCTCGGCGGGTGGGGGTGTCTGTCCGTCGTGGCTAAGAGAAGGGGACACAATCTACACCTCAGCAGCAGAGCACCAGGTGAAGGTCGGCAGAAGTGAGCGATACTGGAAGTATAAATATACTCCTACAATCCACAGCTCGGGGGTGGGGGGCTGTAGGAAAAGGGGGGATGAGGGACAGGGTCCCAAGGAGCCAATGGCAGTCAGCCTACGCCTTCCAGTGTGTACACGTTGTATACCAAGTGTCCCCCGAAACAGGATGAGGCGAACCCTTTAAAGGACACGTCCTAGCATCACCTGCTCCGTTGGCCAGGAAGCCACTGGTCCCTGAATGTGAAGCACGTGGGCTTCTTGGCAGCTCTGGTGGTTAATGCACGGGCTGCCGGGGTCTGCATATAATCTCTGGTCAAAGCTAAGAATAATACAATAATCTAGACAGTTCTGTGTCTGTTCTGCGTGTAATTTGCAGATGAACGTTTTTAGTCTACGCATGATGGATGAGTGGGTGAATGTTTCTGCTGCAGAGATCTTTGTGCAACAAAACGTTTATAAGCTTCATGTATGGTTAAATAGCTCAATGGTTCTGCAGCTAATGCCACCAGCCACGTGGGATCTGTCAAGCTCCTCTGTTAAGTCTTGCACGTTTTCATTTTTCTGAGAGTAATTAACTGGATTCATTGGAATGAGCTTAATAGATAACACTAATTATTGACAAGGATAATTCATTTTCAACTGAGTTCTGTAGAAAGTGCATGCATTGGTGCAATCACATGAGCAAATGTGCACAGGTTACACCTGAGAATGGCAAAAAGCAAGACAGACCCGGGTTCGGGCTCCGACCTTAGGGGGGCGGCAGACCCTGGGGGACCCGCTCTAGGCCGGCACTGAGTGCCAATGAAACCACAGAGGGGTTCCCTGAATGGGGTAGGAGCAGCCTGGGTTACAATATGAGAGTGATTGCAGCCTACCTGCGGCCCACCCCTGTTACCACCCTATCCACACACACACAACACACACACAACAAACACACACACACTCCACAAACACACACACACTACACACACAGACACACTCCACAAATACACAAACACACACAAACTACACACACAGACACGTATACATACAGACGCGCAGACGCGCACACACCCGCACAGACACATACACACAGACACATACACACAGACCCACACACACACTATACACACACTACATACACACTACATACTCACTACACATACACACACTCTACAAACACACACACACTACATACACTCTACACATACACTACACAACCCCCCAAACACTAGACACACACACACCATGCACACTACATACACACTATGTACCCACTACACACACACACACACACAATACATGCACACTACATACACACCACACACACACAGACACGTACAGGAACACACAGACACGTACAGGTGCACACAGAGACGTACACACACGCGCATTTTTTAAGTACTAAAATATAAGTTCATTCGGACTTTTGTCCTTTAAACATATTGAGAGACATTATAAAAATACAACACAGTGTGTTTAAAATAATAACAATATAAATCTTCCTCACACAGAACATTGATGAAATCATCAAAACACTCGAGGGCGATACCTGTGCATTTAATAGTCTTTGAAAAACGTTAATTTCCTACCCTAACGTCGAAAGAGTGCACATTCGCCAAAAGTGCAATAACTTCAAGTATCGGCCGTGTATGAAATGATCAAAACTGGTTTAAAATCCTCTTACGTCCAGTTATATAAAAGACCACTCAGTAAGTGTAAACTTACAGAGCATTTTGTATTTAAATTGCACAAGCAGTTACTACTTTTTCTCGTACTTTCATATAAAATTCACGTCTCAAAAACTGGGCGACAAGCCAGCATAGTAGTAGGAATTTCAGTCCTCAAACCTAGGCTCAGGTAAAGAATATATATATGGGAACAGATCTGTATCCCCCAATGTATCCAAAGAACCCGTCACTGAGGATTCATTAGGCAGACAGTTCCTGTCCAAGGAGTGAGACACGCGGAGGGTGGACTCACTCACAGAGTATTTATTTGGCAGCTGAGCCACATTAGTCCAGGACAAACTGACTATGTATGGGGTTCATTTCATGGGATCTTTAACCAGGAGCGAGGCCCCCTTCTTTCCACTAGTGAAGGTTTCCACCAAACATAGCTTCGATATTTCTTAAATAAGATTCGCTTGAAGACAATATGTTTAAAAATCTTAAAATCTAAGAGCCCGCCACAAGTTGCCAAAACCTGAGATTTAATTCTCAGCTCATGCTTTGAATTACTGTTCTCTTTGGCAGCTTCTATGTCTGGACCGAGGCTCCTGACTCTGCTTCTCTTTCCTTTACTGTAAACACACAACAGCCAATGAAAAACTTTAAATACATTTCCCATGAGTCTCGGCTCCAACCTCACCCCCAATCAGGGCCTATCCTCGTATTTAAATGTCCTTAACAACGAGGTTGGTTCTCTTTCTTTGCTGCTAACGCACAGAGCTAAGTACCTAATCACATGATCTTTGTTTTTTATGCAAACTTTGTTCGAATCTGTCAGCGCGGCTTTGTGCCTACAGGTGCTTTCTTCTGATTGCATTATCGCTTCATTTTGACTGTTTATTTACATTATTTCTTGCCCGATATTGTGCGTGTACACATTGCTTTAACACGCTGTTTACCGGTGGTGAGGAGTCCTGAAGGGCACATCCTGACAGGCCGTTTTTCATTTGTCGAACTCGTGAATGCGCACAAACGACGTGTTTAGTGCCAGCGCGATGTTTCGATGAGTGGAGATGTGCTTCTTCCCCTCCGTGTGCAGAAGCTCCTTATTTCAACATAACTTCAGGAAATAGGCCCGGAGGGGCTGTAAACATACAGCAGAGCTCTGCTCTAGGGAAAAATGATTGCTTTCTGTGCCCCCTCCACTGATATTTCCGGCAGCAATAATATTTTTGTGTGACACTTGTTTTTTTCCCCCCCAATTCTGATACTTGTGCAACTGGGACCTCTAATTATACTGCTTGTGCACAAAGTGATCATATATCAATATACAGAAGATGATCAATATGGGGGGTATGATGCTGGTCATTTCAACCAACCCATGGAAGAACACCTTGTGGAAGCTTTGGACTTTCACATGCAGGAGTCAGTTAACAAAGCCTTGGTGAAGGCATTGCATCCTTTTGCACAACCCATATTTAATTATGGGGTTAGGCGCTTTGGAGCAGGCTCGGGGAACCCCACCCCGGTTGAGGTCAATATTAATGAGCCTGGCCGGTCTTCTAATGACCTTATTGATCAGATTGTTAACACGTCTTGAACGACCATGAGTATGGGGCTTTCCAGGGTCGGCTACTGTACAGACTAGCCAACAGACTTCTGATTCTGATTCTTCAGCTTTGGACTCTTCCCTTATTCAAGATAAACCTAAGGGTAAGCGCAAGCACAAGGCTCATCACGCCGAAGATCCCGTAATGCCATCTTCTGGCAAAAATTTACAGTTTGACCCTGGCGCTATTCTGCATCCTAGGTCCACCGAATGGATGCCCTGTCAAGAAGTGGCTGATTATGTGCAGTCTAGACTGCGAAAAGATTTTGAGAAAGACGTTCGGAATACTCTCTGGTCAGAAGGCCCCCAGCCGACTCTCCCTTGCAAAGTTGCGGAAACTCCAGAACTTGATCCACACAAGGTGACTTTTCTAAAGAAGTACGCTAAGGATCCCAAAAAGGGTATCGATACAGCCTGGAGGGGCTGTCAAGATAACTTGTTAGATATTGCTGGGCCTCTTACGAAGATTTTAGACTTAGCTGTTCAAGCTAAAAAAACTCAGGGAGCTATAGATCATGAGATTCTATTGGAATGGTCTCAACTGGCCATTTGTCTATTAGGTAACGCCAACTGTTCCATTTCCACTGGACGTAGAAAATCGCTGATCCTTCACATAGATCCAAAATTGGCAGATTTAGCCCCATCAAATGCAGGACCTTCAGCAAATGGACCTTTATTTGGGGATAGATTTGTGAAAGACTTGGCCAAGTATGTGGCCACCTTCTGGGCCCTCGATAAGGCTCAAACCTCCATCAAAAAAGTTTTCAATAGTGGCCTTTTTTGCAGGGCCGGACGTTTTGGAGGTCGAACGTCAGGCCATTTCAATCCTCAGGCTTCCAGAACATACTACAGAGGCAGGGGCTGTTCAGGATCCCAAAATAACCCCAACTTCTGTTCTGCAAGAGGACGAGGCTACTGAGGCTGCAACCCCAGGGGTCCTTACGGAGGAGGACAATACAACCAGAACACAGCTCAAGCAGGTAACTCTTCTTCTGGCTGGGGAAGTTATCCTGGGGGGCAGAGTGAGTTTGTTTGTACACAACTGGTCTCTAATCACACAAGATGTTTGGGTGTTAGAAACAACTCAAGGTTATCAACTGGAATTTTATTCAAACCCAGAACAGTCCTCCAATCCTCCTCCTCTCCTTTTTTCCCAACAAGAGAGTTTCTTTATAAATCAAGAAGTAGAAGCTTTGCTTCAGAAAGGAGAAATAGTTCATTCTTTCCCACATCCCAGAGGGTTCGTCAGCACAATCTTTTTGGTGCAAAAGAAGGGAGGGGGTGCCCGCCTGGTACTCAATCTACGTTCCTTCAACTCATGGATTGTCTACCGTCATTTCGAAATGGAGGGCATACAACTCCTTCGAGACCTTTTGTTGGACGGAGATTGGATGGTACGGCTAGATCTCAAAGATGCCTATTTGACCATTCCCATCTTCGCTCCTCATCGCCGTTTTCTTCAGTTCTTCTGGAGGACAAGATGTTACGAGTTCTCAGCTCTTCCCTTCGGCCAGTCTTCAGCTCCTTAGTGTTTCACCAAGCTTATGCCCCCAGTCATACAATGGCTCAGAGAAAAGGGTGTTTGTCTTATAATCTATCTAGACAACTTAATCATGGCGCAGGAGAAGAGTCTAGTTCTTCTCCATCTTTCATGGACAATTCATCTGCTCCAGGATCTAGGGATTACCATAAACAAAGCGAAATCCCAATTGATTCCATCCCAACAGATAGACTTCTTGGGTTTCCAGATAGACTCAATTTCAGCACAATTGAAACTTCCGCTGACCAAGAGGTTGGCCAACAAGAAGGAATTGAAGAGAGCATTGTCTGTTCCTATAATTTCCTTGAGGGTTCTTGCCCGATTGGTGGGCCTCCTTGCCTCATCTATTCAGGCCATTTTTCCCAGCCCTCTTCATTATCAAGCCCTACAGAGAATGAAGATTCTGCACCTTCGCAGGGGCCTTTCCTATTCGGAGCAAGTCAACTTGTCACAAGAAGCCTAGACTGAGATTCATTGGAGGTTGACTCACATGGATACCTGGAACAGCAGAGCAATCTTTGCTTCGGTTCCGGAGATAGTCATGGAGTCAGATGCCAGCAGATGGGGCTGGGGAGCCAGATGTGGGCAGATGGAGACGGGGGGACAGTGGTCCCCAGATGAACTTCAAATGCATATCAATTGTCTAGAGCTTCTGGCGGGATCTTTTGCAGTGAGGACTCTATCTCCAATCAGAACACAATGTTGTATCCTCTTGAAAATGGACAACATGTCTGCCATCAGATACATAAAAAAACTGGGGGGAACCTGGTCCAAGTTGCTTGCAGAAATTGGAAAAGATTTTTGGCACTTCTGTCTAGCTCAATAGATATCTGTCACAGTGGAGTATATTCTGGGCAAAACGAATGTGAGAGCAGATTGGAATCCCCGACATCTTCGGAATGTCAGCAACTGGAGGTTGCATCCCAGAGTGTTTCACTTTCTCAATCTTCTTTGGGGTCCTTTTCCGATAGACTTGTTCGCGTCACGTCTGAATACGCATCTTCTGCGTTTTTACAGTTGGAAGCCAGATCCACAGGCTCTCAGTTTGGACACCTTCCTTCAATCATGGACGGGGGAGTTGGCTTATGCTTTTCCCCCCTTTTCAATGATTCCCCGAGTTCTCTCCCAGGTCCTTCATCAGAAGGCGGAGATGGTCCTAGTGACCCCTTACTGGAAAGCTCAATCCTGGTTCTCAGTGGTGTTGGACATTTGTTTCACGCCTCCAGTAAGGATTCAGTGGTCAGAGAATCTCTTGTTAGATCCGATGGGCCTTCCACATCCTCTCATTATGGAGAGGCAGTTATGGCTCGTGGCATGGAGGATTTCAGGAGATCGGAACAAATCCCTCAGGTTTCAGAGAGCACTAAATTCTTTCTCGCCCAATCCTTGGCCCCTAGCACACACAAGCGATATGCTTCTGCATGGAAGAGATGGTTGAATTGGTGCGGTCAAAGGAACGTTGATCCCGTGGGGGCCTCTGTGCAAATGATTGCAGATTTTTTATCACATTTGGCTACTCAAGGTTTAGCTTATAGAATGGTTAACAATTTCAGATCAGCTATTTCTGCTAAGCATCCTAGAATTGATGGTAAGCCGGTGGGCGAGCATCTGCTGATTTGTAAACTTCTGCATGGTATTCGTTTGGTTCATCCCCCTCAACCTAAATATTCTGTTTTGTGGGACGCTAATATAGTTCTTACATTTTTGGCAGCGTGGCCAGCTAATGAAGGGCTATCGCGGAAACAATTGTCAGAGAAATTGGCTATGTTATTATGCCTTATTTCATGCAGAAGAGTGTCAGACGTTAAAGCACTGGACATTGCAGGTAGAGCATTTACTTCGAATTTCAAAACAAGCAGGAATTGATATTTCGATCTTCGGGGCCCATTCTGTTAGAGGGGCCATGGCATCGAAAGCTTTTAATTCAGGAGCCAGACTGGAAGATATTATGCTGGCGGCGGATTGGTCTTCAGATTCCCCCATTAAACTTCTCTATCATAAACCTGTAGTGGATGTTGCTTCTGGAACTGTAGATCAGTTTAAACGAGCATCATCCGAAGCCTCCGGTCCTGACATAGGATCAATGATTTTATATTGCAACAAGAATTTTCGGTTCTATTAAGGACACGGAGGTGAGGATTATCCCACCCGTAATTTGAATGCTTAAGAATTTTATATGACATGATGTATTAAGATGTTTATGTCTCTCCTGAATTTGTTAAGATATCTACGATGTTATCCTCAGACGTGGATATCATGGTATTATTTTTCCCTTGTTTCAGATGACAAGACTACCTGAACAGTTTTCCAAGAAGTGGTTCCAGAGGTTTTCCGATGTATATTGCACCGGTTGTGCTGCTCCATCGCGATGAAGAGGTCACGATTGGAGTTCATTTGTTACAGTTGTTATCCTTTTGAGGAACAAAGAAAGAGGACTGACTTGGTTGTTAAGGACATTTATATACAAGGATAGTCCCTGATTGGGGATGAGGTTGGAGCTGAGCCTCATGGGAAATGTAGTTAAAGTTTTTCATCGGCTGCTGTGTGTTTACAGTAAAGGAAAGAGAAGTATAATCCTCGCCTCCGTGTCCTTAATAGAACCGAAAATTCTGGTTGCAATAGCTAGAAATTTTTTGATTCCTCTCCAGTTCACTGTGGACTCCAGACCCTGCTGCGTTTACAGACACTAGAGCCACCCCCACCCCAGGCCCAGACTGTACAGCATGCACTGCAACCTGACAAAGGACAGTGCCACAGCTGTGTATTCACACATCCACCACCACAACACTCACTACATGCAAAAACACACGTGTAAACACCAAAATGCACACTAACAGACTCATTACTTACTACACATACAAACTGACACTCATACAACACATACACACTACCACTCACACTTACTACATACAACACATATACACTACTACTCACAATAACTACTTACAACACATACACAGTACCACTGACACTCACTACTTACAGTTCATTCACACTACCACTGACACTACTTACAACACAATAACAGTACCACTGACGCTCACTACTTACAACACATACACACTACCACTGACAGTCACACTTACTACCTACAACACATATACACTACCACTCACACAAACTACTTACAACACATACACACTGACACTCATACAACATACACACACTACCACCGACACTCACTACTTACAACACATACACACACTACCACTGACACTCAGAACTTACAGCACATACACACCAGCACTGACACCCAGATCCACTACTTACAACACATACACACTTCCACTTACATTATGAAATACAGTATCCAATACTGTGAACCACAACACAGCCTCGGACACCATGGACCACGCCATGGCTAGCTCATCTTGCCAAGGCTGTGTCGGGTACATGGTGTGGGAGTGGCCCAGCCCCTGTGGGAGTGATGGCCCTCAGAGTCACAGGTGACATCATTGGCTCAGCCCCGGACCTGTGGGGTCCCTCAGGAGTCCTGCTATTCTTTAATATGTGTCGTCAGCTCCTACTGCAGGACCGGAGTGGACAACCTGAACCAGCCCTGGCAGAAATGCTCAAACCAGCCCCACTCCTTCGTCTCCTTGCACTCTCTCTCTTTCCATCCTCTCTGACTCTTTTTTGGTTTTATCTCTTCTCCTTCTCTGATCCCATATTCTCCACCAGCTGTGCCAGCTACAGTTATCCTGAGGGGACTGGGGAAAGTGACAGATGGAACAGCAGGGGTCCTAGTCTTACTAAACCGGCCACTGGGGGCTCCAGCCCACTGCGGAAGTGCCTGCTGGAATGAGAGGCCCCTTCAGCCCTGTGTACTGCAGCAGACATTGTCACATGTTGAACCTATGTCCTTCTGCTGATGAGATGTAGGATATGCCGAGGGCATGGGCATCGGACAGAGCCTCAGGAGACGAAGTATGGGGCTGCCAGATTCACACTGACTGATGGGTGATACTCAGTCTCTTAACTACCCATGTGGTCCTGTTTGGGCCTCCAGAGCACCCCTGGAATGAACTGTATTGGGTGCCTCATGAAGCACCTTTCTTCATCCCTCACATAAAAGGTGAAGGTCAAAGTTCTGCTTTCACAACATCTGAGTGCCCCCAGAGCATGTCACAGCCACTCGCGCACTTATTTGCTCAGGCAAAAACTGGAGGACTGGGACCCTCAGGCATCTCCATGCGCTGTGAATACACTTCAGTTCCAGTGGTGCAACCAGTGGTTTGAGTATTGACCTCTTCCCTTCGGCCCATCATCCGCTCCTTGGTCTTTCACCAAGTTGATGAGACCTATAGTGATGACCTTGAGAGCTCCAGGGGTAGGTCTCATAATCTACTTGGGCGAGCTCCTCATTCTAGCGCAGCACAGAACTCTTCTCCTGTTTGATTTGTCTTGGATGATATCCTTCCTTCAACAGTTAGGGTTTCCTCTGAATTACAAGAAGTCCATGTTGACCTCATCTCAATTGGTAGAACTCCTGGGGTTTGAATTCATTCTGTGACAGCGCAATTATTGTTACTGACCCAGAAGATCTGTGATGTCAAGCGGTGTCGCGTAGGTTCTCATATCAACGAGGCTACTGGATTTTGGTGGTAGGATCACATGGGTTGCGGATACTGAGTAAAATTCCACACCAGGTGACACCTGTCAGCCTAAACCGGGTTTTCCGGCTAACTAGCAGCGCCTCATCTCGAGCCGAGATGATTGTGGCAACCGAGC